>NC_135973.1:13930295-14530295 GCF_053455715.1 Rhinoraja longicauda
GGCTTAGTTAAAAAGGGAACTTAAAGCTTTATGGATGTTATTAATATGTAGCCATATTTTCCACCTAGAGTCTTTGTGCTGCAAGGGACTGAGCAGAACCACGGAAAAACCACCGGATGATATTTGTCCTGTTCAGCAAATTCCAAAAACGACATCTGGCCATAAACTATCTACCAGCATTTTGCTTTCGACCCCGTCCTGTACCCCACAGGCAATGAATGATCATCGGCATGACCAAACTGCTGGTAGCCCTACATTCCCTACGCTTGGCTTCACTCCTGCCCCTGGTTCAACTGAGTGTTCTCCGATATTTTCCCAAAGTAATTACAGAAACCAGAATTCACCTCAAACTGGCACACACATGTTGGAAGGTGTGGGGAATTGTGGACAGAGGTTCCAGGCAGCTGCTGAAGAAGTGTCGCAACCAGATTTATGTCAGCTCACTCCAATTATAAAGGAAGGCAGTCAATGTGTTTTCTCTGGAAAGGAACCTTTGAACAATAAGGATGAGGAGGACCTCAATTACAAATGTGAGAAAATATTCAGCCAGCAAGATATGCCAAATGATTATTATGTTGAGGAATTTTCAGAAATGGACACTACAATTGAAGAGGTAATGTTTTTACCATTATAGCTCATGTAATGCTGTAGCATGGTGGTAATTTTTTTTTACCACGGGGATCTATCCATCATTGCAAACCAGCGATTATTGCCCATTTTAATTGTCCTGGAACATAATGGCTTGTTAAGTCATCTTAGAGGGCATTTTAAGATTCAACTTTTTTTGTGGGTTTAGAGTCACATTTAGACCAGACAAGGTAAAATTGGTTGATTTCCTTCCCTGAAGAGCATTAATAGACAAGATAGCTTTTACAACAAAATAGTACTTTGTGATTATGATTACAATGACTGTGGTTTAACATTCATTTCCAGATTTCTTAATTGCATTGAAATTCCAAAGCTGCCATGGAGGAATATGATCAAGGATTTCTAGATTTTTGGTCCTGTAATTTAATCACTCGTCACCATCTTATTTCTCTGACCCCGAGAGCAAAGTCTTTTTTAGAACTGTTAATGCTTCTCCTAAAAAGAACGTACTTGCTCTTTCACTAATATGTGCCAAATTTGCCACTCTGTATTCTAGTGTTGCTCTTCCTGATTTTTAGTGTTACTCTGAATGTGTTAGGTTGGAGAAAGCATTTACCAGGACCATTGTTGGGTCAATGACCTTTTGAAATGCAAATTAGAGAAGAGTATCTTTGAGATTATATTATATGTATCAGCCTGGTAGATTTCATCTTCAGTTCATTTTGAAACTTGCTTGCTGGTCAGCAAATGCAGTTTTTTTGCTTGCATTAATATTCTGTTACTGTAACTGAAAAGAGGAGTTCTACCATTTGTTCTGAATAGAATAATATTTCATGGATTCTAAATCTTTTCACTAATTTTAGGGTTTCTTATTTTTGTAGCAGAAAGATGATGTCTTGACTCCATCTCTTGCTACTATGCAATTGGAACAAAAGGTGGAAAAGCAGTTATTACAATTAATCTCCAAGATACAGGTTAGTGAATGATCACCACTGAAGTAAAAATTAAAAGATCCAGATTTTGCTGAGTTTGGGGCATTGTTGGAGTACCCAGTCATAGCAGGCATAATTAGTTCAGACGTGCAAGTCTGGGCTTGCTGGTTTAAGACAGTGATGTCCAATGCAGTGTTCAGGTCTTGAATATTTGATTGATCTTGTTCCAAAAAAAAGTACGGATAAGCCTGGCAACTACAAGACAATCAGTTTAACCTTGGCAGTGGAAAACTTTGAAACATTGATCCAGAACAGGATTAATGGTTCCCTGGAAGTAAATTAATTAAGTAAGGCAAACCAGGATAGATTTAAATGCAAGAGAGAACACAAAGTGCTGGAGTAACTCAGTGGGCCAGGCAGCATCTCCGGAGAACATTTTTGGTCAGGACCCTTCTTCATTGTCTTATCCAACTTGATGGAATTTTTTGATGAGGTAACAGATAAGAGTTGATGAGGATAATGCAGATGATGTGAAGTGCATGGATAGCCAGAAGGCTTTTGATAAGATGCTACATTGTAGGGATATCAGCAAAGATGAAGCCCATGGCATAAAAGGAGCATTGATGGCATAGATATGAAGTTGGTTAAATACAAGATAAATGTTTTGATTGAAAGATACATCATGGAAAAAAGCCCTTCGGTCCACCGAGTTCACGCCGACCATTGATTATCCATTCATACTAATTCTATGTTATCCCACTCTCGCATCTGCTCCCTCCCTAGGAGCAATTCACAGAGGCCAATTACTCTTCAAACCCGAGCATCTTGGGGATGTGGGAAGAAAGCAGAGCATCTGGAGGAAACCCACACAGTCAGAGGAAGAAGGTGCAAAGTCATGCGAATTCTAGGGGAATTAGTGGTGGTGCCATTGCTATTTTGAATGTTAGTAATGATCAAGAGTTGAGTTGCGAACCATAATTTTCTAATTTGTAGATGACACTAACCGTGGCAGCAATGTGAACTGCAAAGAGGATAGTGACAGATTGCACTAACACATAAACAGGCATGTGGAATGAGCTGATGAGGTTAAATGCAAAGGCAAGGTTATGAATTTTAGTGGAAAATGAGGAAAGACAATTTTTTAAATAATTGAATATTGTTTTTAACTGTTCTAAAAGGAATGCCAGAAGGGACCCAGAAGTATGTGTCCACTTATCAGTAAAAGTGGTAGGTTGGGAATGTGGTAATAATAAGGCAAATACAATCTTCGTTTTGGTAATAGAGGCACTGAGTACAAAAGAAAGAATGTTGTACTGAAGCATGACAAAACATTGCTCAACCTCAACTAGAGTGCTGTGTTCTATTTTAGTCATTACATTATAGAAAGGATGTGAAGGGGGGTTGTAAAAAATGGCCTGGGATGAGTGACTGCAATCACAAAGATACATTAAAGTGCAAGAACTCTTTCCCTTGGAGAAAAGATGGTTGAGGAATCTTGGTGTGACCCAAGTCCAAGAAATGAACGCATCACAATGGCAGTGAAGCAGTTATTTTCTTTATTTTCAATAAATTATCTTTTAATCACATTAGAGAGGAGATTTGTGTTTGATCTGCTCAAATTTCTGGTTCAAGCACGACTGTTATCATATCTTTTGTTATGGCTAGTCTTGATTTTGCAGAAAGCGTGTTTTGTGGAAGAGACTCTTGTAACAAATACATTTTATAGACCAACGTTCATTGCTGGCATGGTAAATAAATGCAATGATTTGTCAGACAGGAGGATAAATGATTTTATCATTTTATTTATAGAATCCATCCACATCCTGCATTATTGACTTGTGCACAGTATTTTGGATGGTGAAAGAGATCAGAACATTGTGTGTTGCTTGTGCCTGTGAAACAGCAGTGTTGCTATGGGCTCCAGAGCAGGTTAACCAATGGACTAATATCCATACTTGGGCCTTTGATAAGGTAAAGATGTCTGTTCTTTCTTTGTTGCTATAAATTTGTTTAATTCTGATCATCCAACAGGTATTCGATGCTGAATGATGGAGTTAGATTAGTTTGAAATTAAATTAACCCCAAAGCTTTACATTCTCAGAATTCCAGACAATTTGTGAAATTATCTTCTTTAGAGTATTATCATCTTCTTGTGACATCTGTGGAAACCTGCATATGGGTATAACAAAACATTGGAGGATTGTGATTAATAAACACTAGTGTTCCCAACAAGTCTGAAATTTGTTTTAGTTTAGAGATATGGCATGCAAACAGGCCCTTCAGCCTACTGAGTCCATGCCAACCATCACCTAGTTCACACTAGTTCTAAGTTATCTTACTTTCACATCCACTTACATACTAGGGGCAATTTACAGAGGCCAATTAACTAACAAACCTGTATGTCTTTCCTTGTGCTTTCCAATCTAATAGATCATTCTGATTCTATCTTAATTTGATTTTACATTAAGTCAATCTGACCTGGTGCGTCAGTGTCTTAGCCATTTAGATCTGTTCAGAGACAACTTGGCAGGAGTTTAACTCCTTATGTGTACAGGTTTTTCGGTGTTCAAGAATGGGTTGATGAGGAGATGGACTAATTTTTGAAGGTTTTACCATTTCTAACATTGATTTGCTTCTTTCCTCTCTTATTCAGATTCCCATAATTGAACTCATACCCATTCCAGATGTTGTTAACATTCTGTGTGTGGCTTTTGGAAGCCTGGAGATAAGAGAAATAAAGTAAGGCTGGAAAAAATGTCAACAAAACCATAAATATACTGCACTACTGACAGAACTGCACCTACACAACACGACAATTTTTTTATAATCCACAACACATCATAACCAGACTGTTGAAATTGAATTGCTCTTACAGTTCTCTTACCATTCACACGTTGTGACATAGCATGATCATAATAGGTTACAAGCCACTGACCTAAGATTTGAGCAGAGAACAGAAATTAATTGCTTCTTGAGGATGCGATTGTAGAAAGTAGCTGGGAAAATGTCCTGTACCCACTTAAATTCCTCTTGGTAACTGTTTTATAGCATCTCAATATAAAATCTGTATGGCTGTCAATGGGAATTTTATTTTCTCGAAAAATCTCTCACAGTTCAAAATAGGGCAAACTGAAGTAAAATACGTCAGTAGAAGTAGTAGTGAGTTAGGAGCAATTTTGTTTCTAGTTCAAGAAGTTATGGAACATAAGTGCAGAAGATGTTTGGAACCATTATCTTTCATTTCAGACAATGCATTAAAAGGGCGGCACGGTGGCGCAGGAGACTCAGGTTCGATCCTGACTAAGGGTGCTGTCTGTATGGAGTTTGTACGTTCTCCCCGTGACCTGCGTGGATTTTCTCCGAGATCTTTGGTTTCCTCCCACACTCCAAAGACGTACAGGTTTGTAGGCTAATTGGCTGGGCAAATGTAAAAATTGTCCCTAGTGGGTAGTGTTAATGTGCGGGGATCGCTGGGCGGCGCGGACCCGGTGGGCCAAAGGGCCTGTTGCTGTCTGTATCTCTAAAAAAAATAAAAAAAAAAATCATCTTGGCTGGACATTAAAAATCATATTGCAAGTAAAACTTGGGGAACTCTTCCAGGTGATGTGGGCAATGTTTAAACCTCAATCAATATCATTTTTAAAAATACATTACTAATTATCATATTGCTGTTTTGTGCAGGCTTGCTGTATACAAATTGGCTTTTGCGTTTCTTTTGTTACAACAGTGACCACATTTCAAAAGTACTTAAATGGCAGTAGTCCTTTCATGCTTTCCAAAAGGTTGTAAAAATCACCAAGAAATATAATGACAATTTTTAATTGTTTCGTCTTTTGCTGTGTATAGTATTTAGCTCATTCCCAGTCTGTCTCTACTATGTTATTAAAAATTATACTAATATAAACTAATCAATGGCTGACTTTGGTTGGTCTCTCAGACCTCAACTGTTGTTACAAAGCAGAACTGCAGAAGCTTGTTAACTATTGTATGTGAAAGAGGCTGCATGGATTTTGGCTGCTGCTATTCAGATCTGCTCTGCCACTCAATAAAACTGGCTGATCTAATTTTTGGTTTCAACTACAGTTTCTATCTGATGTCCATAGCCTCTGTTTTTCCAGTAGTCCAACAATATATCTATCTCAGCCTTGAATCTACTTAGTAACTCAACATCCACACCCCTTGCACATAGAGAATTATAAGGATTTACAACGTTCTGACAAACAAATTTTATATTCACTCGAACAAGGAGTAGGAATAGCTATTCATGCGTCCTCCATTTGTTAAGATAATGCCTGTTATCTGATTGTAATCTCAGCTCAGCAGGTTGATTTGATTATAATCTCGGGCCATTCCCATCTACCTGTGAAAGTCAGCTCGACTTATCTCTAAAATAAGTACGCAAAACACAAGACTCAGTTAAATCTTTTACTGAAACACCAAGGTGGGAAAAGACATAGAGACCTGAGTGTACTGTTGTTCACTCAAGCACCTGCTTCTGTCCTCTCAAAGAATACCCCGAATACAGGCAATGTTTATACAGCTCAAAGCCGCACAAAAAGCACATCCAGTAATTTTCCACAGTTCAGTAATTTTCCAGTGTTACATGACATCATCTAGTCTTAACAATAACATAGTAGAGTTCCCATAGTATAGTTGCTTTAATTGTGTTAGGGAGTAAAAAAGGAGTACTTTTTACCTCCTTATAAAGAATCCATCTACTGCTGTCTAGAAAATATTAAATGTTCTGCTTCCACCTGTGTCTTAAACGGGCGTTCCTTGGTTCAAACCACCCATAATAGGAAATTAACTCCCTAGATCCACCTTGTCAGCACCCTTCAAAATTTCATGTTTCACTCAAATCTCCTCTCATTCCTCTAAACTCTAGTAGATACAAACGTAGTCTGTCCAATCTTTCATCTTCAGACAATCCGTCCAATCCAGGAATTAATTTAATCATGTGTAGGAAGGAACTGTAGATGCTGGTTTAAACCGAAGACACAAAAAGCTGGAGTAACTCAGTGGGTCAGACAGCATCTCTGGAGAAAAGGAATAGGTGACGTCCAATTAATTTAGTCAGTTCCAACAGCATCCAACATATTAACATTCTTACTTGAAATATTTTTCATCAGTTCCTTATATAACAGGAGCTTAATCTCCATACTTTTATATCTGATTATCCTAGTAATAAACAATAATATTCTGTCAGTTTTTCCAATTATTTGCTATCCTTTTGTGAAATGTGCACTCGGACAATCAGATACCTCTGCATCTCAGGGCTCTGCAAGCTCTTGATATTTTGATAAAATATTTTCTTATTTTTCCTGCAAAAGTAATAGATTTACATTTTCCCATATTTGCCAGATCTGTTCCCCAGGAATCCAATTTTGTCTAATAAAGTCCAGATACCTTTTTCAAGGACATTTGACTTGAAAGAACTAAAATGCTGGAATAACTCAATAGATCAGGCAGCAAATCTGGGGAAAAACATGGATAAGTGACGTGCTGAGTTACTTCAGCCCATACTGTATTTGTCAGTAGTGTTAGCTTAGAAGGAGCTCTACCTCATGCAGGGAGAAATCCATTACTTTTAAAGAATGACACTCTAATTCTAATTATTCACAAAATGCTGGAGTAACTCAGCAGGTCAGGCAGCATCTCGGGAGAGAAGGAATGGGTGACGTTTCGGGTCGAGACCCTTCTTCAGACATGTCGGGGGTGGGACAAAGGAAGGATATAGGTGGAGACAGGAAGATAGAGGGAGATCTGGGAAGGAGGAGGGGAAGGGAGGGACAGAGGAGCTATCTGAAGTTGGAGAAGTCGACGTTCATACCACCGGGCTGCAAACTGCCCAGGCGAAATATGAGGTGCTGCTCCTCCAATTTCCGGCGGGCCTCACTATGGCACTGGAGGAGGCCCATGACAGAGAGGTCAGACTGGGAATGGGAGGGGGAGTTAAAGTGCTGGGCCACCGGGAGATCAGTTGCGTTAATGCGGACCGAGCGCAGGTGTTCAGCGAAGCGATCGCCGAGCCTGCGCTTGGTTTCGCCGATATAAATAAGTTGTCATCTAGAGCAGCGGATGCAATAGATGAGGTTGGAGGAGGTGCAGGTGAACCTCTGTCTCACCTGGAAAGACTGTTTGGGTCCTTTGATGGAGTTGAGGGGGGAGGTAAAGGGACAGGTGTTGCATCTCGTGTGGTTGCAAGGGAAAGTGTCTAATTCTAATAATGGATACATGGGAATTATACAATAATCGCTCAGATGAAAACTTTGTGATAATGATGTTTTTTCCCCCCTGCTTCTTATCAGGGTATTACGTTCTACAGAGAGAGGCTGCTTGGAACATACTCTGCTGCAGGCAGGAGATATAAATGCCGTGCTGGGGCTGCCTGGATGGAGACTAGTCTGCTCTTGTGGCTCGCTCCAGAGTCAAAGCATAGAAATGAACACCCTCTCCAAAGAAGGACGGTCAGAATCTTATATGTATTATTTGCTTTCTCTTTATTTTTTTACATTGGTCAGCAGTTTCTCAGTTAGCAGACCATGCTAGATTCTATATGAACTGAGTATTAAAATGGTGTAGGAGTTTGGAGGGTTCAAGAGAGATAGATGAAACAACAGTGAAGAGAAACTATTATAAGCTTTCAGCTCAGATTTAGGCATGGAAGGCCAATCAAATAAAATGGTTACTAACATGATTTTGCTCTGTAATTCTAAGCAGTTTAGATATAACCAACTAAATATTGTGTTTCTTATCCTACTCTTTGTGTTAAAGATGTCACAAGATAATGCTGACTTCTTGATTATGATAATGTTGACATATAATGATGGACTTGCAAGTAGAGCCACAAATGCATAAAATAAGCTACAAAAAGCCATGGTCATGACTCGTGGCTTAAATGGGATTTTCAGTTCCCAAATCTGGCATGCCCACAAAAATCTCTCCTGTGCCTTAACACAAAAATATAGTGACTTCACAGAGAGCTGGATGAAGATTCAGAAGAAGAGAATAAGAGGAGTGAAAATATGTTCTGCTAATTTGGATGTTGGGTGGATTTACTGACTGAATTTTATGATTAGGACTGAACAATCCATGCAACTTGTCCCCCCCAATGAGATGGTTTTGGCTTTCAGCGAAATTGAAGGTCAAATAGAAGCTTTGATCGGATCGACTATAATGAGCAACATCGTCATTTGGTGAGAACTTTATTCCCATTTGTTTCTTTAATAACGATATCACAATTTCTCTGTAACTGTCACACTCTTTTCTGTAGGTCTGTTTCCTTCCTCTCTTTGCACAACCTGTTTTACGTGTGCATGGTTAGATTGTACTTGTGACTGGTATTATTTGCTTAGTTAGCACGCAAAACAAATTTTTCATTGCTTCTTGGTCCACAAGGCAATAATATGCCAATATCATAGTTCCGCTGGTAGCATGCTGGCCTATGAGTTAGACAGCTGAAATCCATTTCAGCCACCTGAGAAAGCAAACCTGAGTTAATATTGCAGTTCAATGCTGAGTGATGAGTCCTGCAATGTAAGTTTATCTTTCAAACCAAAGCTTTGTTTCACTTCCCAGTACTTATAAGATCCTATGGAGGAGGAGTGGGTGAGTTGTTATTTGTGTCAGAGACAAAAACTTATCCCTCAATCAACATCATTGAAACATCACTTTAAAAAACACTTTATCTCTTTATTAGATTGTTATTTGTAAGATCTTACTGTGTGATAATTGGCTGTCATATTTCCCACACTACATCAGGGATTGTGCTTCAAAGGCTTTTTCAATGGCTTCTGAGCTCCTTGAGGCATCAAGGATGAGGTATAGAGGTATGTAGGTTAATTGGCTGGGCATATGTAAAAATTGTCCCTAGGGTGTAGGATAGTGTTAATTTGCGGGGATCGCTGGGCGGCGCGGACCCGGTGGGCCGAAGGGCCTGTTTCTGCGCTGTATCTCTAAAAAAAATCATAAAAGTGCAGGTCTTCCATCTTTTGATTGTTTATCTGTACATGGTACTCACTTGACCATTTGATCTAATTTCATTTCTTGACTTCCTTTAAATAAATATAAATATTTTTCAAGTAATAAAACTCTCAAATATAGCCAAAAATAGTAAAATACCCGAGACAGTTTCAGCTGCTTCTATCTGCCCAGCAGATCTATTTCTTCTCTAGCTATTGTCCCTTGTTCTCTTTATTGCCATCATATTAACCTGGTTGTGAGTTTCCTTTTTGTTCTCTTTTTAAAAATTGTAAACCTTTGTCCTGGCTGTACCCTACTGTCTTAGAGGTGAGAAATGTGCTACTTGAACATGCCATCATTTCAACAGGTAGAAATTTGTTTCCGTTACTAAAACTTAAGTGAAACATTTTAATTAGGTTTTAATGCATTTTTTAAAAAAGTTGTCAATCGGGCAATGATATACTTATTTTAAAAATATCGAACACCTGCAGGACAGTTCTGGAAGATGCAATATATCATATAAAATTGTTATTAAACAACTGCGAGCATTTTGAAATAATTCTCCCTTCATTCTTCATATTTTCTGTCAGCACAGACTTGTTTATTTTTTGTAATGAATTGTGTCATTGGTTGTTCAGGTGCCACGGAGGGGTGAAGCACTGTTTAAATTTATTTAAAATTTGGATTATTCTTGTTTACCGCCTAGGAACTTGAAGACTGGGCATCTCCTCAAGAGGATCCATTTAAGTGAAAGCTACCCTGGTACTGTCTGCCAGAAGGCCTATTCCCAGTCGGTAAGACGCAGCGAGAAATTATTGTTTTATGGTGGTGGAGACTAAGAACTAGAGAATCCTGCATATAATCCAGAATGCTTTCTGAGAGCCTTTTGTCAGGGACGGACCCATTTCAAACTGAAAGAAGAAAATTAGTAAAAGTTGAAAGGATCTTAACTAAATTTAGTGATTCCTTGTTAATGTGGCACTTGGACTGTATTTATAGTGAATGGCGTATTAATATGAACTTCAGACTATATGCAGAATTGCTAAAGTTGATCACAATAAATAGAAGTGCTGTGTGGGAAGGAAATGGCTACGTATTAGAAGCCAACTTTCCTTTCATTTAATTAATTCAGGGGTGACTGAGAGCAGGAAGTAGAGATAATTTTCATTCAAGACCCTGATGATTTGAGAGTAAACGATTGCCACTAAAAAGATATTCCAAAAGAAAAATGAAATATTTGCTTCTGATAATTCATTTAAAAACCCAGTGGTACAATTCAAATGTGGACCAGCGACATTTAATTTGATTCGCCTTGTTTGATGCTGTACAATCTCTGGACCTACTGCCTGCTTGGCCTCTTGATTAAATAACTTGCAATTAAAACTACAAGTTCTGGTATTTTAGAGCAGGATTAGCATCATCAGCTAGGTTAGAAATAGTGGCAAATAATATTTTGACCAAGAATTGATAGGTAGAATATGCACGTCTTTCTTTCTCCAAACCATCACTCCCCAAAGTAAAGATCTAATACTTTTAACACTTGCAGTTTCATTTTATCCATGCCATTACATTAACTGTCATGATTATGTTCAATATCACCAGTTTATAAATTTCACAAGGTCTGTATATATTGTATACTGGAGAGTTGCTTCCTAGTAAATAAAAAAGCTGCTGAAAAAATCAATTAAATCTTAAATGCAGCTCCTAAATTATCAGTAAAATCTACAAAGTTAAAACAGACTGGAATAACTATTTAGTAATAATTGTTTTATTTCTGGCATTTAGGGAATATTGTTCATTCTCCTCCGTCGTCGATACATTGGCACCTGTGAAGGATTAGTTGGAGAGCAGGTCTGTGTTTTGAGAATGGTGGCTGTTAATCCCATGAATGGGAAAAGTAGACCCATCATGTCATATACAATCCCTGTGGAATGCAGTGGGAGGTAAGGTCCACTTGTATTACCTGATCAGTACCTTCCTGTATAAAAATGCCCTTTGATACTCAATATGTTACTGGACGAGGTGTAGATTGGCCACTTTCAGGCATAATATCAAATTGGGCTTTCCCTGCTAAATCTGTACATTCAAGCTTTTTCTGAGAAAGAGGTTAGCTTCCCTGGCAGGGAAAATGGAAAATAGAGTAGAGTCATAATTTTCTTCAGGGTTGGACGGCTCGTGAAGAGATTAATGTATCCTGTAACATGGTTCTAACATGAATGAAATGTTGCATTTACATTAATCAAAGATGCCTGGGAATCACTTTAACTGGATAAACCCAGAGGAAATTGATGGTATAAATGAATGAATGAATGAGTTTATTGGCCAAGTATGTATCTACAAGGAATGTGCCTTGGTGCTCCGCTCACAAATGACAACACAAACATACAGTTAACAATTAAGAATAAAGCATAACCACATCAAAACAATAAGGATACAACATAAGAAACAGAACTAAACCATTCAGCCTCTCACACCAGATATGTAATTCAGTCACATAATGGCTGATCTTTTACCTCAGTGACATTTGCCTGTACTAACCCCTTAGCCCATGAATTCACAAAAAATCTAGCCATATAACTATTCACAGACAGCCTTCATGACCCTCTTAAGTACTCTCTGCAGGAAGACATTTCTCTCTCTGTCTTGGATGGCCAATCCCTTTTGAGATGTGACATCTTGTTCTTGACATTCTAGCTAAAGGAAACTTCAACCAAATTTACTCAGTCAAGCCCTGTAAGAATCTTGTGTGTTCAACCCATTCTTCTGCACTCAAGAAAGTATCAGCCCAAATCTCACCTCCTACTGACAAACCTGCCATCCCAGGAGTCAGGTTGTGAATTTTGCAATGCTCCCTCAATTGCAAGTATACTCTACCTTTGGTAGGGAGACCTAGATCTGTAGGTGTTTTTGTACCAAAGTCTTATATAGGTAGAGCAATGTGTCTCCCATTTTGTCCTCCTGCAATAAAAGCCATTCGCTTTTCTAATTGTTGTAACAAAGATTTATTTATAAGAATGCCCAGCTTCATCTGGATTTCAATACTTTCAAAGCTCTTGCATTATATTCCATATACCATGTTCTTGTCAAGAGTTAGGCAAAAGAAGAACATAGAAAGAAGGTTATTGACAGAACCATTATTGACACGAGGAAAACTTATGCTACAAAGAGTTTGGGTGTGGAATATATTACGGTGTTAATAGTGGGGGCAGATTAAATTGTAATAGTCAAAAGGGGCCTGGTTACCATCTGAAATAAAAGAACTTTGTTTCTTCGCTGAAAGAAAGCAGGGAGTTGGATCACCTAGATTGTTTTTATACAGAGTTTTTTTGGCACAAAGGGCTCCTTTCACACTAATCATTCCGTGAATCAAGTTAGTCGGATGTGCTCTTTCTTTTAATTAGGTTAACAACACATTTGTATGAGTATTGTTTTTCTCATTTTAACAGTGATTGTATTTCTTTAATCAGATACATTGACGGAGGTGTGAAGGGACAGTCCATTGCAGCAATTGTGACTCCCGGAACCATGGTACTTTGGAATCTACTGTCTGGCCAAATCTCAACCATGCTCCAGCATGACTCTAGTGGGGACTGGTCACTATTTCACTGGACAGAGGAGGACTCGTGTCTTCTAGCCAGAAAGAACGATAGCACTGTGTATATATACAAATGCTTAGGAGCCAAAACAGCATGAATATACTGTTGCTGTGTCAAGATTATGCAGGATAAACTTGCAGCACCTTGGTTCGTGAAACCTGTTCACTTTTTTGGATGAAAATCACCAAAGTCTTCAATGTGAGCGAAGTGTACAATTCTTGTGTACAATGATTTACCGAGCCACTGCACAGTGCTTTTTTTTATTGCAGGGACGTACTATAACTTATTATGGACTATTTCTGTAAAATATTCAGTGCACTTTAATGCATCATTATTTAATATTTATATTGAAATTATTGCAGATTTATTTTGCTTTTAACTGTGGTGACAGGACATTACAGTTCCTTTCCTAATGTACTTGAAGGGCATTCCTGGGTCACTGTATATTGTGATAAACGAGCAGATTATATTTTCCTCTGTACACTGTCGGTTGAAACAACCACTAATGTAACGTTGGAAAATCTGAGTTGTATTCACATCCACTAACAGTAGAGCCAGCTTCAAATTTAGACACAAAATGCTGGATTAACTCAGCATCTCTGGAGAGACGGAATGGGAGACTGAAGAAGGGTCTCAAACCGAAACGTCACCCATTCCTTCTCTCCAGAGATGCTGCCTGACCCACTGAGTTACTCCAGCATTTTGTGTCTCTCTTCAATTTAAACCAATGTTCTTTCCTACACAGCTTCAAATTTACTTCCATTTGGTAGTTAGGTTGTTGCCATTCCCTATTAAGGGGTTGAACTTTGAAAAGTTTCCAAAAATAGAATGACAGTACATGTTTAAAAAGACAAATGAAAGAGGATTATAATGTCACAAATCTGTCTTCAATAAATAAAATCAATTAATCAATCTCTCCTATTCAATGTACATACATAAAATGCATAAAAAGCATTATGCCAAATTGAATTTATTATCATATGCACAAATACGATGAGGTTAAAATCACGTGTGCAGCAGTATCACAAGCCCATAGACTCAGACAACATAAAAACATTTTATACAACACATAAAATATTGTGAAGAAAAATATTGCAAAAACAAGACACATTGAGAAAAGCAATTCCATGGTTGCATCAGGGGTGCTCCATTATGTTATGTTGCTGAGGTAGGATTAGGGGTGTGCAGATCTGTTGAAGAACCTGATCAAAACCCTAATCAAGGGCAGCACAGTGGCAGAGTTGCTGCCATGCAGCGCCAGAGACCCGGGTTCGATCCTAGGGTTTCTCCGGGTCCTCCAACACTTCAAAAATGTACAGGTTTGTAGGTTAATTGGTTTTGGTAAAATTGTAAATTGTCCCGAGTGTGTAGGAGAGAGCTAGTGTGCAGGGATTGCTGATCGTCATGGACTTGGTGGGTCGAAGGGCCTGTTTCTGTGCTGTATCTCTAAAGTCTAAAGTAAAGAATCTGACCAATCGAATGCAGCAAAACCATGCAGCAGAGCTCTCACCATGGCACTTCCAGAACTGCTCTTCCAGCACTAATCAGAACATTTTGACCTAATCTTCTGGCTAACCTCTCTTAATCCTCTTGATTTTCTCTGGTACAGTTGTCAAAGTTACCCTTGCATTTTCAGATATATATTCAGCGATGGATGCCTTCAGTCAAATTAAGGGTGTGGCAGAACATCAGATTTTGGTCAGGCACTAAACTGATGCAGTAGAAATTATCAAAGAATCGGAAGATCAAGATGAAAAAAAGGTCTGTCTGGCTATTTGGATCATGTTTCTCAGTAGCAATTAGCTACTGACAAAAAAGCAATGTGTTGATTCATATCAAAGATAGACACAAAAAGCTGGAGTAACTCAGCAGGTCAGACAGCATCTCTGGAGAAAAGGAACAGGTGACGTTTCGGGTTGAGACTTCAGATTTATATCACCACTTACATGGTATCTTATGAGATCATAAGTGATAGCAGTAGAATTAGGCCATTTGGCCCATCAAGTCTACTTTGAGGATGCTTTTGAATAGGCACATGGATACACACGGATGGAGGATTATGTATCACATACAGACAGGAGATTCATTTAAATTGGCATCGGACATTGTGGGCTGGAGGGTCTGTTCCTGTGCCTATCCATGTTCATGGGCGAACTGTTCGATGGGCAGAAAGGGCCAGTAAATGATGCTGAGGTAGAGGGTTAGGCGTGAACGTTGAATGGTGGTGTAGGTGCGAGGGGTCTAATGTGTGCTCCTGCTTTAGTTTATTCCGCTCCATGGTGGACTCACTTGTAGGTCCATGGACAACCTGCGGCTGTGGGTAGGTTCGAGGGGTCCAATGTGTGCTCCTGCTCCAGTTTATTCTCCAGCATGGAGTCGCCTGCAGGTCGATGGACAACCTGTGGCTGCGGGTAGGTTCGAGGGATGTAATGTGTGTTCCTGCCGCATGGATTCAGATGTAATGTGTGCTCCTGCCGCATGGACTCGTCTGTAGGAGTCCATGGGCAGACAACCTGTGACTGCGGGGTCGCGCTGAGCTCAGCTGCGCCGCCAGTGGCGGGCCGCCGAAGCGCAGCCTGGTTTGCGCATGCACGCCGCGCTGCACGCTGGAATTCCCAGCAAGATGGCGGCCCGTGTGCTCTCTCGGTGCCTGCGCCGGTGGCCGCAACCTTGGAGTGGGTCAAGGACAGGCGTGGGGCTCCGGGCCCAGCTCCAGATCCAGCTCCCGGCCGTAGCCAGCGCAAGCTGCTTCCATGCTTTCAGCAGGCAGGCACCCGGTGCATCGCACCCGGCTCAGGTAAGAAGGCGGCTGGAGGCTGCTGGGTCTGACCTGGAGCTGGGCGGACTTCAGATGCTGCTGCCTGGCTGGAGGCCAGGAGCAGTCATCCCGGGTCCGTACTTCTGTTTAAAATACTTAAATCCAGCGAGAAAATCTCATTTACTTTCTACAATCCAGTCCTTAAAAACGGGCTTTGGACTTGTGGAATCTGCAGCCCCCACTGATATCTTCTGTCATATTGCCAAGCCCAGGACATCATGTGAGAAAAGCATATTCTTCAATGTAGGCAAGAAAATAAGCTTGCATTTATATAGTGCTCAGTCGTGAATTCTGAGCAGAGTATGACAGTAGCTTCCAGAATGGTTAGGTAGGGAAGTAAATTGTGAGTAGGATAATTGGGCAGGCAAAGATATGCCAAGTGGAATATAAGTTATCTACATTGGCAGGAAATGTAAATGGTAAGAGATTGCAGAGAAATCTTTTCTCCCAGTGATTTGCAGAAAGAAGGTATGTAGTAGGTACAGTGTGAGTGATGGGGCAAGCTAGCAATATTGTTGTCTACTGTCTGGTGAATTTCATGAAAAAGTGCTTCATTTCTTTGGAGAATTGGTAAGACAATGCCTGTAGTGTTGCATGTTCCTTATTTAGCAAATGATGTTGATGTGTTTGAAGTTCAATGTTAATGTTCATAGAAGATTTAGTTGGCATGCCTCGATTGGGAGGGTTGTCGCGTGCAGAAAGGTTGGATAGGGATACACATTTGGCCCTTCGAGCCCTACATTGCCATTCAGCAAGTTCAACGCCATTTTCTTGTCCTCTGAGTTTGGTAAGGTGAAAGGTGAAGAGTGACTGAATTAGGAGAGATTCTTTCTACTTGTGGAAAAATCTACAGTTTGGAGTTAATTTTCAATAGTTCAATAATGTTTTACTGTCACGTGCAAAACAGTGAAATTCTTTTAAAAGAATTGCCCATATAATTTAGTTGAATTGATTTTTTTTCGTGATGTGAGGCTTGGAAATGAGTTTCCTCAACGCTGAACGCAGCCTCTGAATATTTCCAAGGAGGTAGAAGGATACTTGATAAGTAAGGAAGTGAAAGATTATCATGATTAGGCAGAAATTAGATCAGCATGGTTATGTTGGAGACACTAGATTTGGGTAATCCCGTGACAAACACCTCAATATGCCCTTCACTGGTTGCAAGGGGAGCCACAAAGGAAGAATTGTAGGTTCTGTTAAGAAAGAATCAGCACTGAGATGGTAGCAGGAGAGTGGATAGGTGGAAGAGTAAATTTGGTTTGGCTCATGATTTGTAGGGAAGAGTGGTACCCTGTGGAGCATGCAAGATGTATGATAAATTTATTACAGCACATATTGAGAAAGTAGTCAAGCTTTCAGCAGTCAAGTTAGTGTGCAGATCTGTTTCCTAGTGTTTTTGATAGAGGGATAATTGCAGGTTCCTTTTGCAGAAAGGTTGGATGTTTACCTCCTGTTCTGGCTCATTTTTATACGGCAGTCAATGTTGGCAGCCCATTCCTTTCAATTTAAAGATCCTTTTTTTTTTTAGATAATCAGATTAGTGCCATGCTCCTTCCCTTGACTCTGGCCCTCCCGCCATCAGAGAAGAAGCTGGTGCAGCGGTAGAGTTGCTGCTTTACAGCGAATGCAGCGCCGGAGACTCAGGTTCGATCCTGACTATGGGTGCTGTACTGTAAGGAGTTTGTACGTTCTCCCCGTGACCTGCGTGGGTTTTCTCCGAGATCTTCGGTTTCCTCCCACACTCCAAAGACGTACAGGTATGTAGGTAAATTGGCTGGGTAAATGTAAAAATTGTCCCTAGTGTGTAGGATAGTGTTAATAGTGTTAGTGTGCGGGGATCGCTGGGCGGCGCGGACTTGGTGGGCCGAAAAGGCCTGTTTCCGCGCTGTATATATATGATATGATGATAAGTGTGCATATATTTTAAGAACCAAGGTCAGTGGTTCAGCTACCAAAAGGTTATAATATAAACCCTAAAGCTGGAACCTCATTTATCAGACAGTACCTTCAGAGAGAGCAAGTTCATATTTTAGATCAACGAACTTCTGTCAGAACTGAAGGGATATGCTCCAACTTTCGTTCGTTACTCCAGTTTGCATCTCTTCCAAATAACTATTAAGAGGTATAAGAAAATAACTGCAGATGCTGGTACAAATCGATTTATTCACAAAATGCTGGAGTAACTCAGCAGGTCAGGCAGCATCTCGGGAGAGAAGGAATGGGTGACGTTTCGGGTCGAGACCCTTCTTCAGACTGAAGAAGGGTCTCGACCCGAAACGTCACCCATTCCTTCTCTCCCGAGATGCTGCCTGACCTGCTGAGTTACTCCAGCATTTTGTGAATAAAACTATTAAGAGGATTGGCTGTATTTTTGTGTGTCCGTAAATTTATTGATTGTAATTGTGCATTTTATAACATTAAAGAGTTTCATCTGTGGAATACATCAGAGCAATGCTGCAATGTATTTTTGCACATATGTATATATTCCTTAGATTAGCTCAGAGGGTGTTATTTACATATTTAAAATCAGCTTGTTTTTCTTATTTGCAGACATGCAGTTTATTCCCACAGACATGTCGCCAGTATGGAGATCTGCCGCCCCTTTCACTGGGCAGTATCAATGATCGAGTACTGTATGTGCTAAAACTGTACGACAAAATTAACCCCAATAAGGTACGGAAATTTTTTTATATGTGGGATGGATACTTTATTTTCCTGTAGAATTATGATGGCAAACATTTTTGTTTTAAAATACAGCGGTTAACAGGAATATATTTAACTTCTATACTTACAAACTCTGATAAATAATACACCACATCAGGGAGAGGGGTGGGGGAGTAACAGCATGTACCTCAGTTAGCTAACTAATGGCTACAAAAGGTCGTATCTCCTTGAATCATTAACTCTCCATAGATGCTGCTTGTTCCATTAAACATTTCTGACATTATGCATTTATGCATTTTCAGCACCAGCCATTTTTGCTTTTGGTCACATGTTATGTCATGAAATGCTTCTGCAAAAGATCGTTTTGTGCTTTTTAACGTTGAGCCAGGGGCTGGCATTGTTTTGAGTTTAGAGGTAAAGCATGGAAACAGGCCTTTTGTCCACAAACCATCAATCACCCGTTCACACTAGTTTTTTGTTATTCCACTTTCTCATCCACTCCCTACACACTAGTGGCAAATTACAGAGGCCTATTAACTTACAAACCTGCACGTCTTTGGGATGTGGGAGGAAACCAGAGCAGCCAAAGGAAACCCACACGGCCACTGGGGAAATGTGCAAACTCCACACGGGCGTTACACAAAGTCAGGATCAAACCCGGGTCTATGGTGCTATGAGGAAGCAGATCTACCAGCTGTGCCACTGTGCTGCCCAAATGGGAAGTATATAAGTACTGGAAAAGATTCAGTTATAGATTGTAAACCTTCAGTGGATTCGATGTAATGTTATTTTTTAAACTAACTAGTTTTATTAGAATTAAAAATTTCGAGATAGACATGTATAAAACCTTAGTTAGACACAAAAAGCTGGAGTAACTCAGCGGGACAGGCAGCATCTCTTGAGAGAAGGAATGGGTGACATTTCGGGTCGAGACCCTAAAACCTTGCTGTCATTGCCTTCTTGGCCTTCGGGTGGTTCAGAGGAGTGTGGGTGACATTACACTGTTAATATCTGGAAGCCAAGAATAATTATCTGGAGACATCGGGTCACATTGCCAACCATGAAACTTGGATTCAACTCATTGATGCTGGAGTAAAGAACTTGTCTTAGCAGTGATAATGATGCAGATGGTTCATATCCTTCAAAGAAGGAAATCAATAAGATATGGTGAAGTATGCATTTCCAGTCCTAGGAGAAGTTTAATGGATGCTGTAGAGTTCAAGATTTTTTGAGAGAAACCAGAGTTCCAACAAACACCAACACCTCAGAGCTATGGAAGAGAAGTTGCATTAGAATTGGGAATGTACACAACAGTGTTCTTGTGATGCATTTACAAACAATGTACCAGTCGGATACTTGACGCAGAAGTCTTGATGGAGAAGGAATTGGTTGCAAATATTCCTTATTAGTTGACTGACTGCACAGTGGATGTTCTCATCCCAATTCTAACAGGAAGCTCAAATGTGAACGAGCTTTGGAAAATCTCCCTCCATTCCATTTCTCTGGGGGAAGGTATCTGTCATTTTCTGTTCTGCAGCACGTTGGAACAATGGGACTGCCGCTAGTAGGAGCTACAAGCTTTGAAGGCAGCTTGAATGTAACATAATACATACAGACACAACTCGGCTTCCCAAATTTTTTGTTCGACGCCTTCTTCAGATAAAAAAAAAATTCTGCATCCTCTCTCCACTCATAAGCATTAATGAAAGGTTTTGATCGAATCTCCACCCTCCCACCATTTAACTTTACTGTGCTCCTTTCTTTTTTGAAAATTGGTTTGTGATCAATGTGTGCCAGTGAGGGTGAACGAGTCCTAGCCCTCTGCCCAGAACCTAACCACGAGTAATGCAAATGATATTATGAGAAAAGAGCAAAGTGGTCTTGTGGGTAGTTCTGCTGTATCTCAGCTAACTGACGGGTTCATTCCTAACCTCTGGTGCTATCAGTGAGGAGCTTGATTGTTCTCCCTGGGAGTTTTTCCCCTGCATATTCTGGCTTCCTCCCACATCACAAACATATGCTGGTTGGTGGATTAATTGGTTACTGTAAATTACCCCGTGTAGGTGATAGACAAATTGGTGGGCATATGGGAGGGAATATTTTAGAAGAAAATAATTGTTCTGAGAGCTGGCACAGACTCAACAGGCTGGTGAAATACAGGAAACATGTTTTGTTTGATGATTCTTGGAGTGATCTTTGGTCAATTAGACTAGAGCTCTCCAGTGATTCCATGTGGGTGATTTTTTTGTGCACACCTTTATATTTACAATGTTTACTCTCTTTTCAAAGCTTATTGTAAGCTCCCATTTTATGAAAGATTTGGGATTGGACAGTTTGGATCAAGTGGAAATCATTATGGCCATGGAAGATGAGTTTGGTAAGATCCTCCTAAAGCATTCTCACTTCCTTTTCCTCTGATTGTAAGCAATCAGTGCTGTTTTTGTGTCCGATAAATTCTGTTCCCTTTCCCTGAATATGGTGATTCACATTATGGTGCACGTACTCTAATGAGGAGCCTTCCAGTGCCACGTTCAAATGGCTTGGTGTCATGTGTGATACTAGTCCCACTCATTGCCTCTAACCCCGGGGGGGGGGGGGACACAGACACTACAGTGCTTTTGGTAACCAGTGCTTTCTGCTTACCAGAGCTCCGTCCCATTACCACTTCAATAAATAACCGAGTAGTTAGTGTCCTCTTGCAGCAAGACTTAGAAGCGACTGTAGCATATAACGTTGTGTTATACCTCCCAGCAATCACTGCCTCTCCCTAACATTCATGTAATATCATTGCCAAGACTGAACCTCCTTCACTTACCTTCCCTCATCAGCACAAAACATAAACCTTCTGACAAGCAGCATCAATGTTTACAATGCCAATTAAAGATTATATTTTGTGGTCGGGTATTCTGAGGGGTTGTAGCTCACCTCTTGACTCCCCAAAGACTTTCCACCGTTTTCAAGGGGCATATTAGGAGTGGAATGGGTCGCCATCCATGTATCTGGTTGGCTGCAGCTGAGAAACTTGTGCAAAGGAGTCTGCTTGATAGCAGTCGATCTACTACTTGAATGTTCACTCCCTCCACCATGCATCGTACAGTATCTTTTTGTGCAGGTGCAGTGGTTTTCCAATGTTTTTTTGGCAGCAGCCCATTACCACATGTATTACCACTTAGATTGGCACAGTCAGCTGTTGACTCCAGGGTACTTGATGGATATCTGGCAGAGCGTGACTCTGTATAGTGTTCGTACAAGCTGGTGAAAAATAACGCTGATAAACCAGTCTCTAGAGCCACTGATCTGTTCTATCTATTGCAGGGTTTGAGATTCCAGATGCAGATGCAGAAAAATTAATGACGCCGGAAGAGATTGTAACTTACATCGCAGACAAAAAAGATGTGTATGAATAAATGTTTTTCTTTGTTCCTGGAGAATCATTGCAGGGTAAGAGCTTTCAGATGTCTAATTAAAGGGGAGGGGCAGTGTGCACAAAGTCACATGAATCTGTCTTCAGTCACATGAGCTGTGAAGGGCAAGGGAAAGATTAATTTGTTCTCTCCCAGAAGTCCGAAATAATGCCATGACATTTGTGGAGTTTTATTACTGAAGAATATCTATTTGAATTGTTATTGTGGGGTGGATGGGGTGCTGAGGGGTTTGGTCAGAAGGATTGCTATGTTTAGAGCCAGTCTTCAGATTGAGAGGAGGTTGGAATGTGACAGCTCCCAATGGTAGGAAAAGCCCTTTGTAGGAATTGTTCAATATGACTCAGCAATTAAGTCATGGCCATGATATGACAATGTACTAGGAAGCCAGTGGAACAATTGCATTGTGAGTTAATAATCTGGAATCACGTTCAAATCCAAATGGAGTAGTTAAGGAATGTAAATTCAGTTCAATAAATAAATCTGGAATACATAGTGAGCATCTGAAATAGAAAGCATAAAACATCAGAGCTATTATGAAAGCATGATTCACTGATTCCCCTTGGAGATGGAAATTGCCATCTTTGAAAAATATGACTGATACATCTCTGCAAAGTGGATGAATGTTAATTGCTTGTTACTACAAGCCACCAATTTCTAAAGTGTGATAAATACAAGTACTGATGATGGCCATGAATGATTTTGTTTTAAAAGAGGATCAAGTAAAATATCTCTTCTGGAGTCTATTGCATTGAGTTAGACACCAATATGTGCAGTGTGTAGGTCAGCTGCATTGTACACTAATAGCCCCTCCCCATCCATGATCAGCTAACTCAACACAGACAAGGGAACAGGCCTGTGTGAAGCAATACTCTATGTAAACTGATCAGTGACACCTTTGGGAAAAATTACAAACTTTTACATTAAATGATTCTGAAACCACTGTTTTGCTTTTGCAGGTACTTGCTGTCGGGAGTATGTGATACACCCAATATGTCGGTAATGCTTGAAGTACAACGTGCTACTGCGGCTTTTTGTTGTTTGTTGAGATACGTTCTTCAACCTTTATTTGATTCCAGAAAAGAATAAATTACTATTGAAGACTTGGGCATGTATTGCTGTTTATTCGTCTGATCAATCTGACACACTGAATCCTAGATCAGTGAGCAACAGTGGTTATTTATTAAAAATGGGAGGAATTAACTACCTTAAATTCTGCCATTCAGTGAGGGTTTAAATCTGCATCCAATCCTATATTTACTATACCTTGGGCTCCTCTTGTGTAAAACTGTGCCAAATTTATACCACTCAGGGTGTTTCCTATTTTCTCTCCTGAATGTGCTGGCTCTTGCTATCTCAGCAGAAAGAACCCCCCCTCTGTTTAGTTCCTCTGCTGTTCTTTTCAAAATCCTAAGTTTTAATGGTTCAATGCATCTTTATTTGTCACATGTACAGTGAAATTCATTTTAGTATACAGTTCAGGATAGCTATCACTATACATAAGCACTTTAATCTAACTTTAAGTTGCCTTCAGTCTATATTCCAAGGAGTGCAAGCCCATTATTGGGCAAAGTTACTTGGGTTTCCAGAGTTAAATTGGTATTAATTTATTATTGTCATACATGCGACATACAGTGAAAAGTTTTTGTTTCTGTGCTATCTTATTAAATCAGATAATAAATTGCTGAAAGAGCAGCTTCAAATTATATTCTTTGTATTCTTCACTTCCCACTGGTCATTAACCAGCTGATGGGAAGAGAAACAAATTAGATAATCATAAACATTTATGGCATGAGGTGAGTGTTTGGCTCATTTGTACACGTGCTGTTATTGGGATAAATCTGTTCCAGCAGTCACTGTAGCCTCAAACATTAAAAATACACAAAGTATTTGCTATGAGATCCAGGTTGTGTTCTGTCACTTTTTCAGGTCCTGCTACTCTGAGTGAAACAATTTTTTCTCCTATCCAATCGATCTCAATGTTTCCTCCCAACTCCTGCCAAAATCTGGGTAAATCCCTTCAAACTTCTCCAGTGTTAACAGTGTAACCAGAACTGTATGCAGAATTTTATCTGTGGCCTAACTAGTGCTAAATGTGGGTTTCGTATGCTCTTACATTCCCGAATAAAAGGGAAGTAGCCTAAAGCTGCCCTCATAATTTCTCTTACACATTTCTCATTGTCTCAAGTTCTGCCTGGATTGTCAATGCGAAAATGAACTTTGCATTGTAACACACCTAAATTTTGTACTGAATTCGCTCTTGGAATTATTATTTATTGGTAATATATGTCGTCCGGGTTGCGTTAGTGGAGTTTGTGATCTTCTTCAAGCGGGACTCTCCGAGAAGCAATTGATGACCCAAGTCATTGAGGTTCTTTCTGGTCCATTGGTGCCGGGAAGCGAGGAGAGGAGAACCTCCCAGTATTCTCCAGTATACATTTCCCCCACTAGGTGGCACGGTGGGACGGGGTGACTTTGCCTGACTTGCCGAGTTACTCCGTCGATTTGGTTTTTGATTTTGCATTATGCCTTCAAATATATCACACTTAAAAATCCTCTGTACGCAACACAAGCCTATTTGTAAATCTATGTCTTCCAATGCATGTTTTATATGTGGTTATCTACCTCGAGTGGAAATAGGATTGCAAGAAGCCAGCACATGCACAGCAGAGTCTGGAGAAGGGTTCTGACCCAAAGAGTCACCTATACCTTTTTCTCCTGAGTTACTCCAGCATTGAGTTACTCCAGCACTTTGAGTTACTCCAAAGTTACTCCAGCACTTTGAATTACTCCAGCATTGAATTACTCCAAAGTTACTCCAGCATTGAGTTACTCCAGCACTTTGAGTTACTCCAGCACTTTGAGTTACTCCAGCACTTTGAGTTACTCCAGCACTTTAAGTTACTCCAGCACTTTGAGTTACTCCAGCACATTGAGTTACTCCAGCATTGAGTTACTCCAGCACTTTGAGTTACTTCAGCATTGAGTTACTCCAGCATTTTGAGTTACTCCAGCATTGAGTTACTCCAGCACTTTGAGTTACTCCAGCATTGAGTTACTCCAGCATTTTGAGTTACTCCACCATTGAGTTACTCCAAAGTTACTCCAGCATTAAGTTACTCCAGCACATTGAGTTACTCCAGCATTTTGAGTACTCCAGCATTTTGAGTTACTCCAGCATTGAGTTACTCCAAAGTTACTCCAGCATTGAGTTACTCCAGACTTCGGTGCAAACCAGCATCTGCTGTTCCTGCCTGCACATGCCGCGGCCACCTGTTAAATCATCCTGTTCCCGTTCCCTGCACTCGCCCGGCAATGCTCCTGTTGGTCTGCTCTATCAGCGACCCTCCCCGGTATCCCCATTCATTCTCTCCTCTCCTCGGGTCTCCCTATCTCTCCCTCCTCGTTGTCCCAGACACGCTCCCATTTCCCTGACTGGGTTTGGGTCGGATATCCTCTCCGGCTGCCGGCCAACCACAAGCGCTATTATATCAGGATCAACGAGCCACCCTCCTCGCCTTTCGTTCCGATCAACGCAGCTCCCGGGTCGGCAGCCGCTCTCTTCCCGCTGGGCTCCTCTGCCACCTCTCGGATGGACCATGTGGACCAGAGCAAGTTGGCTTCTGCTTCTCGCCAACGCAGGTAACCCGAGATTAGATGAGTGAATGGGCTCCAGGAGATGGTGTTTAACTGCAATTCTCTCGCGTTTAATTGAAACCCTGTCGCACATTTTTCAAAATGCAATGTATATTTTTTGAACGAGCCAGTGACGCTCTGATAACTGTTACAAATACCTACTTTTTCGCGGGTGTAACCAGAACGCACAGCGTATGTGCAATAGCACATCAGTATCCTAGAATAGGAATCGGTTTATTATTGTCACGTGTACCGAGATACATTGAAAAAACTTTATTTTGCGTACTATTCGGGCAAACCGTAGCGTACATGAGTACATCAAGTAGTTAAAAAGGAGAAAAGGAACCGGTTGTACATCTACAGGGAAAGTGCAGGTTTAAAAAAGTGAAAGTCCACAATGAGGTAGATTGAGAGATTGGGATCCAACTTCAGCATAAAAGAGGTCCATTCAAGAATCTGAATATAGTGGTGAAGAAGCTATTCTTGAATTTGGTGGTATATGTTATCAGGCTTTTGTATCTTCTGCCCAATGGAGAGGGAAGAAGAGAGAATGACTGAATTGAATATGTTGGCTGCCTTCCCAGGATCCCAGGAATTAGTAGGTTCACATATGATGAACGTTTGATGACACTGGGTCTGTAATCGCCGGAGTTTAGAAGGATGAGGGGGGGCCTCATTGAAACTTCCCAAATAGTTGAAGGCTTGGATAGAGTGAATGTGGAGAGGATGTTTCCAATAGTGGGAGAGTCTAGGACTAGAGGTCATAGCCTCAGAATTAAAGGACGTTTGTTTAGGAAGGAGATGAGGAAGAATTTCTTTAGCCAAAGGGTGGTGAATCTGCCACAGAAGGCTGTAGAGGCCATGTCAATGGATATTTTAAAGCCAGAGATAGATAGATTCTTGATTAGTACAGGTGTCAGGGGTTATGGGAAGAAGGCAGGAGAATGGGGTTAGGAGGGAGAGATAGATCAGCCATGATTGAATGGTAGAGTAGACTTGATGGGCCAAATGGTCTAATTCTGCTCCTATTACTTATGACCTTCCCAAGGTAGCGTGAAATGTAGATGGAGTCAATGGGGCGAGAGAATGCTTTGCACGATTTACTGGATTGCACCCACAACTCTCACCAATTGCTTGCTGTCTTCGACCTAAGATAGACACAAAATGCTAGAGTAACTCAGCAGGTCAGGCAGGGTCTCTGTGGCACGGTGGTGCAGCGGTAGAGTTGTTGCCTTACAATGCCAGAGACCCTTCAGACTGTTGAAAGATCTCAACCCAAAACGTCATCTATTCCTTTTCTCCAGAGATGCTGCCTGACCCACTGAGTTACTCCAGCTTTTTGTGTCTATCGTCGGTTTAAACCAGCATCTGCAGTTCCTTCCTACACAGTTGCCAAACTTAGCTGTGATGCATTCAAATGGGATGCTTTTTATGCTGCATTTGTAGAAATTGGTAAAGGTCACTGCAGACATCAAATTTCCTTAGTCTTCTGAGGCAGGAAAGACATCGGTGTGGTTCCCTGGCCACAGAATTGATTTGGTTGGACAGGTCAAATTGTTGGTGAATTTTACACCGAGGAACTTGAAGCTCTAGACCATTTCCACCAGCACCATTGATGCAGACTGGGGTGTGTACTCGCCCTGATTACTGACGTCAATGACAAGCTCCTTTAGTTTTTTGTCTTGGCACAATGTCACCAAACTCTCTGTCTCCTTCCTATATTCCATCGCATCATCATTTGGAATCTTACCAATGCTGGGTAGATTGTGTCCCATAGAATCCCCTCCAGTAACTCAGCCACCACTCGGGCTCACTGGCCTATAGTTCCCTCGTTTGTCCTTCCAGCCATTCTTAAATATCGGTACAACACAGTGAGTGAATTGAATTGAATACTTTATTGTCACATGTGACAAGTTTGTTTGCATGCCCAAGGTACGTGTGGACAACAGAGTGCATGTCCCAGCACTGATCATGTTGTCGACAGCACCGAGTTTGTCAGAATAGCTGTGTGTACGACAGCACTGACTATCCCAGCACTGACTGTGTGATGGGGACTGTAATCCCAGCATTGCTTGTGTCTGACAAGGCTGTCATCTGAGGCACTGACTGTGTGATGGGGACTGTAATCCCAGCATTGCTTGTGTCTGACAAGGCTGTCATCTGAGGCACTGACTGCGTGTACAACAGCATTGTGTGTAACAACAGCAGTGCTCCGGCACTGACTGTGTGTACAGCAGCACTATGTCCCAACATTGTGTATGACAGGGACTGTAATCCCACCAGTGACTGTGTGAATAACAGCACTGTGTCCCAGCACTGACTGTGTGAGTGCAGTTGTTTCTTTAATCACAATGTGTCCTTCAGGGTTTCTCCTCGGCCCAACCCAGGAGGAGTGTGGCGGTGTTCTGCTTCCCAATGTCACCCAGGGAATCTCGCAGTATTCCCTGCCTGTGACCGACTCTGCCGATGGGATCAAGTGTTCCTGGATTCTGCCAGCACCCAGAGGGGCGGCCGTCGAGTTGGAGGTTGTGTCAAATCAGACGACGTCCCGGTCCGATGCCGGCTGTACTTCTGCCCACTTGACAATCAAACTGGAAGCAACAGAAAAGGAAAGAAAATTCTGTGGCCTCTTCTGGAGTATCCACGAGGCTGGAAAGAAACTTGTGATCCGAGGGCGAGGGCCGGTTGTTATCACTCTTAAAGCATTGGCTTCTGGCTTCAAGCATGGATTTACCTTGCTGTACTTGGGTAAGTTTGGTGGACTGAGCCAGAACGAGACCCCTGCCATTGTAAGAGAGTGGATGCCTGAGACAGAGAGGGTTTTCACCATTATTCTGTGTGTCAGTACTTTGTCTCCATGTGGGTGGGTGGGTGAGTGAGTGAGTGGGTGGGTGGGTGGGTGAGTGAGTGGGTGGGTGGGTGGGTGAGTATGTGGGTGGGTGAGTGGGTGAGTGAGTGGGTGAGTATGTGGGTGGGTGAGTGAGTATGTGGGTGAGTGAGTGGGTGGGTGGGTGGGTGGGTGAATGAGGGAGAATGTGGGTGGATGAGTGAGTGAGTGGGTGAGTGGATGAGTGAGTATGTGGGTGAGTGGGTGGGTGAGTGAGCGAATGAGAGAGATCTCTATAGAGATAGAGATAAATAAATAATAAAGAGGGCGAATGTTTCTTTGTTTCTGTGCATGAATACATAAGGAATCACAAATAATGGTATCGAGCAAAAAACAAAGTGCTTGAGTAACTCGGCGGGTCAGGCGGCATCTGTGGAGGGAATGAATAGGTAACATTTCAGGTCAGGTTCCAGTCTGAAGAAAGGTCCCGACCCGGAATGCCGCCTATCTATTCCCTCCACAGATGCTGCCTGGCCCGCTGAGTTACTCCAGCTTTTTATGTCTATCTTCTGTGTGTTTATATATTTCCTTCTCTGATTCTGTCGCGGATGTCGATACGTTTGACCCCAGTAAACGTGATGTAAACGGAGAGGGGGGACGATCGGGCCCCAGCATTACTAAAACTGCAAACTGAATGCTTGTATACACTGGATAAAGATATAAGATTATTAAGGGGTTGGACACGTTAGAGGCAGGAAACATGTTCCCAATGTTGGGGGAGTCCAGAACCAGGGGCCACAGTTTAAGAATAAGGGGTAGGCCATTTAGAACGGAGATGAGGAAAAACTTTTTCAGTCAGAGAGTTGTAAATCTGGAATTCTCTGCCTCAGAAGGCAGTGGAGGCCAATTCTCTGAATGCATTCAAGAGAGAGCTAGATAGGGCTCTTAAGGATAGCGGAGTCAGGGGGTATGGGGAGAAGACAGGAACGGGGTACTGATTGAGAATGATCAGCCATGATCACATTGAATGGCGGTGCTGGCTCGAGGGGCCGAATGGCTTACTCCATTCAATATTGTCTATTGTCTATAATGCCAGGGTTGTACCGGAGGAATCTCACTCATGCTTTGTTCTCATGTTTGGGACAGGATTCCCCAGCAGAGGAATGGACCCAAATGCCCCGGAGCCACTGATGGCGATTCCAACCCCTTCTCCATCCCGGGGAAAGGGAGCTGGTTTCAAACGCAAAGAGATCTCAATGTCCCCCGCGCCATCCGATCATGCCCCGACCACCAGCGGAGAGGGGCCGGCGAGGAGAGGACCTGCCGGGGTCCACCACCGCTCCCAGGTTGCTGGACGTCCCAATCTTCTAGTCCGCCCCAAGCGGGGAACCCGAGCCCGCCCGGAGTCAGGAAACATCCCGGCGGCAAGGGGTCTCCAGGCGGACCCCCGTGTCTCATCACAGCCCAACTCAGCAAGACCGGAGTCTCCAGGGGAATCTGCTGCTGACTCCCACACCAAACCCAACCTTGGTCCGCAACGCACCAGCGCCGCACAACTCAGTCAACCCAGCGGCGGGGGACCTCGCCCTGTCTCCAGCTCCAGCTCCAGCTCTCCAGGTCGCTTCTCCATCCCTGCACCGTTTGCCCGCACCTTCTCCAGCCCCACTGGAAGCCCCCAGTCCAGCTTCACCAGCGGTCGGAAGCCGTTGTCGTTCCCCGCGCCAACGCTCCCCTCCAGAGCGAATACAGACCCCAGCCCAGCGCTGACACCCAGCCCAGCCCCGAGACCCAGCCCAGCCCCGAGACCCAGCCCAGCCCCGAGACCCAGCCCAGCCCCGAGACCCAGCCCAGCCCTGAGACCCAGCCCAGCCCTGAGACCCAGCCCAGCCCCGAGACCCAGCCCAGCCCCGAGACCCAGCCCAGCCCCGAGACCCAGCCCAGCCCCGAGACCCAGCCCAGCCCTGAGACCCAGCCCAGCCCCGAGACCCAGCCCAGCCCCGAGACCCAGCCCAGCCCCGAGACCCAGCCCAGCCCCGAGACCCAGCCCAGCCCTGAGACCCAGCCCAGCCCCGAGACCCAGCCCAGCCCCGAGACCCAGCCCAGCCCCGAGACCCAGCCCTGCCCTGACACCCAGCCCAGCCCTGAGACCCAGCCCAGCCCTGACACCCAGCCCAGCCCTGACACCCAGCCCAGCCCTGAGACCCAGCCCAGCCCTGAGACCCAGCCCAGCCCCGAGACCCAGCCCTGCCCTGAGACCCAGCCCAGCCCCGAGACCCAGCCCTGCCCTGACACCCAGCCCAGCCCTGAGACCCAGCCCAGCCCCGAGACCCAGCCCTGCCCTGACACCCAGCCCTGGCTCCCTCCTATCCACCCCTGGGAACATCATGCTGGTGGATGGAGGACGGTCACTTCCCCTGACGCTGGATCCCCAGGCGCTGGATCCCCGGGCGCTGGGTCCCCAGCAGGCGGAGCCTCGGCTACAGGACTTGCATGGTGCGGTGAGCCACCAGGAAGGCAAGGCGGGCAGGCGCCGTGTGTGGGGGTCGGGGCAGGAGCCAAGGCTGACCAGGGGTGACCGTGAGACGGGCAGCAGCAGCGATGCTGAAGGCGGTCGGGGTGGGGGTCGGGGTGGGTTTGCAACCGAGCGCCGCCGGTCCCACCCCAACACCCCGCGGCCCCCAACAACAGGGTCCCAGGGGAGAGGAAAGGCCCGGGACCCGGCACCCACCCTGGAACTGGACCCCGGCTCCACTGAGAGACCCCCCGCCTCTCAGTCTTCAACAGACCACTGGGAGGTTGCACTGGGCTCCGAGCGACACAGTGCCCCCTCCCCTCACACCAGCCCCAGCTCACTCCCCAATACAAACGCAGGTGATCTCCGAAGCCACCATCTGCTGACCTCAGCAGAAGTGAGTCAGCTTGGCGACATGCAGAGGAAATTCCAGTTCAAAGCCCTTTCCACCGCCGCTCCAGCAGCCCACAGCCAAGCGGTGACCAAACCGGGGAATGTGTTAGAAAGTTCTGAACTGGCGACACATTCTTCCAAGTTCCCAGTGGGGGCAACTTCCAACGACCAGGAACCCAGTGCTGGAAGTTTGATCTGCGAGCCAGGAGCCAGCGGCAGTGCCCAACTCGCTGGAACCCGTTCAGCTGTTCCTTCTATGAATAATGTGGACACCACACATCACACTGCACCGCCACACTCACTGCGAGTGGGTGGAAGGTACATGACAACGGGACCCATCCACACCACCCCCAGTCCCGGACGTTTCACCGGCCTGGCGAGCCTTTCCACCACCGAAGGGAATGGAGGTGAAATGGGTTCAGATGAATGGATGTGGAACGATGATGGGTGGAAAGCCGGTGGAGACACCACACTGGAGATCCATGAGAATAGCCTCAGACCCGACCAAAGGTTGGTGGTTCCTCCAAGGAATGAGCCTGAGGTGGGATTCCTGGTCACTTCCAGTATACCGGAGACAGTAAAGGTCAGAAACAGATCAGAAACGCCCTCTGTCAGGGCTGTAGCATCAGTGGTGAGCACAGGGCCTTCTTGGGAAGTCCTGTGGTTAGACGGGAGAACCAACTCACTCTTCAACTCCAGACAGGAAAATAGGGCAGAGTCTCTGCCCCCGAGTACTGTTGCACCTGGGACCGGAGACCTACCAACCTTCAACTCTACACCTGAGCTCATCATACCACCGCCTCTAGCAAATAGAAGCCCAGCACCCACTGACGTTGACTTCAGCAATACTCCACCCAGTGAGATGGATCTCCAAACAGCCCAGCCATTCACATGGTTTCCCTGGAGATCGCCAACGCTGCCTAACACAAGACCATCACGTCAAATCACCTTGCCCAGTGCATGGTCTTCAGGAAGAGTGGTCGTGTCACCGGGCAAGTCCTCGGCACAAGACCAGAACCAGGAAGTGACCACCTTCGGAAGGTTGGAGGTCGTTCCAACCACCCCTTCCTTGACGTTTGATTTCTCAGACCCAACCCATTCTGGGGCACAACTCCCACCATCCTCGTCGCTGCCTGTTTCAGTGACCAACTTGGTCAAGTCCCAGCCACCTGAGCTTGGCCTTCTGACAACATCTCAGCCTAATGTTGACCAGTGGGATGGGGTGACTTGGCAAAGGCCTGGCAGCTCCTCTGCAGCCTCAAGTAGGACATCAGCCTTACCGACCAGGGTCAGCTTGAAGGTGAACTCTCCTCCACCACCTTCACCTTCTGCAGAGGGCTCTTTAGTCAGTGAGGAACCTTTCACGTCATGGATGCTGAGTTCAGTGCCCAGAGGTTCTTCAAAGCTTCCTATCGCACATGTTGGCACAGAAGATCAAGCTATGTTGTCAGCACGGCCTTGGTTAACTGAACAATGGCAATGGAAAATGTTGACGATGTTAGCCGATGTCACTGAGCTTGATTCCGTGGTGGTAACAAGCAGTCATGGGGAGATAACTACATCACGTTCGTCAGCTCCTCCCAAAATCACCCCACAACTCTCGTCAACTTTAGTACCAACTGAGTTATTTATAACACAGAGCACTCCAAGCACCTCAACACTCAGCAAGGATACCAGACAGACATGGAGCCCAGACATCAATGGGACACTAATCACAGACGTCAGTCAGACACTAACTACAGACGTCAATCAGACACTGAGCCCAGACATCAGTCAGACAGTGAACACAGACATCAGTCAGAAACTAAAAACGGACATCAGTCGGACAGTGAACACAGACGTCAGTCAGACACTAAACACAGACGTCAGCCAGACACTGAGCCCAGACGTCAGCCAGACACTGAGCCCAGACGTCAGCCAGACACTGAGCCCAGAAGTCAGTCAGACACTAAACACAGATGTCAGTCAGACACTGGGCCCAGAGGTCAGTCGGACACTGAGTGCAGGCAGCAGCTGGACACCGCTAACGGATATCACTCAGACACAGAAAACACACATCAGAAGTACACGGAGTACAGACATCACTTGGACACAGAGCAGAGATGTCAGTCTGATCGAGAGCACAGACATCATTGGGACAGACAGCAAGAACGTCAGTCAGACACTAAACACAGACATCAGTCAGACACAGAGCACAGACATCAGTCAGACACGGAGCACAGACATCAGTCAGACACTGAACCCAGACAGCAGTCAGACACTAAACACAGACATCAGTTGGACACTGGGCCCAGAGGTCAGTCGGACACTGAGTGCAGGCAGCAGCTGGACACTGCTAACGGATATCACTCAGACACAGAGCACACACATCAGCAGAACACGGAGCAGAGCTGTCAGTCTGATTGAGAGCACGGGCATCATTGGGACAGACAGCACGAACGTCAGTCAGACACAGAGCACAGACATGAGTCCGACACAGAGCACAGACATCAGTCAGACACTGAACCCAGACATCAGTCAGACACTGAACCCAGACATCAGTCAGACACCAAACACAGACATCAGTCAGACACAGAGCACAGACATCAGTCAGACACCAAACACAGACATCAGTCAGACACAGAGCACAGACATCAGTCAGACACCAAACACAGACATCAGTCAGACAAAGAGCACGAACGTCAGTCAGACACTGAACCCAGACATCAGTCAGACACTGAACCCAGACATCAGTCAGACACAGAGCACAGACATCAGTCAGACACAGAGCACAGACATCAGTCAGACACTGAACCCAGACATCAGTCAGACACAGAGCACAGACATCAGTCAGACACCAAACACAGACATCAGTCAGACACAGAGCACAGACATCAGTCAGACACAGGGCACAGACATCAGTCAGACACTGAACCCAGACATCAGTCAGACACCAAATACAGACATCAGTCAGACACAGAGCATAGACATCAGTCAGACACAGAGCAGGGACAGTCAGTCACTGAGCGCAGACATTACTCAGTCACTGGGCACAGATGCCAGTCAGACTCTGAGCACAGACGTCAACTGGACAGAAAGCATCGACATCAGCCAGACGGAGAGCATGGCTGTGAGTGAGACAGCGAGTACAAGCAACAGGTGGACATCCAGCACAGATGACAGTCAGACAGAGGGCTCGGATATCAGTCGGACAGAGAGCACAGACATCAGCTGGACATTGGGCACGAATATCAGTCAGACACTGACCATGGATGTTAACGAGACACAAAACCAGGACATCATTAATACACTGACTTCACACATCAGACCTACACTGAGTACAGGTGTCAGTCAGACACAGAACACCGACATTAGTCAGACATTGAGTATGGGCACCAGTCTGACACAGAACACGGGTGTCAGTCGGACACAGAGCACAGACATCAGTCAGACACTGGGCCCAGAGGTCAGTCAGACACAGAGCACAGGCATCAGTCAGACACTGGGCCCAGACATCAGTCAAACACTAAACACAGACATCAGTCAGACACAGAGCACAGGCATCAGTCAGACACTAAACCCAGACATCAGTCAAACACTAAACACAGACATCAGTCAGACACAGAGCACAGGCATCAGTCAGACATTAAAACCAGACATCAGTCAGACACTGGGCCCAGAGGTCAGTCGGACACTGAGTGCAGGCAGCAGCTGGACACGGCTAACGGATATCACTCAGACACAGAGCACACACATCAGAAGTACACGGAGCAGAGATGTCAGTCTGATCGAGAGCACGGGCATCATTGGGACAGACAGCATGAACGTCAGTCAGACACAGAGCACAGACATCAGTCAGACACCAAACACAGACATCAGTCAGACACAGAGCACAGACATCAGTCAGACACAGAGCACAGACATCAGTCAGACACAGGGCACAGACATCAGTAAGACACAGGGCACAGACATCAGTCAGACACCAAACACAGACATCAGTCAGACACCAAACACAGACATCAGTCAGACACAGAGCACAGACATCAGTCAGACACAGGGCACAGACATCAGTCAGACACTGAACCCAGACATCAGTCAGACACCAAATACAGACATCAGTCAGACACAGAGCATAGACATCAGTCAGACACAGAGCAGGGACAGTCAGTCACTGAGCGCAGACATTACTCAGTCACTGGGCACAGATGCCAGTCAGACTCTGAGCACAGACGTCAACTGGACAGAAAGCATCGACATCAGCCGGACGGAGAGCATGGCTGTGAGTGGGACAGCGAGTACAGGCAACAGGTGGACATCCAGCACAGATGACAGTCAGACAGAGGGCTCGGATATCAGTCGGACAGAGAGCACAGACATCAGCTGGACATTGGGCACGAATATCAGTCAGACACTGACCATGGATGTTAACGAGACACAAAACCAGGACATCATTAATACACTGACTTCACACATCAGACCTATACTGAGTACAGGTGTCAGTCAGACACAGAACACCGACATTAGTCAGACATTGAGTATGGGCACCAGTCTGACACAGAACACGGGTGTCAGTCGGACACAGAGCACAGACATCAGTCAGACACTGGGCCCAGAGGTCAGTCAGACACAGAGCACAGGCATCAGTCAGACACTGGGCCCAGAGGTCAATCAGACACAGAGCACAGGCATCAGTCAGACACTAAACCCAGACATCAGTCAGACACAGGGCACAGACATCAGTCAGACACTGGGAACAGACATGAGTCAGACACAGAGCACAGACATGAGTCAGACATTGACCGTGGATGTTCTCCAGACACAGAGCCAGGACATCATTAATACACTGACATCACACATCAGACCTACGCTGAGTACAGGTGTCAGTCAGACACAGAACACTGACATTAGTCAAGCACTGGGTATGGAAGTCAATCAGACACAGAACACGGTTGTCAGTCGGACAGAGAGCACAGGTGTAATTGGGACAAGGGGTGTGGACATCGATCAGACACGGGGCAGGGTTGGCTCTGCTGTAACTTTGCCCGCACCTAACACCGGATCATTTGCATTCCTGCACCCTACGTCCCAGCCAAGCATCAATGCATCAGTCAGGCCAACATGGCGATCTGAGGACACAGAGAGAGTGGGAGCTGTGGGGAGCACCGGGCAGCAGCAACACGCAGCTACCACCTACACCGTTGCAGAATACGTGGTCCCACTGTCCACTCCTCCAGAGAGACACAAGAGGTTTTTAATCGTGGAGGACCAGTTACCACAGGTCAGAGGTACGCCTGAACCGCCTAGTGTGGCTGGGCTGGTTAAGTTTCTGGCAAACGATGACGTCCAAAATGTTGACAAGGGGCGACTGAACCATAATGATGGATGGGAGGAGGGAGAAGAAGAAATGACCGCGGTGGGACAAGACTTTGATTATGTTCGCTGATTTTCCAAGGCAGCGTGAAGTGTAGATGGAGTCAATGGTGGGAAGTCTTGTCTTTTTTAATGCACTGGGCCACATCTACAACGAGTTTGGTGGGATTATGGTGTAGAAGGCAGAGCTGTAGTTGATAAATAGGAATCTGATGTTGGTGTCGAGGTGTTCCAGAGATGGGTTCAGGACCAGGGACATGGTGGCTGGTGTGGGCCCGTTGTGACGGTAAGCAAACTACAGTGGATCAAGGCTGGCTGGGAAGGTGGAGTTAATGTGCTCCGTCACCAGGCTCTCAAAGCACTTCATGGATGTCTTAGCCGTTGAATGGTAATCATTAAGGCATGACACCTTACTTTTCTTCAGCAGCGGAATGATAGTGGTCTTTTTGAGGCAGGTGGCGACCTCAGAATGGTGTAGTGAGAGGTTAAAGATAGAAAATAGGTGCAGGAGGAGGCCATTCGGCCCTTCGAGCCAGCACCACAAGATGTGTCTCGTCTGTGAATATTTCTGCCAGTTGATCTGTTGTGCACAGTTCTGGTGTGGACATTTTCGGTTTAGATTTAGGTTCAGATTTATTATTGTCGGACGTACCAAGAAAAGCTTTGCTTTGCATGGTATCCAAATAGGTCAGATACATAGCTACAATCAGTTCAAACTCGTACAATAGATGGGCAAAGGGGAAGATACAGAGTGCGGAATAACTATTGGCGAATAAATAAGGGCGGCACGGTGGCATAACGGTAGAGCTACTATCTTACAGCGCCAGAGACCCAGGTTCGATCCTGACTACTGGTAACAGAGTTTTTGTCCGTTCTCCCCATGACCTGCGTGGGTTTTCTCCGAGATCTTCGGTTTCCTCCCACACTCCCAAGACGTACAAGTTTGTAGGTTAATTGGCTCGGTTTGAATGTAAAATTGTCCCTAGTGTGTGCAAGATAGTGTTAGTGCGCAGTGATCGCTGGTCGGTACAGACTCGGTGGGACGAAGGGCCTGTTTCCGCGCTGTATCTCTAATCTAAACTAAACTAAACTATTGGATTTAAAGTACTTCAGGATTCTCAAGACTAGGGAAGGTGCCGTAAAAGTCAGTTTCCTTTTATTGCAACCAACAAGTCGAGCAATTCCAATCAGATTCCCTCAGATGCTGACTGCGTTGAACAATAAGAAATGATTCAGAGATCCAGTATTTTCAGACAGAAAATTCCAGCAGTCCTTAGCATTCCTGGAGAGAGGAACAGGATAAATATTTCAGCATGATAACCTTGTACTTTACTCAGGCCTGAGGAATGTTCGCTTCACAATATAATGTTAACTCTTCACTGCTTAGTACATCCAGGATTTTTCTGACTAATTTCCGAGGTCCAGCATCTGCAGTATTTTCCATTTCGGCATCTTCGTGCTTTTTCTAAAATGGTATAAATGCCCTTCTGATTGGAGAGGAGAGTAGATTTTTAGTTGTAAAGACCAGTCAGAAGTGTCTAGTGTCAGAACTAGAATTCTGTGAAGCTCCTGAGGCCGAGGTTAATTCAGGGGCAGAGTTTAAATGCAGAAAGATATATAAAAGCTGTGTGTTTGTTTTAAAACTGTTCACACTTTTAGCTTCATGGACAGACATTTTTCCATTCAGGAAGTGGCTCATTTCCTCCCGGAATACTTTGCATTGTCAACTTTATCTGCAACTCATTGAAGTTAACGTACCATAGTCGCTCCACTCCTTTATATCTCCACCCCAAGGGCAACATTTCTTCGCCCTGGCCACTCCTTATTCTCCCCTCTCCCATCAGGCAAGAGGTATAGAAGTGTGAAAAAGCACACCTCCAGATTTGGGGACAGTTTCTTCCCAGCTGTTATCGGGCAACTGAACCATCCTACCAACAACTATCCAGCTCATTATTCTTTAATCGGATGTTACTGGACTTTATCTTACACTAAACGTTATTCCCATATCATGTATCTGTACCCTGTGATGGCACAATTGTAATCATGTTTTGTCTTTCTGCTGACTGGTTAGCACGCAACAAAGGCTTTTCACTTTACCTCGTACACATGAGGTAGAGTGAAACTAAACTAAACTAAACCTAGTGCCTATCACAATTGCATGCTCAGTTACACTGTGATTCACCTGCATTTACCAGTACACTTTTCCAGTGTTACATATTTACTGAACTGTGCCCAGCAGCGCTATGCCCCAGTGTTATGCAGTGACAGACCTGTCCTCACCTGTACTGTATCCCAGTTATACAGCGATAGACCTCTCCCCACCAGTGCTGTACCCCAGTGTTATACAGTGACAGACCTGTCTCCACCAGTGTTGTACCCCAGTGTTATACAGTGACAGACCTGTCCCCACCAGTACTGTACCCCAGTGTTATACAGTGACAGACCTGTCCCCACCAGTGTTGTACGCCAATGTTACGCAGTGACAGACCTGTCCCCACCAGTGCTGTACCCCAGTGTTATACAGTGACAGACCTGTCCCCACCAGTGTTGTACGCCAGTGTTATACAGTGACAGACCTGTCCCCACCAGTACAGTACCCCAGTTATACATCGATAGATCTGATCAAAAACACTAGTGCATTTCTACAGCATTATGTCAAATGATCTTATTCCTGTGAAGCATTCTTATATGACACGTCAGAATGTAATTTATCTGGAGACAAATAGCTTGGTCAGTGTTGTTGGTTATAATGATGCAATGTTGTGGGAAGGATATTCCGGTGCTTGATTCATGGTCAGTAAAGGCACAGTTGCAATGGTGGAGTGGTTATATTCATGGCAGGAATTGGAGACAGGAATTGAAGGAATGACAATATCTCCGTGTAAGGTTATGGTGTTTGGGAGATGTGGGATAATGGAGGAACTTGGATCAGTAATGATAACCTCAGTGCTCTCTCTTGCAGAGGGCATCACTGTAAAGATTCCAACAAAGCTTATTCTGGACATGAGCTTTAATCACCACCTGGAAGACTCAAAGTCAGACGAATACCAGAACCTGGCCAAGGATTTCACACTCAAAGTAAGACTTTAAAGTCATGATCTGATCAGCAGCTCTCATTTGGGTTGGCTTGTTCTACCGCTGAGAATGGTTTAAGGGAGATTATAGGTTGTTGTTGCTCTGCATCCCTCAGAGAATTAGACAAGCAGTCAGTGCCTCCACATCAGGTACAGGATGTGTGTCATCCTTGTGTCCACGTTAAAACCAATTCAAATGCCATGACACAATTTTGTGCGATCAACCATAAAAACCTGGAGGACATTGTACAACATCTGAAATCCTCCTCCTGCCGCCTTGATATTCTGCCAACAGGCTTTTTCAAAAATGTCTCAAATTATTTGGCCTCAGACCTTCTACAAATTGTAAACACGTCTCTTCTCTCGGGTGTCTTCCCACAGGCCCTGAAAACTGCAGTCATCAAGCCGCTCTTGAAAAAGAACAATCTAGACACGTCACTAATGAGCAATTACAGGCCCATTTCAAACCTTCCATTTTTAAGTAAAATCATTGAAAATTTTGTTTTTCAACAGCTTAACAACTTCTTATCACTAAATGACTGTTTAGCTGTCTTCCAGACAGGGTTTCGACCACACCACAACACTGAGACTGCTCTTGTTAAGGTCTTCAGTGACATCCACTTAAATACAGACAGTGGCAAAATTTCAGTCTTGGTATTACTGGATCTCAGTGCTGCATTTGACACGGTCGACCACACCATATTACTAGACCGATTGGAAAACTGGGTTGGACTTTCTGGCACAGTACTAAACTGGTTTGAATCCTACTTAAAGAACAGGGACTACTTTGTGTCTATAGGTAATTACACATCAGAGCAGGCAAATATGACATGTGGAGTTCCCCAGGGATCCATTCTGGGGCCTCTTCTGTTTAACATCTACATGCTTCCACTGGCTCAGATTATAGAAAACAACAAAATAATTTACCATAATTATGCAGACGACACACATATTTACATAACCATCTCAACAGGGGCCGATGGTCCAATGCAAACACTGAGTAAGTGCATCGAACAAATCAACGATTGGATGTGCCAAAACTTTCTTCAATTAAATGAAGACAAAAGTGAGGTAGTTGTTTTTGGAGCCAAAGAGGAACGATTAAAAATCAGTGCTCAGCTTCAATCGGCATTGTTAAAAACCACAAACAAAGCCAGAAATCTTGGTGTAGTCATGGACTCCGACCTGAATTTCAACAGCCACATTAAGACTATTACAAAGCAAGCCTACTATCACCTTAAGAATATATCAAAGGTTAATGAACTTATGGCTCAGCAGGATTTGGAAAAACTTGCCCATGCATCAGTAGACTTGGCTACTGTAATGCTGTCTTTAGAGGTCTCCCTAAAAAATCAATTAGCGGCAGCTGATTCATAACGATGCTGGACTAGTCCTCACTAAGACCAAGAAAGTGGATCACATCACTCCAGCTCTGAGGTCTTTACACTGGCTTCCAGTTTGTTAATTCATTGATTTCAAAATACTACTGTTGGTTTATAAAGCATTGAATGGTTTAGGGTCAAAATACATTTCTGACCTTCTGCTACATTATGAACCATCCAGACCTCTCAGGCTGTCTGGGACAGGTCTGTTTTCTGTCCCCAGAGTCAGAACAAAATATGGAGAAGCAGCGTTTAGTTTTTATGCACCACACATATGGAACAAACTCCCAGAAAACTGCAACTCTCAGTTCTTTTAAATCGAGGCTGAAGACTTTTCTGTTTGACGCTGCCTTTTATTAAATCAAATAATTATCCATTTATTACACTGCACTGTAACTATTATTCTTGTATTTTATACCTGTTTATACAAGCTATTCTAGCTTGTTTTTATTTTCTATTCTCTTTAATGACTGTTTTTAATTGCTTTTAATTGCTATTTAATGTTTTATGTAAAGCACTTTGAATTGCCTTGTTGCTGAAATGTGAGATATAAATAAACTTGCCTTGCCTTGAGCAAGAATACTCTCCACAATGTGCCAAAGCTCCTGGGTGTCACCATCAGCCTGAGACACCGAGGTTTCTTTACACTATGCCACCCGGGTTTACCAGATACCCCTTGACATTTTCCTTGGACAGTCCCAATTCACCCAGTATTACTTTACTTTAGAGAAACCAGAGGACCCGGAGAAACCCCACGCAGTCACAGAGAGAACGTATAAGCTCTGTACAGACTGCACCCGTAGTCGGGATCGAACCCCGGTGCCAGTGCTGTTAGGCAGCAACTCTACCGCTGCGCCACCGTGCCACCCCAACATGTTCACCTGTTACAGTAATTGCAACTCATTTCACACTGCTGTTGTTGATGGATTCCAGCAAAGGCAGGTAGAGTCAGAGACATAGAAACATAGAAAATAGGTGCAGGAGAAGGCCAATCGGCCCTTCGAGCCTGCACCGCCATTCAATATGATCATGGCTGATCATCCAGCTCAGTAACCTGTACCTGCCTTCTCTCCATACCCCCTGATCCCTTTAGCCACAAGGGCCACATCTAACTCCCTCTTAAATATAGCCAATGAACTGGCCTCAACTACCTTCTGTGGCAGAGAATTCCACAGACTCACTACTCTCTGTGTGAAGAAATGTTTTCTCATCTCGGTCCTAAAAGACTTCCCCCTTATCCTTAAGCTGTGACCCCTGGTTCTGGACTCCCCCAACATCGGGAACAATCTTCCCGCATTTAGCCTCTCCAACCCCTTAAGAATTTTATATGTTTCTATAAGATCCCCCCTCAGTCTTCTAAATTCCAGCGAGTACAAGCCTAGTCTATCCAGTCTTTCTTCATATGAAAGTTCCGCCATCCCAGGGATCAATCTGGTGAACCTTCTCTGTACTACCTCTAAGGCAAGAACGTCTTTCCTCAGATTAGGAGACCAAAACTGCACACAATACTCCAGGTGCGGTCTCACCAATGCCCTGTACAACTGCAGTAGAACCTCCCTGCTCCTAAACTCAAATCCTCTTGCTATGAATGCCAACATACCATTCGCTTTCTTCACTGAGTCATTGGGTTTCCACTTACATTGTTGCCACACTGCTCACACTGACACTGGGAGTTCAATACACACAGTTGCTGTCACTGGGTGTAGCTTCCGGTTATCACAGAATGTGTTGACTCACTCACACTGTCTCCATGTGTGTCCACTCACACCGTCACCATCACATGCCTGGCTCTCGCCTTGCTGGGTTTTGATGCCTCTTTAGGAAGCAGGAACACTGTAACTCCTCTCCTCCTCCTTTCCTGCAGATCGTTCCATTTTATGACAAGGTTCCTGGGTTTCAGCAGCTGCAGATTAAACGCTTCAGGTGATGAAGATTTCACAAACTGTTTCAGTCAGCATGCTGAATATCATTTTTTTTTTGTCCAAAGTAATATTTGAATCTCCCATCCTAAAAAAATGCTCTGGAAATGGTTCTGTGATCCATACCATTGGTGGACGATGTATTGCGGGAATCTCTGGTTTAGGAATCGTGTGAATACTGTGATACTGCATGTGTCTCTCACCTCCCCCTATCTCTAGTTAATTCTGGTCAAGGCTCTACGAATGTCTGTGTCATTTCTGTGTCTGCTCTGTGTGTGAGTCTGGGTCCTCCCTGCACGTTTTCTGTGTGTCTGACCCATGTCCTCAGATGTCTTATGATAATCAGATGGGTGTCTGTGGAAGCTCTGTGTGTGTGTGCATGTATGTCCACGTCGCTTCCTTGTTTAGTCCTTTTTTGAAGATGTTGTGCACCTCACTGACAAGGCAAGTATTCGTTACCCATCTCCAATTGGCCTCAAGAAGGTGTTGGTGAGCTGCTGCAGTCCATCTGGTGGTTTTGTTGGGTAGATGTTCCAAGATTTGGACATAGTGACAATGATCGATCGTCCCAGGTCGGCGTGGTGTGGGGGAGTGTGGAGGTGGTGGTGTCCCACTTCACCGGCTGCCCTCTCCTTGGTAGTAGACATTGCAGATTTGGGAGGTGCTCTTGGAGTTGCCTAGTTTAGTACATCTGGTGCATTTTGTAGACGGTGCAGAGTATTCCAACACTTCTGTCTGGTGAAGAAGCTTTGGAGGGTCAGGAAGTAAGAGACTGGCAGAGGATGTCTTGCCTCCGACCAACTAGAGTAGCAATGATAGACACAAAGTGCTGGAGTAACTCAGCGGGTCAGGCAGCATCTTTAGAGAAAATGGATGGGTGATGTTACGGGTCGGGACCCTTCATCAGACTGATTGTAGGAGGGAGGGGGGTAATGGAAGCCAGCAAAGACCAGGAACTGTGGAACTGTGGACTGATTAATGTCTTTTAGTGGAGGAAAGGGAGCAAGGGAAAATAGCAAGTGGAGGAGGGAGGGGAGTGTTTGTAGAAGTTACTTAAAATGAGAGAATTCTACGTTCATGACGCTGGGTTTCAAGTGACCCAAGCGAAATATGAGGTGCTTTTCCTCCAATCGGCGTGTGGCCTCACTCTGGCAATGAGAGGCCCAGGACAGAATGGTCAGCATGGCAATGGGAAGAGGAGTTACAATGATTGGCAACCGGGAGACCCAGTAGGCCTTGGCGGTCCAGCATAAGTAGGTGTTCAGTGAAATGGTTGCCGAGTCTATGATTTGTCTCGCCAACATCGGAATCACCAGATGCAGTAGATGAGGTTAGAGGAGGTGCACGTGACCCTCTGTCTCACCTGGAAGAACTGTCGGGGTCCCTGGATGGAGTCGAGGGAGGAGGTATTAGGACAGGTGTTACATCTCCTGCGGTCACAGTTTAAGGATAAGGGGGAAGTCTTTTAGGACCGAGATGAGAAAGTTTTTTTTCACACAGAGAGTGGCGAATCTGTGGAATTCTCTGCCACAGAAGGTAGTTGAGGCCAGTTCATTGGCTATATTTAAGAGGGAGTTAGATGTGACCCTTGTGGCTAAAGGGATCAGGGGGTATGGAGAGAAGGCAGGTACGGGATACTGAGTTGGATGATCAGCCATATGAGACGGAGCTTCTTCCCACAGGCCATCAGGACTGTCAACTTTTATAACCCCAGATACTAAGTTTTGTCGACACCAATAGTAACTTATTAACTTTATTTATATGCTGTAACTGTAATTCTTTTTTGTGCACAACCTGCAGGCATTGCCACTTTCATTTCACTGCACAATATGTGTATGTGACAAATACATTTGACTTGACTTGACTTGACTTGACTTGACTTGACTTGACTTGAATGGTGGTGCATGCTCGAAGGGCCGAATGGCCTACTCCTGCACCTATTTTCTATGTTTCTATGGGGGGGTGGTTTGCGTGGGAGGGGATGAGTGAAGCAAGGAGTTGCAGTTGGAGTGGTCTCTGCAGTAGGCAGAAAGGGGTGGAGATGCGAAGATGTGATTCGTGGTGGGATTACGTTGCAGGATGATGTGTTGGATGTAGAGGATGGTGGAGTGAAACGTGAGGACCAGGGGAACTCTGTCCTTGTTGTGTCGGGGGAAGAGGAGGAGTGAGAGCAGAACTACAGGACACACAGACACGTGTGAGGGACCCATCCAAGATAGAAGGGGGGAAACCATACGTTTCCCCTAAAGATTGAGGACATCTCGGAAGCAGCATCTACAGTAGCAATGGTGTTGTAGCTTGTTCAGTCAAGTTTCTAGTGACCCCTATCATGTCAGGAAACTCAGTGATAACAATGATAACAGCTTTGAATGAAGGGTGGACTGTCAGCCATTCATGCCTTGTATGTTTTGTGTGTCTGGTTAATGTCCATGGGCACTGTCATAGTGACTTATGTGTCTGTGTTTGTGCTGATTGTCTATCTGGTTAATATCTTTGGATTATTTCTGTTTTATTGATCTCTGAGGATGCTCTGTAAATATGTCGGATAAACGTCCGTGGATGCTGCATGTCCATGGACACGGTGTGTGTCTGGTTAACGTCTGTGGACTCTCAGTGTGTGGTTAATGTCTGTGGACACAGTGTATGTGTCTGGTTAATGTCTGGACAGTCCGTGTGTGTGTGTCTGGTTAGTGTCAGTGGATGCGGTGTGTGGCTGGTTAATGTCTGTGGACAGTCCGTGTGTGTGTGTCTGGTTGATGTCTGGACACTTGGTGTGGGTCTAGGTAATGTCTGTGGACAGCCTGTGTGTGACTGGTTTATGTCTATGAACACCCAGTTAATGTTGTTCGATGCCGTCTGTGGTTAATTTGGACAATTTGTGTGTTTAGTTACCATCTCTGGATGCTCTCTGTATCTGATTATTATCCATGTCCATGGTTAATGCTTGTGTGTACTCACTGTGTCTGCTTCATGTCTGAGAGGACGCTCTATCTTAATGCATGTGGATGTTCTACATGCTTCAATAATGTGTTTGACTGCTCTCTGTTTCATTAATGTCGATGGACACACGCCATCTGGTGAATGCCTGCAGATGACCTCTGCCTGCCTGCTGTTCCCTGTGGTCTCTATATGTGTCTGGTAATGTCTGCTGGCACATTGTGTCTGCCTCGATAATGACTGTTTATGCGAATGTGGTTGGTATCTGAGCATTTAGCCTTTGAGGGTCTGGTTAATGTTGGTGAAACCGTTATATTTGGGGTTAATATCTGTGGAGATTCTTTCTGTCAGGTTGGCATCTGTGAACACCCCTGGTGCATCTGTTTAATGTCAGTGAATGTCAGTCAGTGTCTGGTTAATGGATTTACATGCTTGTTGTGTGACTTTCATGTTTGGTTCATTTCTGTGGGCACTCTGTGCCTGGTTAATATCTGTGAAAATTCTCCGTGACCAGATGATGTCTGTGGATGTTCATTCTGTCAGGTAATATCTTTGTTTGTGCTCTCTCTCCCTCTCTCTCTCTTTCCTGTATGTGCAAGCTCTGAGTTTGATTTGTTAATGACTGTATATGTGCCATATTTGTTGAAGGACGCAGATGCTCCATGTCTTGTCTGTGGGTGATGGATGCGTGTCTGGTTAATGCCTGGGTACGTCCGCTGTGTGTCTGGTTTGCATTACCTTGTTTAATACCTGTGTGTACTGATTGTGTCTACTTAATACCACCAGATATTCTGTTTATTTGGTGCTCTGGTTAACGTCTCAGTCTGTAGATTCTCTGCTTACTGCCTCCGAATGTAAATATTCTGTGTGCCTGGTTAAAGTCTACCCTGTCAATGATCCGGTATGATCTCTGTGTGTGGTTAATGTATCTTGCTGCTGTGTGTGACTGGATAATGCCTTGCTTATCCCTGGTTCATATCTCCAGGTGCCTTCTCTGTGTTTGCACCCAGTTAGATACAAAGTGCTGGAGTAACTCAGTGGATCAGGCAACATTTCTGGAGAAAAACGATAGGTGACATTTTGGGCTGGGACCATTCTTCAGCCTAGTTATTCCCAGCGGGTGCTTTCTTTGTACGTGTGTGTGAGTAATGTTTGTGGATGCTCGCTCTGCCTGCCTGTCTGTCTGCCTGTCTGTCTGCCTGCCTGCCTGCCTGCCTGCCTGTCTGTCTCTGTCTCTGTCTCTGTCTCTGTCTCTGTCTCTGTCTCTGTCTCTGTCTCTGTCTCTGTCTCTGTCTCTGTCTCTGTCTCTGTCTCTGTCTCTGTCTCTGTCTCTGTCTCTGTCTCTGTCTCTGTCTCTGTCTCTGTCTCTGTCTCTGTCTCTGTCTCTGTCTCTGTCTCTGTCTCTGTCCAAGAATGTTTCTGTGTTTGGTTAACATGTATCTTCATTCCCATGGACAATCCGTGTGTTAATTCCCATGGACAATCTTAATGTCCTGGTAATTGTGTAGACACTCACTGTGTAATTTATATTAGTATTGGTTATTAGTGTCATGTGCACTGAAATGCAGTGAAAATGTTTGTCTTGCATGTAAACCAGGCAGAACTATACCATACACTAGGACAAGAGGTAGTACAAAAAGAGGAAGGAAAGAAAATACAGATTATCGTGTCCAGCTACAGAGAAGGTGCAGATAAAGAAAAGTGTAAGGGCCGCAGTGAGTTAGATGGAAAGAATCCTGAGCATTTGAGAGATCAGTTGGAGAGTCTAATAACAGTGGGGAAGAAGCTATTTGTGAGTCTGGTGGTGCATGCTTTCAGGTTTTTCTATCTTCTGATCTACGGGAGAGAGGAGAAGAGAGAATGACCAGGGTGTGAGTGGTCCTTGATTATGTGGAGTGCTTTCTTGGGGCAGTATGGTGTAGATGGGGTCAATGGGGGGGGGGAGGTTGGTTTGCATCACAGATTAATGTTTGTTTTCAGTCGATACCCTCCAGATGTCTCATTGCTCTGTGTGTGTGTCTGGTCAGCAATTGTGTGCATTCTGTCTGGTTACCAGCTCTCTGGGAACAAGTTGAGGTATTGTTGCTGTCATGTTATTAATTTCACCGTTCTTCACCCACAGTGTGGGCAGTGTGCAGATTGAGTTTGACGCCATCTTCACCTTGAAGGAAATGCAATGGTTTTTGCTGGAACCCAACGTGATCTTCGACGTCAGCGGCCTGCGCCTTGTCATTGCCGCCGGCTTCGAGATCGGTGGCGCTCAAGTGGTGACGGTGTACGTGACAGGTAGCCCTCCACCAATCCACCGAACATTTCGTGTCCTACCTTCTCTGAATACTATCCTGATCATGGAGGAAAGAGGATGATTCCCCTCATCTCCTTGTTGCATAAGGCCCTTGTCATCTCCCAGTGATGGACACAGCATGTTGAAGGAACTCAGCGGGTCAGGCAGCGTCTCTGGAGAAAAGGAATAGGTGATGTTTTGGGTCGAGACCCTTCTTCAGCCCAGACCATTCTTCTGTCACCTCCCCCATTGTGTAATGAGGACTAGGGGGTGACCTCTTCTTCATGGGTCTGGTTTGGAACAAGTGGGTTGAGGTTATTTCCATTACACTATCTCAATAATGGTTCAAATTCAGAATAATTGTCGTCATATACAACAGGGTGCAATGAAATGCTTTGATCACGTTTAAGAAGCATTTAGGCAGGTGCATGGATAGCATAGGTTTAGAGGGACAAATGCAGGCAGGTGGGACTGGTGTAGACGGGACATGTTGGCCGGTGTGGGCAAGTTGGGCCGAAGGGCCTGTTTCCAAGCTATGACTATGATAGATGCAACAATAAATATATTGGCAGGTGCAAATTAACAGAATGGTGCAAGACTTCAATACAAAGTGTGCAAAAATAAATTAATTAAAGGACAATAATGGAATAACAGAATGAGGTAAAGTTAAGATAAGAGTACATGGCAGTTGTGTGGAGTTGTTATTTTCTTCATGGTTAGATTAAGTAATTTTCTCAGAAATTCTATACCCATTAGCATTACACAGCATCTGCCCCATTCAGATCTGACTACAAGCTTTCAGCGTTTCGTGTGGCAACTCAGTGTGGGGTTCCCAGTGGAGGGTTACTTTATATTAGGGGCAGGGCAACCCAGCAATGGATTATAGAATACATCCTAATAAAGAATTGGAGTCTATAGCCACAATTCTAAGAGTCAATTGAAACTATTAGAATTGTGATTGAGAGATTTTTTTTAACGCAAATATATTAAAAATTATGGAATTTAGAGTTTTTTTTACTCTTAATTTATTTGCATTAAAGAGGGCGATTGAAGTTAAATTCAATAATGGACCATCATCAAGGGGCAGGATAGCTTCCACATGACTGGATGTTCCATTGTTCTACTTTAAAGGAGACATTAGTCTGAATTAGCACGTTCAGGAGGAGAGGGGTGAAAACTCCCTTGGTAGTAGTGGATCAATCCCGGTTGCCAAAAATTTGAACTCCCCTTCCCATTTCCATACTGACTTTTCTGTCCTGGGCCTTCTTCACTGTCAGAGAGAGGCCACAAGCAAATTGGAGAAATAGCACTTCATACTTTGCTTGGGCAGCTTACAACCCAGCAGCACGAATATTGATTTCTCTAATTTCAAGCAAAACCCTCTCTCTCTCCATCCCTCCTCACCCTAGTCGTCCTGCTAGTTTCGCTGTTCGTATCCCCTCATTATCACCTCCTCCAAAGCCAACAATGGATCCTTGTGGGCTCTTTGGCCATCGGTGCCAGCCCTGATCTGTTCTGTACTTTGTCCTACCTCTCCTTTCCCCCTCAGTCTGAAGAAGGGTCTCGTCCCAAAACTTCACCTATTTCTTTTCTCCAGAGATACTGCCTGACCCGTTATGTTGCTCCAGCTTTTTGTGTCTATCTTCGGTGTAAACCAGCATCTGCAGTTCCTTCCTACACATGTGTATCAATCACGTTGTCCTACACATTTCTCTCTCTCTCTCTCTCTCTCTCGCTCTCTACAGAAAAGCTAAATGCTCTGTGTGGTGAGGTGCTTTTCTGCCAGAACGGCTTCCAGTGCGTACATAGAAAGTCAGGGAACGTGAGCTGTACCTCCCTCTGCCACACGGCCTACTGCAAGAACAGTGGCATCTGCACTCACAACCGGGGCCAGGGACCCATTTGCCAGTAAGTGACGTGGCGATCCCCATGCACGGGGCAGGTTGCTCAGTGTCTATCATCTTCAGTGTACATACAGTGTGTGGTTGCAGAGGCCAACGGCGTGGCACTAAAATTTGCTCGCTATTGGCAAACAGCTGCGTGATGACACGAATAAATAAATAAATCTTCAGTGTAGACGGGGAACCCTTTGAAGCCAGCTGCTGTTCAACTGACAAATGCCCAGAGCAAGAGTGGTGGTGTCGGAGATCTTCATCCAGCCAAGATGTTACTCTAAGACCCTGCCTCAAGTAACCCCCCTGTAAATAGCAAATCCCAGACCAACGATCCAAAGACTTGAGAGCAAATCCCACCACAGCAGTTTAGTTTAGTTTTGTTTAGAGATACAGCGCGGAAACAGGCCCCTCAGCCCATCAGTGCCTACCAGTGATCCCCGCACATTAACACTATCCTATGCACACTAGGCACACTAATTTATGCACATTAATCTCCGCACATTAACACTATCCTATACACACCCATTTACATTTTTTACTGTACAATTAACATACAAACCTGTACGTCTTTGGAGTGTGGGAGGAAATTGGAGAAAACCCATGCAGGTCATGGGGAGAACGTACAAACTCCGTACAGACAGCACTCATAGCGACACAGCAGTCGCAGATTTAAAGTCCGCCAACAGATCCCAGAGACTTCTGCCATAGTTTCCAGTTTTATTCATCTTCCTCAATATCCCGTACAACTGCACATACATCCCAACTTCTATATTCAATACCCTGACTGATGGTGGCCTTCTTGACTGCCCTGTCTAACTGAGGGTGCCACTTTCAAGGAACTATGTACCTGCCCTCTGAGTTCCCTGCTCAACAACACTCCCCAAAGCGCTGTGTTTAGAAACATGGGGTGCAGATTGCATGGTATGGAGGATGAAACTGACTTTAGGTCCCTAGATTTCACCAATCTTTTAGGAATGTTAATTACTCCTTTGCTATGATACTGTGTACAATCTGCAGGTAGAGCTGCTGCCTGACAGCTCCAGCAACCCAGGCCAAGTGCCATCTCTTCTCCCTGTGATCGTGTGGGTTTCCTCACTAATCCCAATAACATGATTAGTAGATTAATTGGCCACCATAAATTGTGCCTGTGTGCCTGAGTGGTAGAATCTGAGAAGAAACTGAGAGAAATACGCGAGAATAAAATAGATTAAAGTAGGATTCGTGGAAATGGGTGTTTATAGAATCATACAGTGTGGTCATTCAGCCCAACTTGCCCATACTGACCAACATGTCCCATACCGACCAACGTGGCCCATCTACACTAGTCCCACCTGCCTGCTTTTGGCCCATATCCCTCTAAACCTGTCCTGTCCAAGTTGGATTTTGGTGTGAACTCGATGGGCTGAAGGGCCCTTTTACGTGGACTATCTCCCTGCAACGCTTTGCTTCACTCCAAAGCACGAGGAAGGGGTGGCACGGTGGCGCAGCGGCAGAGTTGTTGCCTTACAGTGCCAGAGACCCGGGTTCGATTCTAACTATGGGTGCTGTCTGTACGGAGTTTGTACGTTCTTCCTGTGACCGTGTGGGTTTTTTCCGTTTGCTTCATTTTCCTCCCACATTCTAAAGACGTGCAGGTTAATTGGCTTTGGTAATAAAAAAATGTATTGCCCCTAGTGCGTCGGATGGTGCTAGTGTACGGAGTGATCGCTGGGCTGAAGGGTATAGTTCCATGCTATATCTCTAATGTCTAAAACGTTTAACGTCTGTCTAAAAGGGGTGTGAAGGGAGGGATGTAGAATCAGGAAACTGCAGGTGCTAGTTTACAAAAAGGAAACTCACAAAGTGCTGGAGCCACTCAGTGGGTCTGGCAGCATCCTTGGAGAATATGGGCAGGTGACGTTTCAGGTCTGGGAGTGTCCATGTTGTCCAGAGATGCTGCCTGACCCGTTGAGTTACTCCGGCACTTGGTGTGAAGGGAGGATTAGTGGTACCCGCAAAACTCGCACGGAGGTCAATATCATCCTGGTCAATGTAACCTGTGCTACTGGCCCCACATCCACCACCACCACCATCATTCACTACTGCCACATCATCTGCAGCAACTCAGCAAGGCTTCCTCACACAGTTCTGTCCATGCACCTAGTCCCCACCCCCCGGAAGGAAAAGAGCAGTAGGGCATTGGAGTTGCAGCTTGCCCAACTTCCCAAGACGCACCATCTTTACTTTGAAATCTCCATGCCTTTGTTATTGCTGGGGCCAAGTCCCTGCTCCTGTTCCTGCCACTGCAGCAGACAGGCAGATGTGACCTCATGGCCTTAACCTCAGCCCAAAAATTAATAGCAAGAGGCAATCAACTTAAAATAATTGACAGAGACCAGAACTGGGGTGTGAGCGGACTGCGGGTGCTGTTTGTGCGCGGAGGTCTGTCTTCTGAAAGTTTGTCTGAAAAGGCGAAGATAGATACACAATGCTGGAGTAACTCAGTGGGTCAGGCAGCATCTCTGGAGAAAAGGAATAGGTGACGTTTCGGGTCGAGACCCTTCTTCAGACTGAGAGTCAGGGGAGAGGGAAAACTAGAGGTATGAAAAGTACAGAACCAATCACCGATGGCCAAAGAGCCCACAATGGTCCATTGTTGGCTGTGGTGGAGATGATAACGAGGGGAGATGAACAGTAAAACTAGCAGGAAGACTGGGGTGGGGAGGGACGGAGAGTGAAGGAATGCAAGGGTTACTTGAAATTAGACATCAATATTCATACCACTGGGTTGTTTGTGAGCTGCCCAAGCGAAATATGAGGAGCTGTTGGAGAAAAGGAATAGGTGACGTTTCGGGTCGAGACCCTTGTTCAGATTGAGAGTCAGGGGAGAGGGTAACTAAGGGTAGTAGACTGATTGGGAACTTTAGCTGGGAATGGGGCAAGGGTTTGAAGAGCAGTAGATGAGTTGTTTAGTGGGGCAAAGTTGTCCTGTGTGGCCACAGTATCTCATTAGAACGCATGACGATGGTGCTTTGTGAAACGGACTGTCTCTGAGACCACGGCTCATCGCCTTTCACCGCAGGTGCCCCGTGGGCAGTGATTATTGGTACATGGGGCCCCGGTGCGACCACAGAATGACCCGGCAGAGCCTGATAGCGATCGTGCTCGGCGCGGTGTTTGCTCTGGCTGTGCTGCTCGCCGCCGTGGCCATCGGCGTCCTCCGGAGGTTCAAAGTAGTGCTGATCGAGACCAAAATGGACCAGACACAAAGCAGGTGAGAGAGGGTCCGTGGCAGCGACGCAGAGGGGTGAGAGGGGGGGGGGGGAGTGGAGGGAATTTGGGGAGTGGGGGGGGGGGGGGAGGAGGGAAGGTGGGGTTGGGGAGAAGGTGGGGTTGGGGAGGTGCGGGGAGGGGGCAGGGGGGGGGAGTGGAGGGAATTTGGGGAGTGGGGGGGGGGAGGAGGGAAGGTGGGGTTGGGGAGAAGGTGGAGGGAGAGAAGTTTGGGTTGGGGAGGTGTGGGGAGGGGATAGAGGGGGAAGGGGAGGGAGGGGGAGTTGGTAGAGGGGGAAGGTGGAGGGGATGGAAGGGGGGAGTGAGGGAAGGCGGAGGGGAGGGGGCAGAGGAGGGGGGAGGGGATGGAAGGGGGCAGTGAGGGAAGGCGGAGGGGAGGGGGGAGAGGGGGAAGGTGGAGGGGAGGGGGGAGAGGGGGAAGGTGGAGGGGAGAGGGGGAAGGTGGAGGGGAGGGGGGAGAGGGGGAAGGTGGAGGGGAGGGGGGAGAGGGGGAAGGTGGAGGGGAGGGGGAGAGGGGGAAGGTGGAGGGGAGGGGGAAGGTGGAGGGGAGGGGGAAGGCGGAGGGGAGGGGGGAGAGGGGGAAGGTGGAGGGGAGGGGGAAGGTGGAGGGGAGGGGGAAGGCGGAGGGGAGGGGGGAGAGGGGGAAGGTGGAGGGGAGGGGGAAGGTGGAGGGGAGGGGGAAGGCGGAGGGGAGGGGGAGAGGGGGAAGGTGGAGGGGAGGGGGAAGGTGGAGGGGAGGGGGAAGGCGGAGGGGAGGGGGGAGAGGGGGAAGGTGGAGGGGAGGGGGAAGGTGGAGGGGAGGGGGAAGGCGGAGGGGAGGGGGGAGAGGGGGAAGGTGGAGGGGAGGGGGAAGGTGGAGGGGAGGGGGAAGGTGGAGGGGAGGGGGAAGGTGGAGGGGAGGGGGGAGAGGGGGAAGGTGGAGGGGAGGGGGAAGGTGGAGGGGAGGGGGAAGGCGGAGGGGAGGGGGAGAGGGGGAAGGTGGAGGGGAGGGGGAAGGTGGAGGGGAGGGGGAAGGCGGAGGGGAGGGGGAGAGGGGGAAGGTGGAGGGGAGGGGGAAGGTGGAGGGGAGGGGGAAGGCGGAGGGGAGGGGGGAGAGGGGGAAGGTGGAGGGGAGGGGGAAGGTGGAGGGGAGGGGGAAGGTGGAGGGGAGGGGGCAGGTGGAGGGGAGGGGGCAGGTGGAGGGGAGGGGGAAGGCGGAGGGGAGGGGGGAGAGGGGGAAGGTGGAGGGGAGGGGGAAGGTGGAGGGGAGGGGGAAGGTGGAGGGGAGGGGGAAGGTGGAGGGGAGGGGGGAGAGGGGGAAGGTGGAGGGGAGGGGGGAGAGGGGGAAGGTGGAGGGGAGGGGGAAGGTGGAGGGGAGGGGGAAGGTGGAGGGGAGGGGGCAGGTGGAGGGGAGGGGGAAGGCGGAGGGGAGGGGGGAGAGGGGGAAGGTGGAGGGGAGGGGGAAGGTGGAGGGGAGGGGGAAGGTGGAGGGGAGGGGGAAGGTGGAGGGGAGGGGGCAGCACTGCACTGCACGTCAGACAGAAACAGGAATATCTGACTCCACCTGATAGCTGATCTCAACCGCGCAGCAGTTTAGGGGCGAGGGGAAGCATTGGCCACGAGTTGGGGGGGGGGGGGGGGGTGAAACAGCCAGGATTAACAGCCTGGTTGGAAAGTCATCAACAGAGAGTGACGATGAGGAAGCAGTTGATACGATGGGACACCTGCTCAGCGAAGGACCAGACGTCTTCCTGACTTCCCAGTTACAACCTGCTCCTCCCTCGCCTGTAGTTTCCCTCGGAGCCACCTTGGGCCGAATCCCCCAGAGCAGCAGAACACCATTCCCACCATGTACAGTGTGCTAGCCCGGCCCGCCCCCCACCTGCTTCCTCCCTGCCACTGCACCTTTGTAAACAGGACAGCACAGGAACAGGCCCTTCGGCCCACAATGTCCATGCTAAACATCATGTCAAATTTAGCTAATCCCATCTGCCGGCACATGGTCCATATCCCTCCGTTCCCTGCAATGTCCACTAACCTATGGAAAAGACACTTGGACACCACTATCGTGTCTGCTTCCACCACCACCCCTGGCTCCGTTCAGCAAATTTTCTAACGCGTTGCTACATTTGGGTGTCTCTTCCCCTGTTATTGCTTCCCTATATTGTAAATTTCACAATTGCAATAAATTCAGACCAGGGCTTATATCCTCTTTGAGTTTGAATTGATTTAATATTATTATTATTTGTTCCATTTAAATTACATTGATCTCGTCATTTATCTGATCTTCAACATGCAACATGGCAATAGCAAACTGAATTGATGATTTAATGTTCTTGATGCCTCCCCGTCATTGTCCTTTCACTAATAATGTATGAGGATAGACTGCATAGGTCAGGTTTGTGTAAGGAACTGCAGATGCCTGGTTTACACCGAATATAGCTGATAACTCCAGCATCCAAGTTTATCCAAACTCTCCCTACAGCTGAAACCTTCTAATCCAGGCAGCCTTCTAGTAAACCTCCTCTACACTCTCTCCAAAGCGTCCACATCCTTTCTGTAATGTGCCTACCAGAAATGTACTCGTACTCCAAATGCGGCCTAACCAAATATTTAAAGAGCTACAAACAAGATTTTGGTTAGACCGCATTTGGAGTAGGCCATTTGGAGTATCTGTAAGATATTTTTTACTATTTTATGTTCTTTGAAAATTGTATTTCATAGTTCCCTAAAAATAGTGAGGTTGCAAGATGGATTCAACAATGGCTGAATGGGAGATACCAGAGGGTAACGGTTGACAATTGTATGTCAGGTTGGAGGCCAGTGTCTAGTGGAGTACCCCAAGGATCTGTGTTGGGTCCACTGTTGTTTGTCATTTACATTAATGATCTGGATGATGGTGTGGCAAATTGGATTAGTAAATATGCAGATGATACTAAGATAGGTGGAGTAGTCGATAGTGAGGTAGATTTTCAAAGTCTACAGAGAGACTTGGGCCTTTTGGAAGGGTGGGCTGAAAGATGGCAGATGGAGTTTAATGCTGATAAGTATGAGGTGCTGCATTTTGGTAGGACAAATCAAAATAGGACGTACAGGGTAAATGGTAGGGAATTGAAGAATGCAGTGGAACAGAGGGATCTGGGAATAACTGTGCATTGTTCCCTGAAGGTGGAATCTCATGTGGATAGGGTGGTGAAGAAGGCGTTTGGTATGCTTGCCTTTATAAATCAGAGCATCGAGTATAGAAGTTGGGATGTAATGTTAAAATTGTACAGGGCATTGGTGAGGCCGAATCTGGAGTATGGTGTGCAGTTCTGGTCGCCAAATTATAGGAAGGATGTCGACAAAATGGAGAGGGTACAGAGGAGATTTACTAGAATGTTGCCTGGGTTTCAGCACTTAGGCTACAGAGCGAGGTTGAACAGGTTGGGTCTTTATTCTTTGGAGCGTAGAAGGTTGAGGGGGGACTTGATAGAGGTTTTTAAAATTTTGAGAGGGACGGACAGAGTTGACATGGGTAGGCTTTTCCCTTTGAGAGTGGGGAAGATTCCAACAAGGGGACATAGCTTCAGAATTGAGGGACAAAGGTTTAGGGGTAACATGAGGGGGAACTTCCTTACTCAGAGGGTGGTGGCTGTATGGAATGGGCTTCCGGTGGAAGTGGTGGAGGCTGGCTCGATTTTATTATTTAAGAGTAAATTGGATAGGTATATGGATAGGAGGGGATTAGAGGGTTATGGTCTGAGTGCAGGTAGATGAGACTAGGTTAGGGAGAATGGTCGGCGTGGACTGGTAGGGCCGGACAGGCCTGTTTCCATGCTGTAGTTGTTATATGTTATATATGTTATATTGTTATATATGTTACCTTCCTAATCTCTATCATGCTTTCTGTCATCTATTTACTTGCTGAATATTGCTATCTATTTTATCTTTAAAAATGTTTTTAGTCTCCCAAAATTAGTTTCCTGTATTCTTTATTATCTTAAAATAAAATATTTTATGGTAATTCGTGTACAATATTCCCCTACATGTGCCCATCTCCTCTGGTTTACCCCATAACTACATCCAATAACAGATCTTTGGACTTTTAAAAATAAGGTTGGTTAGAAAGGAGTGCTGTATTTTGTGTACACCACTCTCGTACACCTATTTTCATACTTTCTGCATACAATTAAAATCAGGGTAACTAAAAAATTGCCCATATTTTATGGCAATATTTCCTTAATTTGTCTGCATAATTCTTCTCTTGCTTTTTTTTTTCATTGATAGGTGGAGACCACACTTATATGTGAGACTTTTCCGGTACTGTACTTACTATTTGTGTACTTGTAATAGTTGCGTCACATCTTTCCATTGCAAATATTATTATTCCACCTTCCCTTTTCACCTCTCATTTCTGCAGCGTTTTATTCCTGGTCCTGATTTTTCCACTGTTGTGCCTCAGTAATCTTTCTTCTGCCTTAGTTCCTCCCAATGCATTATTGCATCCAACTTCTTGGCATTATTTATGAGTTTGAACACGGCTGAAAGATAGTTGAACTTACTTTTCAAATAGGATTTCCTTTCATTTAATATAAACCATCTTAATTCTATTTGCTGCCTTGCAGCCAAATTCTTCCCTTACTTTATTCTTTCCTGCTGCTGTTTGTTTATGTTTAACTGTCTCACATTTTTTTGTAGATTTTCAAAACAAAGCTTTTTGCCATCTCTTTACTTATCCTTTCCTGCAGGACATGGATCCCATTTTAGTTCAGGTCAACCCCATTCCACTTGTGAAACTCCTCCTGCCCCTGAAACGGTGTCAATAACTCATAACAAGGAACCCCTCGTCCCCACACTTGACTGTTACGTGTTAATTCTGCTGATGTGTCTGCATCTTTACCAATTTACACATGGTTTGAACAAGAATCCTGAGATTATTATCCTTGAGATCTTGCTTTATAATGTGCAGCCTAACTCCTGATACATCCACACAGCTTCCTAAGTGTAGCTCTATCCACTATGGACCACACCAACTGGATTTACTTCTTCCCCTTCCAAGAGTGTGTTGGCAGTGGCTGGCTCCCTGTCGCTGATCCATGCAGTAGCTGAAACTCCATACATCCTTGAAATCTGTCTTGAACTTGCCATTTTTATTGTTTTGAGTTTCAGTAACAAGGAGGAGGCAGAACAAAACAATGAGCAGCAGCCTGCTATCTGCCCAGGAAATCTTTGGTTCAACACTTCAAAACCTTTCAGGATACAGACCCCAATACAAGTGTGTTCATAAACAAATGCACACATGTACAGGAAAAAAAGATAAAATCTATGACATCTGTTTAAAATGCAATATTCCAGAGTCTCAAAAGTGTGTTCCTATTTGACTGGCCAAACACCCTTAATAATATTATGACTTTCCCTTTCCAGTTATAAGCGTTTCAGTCGCTTTGATGATTTCTCCAATCAATACCAGTCCCAGTCCTGGCTCAACTTCTCTGTGAATTCGTTGGACAATCCCGGCTTCAGTAACTCAGACGAACTGATCCATCTGCATATCTTGGACACCAGTTTCTACTCCTGCCACGAAGAGTCAGAGACTGGCACATACAACAGTCGCAGGGCTGGACGGCGCAGCCAGCCAGCTTTCAGGCACAGGTATAGATAATTCAGGAAAGTGTGGTTAAAACACAATGGTTGAAATGCAATACATGTCAGGGTAAAATATCCTTGCCCTTTCCTCCACACAACCCCTCCCCTCCTCCCCACATAGTCTGCATCTGCATCTCCGGCTATGGTCTAATCCTTAGCGTCCGGGGGATTCGGCCAAAATCGATCGGTCCTACAGGCAGAATCTCGGGTCAGTGTCCATCGTTCTGGCTTCCAGAATCTCCAGCCAACTTGGTAAGTTTCTGGTGCCCAGAAATTCAGGCCAAGATTTGTCTCTCCAGTATCTGAAGTCTCTGGACAATGTCTGTGTCTCCGTGCCCAGAATCTCTGGCCAAAGTCTATCTGTCCTAACACCAGAATATCTTGCAAATGCCTGGACTCTCTCCAAAGAATTACCAGATTTTAATTTCAATTACATGGCTGTGTCCGGGCTCACTGCATATCTTTGGGGTCAAAAACAATCATCTATAAATGGTGGTGGAGTATATGGGTAGAGTTTGTAATTTATATTTTATCAGTCACTTCAGAACTGTCTGACAAGGATTTTTTTGAGGTAACAAGGAGGATCAATGAGGGAGGTGTGGTGGATGTAGTCTACCGGGTGTTTAGCAGAAAGGCCAAACACGCACGAGCCTCTGAGAAGCAAGAGGCAGCTGCTAATTGGATTCAAAATGTGGCTCAGTGGCAGGATGTAGTTGAGGAGTGTTTTTCTGGATTGTGAGGCTGTTACCAGAAAGGTTCCAAGCTTGTCAGTACTCTGGGTTTATTGTACATAGTAGTGGCCTTTGATTAAAACATCTGGGGAATAAGAATTTTACACATGACACAAAAATTGCCCATGAAGACAAATCGGAAAATAGACCAAAGGAGACAGCGTGGTCTGAAACATGATGAATGGAATTTACAGACATGCATTTAGGGAGGTGTAATAAGTGATGCACAATAAAATGTATCGGACTTTGGTTAGGGCGCATTTGGAGCACTACAGGAAGGATTGGAGGCTTTGGGGAGGGTGCAGGTTAACCAGATTGGTGTCTGGATTAGTTGGCCACAGGGCCTGTCCTGTAATATACTTCTCCTGTGTTCTAAATAGGAACATGTAGAATGACCTTGGAATGTGCATCCACATCGTGCCTCAAAGCCAGCAGGGCAGATTAAGTAGGAGGACATAAAGGGTGTTTTTTAATTTATTAGTTGAGGTACACGTTATATAGAGCTGGGAGGTTACTCTGACAGTAATTAGTTAAGCCACACCATGTGTGCTGTATACAGTTCCAGCCGCTACATTGCAGGGAAGATGTCAGTGCGGAAAAACCATCCCAAGGATTCTGGCGAGAATGGGAGAATTGTAGCTTGGAATAGGTAAGCTAAGGTCTTTTTCCTTGAAACAAGAGGTTGAGGGCGATTTAACCATATAAATACAATGGTTAGAGGGCCTAGATAAATAGGAAGAGCCTATTTCTGTTAGCAAAGAGGTCAAAAATCACAGGGAGTGGGATTGGTCTAAGATTAAAGAGACGCGGATTTTCTTCACCCAGGGAATGAGGACAGTTTGGAACTGATGCAGAAGCTCCTCATCACATTTAACCAGTGCCTGGAAATGGAGCGGCCTGCAGGACTAGAGCTGGTGCTGGAGAGAGGGATGAGGCTGCATGCTTTTTCAACAGGCACATACAAGAAAGGTCGACTGGCCTGCATGTTGTAGGTTATCTATGATTATCTTCCTGAGAGCAATGGCTTAGATTTTAATATCGACTCAGTGAGTGGTTCAGTCTTCTGACACAATCTTGAGTGTTGAGTGAGCTGGCCATTTTCTCCATTGCCGTGAGTGTCTAAGTTCAGTACCTGACGACACACTGAATTCCTCCTCGTAGTCATAGCTCAGAAACAACCCCTCCAACCAAATCATACATGCCAATAATCATCTCCCCTCACCCTCCCAACCCGACCTGGCAGATGTGTTTTATGACTGTTGGCAGAACAATTCTCCTCATGGGATAAATAAAGTTCTATCGTATCGTAATAGACCTTCTCTAGAAGGAGCTTTGTTTAATTGTGTGACTATCACAGTTACAATGGTTGCTCTGGGCCATAAGCAGTTAAGTTTTGCTGGTGTTGTTTTGAGATTCTCAGTCAGAGGGTGGATGTTGGAAAGCTTTCCATGATCCCGAAATAACATCCGTTGTGACGCGATTCGGGTGGTGTCAAGGATCATTGACAAAGAGCCCTCCCACCACAGTTATCAAAGCATCCTCACACTTTTCCTTTGACCCCAATCTTTTTAATTAAGGTGGTGTTACTCCAGAAGTAGTCTCTGGAGAATTCAGCAAGGAACTGATTGTGTTGAAAAGTTACTAATATCAATATTCCACCCACAAATGATAGTGGGAAAGAGAGCTTATAATTTACACATATGTGTTTATTGCAGTACAACAACAAAATAAACTTGCAGATGCTGGAAATCTGAACTAAAAACAAAATGCAAATCAGCCAGATCTGAGGAGAGAAACAGAGTCAATATATGTTAATAATCTTTCAACAGAAAGGTCTTAGATCTAAATGCTGTTTCAGGCTTCACTGCCTGACCTGTTGAGTGTTTCCAATATTTGCTATTTTGCTTTAATGTTTATGGCAATCTATGAAAAGTGTTTTGTTTTAGCATTTCTTTTGAGCATTGAGTCCCAGCCCCCATGTGTTGATTCTGTTGTACTGAGGAAGGTGGAGGAGAGTGGGAAAAATCTAAACGGCCAAGGGCAGCAGGCATGGGAAGGTACAAGAAAAGCGGAATAGACACAGCACGCTGTTCCCTCAGTTGACCATTACTTTGTGCCCAGGTGTAAAGTGTAAAATATTCACTGATTAATTTTGGGCTTCACATTGTTAACTTGGGAACAGTAAGCAGCACTCTGACTTGACGTTCAAAGCAGTCAATGCCAAGCATGCTTTGAGGTTTTATTTATTTTTTCTCACTGCAGTCTACAAAACCTGGATGTTAGCATCAGCAGCATCAACGAGCACACAGGAGACTCGGGGAAAGCCAGTGATCTGTCAGTTTGCAGCTGGCCTTTTGAACCTTACCAGTGGGCACCCTTCCCAATCCTGTACCAAGGCGGCAGGGACAGGCCGGTGAGTATCACGCATGTGTATTTGTGAGCCTTTTCTTGGCTTCATTCCACCAAACATAACCTTGCTACAGGCACTGGTGAGCTCGTACATAATGGTTTTTAAGATCAGTACCTCTCTGCAAGCTGGTATTTGCTTCCAGTTACCATGGGAAGTAATTGGTTGTGTTTGTGATTTCTCCTTACATTGTGACACCTGGTGCAAACATTAGCCAGACATTCAGATCGTCATAGCATACTTTGCTCAGTTGATCTGACCATGACTGACCTGGAGACACAAGTAACTGCAAATCTTGAGCAAAACACATGGTGCTGCAGGAACTCAGCGGGTCAGGCAGCATCTGTGGAGGAACTAAGATAGGTGATGTTTCAGGTTGGGGACCCTTATTCTGAAGGATGGTTCTGATCCTAAATGTGACCTAATAGTTTCCTCATTAGATATGTCTGACCTGCTGTGTTACTCCAGCAATTAAAAATTATTTTATCAAAAAATTCTTGTGTAATTTTTTGAGGATGTGACAAGTAAAATGGATGAAGGAGAGCCAGTGGATGTAGTGTATCTGGACTTTTAGATATTAATGATTTGGATGATGGAATTAGCAGTAACACTAGCAAGTTTGCAGATAACACAAAACTGGGTGGCAGTGTGAACTGCGAAGAGGATGTTAGGAGGTTGCAGGGTGACTTGGACAGGTTTAGTGGGCAGATGCATGGCAGATGCAGTACAATGTAGATAAATGTGAGGTTATCCACTTTGGCGGCAAAAACAAGGAGGCAGATTATTATCTCAATGGTGTCAGATTAGGTAAAGGGAAAGTGCAACGAGACCTAGGTGTCCTTGTATACCAGTCACTGAAAGTAAGCATGCAGGTACAGCAGGCAGTGAAGAAAGCTAATGGCATGTTGGCCTTCATAACGAGAGGATTTGAGTAAGGGAGTAAAGAGGTCCTTCTGCAGTTGTATAGGGCCCTGGTGAGACCACATCTGGAGCATTGTGTGCAGTTTTGGTCTCCTAATTTGAGGAAGGATATGCTTGCTATTGAGGCAGTGAAGCATAGGTTCACAAGGTTAATCCCCAGGATGGCGGGACTGTCATATGAAGAAAGATTGGAAAGACTGGGCTTGTATTCACTGGAGTTTAGAAGGATGAGAGGGGATCTTCTAGAGATGTATATAATTATGAAAGGATTGGACAAGCTAGATGCAGGAAAAATGTTCCCAATGTTGGGGGAGTCCAGAACCAGGGGCCACAGTCTAAGAATAAAGGGGAGGCCATTTAAAACAGAGGTGAGAAAAATCTTTTTCACCCAAAGAGTTCTCTGCCACTGAAGGCAGTGGAGGCCAATTCACTGCTTGAATTTAAAAGAGTTAGATAGAGCTCAAGGTCCTAGTGGAATCATGGGATATGGGGAGAAGGCAGGCACAGGTTAATGATTGTGGATGATCAGCCACGATCACAATGAATGGCAGTGCTGGCTCAAAGGGCCAAATGGCCTCCTCCTGCACCTATTTTCTATGTTAATTAGTGTTTTGCAGAATGACTGACCTTATTCCCCACTAGGTTTAGGGTCTGCTCTGCAGGGACAGTCAGATTAACCACTAGTCCGTAGTTCTGGTTTGCAGTAATCTCAATCAGCCAGCCACCATCAATATTCTCAAGAGGGAAAGTGATGCAGGAATACATTTAAAATGGCCACTAACAAAGACTATAATGGGAACCGCTACATTATTGAATATATGGAATTCACTCAAAAGATGGAGATTAATGCATTTTTTTAAATGTCATTTTGAAGGATACCACCTCCAATTGAAATAGGTAATTAGAGTGGGACGAGGCTGAGCGCACAAAAACTAATATAGCCGTTGGACTAAATAACATAGGAAGGAACTGCAGATGCTGGTTTACACCAAAGATAAAACAAAGTGCTGGAGTAACTCAACGGGTCAGGCAGCATCTCGGGACTAAAAGAATAGGTGACATTTCGGGTCCGAAGAAGGGTCTCGACTCGGAACATCACCTATTCTTATTCTCCAGAGATGCTGCCTGACGCACTGAGTCTGCATCTTGTATCTATGTTAACTGTACTGTAGATTTTGTTAAAAATCATATTTCTTTCTTCCAGTTCAAAGGCAGGCGGCCACACTCGTACTGTGAAGGGATGGAACCTGTGAGCATGGAAAGAAACTGGACGGCCTAACTAGTAATAGAAAACATGCAGATAAAGCAGCACTCCTTTTCCTGACGGTCAGGCCTATTTTTTGGGGTTGGGTGCAGCATAGGCAAGACCAGAGTATATATTTCCATGTTTTTACACTGGTCATGCTGTGCAAAAACAATTAGCCAGACATTAGGGTCTGGAGTTTAATGTCACTTCCGCAAGTGCGAGTTTCCTGTGGAACAAGGCTGACCTCAGATTAAAAAAAACAACACGCCATCTGCTGCCTGCACTCTGACCCCCGGCCCATGTTAAGGGACAAGGCCGTTGCTTTGGTTAGCGGAGGTCTAGGCACACGCTCGGAGGGTTGCAAAGGGGGGGGGGGGGGGTCAACAATCATCCAGTGACAAATCACAACACCAAAAGAAACAACGGAAGGGTAGGGATAGAAATGCTGAGCAGCCAAAAACGTCATGATTTATTAATATTTGAAGTAACTTCATAATTCAACACAACCAAATTATACATTTTACAATCACATTCTATTTGTAAACAGTTAAAAAGCCACTGACTTGTTTGCATCTTCCAACAGACAGTTATAATGAAGGCAATGAAATGGTGGCAAGTCTGCAGTGTTAAAATTGTGTCCTGGTTTGTCTCCACTGAACAAATACATTTTGCGACAAAACCAAAGTGTAAAATAACTCATTTTCTGTTGAACTTTTCTCATAAGCAAATTCTAACATTAAAACGGCCTCTTACGGGGATGAGAGTGATTCTGTGAACCACCAAAATTGGTTTCAGTGTGCATAGTTACAGATCTCAGCCAATTTGTTTTTTAAGTACAACAGTCAATTGGACAGTCACAATAGCAAAATACATTTAGCCACTCGATAATGGGAATATAAAGGAAGAGGGTGTTGGAAATAAGGTATATATACTACAACCTGTCAGCAAAATTCACCTTCACTCACCATAAAATGACAGCAATTTCAAAGCAATAGCTGGAAAATCCGGCTTTAAGCAGTTAACTTGGCAAAAATAAAACAAAGGTAATTTTAGAGCAGTTTAATTCAGTGCTAAAAGTTTGGAGAGGGGGTCCTACACAAAACTACCAGAAGTCTCTAACATGGGAAAGAGGGAGAGGGGGAGGGAACTATTTCCTGAGAACCATGCTCTTTCTCGTTTCAGGATATAGAGGAATAGAAAAAAAAGAACATGGTCAAAACACTGTTCAATATTCCCAGAGATAGAACATCTTCATCTGCAATTTTTTTAATTAAAAAAAAATCATTTTTATTAATGATGGAAGAGTAAACATTTCCCCTCAAAAGTCTGTAAACAAGAGGGCACAACCAGGGCTCCTCCAAAAAAAATGAAAGCTCTATTGAAAGTGCTGTACCCTCCTGGCTTGCAGGGTGGGGTTGCAAGTCACAGCTACTGCCACAGTGTCACACTGTAGAGATTAAATTCTTCAGGTTTTCTTTAATCTTATTAAAATGTTTTTGAAAGAAACAGGTTGGTGCAATACTTCTTTTTGAAACTGCAAGATCAGTATGATAACTTTGCTCTACAATACCACGTTATGGTAAGTACATGTCAAGGCATATTAAAGAGCACACCTTTTTTGCCATTTCCTTGCTAAAAGAACATTTGAGTAAACATTTACACTTGAACTACCCTCTCCACCCTCCACCCCGTCCCCCACCCCCCGCCCTATTGCCAATTGGACAGGGAGACTAATCTCAGTGCAGATTTCACACTCCCAACATCACCAAACTCAAAATAGTTTGGGAATTTAAGGAATAAACATGATGAGTGCACACAACTAGCTCATTTGAAGCAGTTTTTTTTAATGGATAGCACTATCTGGAAGTATAAATATATACTTTTCACATTTTTTAAACTATTGACCTGCATGATTCAAGTATTAAAACTGATATGTTCTGGGCTAAAAGAAAGTGGAAATAAAGGTGCAGAACGGAACATTTCCACAGGTGACCCCTTTTCTCCGTCTCTCTCTCTCGTGTTGTAGGTGAAAAGTCCGATTAGTGCTGCTTTTCATGTCGAGGTCACAGTTTGAGTCATGAGTAAAGTTTAAATGGACTCTCCACCTCCAAGATGATCAACGGGAAGGAAAGCATTGATGGGGGAGTGGCTGCCGATTCCCCGCATATCGTTGCTGCTCGGGGTTCCCCATAGGCTAGTGGAATAATTGGGAGTGCCCCAGAGTGAAGTGCCATGGAGATCACCACCAGTTCCCGACAGCCCAGCCCCATTCCAGTGATTGAGATCATTGCGGTTTGAGAACGGGTGGGAACTGTCGATGGATGCAATACGGTTCTGGCTGGATCCCAGAGACTGCCAGCCTAGAGAGGACGTCAATGACTGGCCTTGTGCAAAGAAGCGATTAATCTCGTCTTCACTGGCAAACTCAGCAAGAATGGTAGTGTTCCCTAAAACACACCTGAAAGTCAAAAAGAAAAGCAATCAGGTAGACCAAAAAAACAGTTTCCTCTCATAATCCAAAGACATACGGGTTTGGTATAATTGTAAATTGTCCCTAGTGAGGGAAGAATAGTGTTAATATGCAGGGATCGCTGGGCGGCACAGGCTCAGTGGGCCAAAGGGCCTGTTTCCGCACTGTATCTCTAAAATAAACTAAAACTTGTAAATCCAGTACTGGAGTTATCTCTGGCCTTTCCACAGCTGGTCAGCCAGTAAGAGAGCAAGACAATACCACACAATGCACAACTCATCCAATTAAGCAGAGTTGTCTCAGAGCTTCACAACGACAGAAGCCAGGCTGAGATCGACACTCATGACGGGTTACATGTTCAAAGGCATGAGAATGGGGAAGTGTGAGGTAGTAGGTTGATGGCCAGATTGATCTATGTTTGGAGTTTAAAAGGGAAGATAACATAGCTAAAAATAAAGCACTGACAACATTGCAGTGACTCTTAAGAGAAAGTAAATCGTATGGCAATGAGCTTGGAGAAAATGAATACCTTAATGTAGTTTCAAACAAGACAACTCCTGAATACCTCAAATCTCCTCAGTAAAAACTCTCCATGCAAATCTTCTTACCCTCTCAAGTACTACCACATCCTTCCTGTAATTTGGCGACAAGCAGTATACATTTCTTTCATCTCCCATATATTTTACTGATTTTGAAGGAAGTAAGTATTGTTAAAAATAATTCTCTGGACAGGACAGAGCGAAACATTAGGCAGTGAATAAATAGTTTTGTGGATAGGCAGTAGCTCTGCAGCAAATGTGGGCTCCTGCACTATATAAATACATTTACAAAAATCTACCACATGATTACAAACCCACAGCCTGCTCAGATCAAGGTTCAAAATTCTTGCTTTGCAAGCAAATTTATGTGGTTTACAAATCCCTTTCCCTTTTTGGAGGGATAACAAAATCCCACCACAAGCCTGTTCATCCAGCTCAGGTCCAACTTACATGTGCAGAGATTTCTGTGCCTTGGCTGCCTCTTCTTTCGAGCTGTAACAGACCAAAGCATTTCCATGGGGCAGGTTAAGGTGGAATGTTATTAGTGGGCCGTGCTGCATGCACAGTGTACGCAAGGTGGAGCCATCAATCTGAAGATTAAAGATACAGCAAGAGACAAATCAGCAAGATTAATGCAGACCTGCAGACAGACAACAACTTGTATTTGTATGGTGCTTTAATACAGCAAAAACCTCCCTAGGTGATTCACAGGAATGATTAAAAATCCACATGGCACCACAAAAAGAGTAGGCCATAAAGTAAAAAACAAATAGGTTTAAGATAGGTCTTAAAATAAAGATATGGAGGGGTTTATGGAGGGAATTAGGCAGCTGAAAGCACGGCTGCCCTGATGGAGGGAAACCAGAACTGTAAACAAAGCTGGACTCAGTATCCTAGAAGACATGCCAACATGAGGGATGAGGTTTAAAACATAGAAAGTGTGAAGAGCAGCTTCCTAAGCAGAAGATAAAATCAATTACCTGGTTCACCGAGAAGTTTAATATGCTGTGAGGTCTGTATCGTGTTCAGATTACACCGCAAGGGCTCACACGTATTATACTGAGCTGCACGCAGTGATAATGAGCTGCACATAGTTTCCATTAACCTGTGCAAGTTGAGTCTAATGGGCTGGAGAAATAATCTAATCAGCCAGGCATCCGGCTACCTATTGACCTGGAAAACATTCCAGTTAGGCATGACTGGATAGTTGGCAATGTGTGTGTCGAATTACATAAGGCCATCTGGACAAAGTAATAATGTGTGTGAAACTGCTCTTAGTAATAATGCCATGCCTTTGGGGTAGTGGGAGGGAGATGGTAATAGATAATGGTATGGATAGATTGAAGACTTAAAAGCGGAATGTTTATAAATTGCTATGATGCTTGCAATGCCAGCTGCAATGTACATGGACTCCAGAGAAAGCAATTGGCTTTTTGTTGGTTATGTCGAACAGTCTCTGCTCCGGGCGTACACTAGCACCATCCCCCAACTCATTCTCTGTTACATCGACAACTGCATTGGGGCTACATCCTGCAGCTATGTAGAACTCGATGATTTTATTAACTTCACCTCTGACTTCCACTCCGTCTTCAAATTCACCGGATCTATGTCTGACACTTCCCTCCCCTTCCTTGATCTCCATCACAGGGGATAAACTATCGACCGACGTCTACTGCAAAGCTACCGACCCCCAGTTACCGAGACGAACCTCTTGCAAAGACGGTATTCCCTACTCCGTATTTGCCACATCTGCTTCCAAGCTAAGGCTTTCCATTCTAGGACATCCGAGATGTTCTTTTTCTTTAGTAAACTTGGTTTCTCCCCTGCTGTCACAGAGGGATCCCTCATCCAAGTCTTCACTTTGCCCCATGGTTCCTCTCTCGCTCTCCTCCCTCTAGACAGAACAAGGATAGAGTTCCCTGGTCCTCACTTTCCACATCCAACACATCATCTTCAGACATTTCCGTCACCTCCAACGTGATCCCACTACCAGTCACATCTTCACATCTCCACCCCATTCTGCCTTCTGCAGAGACTGCTCCCCCCACAACTCCTTGATTTACATTCCTTCCCACCCAAACCACCACCTCCCCAGGTACTTTCCCCTGCAACTGCAGGAGATGTAACACTGTCCATATACCTCCTCCCTTGCCTCCATTCAAGGACCTCAGTAGTCCTTCTAGGTAATACAGAGGTTTACACACATCCTCTCTAACCTCATCTACTGCATGTGATGTTTGTAATGTGGCCTCCAGTACATCAGTGAGACCAAGCACAGACTCGGTGACCATTTCGCTGAACACTTGGGTTTGTTCGCTAAGGCCTACTGGATATCCTGATTGCTAATCATTTTAAATCCCCTTCCCATTCCCACAGTGACCATTCTGTCCTTGGCCCCCTCCATTGCCAGAGTAAGGCCACTCGCAAACTGGAGGAACTGCACCTCATATTCTACGACTGGCTTACAAACCAATGGTATGAACATTGAATTCTCCAATTTTAGGTAACCCATACAATGCCCCCCCACCCCCTTCTCTCTGCCTCCGCACCCTCCTTTTCCCTTCTCCTGCCTTGTGCTCCACCTGAATAACACCTATTTCTCTCATCACCTCCCACCCCCTCCCGCTCCATCCACATTTCTTCCTCTGGCTTCACAATTTGCAACTCTTCAATCCTTTAGTCTCAACCCTTCAGTTTTAATCTCTGGACTTTGTTCCAACCATCTGCCTATCAAAAACCTCCTTGCCTGCCTACCTATAACCTGCCATATTTTGTCCTGCCTCTCCTCTCTCCCAGCTTTCTTCACCTCCTCCAACAATCAGTCTGAAGGATCACGACCCATAACATCACCTACGTTCTCCAGAGATGTTGCTTGACCCATTGAGTTACTCCAGGACTTTGCATTACTCCAGGTCCTTTTTTGTAAACCAGCATCTGGGGTTCTCTGGAGTACATCTAGAATGTGCAATCCTGTCATTTCACAAGTTGCAGACAGGTGTTTCATGTGCATTTTCTTAATGGTGAGCCAGGAATCCTGTGCAGCTGTAATCTGTTCAGCCTCTCCGTCAAAACAATGGTGGCACTGACGATTGTGTTAGTCTGTACAGGACAACTGGACCATTGCTTGATATTGATACACTTACTCACCTGAGGCGTGAGGTTCTTGAGAACAAGCCAATTTGTTATTCTCCCTGAGCTGATGTCGCCCCAGCTAGGACCTGGAGCAAAACCAACAAGAGGATGCAGTTAACAAGATGCATCACTCCTGATCTGCTGCCCAGCCATGACACATCACTCACACTCGTAACTAAAACCAGCATTGGTCAAAATAGACAATAGACGCAGGAGTAGGCCATTCGGCCCTTCGAGCCAGCACCACCATTCAATGTGATCATGGCTGATCATTCTCACTCAGTACCCCGTTCCGGCCCTATCCCCATACCCCCTGACTCTGCTATCCTTAAGAGCTCTATCTAGCTCTCTCTTGAATGCATTCAGAGAATTGGCCTCCATTACCTTCTGAGGCAAAGAATTCCACAGATTTACAACCCTCTGACTGAAAATGTTTTTCCTCATCTCCGTTCTAAATGGCCTACCCCTTATCCTTAAACTGTGGCCCCTGGTTCTGGACTCCCCCAACATTGGGAACATGTTTCCTGCCTCTAACGTGTCCAACCCCTTAATAATCTTATATGTTTCGATAAGATCCCCTCTCATCCTTCTAAATTCCAGTGTATACAAGCCTAGTTGCTCCAGTCTTTCAACATATGACAGTCCCACCATTCCGGGAATTAACCTAGTAAAACTACACTGCATGCCCTCAATAGCAAGAATATTCTTCCCCAAATCTGGAGATCAAAACTGCACACAGTATTCCAGGTGCGGTCTCACTAGGGCCCTGTACAACTGCAGAATGACCTCTTTGCTCCTATACTCAACTCCTCTTGTTATGAAGGCCAACATTCATTGGCTTTCTTCACTGCCTGCTGTACCTGCATGCTTCCATTCGGTGACTGATGCACTAGGACACCCAGATCTCGTTGTACGTCCCCTTTTCCTAACTTGACACCATTCAGATAATAATCTGCCTTCCTATTCTTACCACCAAAGTGGATAACCTCACACATCCACATTAAACTGCACCTGCCATGCATCCGCCCACTCACACAACCTGTCCAAGTCACCCTGCAACCTCATAGTATCTTCCTCACAGTTCACACTGCCACACAGCTTTGTGTTATCTGCAAATTTGCTAATGGTACTTTTAATCCCTTCATCCAAGTCATTAATGTATATTGTAAATAGCTGCGGTCCCAGCACCGAGCCTTGCGGTACCCCACTAGTCACTGCCTGCCATTCTGAAAGGGACCCATTTATCCCCACTCTTTGCTTTCTGTCTGCCAACCAATTTTCTATCCATGTCAGTACCCTACCCCCAATACCATGTGCTCTAATTTTGCCCACTAATCTCATGTGGGATGTTGTCGAAGGCTTTCTGAAAGTCGAGGTACACCACATCCACCGGCTCTCCCATGTCAATTTTCCGAGTTACATCCTCAAAAAATTCCAGAAGATTAGTCAAGCATGATTTCCCCTTCGTAAATCCATGCTGACTCGGAACGATCCTGTTACTGCTATCCAAATGCTCCGCAATTTCGTCTTTTATAATTGACTCCAGCATCTTCCCCACCACTGATGTCAGACTAACTGGTCTATAATTTCCCGTTTTCTCTCTCCCTCCTTTCTTAAAAAGTGGGATAACATTAGCTACTCTCCAGTCCACAGGAACTGATCCTGAATTTATAGAACATTGGAAAATGATCACCAATGTGTCCACAATTTCTAGAGCCACCTCCTTAAGTACCCTGGGATGCAGACCATCAGGCCCTGGGGATTTATCAGCCTTCAGTCCCATCAGTCTACCCAACACCATTTCCTGCCTAATGTGAATTTCCTTTAGTTCCTCCGTCACCCTAGGATCTCTGGCCACTCGAACATCTGGGAGATTGTTTGTATCTTCCTTGGTGAAGACAGATCCAAAGTACCGGTTCAACTCGTCTGCCATTTCCTTGTTCCCCATAATAAATTCCCCTGCTTCTGTCTTCACAGGATCCACATTTGCCTTGACTATTTTTCTCCTCTTCACATACCTAAAAATGCATTTGAAATCAACAGTTGGCAGTAAGATGGACTCAGTATACTGTGAAGCTCTGTTAATGCGACATGCTAGGGACTTCAGACAATGTTGGACTATAGATTTTCCAGACTGTTGAATGTCATCCATTTTGTTTAGCTGTTACACAGTGGAATCATTTTCCTGTGAACCCAGTAAGTTTAAATTGAGTCTGGAAATCAGACTTGTGTTTTTCAGAGAAGCACGAGAAACAAAACCTGGGCGTTATTAGGGGTGGAGGGTGGGGAGGGCAAGTAAACCTGTCGAGTTATTGGGGAGAGGGTGCGGGGGAACGGAATCAAGGTGGCCACCCATCAAGTTTCTCAACAGTTAGATATGGATTTGTACAATGTATAAACCCAACCAACAACTGCAGAGTGAAAGTTCGTCACAATGATTAATCTGAAATCCTCACCCTCTGCACACTACATCTCGCAAAAGAGAAATTAAAACAAACCTCCTCCACCCCCAACATTTGCGATACATCAGTGTATAGAAATTGGGAAAAACGCGGGATGAAAGACAGAAATCTTTACAAGGTTGAAGGATGTAAAGGAGTTTTCACAAGTGAAAAATCTTAGTACTGTAAAATTTAGATAATTTGATATCCGATTGTTCAGGAATCCTGATGGTCCAACATCTGGTTCCCTCATTAGTCTGGAATGTGATTTGGGGTCAGGAGTGTGAGCGAGGTCTACCGCCAGGTACAGGCTCCAGATTATGAGCTGGGTTTGCAGCTGGGGCTGGGGTCCAGAAGACTAGGTTTCAGGAATGTGGGCAGGTTAGTGGACAGAGCCAGGATCTGAAGTGCTTGTACATTTCACTCTCCTTTAAAACTCACTGGGTTGACTGGGAAATGTATCATAGTACAGTGTAATATGTTAACACATGGTAGTTCTGTTACAACAGCATGATTTTGTGACACAAATCTGTATTACGTGGGCTGAATTGGTTATTATGTGACTATTATTATTAATCTATATATATAATTATAGTGTGACTGAAGAACCACTTAAAAAGCTACTTCAGGAATTGACAAGCATAGAAAATAGCTGTCTTGGGAAAAGAGTCTCGAGAATATAAATAATTTCCATCTAACACCTCCCTCTGCACAGTAATCAGACAAAAACACCTCTTAAGAACAGTCTGTCAGATGCACCACAGGAGGCCAAAGAAATTGACAAGAATTGCTTCTATTTACACTTGTGCATCCAAACTCTATTAAACACTATCACACAGTCTTCAGTATTTTTACACTGCAGTAACAAGACTTACAGCTATTAACCTGACCGTTGTTTTTGAAAATCATGAGGAATAACATTGTTATTGCAAGTCTGAAACTCTCTCGCCCCAACCACCTTTTCCCGTCACAATAGTTTTATGATGCGATTTTCTACAACATGAGATTTCTTAGGAATGCAATTATCGTGTTATAGCAGAACTATCTGCACAGTGAAGTTAAATTTGGTTTGGGTATTAATACGTCTAATTTGATAATCTGGAAAATCAGCTAGTATTCATCACCATTACTGCTAGTCTTCATCACCATTACTCCCAGCGGCCCGATTACAGGAGTTTTACTGTACCAGGTTTGAAAAAACAAGCATTATTCTTCACGTGTATTGAAGCCTCAGTCGATGGGGATTTACTGACTTACAGATAGTCTGCTATGATGCCGAGCAACACATAACTACATGGACCCACGTTTTTAAAGATCGGTTTAAGCTTCCCAATTCTAGGCAAAGGTATTTCTGATCCTCCAGCTGCTACCCTGCTGGGAAATACACCTGCTGGTACAGTGGACACAGGCAGGATTAGGTTCAATTGCAATACTTGCACAAGCTACTGGCCGTTAAAATTGCAGGTCTGAGTTGGGAGTAAAGAGAAATAACAAGAAGCTGGGGAATTGAGATATTCTGCTGGAACATTAACGGATGACTCAATTAGTTGACTGGCCTTGTAGGCCCAGCAGATCGTTGCACTGATAGTGCTTCTTACCAGGGTTGTATCTGGAGTCTGAAGTCCCCCATCCTCCACCCATGCGCAGCGAGCTGTTGCCCCATGAGGACGAAGGCTTCTGATTGGTCAGCCCTGGAGGTGGGCGGGACGGAGCGGTAGTGTTTTTGGGTGGCAGGGGGACTTTCCACAGTTCGTGAGCAAGGGAAGCGTTGGTAATTGGCCCAGGAGACCAGGTGGATTTGGGGTCACCAATTCTGGCTGGGAAAGGGAAGCACAGGTAAACCATCAACATTTAATTGCTACATTTCTCACACACACACACGAGTGTCAAAAGTCAAGAGTTTTCTTGTCATATGTCCCAGCGAGAATAATGAAATTCTTACTTGCATTAGCACCACAGAATATGCAAAAACATAGTACTCTCAAAACAATATAATAAAGGAAAAAAATACACATACAAAACCAAACAATAATAGTGCAAAAAGACAAAACCAATGCCTCCAAGTCTATGTAGAGTCACTGCAAACAGGCTGCAATGAGAGTTACCAGGTCTACATATCCTGAATTTTAAAAACACAACGATTTAACTTCAGAATTTGCTAAGTGATCCCACCCCCGTATCAGCTGAAGGTAGGTTACAATAGGGCTGTGAGAGACATCAAGTTATTTTGGTAAGGGATCGATAGATCTCTTACAAGAGGAGGATCTGGTGCTGGGCAGTTCTCACCACTTCCCAGCAGATGGTTACTGGGTGCAATAATTTTCTCGGACTAATGGGCCAATCCTTATTTCTTATAAGGATGTAAGACAATCCTTGAGACAATCCTTATTTCTTATCATATTCCCCCTTCCCCCCCACCCCACCCCCAATCAAAGCAAGAGCTGTTTCATCTACAGTCACATGCTGCAGGAGTAATACAATGGGAAGAAGAAGCCTTCATGAAAGGCTTTGCAGACAGATGTAATTGGCGAATAATTTTTATTAGGTTTTGGATACTTGGATTCCTACCTGGAGTGCTTTGTGCTGTACTGCTGAGGGAACTACTGTAGCTGGAGGCACCACCAAGGGACCAGGCACTAGTTGAAGGCAGCGTGGTGTTCATAGATGAGGATGACCCTACTGAAGACACACAAAGGGACGCATCAATGATTTGCTGGGAGCTTCAGGCACAAATTATTTAAAAACACATTCTAAGATGGAAGGAATGCATGGGTTAAACCACACTTCTGGCTGGTAATACAACAAAATATAAAGAGAAATGTGACCAATTTTTCCAGAGGATACAAATGGAGTATTTTTTAGTTGTGTGGACAAATGCAGCTCCAACAACACAGGAGAAGCCTTGCACCATTGAAGGCAATGCAGCCTATTTCATTAGTACCCAAACTATCACCCCAAACAATCATTCCCTCTTTACGCTGCCACTATGTGCTAGTGATAATGTCCACAAAATATACTTCAGTTACTTATCTAGGCTACTCTGACGGTTGTTCCAAACTCATGACCACTACCACTAAGAACAAGAGTCATAGTTGTAAGAAAACATCACCACTCTTGAAAACATACATCATCTTGAATTGTAAATAATTCACCATTAGGTTCAATAAGGTAGATCATCCCCACCAGGGCAATTAGAAATAAGCAATAAATGCTGGTCTTTCAGTGATCCCACAGCCCATTAACTTATTATTTTAAGTGTCATGTCTGTACTGAATGGTCATATTTAGGGCAGATGCCTCCATATGTATTAGCATTAGACGTGGTTCAATTGGGAGGAAGTTTGGCTTGTTGGTAGTTGTTAGATTGAAGTCTCGGTTTTGAAACTCAACAGCGTAATCTTGATTGATAATTCACTGCAGTACCCAGGGACAGCCCATTGTGGTAAATGCTATCTTTAACACGTGATATCTTTCAGATGAGACAGCCACCGTGGCTGGGGGTGGAGCATATATACTAATGTGGATTAGTTGGCAGAGTGGTCTGGGTGCAGTATTTACAAACTGAAGCTCTATCTGCCATCCCAGGTTGGTAAGTTTGGTGTCCTGGCCAATATTAGTCTTCAACCAATATCACCTGAACGGATTTCCTGCTTGCTTTGGCTGTTATTTCAGAAGTAGGCTATCAAGTGTCCTACATTTTAACAATGACTACACTTCTAGACAAACAATTTACAAAATACCTTCAACTGAAAGAACAGAATGAGAATCATACTTACTATTATTCCTGTCCCTGAGGAGGTCAAGATCCCGGGCAGTAGCGATCGACAGATTGGTCATTACACTGCCAGGCGTGACGTAAGGGTCAGTTTCAGGGTCAATGTTTTGATAACCTTTCCACGGCTCACCAGGACGAAATTCTAAATGCAAGAACCAAACACAATGACTTTCAGTATTCAGAGAGTAGCATAGTTGGGAAACATACTCAAATGGCGTGGGTTCCTCAGAACGGAATGCTGACTACATGGTTCGTAAACTTGGAACAGCTATAAATTCAAGGACTTTTCAAGGACTTAAGGTCCAAAAATCCCATTTTCAAGGACCAAAATCCAGCAAACATTGGTGTTTTCCCCCCGTTTTTCTCTGTATAGGTAAGAAAATACTGTTTTCAAAATTGTTAATTTGGTGTATATATGGTTAATTAGTAAAAACGATGACGAGTTCCCCTCGACTCTCCCCGACTCTTTAACTTGTCCCGGAGCTGTGGAGCCGCGTCGGCAGCTGCAGGGACTGGAGGCAGAAGCTGCCGGCGAAGGTTCACCGGAGAGCAGAGGGGCAAGGCGAGAGATCGCAGCGCCCCCTCGTAAACAACAAACTCCTCCTCGCTGCCGCTGCTCACCGAGGCGGTGCTTCTGAACAACAACTACAACACTTGTGCTTGTTCTTATTTCGCTGGGCAAGAGGGAGACGGGGCCGGGGAAGAGAGTGGAGGAGCGGCGCAGATGTCACTGGTGCTGGGAGAGAGAGAGAGAGGGGGGGAGGAGAGAGAGAGGGGGAGTGGAGGAGCGGCGCAGATGTCACTGGTGCTGGGAGAGAGAGAGAGAGGGGGGGAGGAGAGAGAGAGGGGAGGAGAGAGGGGGGGAGGGGAGAGAGAGGGGAGGAGGAGAGAGAGAGGGGGGAGGAGAGAGAGAGGGGGGAGGAGAGAGAGGGGGGAGGAGAGAGGGGGAGGAGAGAGAGGGGGGGAGGAGAGAGAGGGGGGGGAGGAGAGAGAGGGGGGAGGAGAGAGAGGGGGGAGGAGAGAGAGGGGGAGGAGAGAGAGGGGGGAGGAGAGAGAGGGGGGAGGAGAGAGAGGGGGAGGAGAGAGAGAGGGGGAGGAGAGAGAGAGGGGGAGGAGAGAGAGAGGGGGAGGAGAGAGAGAGGGGAGGGGAGAGAGAGGGAGAGAGAGAGGGAGGGGAGAGAGAGAGGGAGGGGGAGAGAGAGAGGGAGGGGGAGAGAGAGAGGGAGGGGGAGAGAGAGGGAGAGGAGGGGGGAGGGAGAGAGAGAGAGGAGGGAGAGAGGAGAGAGGGAGGGGGAGAGAGAGGGGAGGGGAGAGAGAGGGAGGGGGAGAGAGGGAGAGAGAGGGAGGGGGAGAGAGGGAGAGAGAGGAGGGGGAGAGAGAGGGGAGGGGGAGAGAGAGGGGAGGGGGAGAGAGAGGGGAGGGGGAGAGAGAGGGGAGGGGGAGAGAGAGGGGAGGGGGAGAGAGAGGGGAGGGGGAGAGAGAGGGGAGGGGGAGAGAGAGGGGAGGGGGAGAGAGAGGGGAGGGGAGAGAGAGGGGAGCGGGAGAGAGAGGGGAGCGGGAGAGAGAGGGGAGCGGGAGAGAGAGGGGAGCGGGAGAGAGAGGGGAGCGGGAGAGAGAGGGGAGCGGGAGAGAGAGGGGAGCGGGAGAGAGAGGGGAGGGGGAGAGAGAGAGGAGGGGGAGAGAGAGAGGGGAGGGGGAGAGAGAGAGGGGAGGGGGAGAGAGAGGGGAGGGGAGAGAGAGGGGAGCGGGAGAGAGAGGGGAGCGGGAGAGAGAGGGGAGCGGGAGAGAGAGGGGAGCGGGAGAGAGAGGGGAGCGGGAGAGAGAGGGGAGCGGGAGAGAGAGGGGAGCGGGAGAGAGAGGGGAGCGGGAGAGAGAGGGGAGCGGGAGAGAGAGGGGAGCGGGAGAGAGAGGGGAGCGGGAGAGAGAGGGGAGCGGGAGAGAGAGGGGAGCGGGAGAGAGAGGGGAGGGGGAGAGAGAGAGGGGAGGGGGAGAGAGAGAGGGGAGGGGGAGAGAGAGGGGGAGGGGGAGAGAGAGGGGAGGGGGAGAGAGAGGGGAGGGGGAGAGAGAGGGGAGGGGAGAGAGAGGGGAGGGGGAGAGAGAGAGAGAGAGAGAGAGGGGAGGGGGAGAGAGAGGGGAGGGGGGAGAGAGAGAGAGAGGGGAAAGAGAGACCCTATGATAAATCCAAGGACTTAAGGCCTTGAAAAACAGAGTTTCAAATTCCAGGACTTTCAAGGACCGCAGGAGCCCTGCCTCTGGCAACGTTCCATATACGCACTACCCGTTGCCCCTCTGGTCCCTTTTACATCTTTTCCCTCTCACTTTAAACCTGTGCCCTGTAGTTTTAGACTCCCCTCTCCTACGGAAAAGACAAACTATTCACTGGTTTAAGCCCCTCAGGATTTTATATTCCTTTGTAGGATCATCCCTCGGCCTCTTGTGCTCCAGGGAAAAAAGGCTTAGCTTATCCAACTTCTCCTTTTAACTCAACCCCCCCCCCCCAGACCCAGTAACATCCTGGTAAATCTTTTTTGCACCCTTTCCAGATTAATTGCATCCTTCCCATTTCAGACTGAATGGAATTGTACACTGCTTCAAATGTGACCGTACTCAATACTGTGACGGGTGGAGGCACGCCTGCTAAATGCCTTCTTCACCACCCTGTCTACCCGTGTCACCACCTTCATTGAAAAATGTACCTGCACCCCAAGGTCTCTCATAGAAACATAGAAAATAGGTGCAGGAGTAGGCCATTCGGCCCTTCGAGCCTGCACCGCCATTCAATATGATCATGGCTGATCATTCAGCTCAGTAGCCTGTACCTGCCTTCTCTCCATACCCCCTGATCCCTTTAGCAAAAAGGGCCACATCTATCTCCCTCTTAAATATAGCCAATGAACTGGCCTCAACTACCTTCTGTGGCAGAGAATTCCACAGACTCACCACTCTCTGTGTGAAGAAATGTTTTCTCATCTCGGTCCTAAAAGACTTCCCCCTTCTCCTTAAGCTGTGACCCCTGATTCTGGACTCCCCCAACATCGGGAACAATCTTCCCGCATCTAGCCTCTCCAACCCCTTTGTCTCTCTGTCCTAAAACAGGACCCTATAATTTACTGTGTAAGCCCTGCCCTTGTTCATCCTACCAAATATACGAGAAGTGGTTGGAAATTTGCTCTACTGCTTGCAGTTTTATCAATGTGGCAAATATAATCTAGGTGCCAGAGAGAAAAGATATGCGCTAATGTGCCTATCTAATCTCCATCTTTCTCATGAGAAAAAGGGAAAATGCACGACAATTTTTTGAATCAATTCATCCCCAGTGTGAAGATGATCAAATACCCTATAAATAAGAGGCAAATCGACATCCAGTGGGAATTAAACATGATTGTTCACTTGAACGTGTATGAACAATTAAATATTAATGAGAAACTGTAGACCCAAGTATCTGGTAGTTGATTGATATTCCAGTTGGGTGCCACAGAAAGGAAGGATAGTGTCCCCACATATACAGGCACCATGCAGTCTTACCCCACGCCACAAGGTGTCCCTGCAGTTTAATGTATCCTGAGGGAAATAATTGCAATAACTTTTCGCTTCAGCTGCCTGAATCCCAAAACTGGGTCTAGTAATCGCACTTTAGCACCTGGCATCTAAAATTGGGCTTCCATTTAACAAATGCACATCTTACCTGGTGGCCAATTAACATTGCTAGAGAGCTTATCACTGGGTGATTTGGCACTTGGCCAGCCATCTCCAACAGATCCAGGAGGACTGGCCAGAGACTTCATGGAAATGTCAAAGTGACCAAAAGGAGATTCTTCAAGCAACTTTCCAGAACAAATACTAAGACCACTTGAAGTAGCACCTAAGGGAGGAAAAAAATGCTTACTTTTTTTTAAATTTACTGCGAGCAGTTCAGATAAGAATGAGAGATAAAGCTACTTTACACAGGTTACAGTCTAGACATAACATCCAACAACCATGAGACTCTTTCTACAAGGCTATTCCAATGAATGATGACCTATCGTTAATATTAGATCTAAACGTCACTCATGCCTTACCATGTTTGCTGGAGTTTTGATCTAGAGGGGAATTAATAGGAAGGCTTTCCGGGGCAGTCCATTGCTTTAAGCGAGACTGTTGGGATTGTGGCTCTTTCAGGTTAACAATACTGCCGAAATCCAGGGGTACATTCAAGTTTGGATTCAAGCCTAAGAAAACAAGTCAATTCTACATTAAAGCCACAAAGAGAAGATGCGGTTGCACAATGTTAAAATGGAACTTTCACAGTGCAACTCCCCAGACCTGGCAAGAAAACACACACAGAAAATATCTTCTCTATCTTCACCAATGATAATGACTTTTCCCCATTAGATCCACACCGGCTCATCAGTACTGAGTGATTGGCAACAAAGGGCCGTTAGCCACTCTGTCATGGAGAGCCACACAGCTGAGATGGCACTGTTGAATGCAGACTTCACAGATAGACAATTGTCAATGGGTTTTATTTTCATAACAATCCTGTATCATTTTATCCTTGGTACCAGCCCAGAATTAATCATATTTATCTCATTTCCAAAGCTCGCCCACAGTGAGGAAAGAACACCTAAACTGCAAGGTTGCCAGTTCAATCTACAAAGGAAACAATTGCCTAAACTTCATAAGACACCATCAGTTTCCCTCTGGGTACATTTACAGACTAAAGGTTACACAAAACAGATTATTCACCTCTTGACATTGATCTTTCTTGAGTGGTAAACTTCCTCCCTGCATGCTGGTGCATGGGTGAGCCTGGCATGTGGCTGTTTGCATTACAGAGTGGAGGGCTGAGCAGGCTGTGGTTTGGGTTATCAGGAAGAAGCATTTTGGGATTAGGACAGTTTGAGGATACACGGGCAAGGTGAGCAGTTTCGGACATCATGGACTCAGATTGCCCATGGCTGGGTTGGGAAAACCCACCTAGAGGGTAGCTGCTGTACGAGTTGAGCGAAGGCGGCTCTTTTGTCTGCAGCTCGTGAGGGGAAGTGGGCATGAGATTCTCCGGGAAGGGCTTCATGGAGGGCTGATGCATTGGTTGCTGCTGTGACGAAGACTGCTGCTTCAGAAGGCTTGAATCCAGTTGACGGGGATTTTGCAGCATCTGTTGCATATTGAGTACACGAGCAGCCTGAACATACAGGAAAGAAAAACATGCATTTAATGTAATTACATTTCAAAGTTAAGTTCACATTTAATGGGAATCACTGTTAGCCCCTTCTCACATTAAAGATCAGCAATACAAACACTAACACCCTCAAATCCACACAATTACATTTTCTTCTACGGTTACAGCGTAACCACATCTCTTTATAATTAAGCCGATGGTGAATTGATCGGTGGGCAATTCAAGCCTGGATCATTAGAGATCACTGAAGTATTTTCTCTAGAAGCTTTCAATCAAGATTCCGTGCCACCATGCACATCAATAGGATTCATTATATCATGTCTTAGCAGACACAGCAGTGTTTCGGACACTGAGTTTTTACGTGTTCCCCACACAGTGGTGCAGGACCAGGACAAACAATGACCTTCCAATGGGTTTAGGGCAGCTATTATTCCCCCAAAGCAAGACTAATCCAGCTACCCCATCAACTCAAGACCAATGCAAATGACTATCCCACTGCCACTCCAGAATTAATACATTAAATCATAAAATTTATATTGAGCAGGTTATCCTGATGAGTGACATAAAGTGCCTGAGCAACTCAACGGGTCAGGCAGCATTTCTGGAGAACATTGATAGGTGATGTTTCGGGTCATGATCCAACTCCTGACTGAGGAGATGTTTAGAGAGATACAGCGTGGAAACAGGTCCTATAGCCCATCGAGTTCACGTTGACCATCGATTACACGTTCTCTCTAGTTCTATGTTATTCCATTTTCTCATCTATTCCCTACACACCAGTGGCAATTTATAGAGGGCCAATTAACTTACATACCCCGAACACCTGGAGGAAACCCACACGGTTACAGAGAGAATGTGCAAACTCTCTTGCTTTACTGAAACTTCGTGAATTTTGTCATTTATATAGTGTCAGTCACACAGCATGGAAAAGGCCGCTTGGGCTATTATGTCCATGGCAACCATTTGGCACCCATCGGTATTAGTCTCACCTTCAATCACAAACCTTCTATGCCAAGACAATTCAAGTGCTTGTCTTGACATATCATAAATGTGGTCAGTGCATGTTTCTACCACTCTCTCAGGCAGTGCATTCTAAGTTCTCACCACTCTCTGGGCGATAAAGGTCCCCCTCAGGTTCCCTCTAAATTTTTTAACCACTACCCTAAATCTATATTTTTTAGTTATATTCACCTCTGATTTGGGGAATAGTTTCCCACAATATACCCTAACTGTACCCTTCCTAATTCTGTATACCTCAATCATGCCCCTTTTTAACCTCCTCTGCTCTAGGCAAACAAAGCCAGCCTCTCGAGTCCCTCCTCACAACTGAAATGTTCCTTTCCAGGCTTTATCCTGGTGAATATCCGTTCCAGCACTATCACATCCTTCCCCTAGTGTGGTGACTAGAAGTGCACGGTATCCCAGCTGAGGTCTGACCAATGGTTTGTAAACTTGGAGCATAATTTCTCTGCTCTTATATTCCAAACCATGAATAACAAAAGCCAACTTGACACATACCTTCTTAACTCCATTATTGATCAATGCCGTATTCTTCAGGACTTTGAATTTCTACACCAAGGTCCCTCAGATTTCCAATACTCCGTTGGATCATTCATTGTATATGTCCTAGCATCAGTGGTACTCCCAAATACATCACTTCACATTTATCTGGGTTAAACTGTCTGATTTGTCTCAGCCTATTTCAGCAACACATTGATATCTCTAAAGTTACTAACATTTATAGATGTTACCTGTTCTTGAGACTGACGCATGGGTCCAGACATGTTCCTCTGGTTCTGTGCCTTCTGTTGCTGCTGTAGCAGTCGCTAATATGAAGAATGGACATCAAAAATGTAAAATAGCTTCAACCAACAAACAAAAGTTGCCAAAATATTGTGAACCACTTGAAGACATTTTGGCAGCTTTACACTGAGACTCTGGGGCACCAGAAATGGACCAAGAGGGCTGATCTGTGATGAAAGTGAAGAAGCTGGTATAAACAGAGTACTTTGTGGTAATATTAAGGACTTCCTTGTTAAATGTGTTCCTGGAACTGTAATTATGATTATAGGTGCTCCCATCCACCCAGACCTTACTTTAGTATCTCTTCTGATGAGCATATCTGAAGGACAACTCTGCACAGACTGCCAGCTTAGGTTTCAGTACCGTGTTCTTTTCTCCAAGTGCTTTCCATGATGCTTGTCACACAGATTCTCAACTTGTCAAGGATCAGGCAATAGTTCAGTCCATACAATTGCTGTTTGATTTACACAATAATGAGGGGAGAGCAACTTTCACCCTTGGTGGAGGGGGAGAAAGATACACACAGAGAAATCACACCTGTCTGGCAAGTACTGGCTTCTGTGTGACAACCTTCCTAAGGCAGATTGAATAAAGGTATTCTATTGGACCATTTTCCACCTCTACATTTAAACACTGCTACTTTCTTCAGGGAATAGAAGCAGGAAGAGTTGGGAGGATGCAAGGTTATTTTCTGCAGTAATAAACAAAAAATTCTAGTTTGATGCAAATCTGCGCTGATCTGAAATCAGCTCATGTACCTCATTATCTGTTAACAATAAATGTGATGAAATAATTCAGGGTAATATTGGAAACATCAAAATGGTAGTCTTTGTCCTAAAATCCTGTATCACAAACAGCTGCCTTACAACTACCAGGAGGTAATTTAACTGCAGATAGTATTGAAAGGAACTAATCATTGTGAGGAACTAAGTGGTGCAGAGGCCAACTGCAGCATCCTTACTGATACCTCACATGAGATCAGCTAACATAGATAACAGTTTGAACCCAGGATCTTCAGGAAAAAAATAAATCATTCTACGATAAGCTCAATTAATTGTGGGTTGGGTGGTCACCCACTGACCCTGGCAGCTTCTATAAAAACATATTTAAACAATAAATTATTCCCTACCTGTAGTTGCGAGATCTGCGAAAGCTGATTCAGTTGGTTCAACTGGGAGAGCTGGTTCAGCATGGCCACTTGCTGGGGGCCAAAGTTCAATAGTGCAGTGTTTAGGCTCCCGTTGGCTGTTGCATACTTCAGTAATGATGCTGGAACCTTTTGGAAGGGAAGATAATTTTTTTAATTTTTTTTTAAGGATTGCAGGATTTAAATTGACTCGTTCTTAATTGGATTCAGACATACTTTCTCTGTTAGTGACTTTAAGAAATTTGAGAGCTCACAATGTTGAATAGAATTGGAACATGCCTGGTTCAGAGATCAATAGATGTTAAAAATGAATTGAACCCTACAATTCCCCATCTGCTCCTCTCTCTATACCCAAAACACTTGTGGCTCAGCTAAAGTGGCTTGCATCTACCATCCCAGGCATCATAAAATTATTGTGATGCTACCACATTACCAAACAGCGACACCTGGGCATCAACCTACATGTAGTCCACATACTGGCACACTTGTATCTTCGGAGAGGCTGAGGTAACGTATATCCCTTAAAGGTGACCTAAAATTAATCTGCCCTTTTGCTTATCGAACATAGAACAGTAGAGCACAGGAACAAGCCCTTCGGCCCACAATGTCTGTGCTGAACATGATGCCATGACCAACCCACCTGCCTGCACTTAATCTGTTTCCCTCCATTCCATGCCTATCCATGTGCTTCTCCAAAAGTCTCCTAAATGCCACTATTGCATTGGCTTCAAACTCCACCCACGGCAACGCATTCCAGGCACTCACCACCATCAGGTTAACAAAACTTTGCTCCTGTCATCTTAAAGCAATCCCTCCAATATTTGATATTTCCATCCTGAAAAATAGACTACCTTATATACTTCTATACTGCCTCTCAGAATTTTGTATACTTCTATCAGATCCCCGGCAACCTCCAGCGTTCCAGAGAAAGCAATCCAAGTCTGCCCAACTATTCCCTGTAGCTAATGCCCTCTAATCCAGGTGTCATTCTAGAAAACATCTGCACCTTTTTCAAAGCCTCCAGATTCTTCCTGTATTGGGCGATCAGAACAGCATGTAATACTCCAAATACGGTTTAACCAAAATCCTATGAAGCTGCATCATGGCTTTCCTGACTCTTATACGCAATGCGCAGTTGAATGAAAGCCAGCATACCATATGCCTTATTTATCTCTCTATCTACTTTTGTTGCTACTTTCAGGGAGTTATGGACATGGACCCCAAGTCACCTCTGTACATTAATGCTACTAAGGCTCATGCCATGTATATTTTGCCCTTACATTACAGTATATATAAATGTATTATTTTTTAAAAATCAGAAAACTGGTGATACCAGACAATTAATATACTACATTCCAAAATGGGTCCATTCATTACATCCTTAGTATCTCTATTGGAGTCAATTAGAGCAGTTGGCAGGATTAATGAAGTCTAGCACTACCATATCATTAACGTCCATGAATTGGCTGATATAAACAAAGTTAGACATTTTCTGTTTGTCTTCAGTTCCTCCCTCTACAAACCCACGTTTCTCTTCTATAAATTAGAACATCTTGCAATAGATAAAAAAAATACAGAGCATAACTAATTAAGGACATTCGCTTGCCAGACCAAGCAGCGATTAGAAAATTTGACCCAACCAAACATTTGGTGCTGATTTTCTCAGAACAAAAGAAGCAATAAACCCTGAAGTCAGAAAAGATTTTTTTTAGATTTAGAGATACAGCGCGGAAACAGGCCCTTCGGCCCACCGAGTCCGCGCCGCCCAGCGATCCCCGCACATTAACACTATCCTACACACACTAGGGACAATTTTTACATTTACTCAGTCAATTAACCTACATACCTGTACGTCTTTGGAGTAGATCACACTAGATAGACACAAAAACCTGGAGTAACTGCGGGCCAGGCAGCATCTCTGGAGGGAATGGGTGACGTTTCGGTTCGAGACCGTTCAAAAGACACTAATGTTTTAATGTACCTGAGGGGATAATAATGGAGGAGGCACTTGAGCGCGAAGATTAGGCTGAGATGAGTTAAGAGGTTGTGCTGGGGGCTGTTGCACGCCCCTGGCTTGTGCTGCTGCATTGCTGCCGCCATATATATTAGGATTGCCATTCTGTAACAAGAGCATAAGCGACATCAGGGCAAAGATCACAATTTTGAATGCATCCCACCTTTACGGAACAAAGACTCCCATATAACAAGTGATGAACATTCAATAGGTTTTTTTTCTATCACTTCCAATGCTAGCAATTTCCAGCTGGGTTACATGCCAAATTAAATAAATATATGCCACCCCTCAGTCTGCAGCCCCTCTAAGTTTCTACATGTATTGTTAGCACTATTTCTGCTAATCTACCAATTCCTTCTCTTTCGTGTCTGCTGTGATTTCAGATGTAAATTTAATTATGTATCTACCAAGCAAAATATGATTTTGGAAAGTGGTGGCGGTGGGGTGGAAATGAAGAGGGAGGGATAAAACATATGGGGTTAAAGATAAAAATCATTCCAAGACAAAATCCTACCACTGCAACAAGTGCTCAATGCCTTCCAAGAAAAAATAAAGCCTCTCATTCTGCTAGATAGGTCAGATCACTTTCCCTTTAATAGATAAGGATTGCTTTTTACTTTCAGTGCTGCCATTTCCTGAGAGAGGTGGGCTCAACACGCTGGTGATCAGTTTGTGATATATTCTATGGGACAACAAATCAAGATCTGCAGAGTTTAACAGTACATAACAAATGCTCCAAAACGCAGTTGTACAGGGCCCTAGTGAGACCACACCTGGAGTACTGTGTGCAGTTTTGGTCTCCAAATATGAGGAAGGATATTCTTGCTATTGAGGGCGTGCAGCGTAGGTTTACTAGGTTAATTCCCGGAATGGCGGGACTATCATATGTTGAAGGACTGGAGCGACTAGGCTTGTATACAATGGAATTTAGATGGATGAGAGGAGATCTTATCGAAACGTATAAGATTATTAAGGGGTTGGACACGTTAGAGGCAGGAAACATGTTCCCAATGTTGGGGGAGTCCAGAACCAGGGGCCACAGTTTAAGAATAAGGGGTAGGCCATTTAGAACTGAGATGAGGAAAAACTTTTTCAGTCAGAGAGTTGTGAATCTATGGAATTCTCTGCCTCAGAAGGCAGTGGAGGTCAATTCTCTGAATGTATTCAAGAGAGAGCTAGATAGAGCTCTTAAGGATAGCGGAGTCAGGGGGTATGGGGAGAAGGCAGGAACGGGGGTACTGATTGAGAATGATCAGCCATGATCACATTGAATGGCGGTGCTGGCTCGAAGAGCCGAATGGCCTCCTCCTGCACCTATTGTCTATTGCATCCCCAAAGTATCTATACCACAGTACAGTAGATCCGATTCACTTTTTTTTTTTTACTGGATGCCTTTCACACCTCCAGCACGCTTTAAATAGTAAATGTGGTGGGATCTATAATTGCTTCTAAAGATGGATAAACATTAAATAAAAAATTAAAAGGCGCACAGAAGGAGCAAAAAAAAAAAAAAAAAGGTGTTGAGAATGCAGTTCTGTCAGTAAGCTGCCACAGTAGAAACAAGTGAATGGGCTCTTTCATTGATATGGACTAGTTGTCCCTAAGGTAGCCCCCAGGGTCAGACATAGAACAGTATAACACAGGAGCAAGCCCTTCAGCCCACTATATCAGTGCTGAACATGGGTCAAGGCTGATTTCCTTCCACATGAGCTCTGATCATTTTTAGCTGGTTGAGGAGTCCTATACGAAATCTGCAGCCTTTGCCATGGTGGATGGGGATGTGGGGGTAGGGCATATTAGATGGGGTAGATCGTTGATTCAAATATTGTGTGCTCCTTCCATTGTTTGCACGTGGCCTCAATGTGCATCTACTGTAGAATCTTAAGGTGCTCAGTGTCTTCCCAGAAGCTGCTCTACTTTGAGCATTTTGAGGGATTGCCATGAGCTGGAGCAGTGACAATCATGTAAATCTTGTGAATGCTATTGAAGTGTTTTCCCCATCCCTCTAGGCTGTTACAAAGCTCAAAGTAGCAAGTTTGTTACTGGAGTCTGATGGTGAACAATGTGTCCTGCCCACTGGACCTCACTGAGCATGATCAGGATTGCGATGTTGAGGATGTGAGTCTGAGAGGATATGGTATTGATTCACTTCTGCCAATGTATTTGAAGAATGTTGCAGAGGCAGCATTACTTTGAGTGCCCTCCGTATTTGTTCATATACAGCAGTGCTTTAATTTTGACTTTGATCAGTCTTTCCTGAGAGGTAGCTCTCAAGATATGGAAAACGATTCACATTTTCAGAATGACCGGGGTGGGACAGGGACAAGTCTTTGATTCTGTTGGCTGCTTTTCCTGAGGCAGCGTGAAGTGTAGATGGAGTCGATGGTGGGGAGTCTGGTCTGTCTTTGGTGACGTTATATTAGGATGTACATTACGTTACATGATGTTACATCAGCAGAGGCCAAGTCAGTGGTATTTCAGTGGATATTTTTAAGGCAGAGATTGATAGATTCTTGATTAGTGTGGGTGTCAGGGGTTACGGGGAGAAAGCAGGAAAATGGGGTTAGGAGGGAGAGATAGATCAGCCATGATTAAATGGCAGAGTTGACTCGGTGGGCCGAATGGCCTAATTCTGCTCCTATCACATGACCTTATGACCGTATGACATTTTCCTGGTTCTCATTGTAGATCTTGATTGATGCAGAGTGATGTTATGCAATAGGGGTCAGTGGAGGATCACAGATTTCTAGATATTTAGTGCATGGCCTTTCCTCTGGTACATTTCAAAGAAGGAATTAACATGAAATTGGCAGATGTAAAATGCTGGAGTAACTCAATAAAAACAATAGGTGACGTGTCGGGTCGAGATCCTTCTTCAGACTCGACCCGAAAGGTCACCCATTCCTTCTATCCAGAGATGCTGCCTGTTCTGCTGAGTTACTCCAGCATTTTGTATCTACCTTCGGTGTAAACCAGCATCTGCAGTTCCTTCCTAAACATGAACTTGGCACTTAGCTTCTGAATAGGCACTCATGGATACACAGTTGATTGAGATTGGCTTGCTTTTGAAGTAGAACATGTTATTTGTCCTGCAAATTAGCTACACTACAAGGGAAGCTTGGTGGAAATACGATGCAGAGAGTTGGTGTGCATTGGGATTGAATCAGCGGTGAGCCCATTTGTTAAATCACAATTTAAATGTCATGATCCTAACTGGAAATGGCTCAAATAACCTTCTTCTGTGCTATAGTGTTCTATGATTCTATAGGCAGCCTGCTGATTTGTGCATTCATTCTTAGTCTTCTAATTTCATGTTGACCATGTGAAGATTCCTTTCACATGAGAACCTGCAAGCTTAAAGCAGCTTCACCAGGCTCAGCCTCCCTATTTTCTTTGAGTGGGGAAAATAACTGAGACACAGTAGGAAGGAACAAGAAAAACAATAAAGTAATTGAGTAGTTCATAAGTTCCTTTAAATATTTCATTGAAACACACTGTAGAGTTCACTTCCTGCACATGAAATGTTGTGAACTGACTCACCTGTCTAACAGAATTCAAGTTTTGCATGCCCAGACCCATTGAGCCAAGAGCCTGATTAGGTAGTGCACAGTTTGAAGGGGGAAGCTTCATGCTTGGTGCAGAGATGTGCGTTAAGTTTTGGGGCTCTTCAACCATAATGCCATCTTGATTGGACAAAGACAGAGACAACTGGGCAAGGACATTAGGGTTGGAAAAGGCAAACATGGAAAGCCAATCAGCAGCAGAAAGGCAGGACATGGCAGAAAGAAGAAAAAAGACAAAGGGTTAGTCTCTATTTTAGGTCTACAAACAGATTCAAAAGGCTGGCTAGCAACAAATGGGACTCCATAACATACAAACAAATTGCATTAAAAAGGCTGTTTACTACATAAAACAAAGACACAATGAAAAACACTTTGGTTTGCAGCTGGTGATAGTAATCCTCAAATAACATTTACAACACTGTCTATGTATATGATCTACTTTCAAAGCCCAATGATTCTTTTTTATATGAATAAGTGCACAATACATCATCAAAATTTCCCATTCATAATTCTGTGAAAGTTGCTAATTTACATTGGGGTCTTGTTTCCCCGACAGGAATCCGATACATAGTGATGACCAAGGATCATAAACAAGTAACATCTCAGCTCTCACTTGTACCACACAAATCATCAAAAGTTTCTGTTTTTTTTTAAATCGATCATCAATTCAACTATTTCTATTTTATGGACATGGAGAGGATACTAACCTTATCGTAATAAGGACTGCGTTCCATGGAAGACTCTTTGGAAATCTGAGGACGAGAAGTATGACCTTTCCCGATAATGCCATTATATTCTCCAATGTTCATGCCATGCTTGTCCATCTCCATTCTCTTATCTCGTAACATACCTGGAATGGGGCAAGAATCAGCAGATTGATGTGGAGTTGCCCACTGTTTTTTTAAAGATATTCTATAACAATTATTCTATGCTGATTCAAAGATTGCTTCTTGTGAGTCAAGGATAGATTAGCTGGTGAAGAAGGTTTCTGGAATTTATTATTCAGGGTTTAGAATATAAGAGCATGAAAATTATAGCACAACTATAAAACTTTGGTTAGGCTACAACAAGAGTACTGTGTGCAGTTCTGGTTGCCACAATATAGGAAGGCATAATTGTACTGAAGAAAGAGCACAAGGCATGTTGCCTGGTATGAAATGTTTCAGTTACGAAAGAGACTGGAGGGGCTAGGTGTGGAGTGGAGGAAGATCCGCTAGAGGTATTCAAATTTCCACTAGAGGGTGGTTGCGATCTGCCAAAGGTGGTGATTGAAGTAAGTACTCTCACATTTTAAAAAGTATATAGACAAGCACTTGAATCACCAAGGCTTGGAAGATTAACAACCAAGTGTTTGTAAATGGTATGAATATAGGTGGGTTATTGATGGTCACATGGATACAGTGGGCCAAGGGGCCTGCTTCGGTGCTACATGACTCCATTATACTAATTTATATTTAATGTAACAATAGCTTACCAACAGGTATGTCCATCTTATTGCTCTTTGTATCTTCAGCTGATTCCCTCTGTAACATGCAGAAATCACCTTAAATATTCAGAATTTACTGGAAATATTGGGATTGGTATCAATAGAAAGGTCAGAAGAAAATGTCACCATTGGATCAGTATTGTCCTTGGGATCTGGTACAGAGTTCTAAGAATAAATTACTTTCAACTCCAAGTCAAGAACTTGCATGCAGCTGATCAAATATTAATGAAAGCAGTCAGTATTGGAGGAATTTCTTAAGCTGGATAAATGAATATAATGCAAAAGAACCCCGAATCAACTAGTTCAAGGTATAAAGTAAAACACATATGGAGCAGAGTGTGCCATCCCCAAATCCCATGGAAAGAGCAGTGTTTCTCAAAGGAAAAGGTGGAGAAAATGGAGCACAAAAAGCAATAGTGATCGCGATATATTAACACGCAATTTTGCATTAGTTAGCAGTGCCAACGATGCCATTCAGTTCCACTGTGGATAAGACATGGTGGACTGCTCCTGTTGGGACTTCATGACCTTCAATTCTATCCCATTCACAAAAACTTTGAATGGAGTCTTGACTTAGAGCGAGTAAAATCCACCACAGCACAGCTTTTTGATCTACGGAGGGACAAGATTTGAACAAATACCTCAGAAAAGAATGGCCATTAGTCCAATACATATTCCTTATAATCATTATCTTCTTAAATGAAAAATAAATCTCCTATCTGGCCACTAATGATCCCAAAAAAAGGTTCAACTGATGTTGTCAGTCAGGTGTTGAAGGAGAGGGGAAGAGAAAATAATGCAGAATTATTACATTGTACTTACAGGAAATCCAATGTTAGAGAATTGCTTCATTAACTGATTCATCCATATATCATCTTGTTTATTTCCCCCTTTCATCATGCCCTAGAAAACATTTAAAATCTAATCACATGCAACGCTAGTCACAAATAAAGCAAAATCAGAACATTCAAATTCCGTCTTTCTGAGGTAACAAAAATATCTTCATGATATTGTCATACATGTTATCAAGAGTAACGGAGATGAGGTATGCACCTTCCTTGTCTTCCCAATTTGCTCACTTGTCACATGTGTGCAAGGGTGTGATTGAGATTAGACTGGGTGCTCAGAGGGAGGTAGGGATATTTGATATTGCAACGTTTAAAAATACAATCCTAGCTGAGATGAGCCAGAAGCAACTGTTTTCCAACTGATCGCCATCTATTTAACTTACTATTGCTGATATAATAAATATCCATTGTTTTTGTAAAAGCTAATGAATACAGAAGGATGAGAGTAAAGTTAGAAGGCGGGCGGGTTAAAAAAAATAACATGACCAAGCATGAAGATCTTTAATGTCCATAATTTGAAGTAACAAGATTGTCAAAAGTCTTACCTTTGGAGCCATCTTTTTGGATGTCCAGTTTGAAGAAGAGTTGCTATCTTGTGAGATGTTGCTGTTCCACATCACTGAGTCCCCTTCCTCCTCCTCCCAGCTAGAGTGACGAGGTCCTGGCACCATTGTTTCCTCATCACCCCAGCCATCTTGCATAGGTTTGGGACCTGTAAAGAACAGATTGCTGTATGGAACCATTGAGTGGCTTCAGCTTTTACAGTGCAGTTTGAATTTCTCTCCCACTATCTTTCAATGTAATCTACTGTGAAGAATCACTCCCACACTGTTAGAAACTAACCTGTGCATGATTGAGAGTGCTGGACAGCAAAATAATATTTACTCTAAATTATTTAAAGTATATAAATTTGTGTTAATGCCTAACAGGAGGATAAACAAGCTGCACTGATTTGTGAAGCAGCAGTGCAGATAAACACCCTTTAGTTTAGTATGATGCTGTTCTATGAAACTCCACTATAATTTCTAAATTTTCTGTATTTTTATAAACATTTATTTCCACGACTGTAAACAGCAGGAAGATACCATCTTCAGACCTTTTCTTGAGAGATGGGGGTGAGGGGCTCCAGGTGTGGCAGAAATGAAGGGGATCCTGACTTAGCCACTCTAGCTAACGTTCAATCATTTGAGAAAATGCTTGAAGAGCTCAGAGCAAAGCTGCCGTTTCAAATGGAGACGTGGGACTGTCGTAATCTTTGTTTAATTGAAACATGGCTCAGCCCTGACTCACCTATTCTTGCTATAGAATTGAAGGTTTCTCCATTTATTGTATGGACTGTATAGAATCCCCAGACAAGAGGAAATGCATGCTTTAAAGTGCAATGACGTGATGGTCTGAGCTCAATTCTTCGCCCCGATGTGAAATACCTGTTCATAAAACGCGGTCCTTTTAATCTACCGAGGGAATTCACCTCGACCATCGAGTCGACAGTCTATATACATTTCTCAAGACAATGCCAAGGTGGCAGTGAATGAATTATACTCTGTTGTAAACTCTCTTGTGGCAGCAAACTGTGATGCCTTGTTCATTATGGCAGTGACTATAGCAATGATGAGACACAGGAAAGAGATCGAGAACCATATGTCATGGTATCAGGACAACAATTTATCCCTTAACATCAACAAGACTCGAGTTGGCTATTGACCAAAGGATGCAAGGGGTGAACACACCCCCCATCTCATCAATGGAGCTGCTGCAGAGATATTCATTCGCGTCAAATTCCTGTGCATCCTTATCAGAAGCTACCTATTATTGTACTTTTAATACTTTGGATGGATTGCTAGCCTTTTTAATCCAGAGGACCAGTATTAAAGAGATATCAAGTTTACCCGGCAAAGCCCTAGCTGCTCTGTACCGTATCAAGCAATTCTAGACTTCACTTTTTTTTAAAAACCTCATGTTAACCTCTTTGGATGTTTTTGTCTTTATTTTGGCAACTATAGTTCTTGCTCCTCAAGAGTATAAGCTGGTTCTAATTAACAGCGTCATTTTATAAACAAATTCAAATGGTTTATTGTGATTTTACACATTAGCAAATTTGCCCTTTCAATTGTAGACAAAGTTATGAAAAGAGATAGATGCTGGAAACCGTCAGAAAATCCAGCAGAAAAGAAAAGCAAAGTTGACCCTTTGCAAGAACTAAACCAGTTCTGAAGATGGTTCAACTTGAAATGTAAACTCAGTTTCTCACACCAAAGATGTTGCCTTAACTGCTGAGTGTTTCGAGCATTTTGTGCTTTTAAATTTTAGTCAATCTCTGCCTCACTGCACAAAGGCCTCCTTCTCCAAGTCTGGAAACTTTTACTTTTTTCCCCTTTTCAGCTCTACGTAGAACTAACGGCTTTTAATGAATATGCATATTCTATTGGAATATTAACTAAATTTAGTTGATTAACAATGAAATGGACTGGTTCTTTGTTGGTTCTAGATCACAACGCAGAAAGATTAAACAAGAATTGTGGGGACACAATCCACAAAACCAAATGTCTCCAAGGATGCCGCCTGACCCGCTGAGTTACTACAGCACTTCAGCTTTTTTTTGTAAACCATGTTTATGCTCAATTATTGGTATTTTGTACATTAGCAAGCATATTGGTGACGTGTTCAACTCTGATCTACGCAAATGGCAGTAAAAATTATGTTAAAATAACCAAAAGGTGTACACTGAAACTTAACTAATATCAAACAACATTTGCAATAAAAAAAATTAACAATAGAGCCCGATTTCCCAAAGCCCAACTATGCACAAATGCATAGCATCCATTATTAAACTTTACAACCCTATAAAGATAGGAAGTGTCAAGCTTTACCAGGTCTGTTTGGGGGTGGTGGGGCAGCTGGGGTGTTGCCCCATCCAGAGGTGCCAGTACTGTCGTTAACCGGCTCTCTCCAGCCGGCTCCCGTGTCCATCGGATGCCCCCAGGCTGCCGTTCCATTGTCCACTGTCACGGTTAGAGCAGGTGGTTCTCCCCAAGAGGAATCTGGCTTTGTCTGAACAGTGCAAGATTCGCCCCAGCCTTTATTTAATAAAAGGAAAACAAAACTTCCCAATTAATATCTTTGTCCACACAAGCCAATTTAGTGCAAAAATGAAGGAGGATTTACCCCTTGATTTAGCATGAGATATTTATGTAATCTAAACACTCGTTACACGTAAAAATAATAATTCCTCATGTTAAGAGGTGCACGTGCCACTCATATCAAATGTACTGTGCCATTCATAAGCATATATTGTAGTGTTAGAAGCACAACAAATACTGTTCTGGTTTTCTCTCTTCCACACACCTCTAAAATTGGACTCTCCAAACATGACCCAAAAAACATGGCTTGGGTTCCAAAATGTAGCACCTTTCTACCTGTAAAATAGTGGGTTGCGAGTACTGATCAAGAGCAAGAAGCCAGGATAAATCACCTCAACCCAAGCAAATTGTGGTTTACCATCAGCTAGCTGAAGACAGGCCACAGATTTAGTTCTGGTCCTTCTGAGTCTGCTTTAACATTGAGACTTTAATGCTGCTGCAAAGATCTCAGATGTTCTATTCTTCAGTCCCCAAAAGCTACCTTTATACAAGAGGCTCCTCTAAATTAAGATAAGCAAAAATGAATCTTGTTTCAGTACTTCTCCCTTGGTAGATGATTCAATTATACTTTATTGTCACGTGTACCCAGGTACAGTGAAAAGCTTTGTTTTGCACACAACCTGGTAAAATCATCAAGCAGACCTCACTTAGGCAGCACACAAGTATACCATGTTGCTGATGTCGACAAAGTACAATGTGATGTTTTGGGAGAACACCTGCACTCCCACCTTTAGTGCAGCACATTCAAATTCCAACAAATCAAAGCCACACATCACGCAAGAGGATGCCGACTATGACGTGTGAAACATGAATTGTTGCAAGTGCTGCAGATAATGGCGTGATAAAAGCTAAAGCTTGACTAGGCCTGACTATAGAAACCATGCACATTAAACCAACTACTTCCTTCCTTGTTACAAACTTGATATTGTGTGTAACATTTTTTCATGGTATGTTGCTGAACTACTGAGTGGTTAGGGAGGAAAAGGAATCAAAGTGCATAACACTTGGCCTGGCAATAACAATGTTATTTTTACCCCCCCCCCCCCCCCAAAGGATTTTCAAAACTTAAGGTATTTTTAATAACTAAGTTCATGATTGTTACTACAGGCTAAAAATACTGCATGTTACATCGTTTATTGGAATAATACCGCACAAGTCTCAATTGAAGTGATCGCTTATCAATTTCAATGGGTCCCGCGATGAAAGTAGCAGCTGTGTTTTTAAGAGACAATGGTGTCTGATTACTGCAGGAGGGTACATTATTCCTGCTTGCCAATTTCCAAAGAAACTTTTAAGTGGTTCTCTCATTCCTCATCAAAATCACATAAGTTAAATTTCCACGTGTAATACTATTTGTGTTCCCTAATTCATTAAATGCGTTATATCCAATTAGCAATATGGAAATGCGTGTTATTGCAAAACTGCCTTTACTTTTGGCGTACAAATTATAGTAAATATGAAATGTAGTTTGCGATACAACTAGCATTATTAGAGTTATTAATATCAAATCTACTAAGTCTATCTTCACACTTCTAAGCTGCAGTTAAATTTATTGGAAAGCAAAACCAGTCAAAACATCAAACTCCCATTGCTGTCAATAGAGCTTAAAATACAAGGTCTCCACCAGAAATATAGAGGTGGAAAGAATGCATCCACATTGGAAGTAAATTTTAATCACTTCTGAACAGAAAAAGCATAAATGTATACAATGTGCATTGGCACGACATGCACCCAAATAGAATGCAGCATCTGACCAATTTAGATTTTAGAATATACAATAAAAAATAAAAGCCAGCAAAACATCCAAGTTTCACCTTATATCCTAGATTTATGAAGCGGCAAATCAGGATGAAAAACTTACCGGAGCCGTTACTCTCTTTGCTTTGAATGGCACTTGGTGGAGGCATTTGCTGCGGCAGCTGTTGTTGGTGCTGCGGCGGGGGTTGTGGTGTCGTTGGCGAGGGCAGGATTTGCGCTGGCTGCTCTGAGCCATTGCTGTTATTCTGCGTGTTTTTGTTCCACATGTTAACACTCTTGTAGTTGTACTTGCTTGGGTCCCCCCAGGCAGCGGTACCATCGTCGATTTCCATTTTGCGGCGAATAGACTCTGGGGAAGGTTCCTCCCAACCTGTAGGTTCCTCCTCTTTTGATGGTGCTGGCATCGGCCCATTATGCCACCCCTGGCCAGGTGGTTTATTGGCCCAAGGGCTGTTACCTTCCTGTGGCTTGTGCCAGTCTGCAGAATTACTTGACTTGGTGGGTTCCCTCCAGTCTTGGGGGGACTGAGCAGACTTGGAGGGGTCCCCCCAGCCCTGCGGAGCTGGTGCAGGCTTAGCAGGCTCGCACCAGCCCTGGGGGGATTGTGCAGGCTTGGAAGTCTCCCCCCATCCGTGGGAGGACTGAGGAGCTTTAGAAGGATCCCCCCAGCCCTGAGGGGACTGAGCAGCATTGGCTGGCTCCCCCCAGCCTTGGGACTGAGCAGCCTTGGCAGGCTCCCCCCAGCCTCGGCCCGCGCCCGGTCTCCCAGGTTCATTCCAACCAGGCGCAGACCTTTCACTGTCATTATCCCAAGTGCCTGCACCAGTCTTTTGTAATTCCCCCCACTGGCCACTCCTAGAATTCTCTCCCCACCCATCAGGTGCAGACGGTCCCCAACCCTGGCTTGATTTCTGTCCATCAGACCATCCCTGTTTGACCTTTTGTGCATCATTCCACGCAGCTAGCTTTTCTTCTTTGTTACCTCCCCATGTTTGATTGCTTTTTACTGTTCCTGTAGCAGCAGAATTATTCTCCCAACCCCCTTGGCTGCTTGAGCCTTTGGTGTCTCCCCACCCCGTGTTGCAAGAGACTGTAGCAGGCTTTGGATCCCCCCACCCGGATACTGATGAGGTATCATTACTGTTTGGGCTTGGCCCATCCCCCCATCCCCCTGAGTTTGAAGCTTGGGAAACACAACATCCCCAGGCATCTGTCCCATTGTCAGTTTTTCTTTCACTCTTTGCTGAAGGTTCAATATCCCAGGCAGTGTTCTGTTTAATTGGAGTCTGTCCCCAACCTGTATTGGACAGGACACGAGGGTCCAAGTCCGTTCTATTCAGAATACTTTGAACCGTTCCTGGTTGGTCAGGCTTTCTCTTTTCACCACGTCGGTTATTGCCATCACTGCTTCCTACACTCATTCTATCGTGACGGCTTCCCGTACTTTCTGTGCTCCCTTCACTGTCTGCAGTACATGATGTTGAAGTTTTAACCCATAAATTGTTCTGTTCACTTGGCTGAGATGCAGAATTTTGATCCTGACCACAAAGGGCATCATCTAGACTCTTCCACCCATTTGTTCCCTTCCTATTACTACTTCCATTTAGACCATTGCTGGAATGCTGATTGTTAGGCAGTTTGTTCCATTCTCCATTTGAGATCTTAGTGCCAGTGTTTGCATTTGGTGCTGGGTTTCCCCAGACTTTGCGAGTCCCTCCAGAGTCTAAACTGTTCCCTGCTCCCCAGGTCACATTATGGGAGTTGACCACACCAGACTCCCATGTGACTCCTCCTCTATTGCTTCCACAATTATTTTTGTAAGCAGTACTTCCAGAGCCATTAGTAGCTGATTGTGCTAGAGTTGCATTCACAGTGTCACCACTAGCTTGCCCCAAATTACAGCTAGGGCCTGGACATTTTTCTCCAGAGTAGTTAGTGCCAGGTGTACCCCAAGTCGTACCATAAGACCCACTGTTCATTCCCTCACTGATTCCTCCATTGCCAAGTTGAGAAACTGAAGTGCCATTTGTTACTGAGGAGGCCTGAAGCTGAGATGGATTAACTGTGCTCATTCCTAAGGGTACACCCCAGGCCCCAGGCCCTGTATGTTTAGGCAGTTCATTTGTCTGCATTGAACTAGTAGAGTTTGGTAAGCTAGAGGTCAATGGGTTAGTAGTGTTATTTGGTCCATTCATTTCAGTGTTAAGGTTTTGAGGTTGTCCACTGAATGAAACCTTCCTTGTACCATTCACTTCTGTATCAGAATTCTCCTGCAGACCTCCCCATGAACTAGGAGCTGATAGTCCAATGTTAACACTCTGATTATTCAGCATTTGACCTACAGTGCTACGTTGAACATTGCTGCCAGAATTGCTACCTGGCACAGGTCCTTGCACAGTATTTCCATCGTTTTCCAACAAAGGCCAGGCACCTAGGTTGGTATTTGGATTCAAACCATTCTGCTTCAATGAACCATTGGACGTGGAACCAATACTGCCCCATGCATTCAGTTTACCGTGGCTGCTTTCTGGCTTGCCATCCATGTTTTCTGCAGAGCCCTGACATGTGCTTGAAATAGAGCCTCGAGATCCACCCCAAGGCCCATTAATACTACCATTTCCTACATTATTGCTGACATTTCCAACCACAAACAGACTTGAAGAACCATTTCCACTGCCCGTTCTGTTGCCATCGCCATCACTAACTGTGTTCCCTGAAGCCATAGTACTGAGGTTCTTCTCTGACCCAGAGCTTGAAGCAGAGTCAATGTCCATGCATTCTGAAGCTAACTCTGGGTCACTGCCAGTGATTGAAGGCCAGGCTTCTTTGTCGGACCCGTCTACAATAACTTTATCCCAATTTGTAGTAGAATCGCTGTTGGTAGAGACAGGTCCCCAGTGAGAATTTTCATAATGCGATCCTAAACCACTGTGGTTTAAATCTGTAAAACACAAACAGTAGTCTAATTTATATATATAACTCAATCACAATAATAAACCAAGTTATCACTGAGCTTAGACTCTCAAATGTATTTATATTTTCACCCAACTGTTTGGAAATCCAAACAATTAATGGACGGCAATAACAATTGCTCGACAAAAGTGCAAACAGTTTCGGGTGAATGCAACCACCATAGCATGCAAATATGTCCTTTTACTGGTAGATTAGTATTATACAAAACGCCCTTATGTGAAAAAAGGCACCACCAGGACAACAACCTTTCATAGAAATACATTATTACACTGATTCTTCCACCACACATGAAAATCAGTGTTTGTAACCCAAACACATTAAAGGAGTATTCTGTCCTCTGAATAGCTCATCCTGTAGCAATATTTTATTAATTATGCAGTTATTACCAAATACCACTCCCTCTGTGTCAATTTAATTCACCAATGCAGAACCCCGTTAAATGGAAATGCAGCAAAACCAGAGAAGTCTGTACCTAAACATAATCAATATAACACCATAAATGAATGGCAGACGTGAATGCAAAAATATACCATTGGTAAAGCAAGTTAAATACTTATTTAGATTCTCAATAGATTTGTTCAGTATACACTTGCGGCCATGCTACTAATGTACAAGCGTCCTTGTCAAGCTGCAGCACACCTCAATCACGATTCAGTTTCAAACAGTAACATGCTTGGGAAAGCTTCAATTCATGCATTGCTCAGATAGAAGCCATGTTTATTTCTGGTATCAAATACACGAGTAATGAACAAAGTTTGGCATATCTTGAGCTCTTTAACCTTGAATGAGGAACATTTGAGGATAATTAATTGGGCAAACAAGTTAAATATGGCCTGGGAGCAGGGAGAGGACAATATTCAACAACAAGGCATCATGATTAAATTAAACATTTACAAAAGATAGAATTTCTGTAAACAAAGAATAGGGCAGCACAGTGGTGTGGCTGGTATAGCTGCTGCCTCAGTATCAGAGATCCAGGTTTAATCCTGACCTGGGCGCTGCCTATGTGCAGTTTGCGGTTTCTCCCAGTGACCACATGGGTTTCCTCCAGCTGCTCTGGTTTTCTCCCACATCTCAAAGACACACAGATTTGTAGGATAATTGGTTGCTGTAAATTGCTCCGAGTATATCACGAATGGATGCAAAAGTGAGATAACAGAACAAGCATGAACGGGTGATTGATGGTTGGCATTGACTCGGTGGGCCATGGGGTCTGTTTCCACACTGTATCTCTACAATAACAGGACGTGGTCTTTAGAGTAAAACTGGTGTAAACCTTTGTTCTACTTTTTATAATTAGGGGTATTTGGAATTGCAGAGCTACACCTGGTCTAGATATTGGACATTGTAAATTTCAGCCTGCAGATGGATTGCTGGCTTACTTCCCTTAAAATATTTTTTTATACTAATAAGGTGTTGTTGATAAATCTAGATTTGACAAGATATATTTTTGTATATCTGCATAGACAGGTGAACATTCCGCTAAATGTTCATCAGATTTAGACTAGAGACGCTGACCTTGGGTGCTGGCAGTTCGATCCTAACCTCGGGCGCTACCTACTTGGAGCTTACATGTTCTCCCAAGGACCGTGTGAGTTTCCTCCGGCTTCCTCCCACATCAAAACATATGCAGGTTTATGTAGGTTAGTGGCCTCTGCAAAACTGTCTTTAATGTGTAGTGCATGAGAAAGTGGAATACATAGAAATGCAATGATCAATGGTCGCGTGGACTTGGTAGGCCATGCGCTTGTTTCCATGTTGCACCTCCAAACTAAGCTACTGGTTATAAGGCTGGTTCGAAATGTAATTCCAATCTAATCCCGAGAAAAAATGACAACCTTTCCCAGTTTCATGTAAATTTCAGATTGATGACTTCAATCAGCCGCATTTAAATTATAATTCAGCCAGTTGATAATTTCAGGAAAGAAAGGAAGCTGGAAAACAAAACTGCACCCTAAGGGTGGAGCAAAAAATATGTAGAGCACAAAATGTTTGGATAAAACTACACACGTCTATTTTATGATAAACTATACATGAATAAAAACTGGGGGGGGGGGGGGGGGGGAGACTTTTATCAATACAAGAAAACTTTTACTCCATACAGGGTGGCATATTGATGTCATCTTTATGGTCCCTTCTTCTACAACATAAGTAATTGTCTGAGGCAGGGTTCTGACCTGAAACATTGTCTATCCATATTCTCTAGGGATGCTGCCTGACCCACTGAGTTACTCCAGCATTTTGTGTCTACCATATGTAATTGTTATCAAAGCAATATTTAACATACTTCAACAAAAATCTGCTGCAGGAACTCAGCCGATGAAGCTTCAGGTTAAAATGCTGCATCAGGAGTCCCCCATTTTACATTCCTGATTCTCAACTTGTTGCTTTTCCCTCTCCCTGGTGACAAAAGAACTACGGCCACCTAATACCCATTAATCTAAATCATCGGCTGGTTGTTGAACATGTTTTCAGATATAAATATGATGTGCATAGGTGTGGCAAATTTCTAAATGTCATGTTAGATCCTTAATGTATGAGATTAAGCATCTAATTGATGAATGTTGGCAACAGACATCTGGTGTTGGAAATATATATATTCTCGATATTAAAACCAAAGACAGCTGGCTCAAAATCAACTTAATTTAATTTTCTGAAGATTAACCAGCAAACCACCTTTCTTTCACATTTGTCTAAAAGACACACTGCTGATCATTTAACGCAACAAATCGCAGCCATGCATATCAAGAAGGTAAAGTTGGCAGATACATCATGGACCAGTCTGTTCTGACAGCAAGCGTGAAGAATATTCAATAAAACCTGCCTTCTTTAAGTTGCATTCGGCAGGACATATAATCCAGCTGTTGCCATTTTGCAGTTACGTAAAGGAGCGATGCATCAAAATATATTCCCATGAATTGTTAACACTGGACAATGACAGTAGATTTAAAAATATGTGATTCTGGCAGCAGCTGGTTCATTTAGATCTTGCTCCCTCTGGACAGCAACGCTGAATTAAAACTCATTTCTCTCAGCTGGACTGAAAAGCTTCAAACTGAGATACAACATGGCTGCCAAAACCTCCCCTGGTGCTGATTTTGTCTCTCTGCCAAAATTAGTCTGAGCAATCTCATGCCACATGCAACAATCATATTCTACCCAAGTAAGAACGTTTTAAAACTTCACTCTAGTGCAAGTTAATGATTAACATATGTAATGTCATGCAGAGTGTTGGCATCCCTGTGAAAATGACTGTGAAGTGCACTGCAGCCACTGCCATCAGTGCATACTAGTCAATCTTGAAATGCAGCCAACAGAGAGCAGCACTGCGCAAGTTTTGCTGTAAACATTCAAGCAATGGCTGCCGGAGAGAATGCAGACGGAAACTAAATCATGCTGTGGTCATACAGCCCAGCATCAAATTTACCAGAAGGACGAGGACAAATCTCCAATACATTGGTCTCTTAATTTGGGCCTTTTGCTTGAAAAGCCACAGGAAGGTGGCTATTAATATTTGCTGAATTATTTGGCTTAATCAGGGCAGTAACATCTAGCAATAGTGCCTCGCATTTTTATTGGTGTTCCTGTCACTGGGCTGAGTGAAGTGTGGAAATTGGCTACAAAGGAGATATCAAGGACAAATGAGGTTGTTTGTCTGCCTTGAGCTTAAGTGAAGCAAGCTGCGGGTTGCTGGGGTGGTGCTAAGTCTTAGGTCTCAGGCTATAGTTAAATTTAACAGGAAACCAAATGAGGGCCTCTCCCGCACACTAATTCATTCTGTAAAATAGATATTGAATATAAGCTGGACTACTGCTATGTGCTCAGCACAATGCATTAACAGTATGCAGCCCAGTAAAAATACACACTGGACTTCTTCAAAATCCTGTCAAGATGCTGTCAATAGCTCAAGATTGGCTATTTGAAATTACAAATAAACAAACCCAACAAGTTAACCCACCCTGAATAGTCTGTTTCTATTTGAAAACCTATTCAGTGGTTATCAATATAACATTGTCCCCTTGGTCATAGAAACTTTAAAACAAAATGCGTAGTATCCAAGTCTGCATTCCCCTTCTGATTTTTGAATGCATTTCTTTTACAAGTATTTACCCAATTCTTTCATATTGCTGACACAAATTCAGCATTGTAACAACTAACAGCGGTAGAGTTGCTGCCTTACAGTGCCAGACACCCGGGTTCGATCCTGACTACGGATGCTTGTCTGTACGGAGTTTGTACTTTCTCCCGTAACCTGCGTGGGTTTTCTCTGGGATTCCTCCCACACATCAGATTGGCAGGCTAATTGGCTTGGTATAATTGTAAATTGTCCCTAGTGTGTGTAGGATAGTGTTAGTGTGTGGGGATCACTGGTCGGCGCGGACTCGGTGGGCCGAAGGGCCTGTTTCCGCGCTGTATCTCTAAACTAAACTAAACTGCATAATGTTTAACAGCAAAAAAAAACCATGGCTTTGTAACAGGAGATTTTGACAAAAAAAAACATTTTTGTCTCAGGGCATTGATTATAAAGTGATAATGCCTAGTAGGGACAAATTTTAGAGAGTGTCGTGGAGCATGAGAAGAAACTAACATATTTAGGGAGGGAGATGCAGAATTACAACTGAAACACCGATACCAATAGGGCAATGGAAACTAGATAAGATCAAGAGAAAATAATGCAGAAATCAGAAACTTGCTGGACTAAAGGCGGTTATAAATGAAAGAGGCAGTGAGATCATAGAGCTATTTGAAAACAAAGACAAGGATTTAAAGTGAATTTAACTTTGGCTCCTTTCACTTTTTCCAGGTTAAAGGTGCAGCCATGGGCACTCGCATGGGCCCCAACTAAGTCTGCCTTTTTGTTGGTTACCTCAAATACATTTGTTTCAGGCGTACACTGGCCCTATCCCCCAACTCCTTTTCCACTATATCAACAACTACAACAATGCTCTATCTCGGCTTTCTCCAGAGGTTCCTGCATCACAGAAGCCAGCCTTCACCAATTCAATATGATGTCAAGAAATGGCTGAAAACTCTGAACATAGCAGTCATGGGACCAATAATTAATATTATTGGAAAATTTCAAAAGTATGTCCTGCGAATAAAAGTCAAATCAACCAAATATTTTGCTGGTCTGAATCAGAATAATGGAAGATGCTGACAACTGCGCTAACAAGAGATACTGACTCAATAACATGTTCACTGATCATCTGATTGGGCTTTTCAGCTGAAGCAGACCTCTTCACAGTCTTGGGCCAAATATGAACAAAGCTGAGCTCCAAGTTAGGAGACAATGAGTTCTCTTAACGTAAAGACAGCATTTCACAAAGTCCAGCATTATAGAACCCTGGCAAAACTAAAGTCATTGAGTTTCAACTTAAAATCTCTCCACTGGCCAAGTCATACCTTGCACAAAGATGACTGAAGACATTATGTCACTCTGACGGAGTGAAGGCAGCATTTGTAAATCAATACAAATGATCTCAAACCTCAAATCTCTGAAATTATCTGCAACACACTGACAACATGACAGTCAAATCATTATTTGCTGAAACCACAGAAGTGGAGGAAAACAATGGTCTTTGAAAACAGGAAGTCCACAGACCCACAACCACCACAAATCTGCAAAATAGAGATTTCAACTGTTAAGTGAATCACCATTTCATGTTTCCCATGCAGTTTTCTTGGAAACAACTGAGAATTATGATGACAGAGAAACTATGAATTATTCTATAGGATTACATGATTACATATCACAAGAAGTTTAAAATCCTTAATAAAAATAAATTCAATTAATTTTAAAGTCTTTCAGCTTGGAACTAAAATTTTTGAAAAAATTAACTTAAGTTTATTCATATAATTGCTTTTAACCTTTCCCAAAAGGAACACAAATTAACTCAGCACCTGGCACATATTGTACTGTGCTGTATGTCCACCTTACCAACGCACCCATGATGCACAACTAGCTTGCCCCAATATTATTATGTATTTCCCTCCACCTCGCCTACCTGCCCTTTTGAGGCTGGAGGTTTCTGTTGTACAAGGTGGTGCTGGTGCTTTTTGATAATTAAATCCTAATTTAGATCCCCAGGAATTGTCATTAACTTATTTTGTTTTCAAAGAAATATAAGCGCACGATATATATCCTCAAATACTGTCCGTCTCTATCCCAGCCCTGATAATCAGAATAAAAGAAAGATTTAACAAAAAGATTCAGGGTGATAGTCACTCTCTCGACCACTAATGACTGATTGATAACCTCACTGGCAAAGATATAGAAGTGGTACCTACCCACTCCATTGGCTGTGAATGTGCAGACAAGTGCCTTTCGATTTTGCTTAGCAATGACAAGTTTGATCACAATGACACCATTCAAATGAAGCCACACAGAAAGAAAATTAACTGCTACCACCAGACTAAACCAGACTTGTAATGCAGATAACCTTGAGTGTTAAAAATAAACTGCTGGGTTTAAGTAGCATCTTAGGATCACTGGCGATAAAGTCTGCAGGAGCTGCACATCATTCACTGAATCTAGGTACCAAAAAAAAACTTTAATTTGGGCCTGGGCCACAAAATATAAGGGATTTAAGTAAAGCTTGCAGGTCTATTACAAACATAAAACATTGTGACAGATTACACCAGGAAGCAAAGCAAGATGATTGATCCAACCAACATCTCTAGTTAATAATCCCAAGCAAGTTCTCACACAAGCAGCTTCAGCCATAACCCTTCATTGTTCAGGATGTGCAAAATAAAGCCACAGTGAGATTACACAGGGAAAGGAACAGAGAGGAAGACAGAAGAAAAGAAAGGAGGAAGAGAAAAAAAGCTTTTGTCACCTGACTGGTTAGGGGAGTGGCTGACCAAATCCCGAATGGGAGGCATGCCTAAGAAAAAGCAAGAGAACCACAAAGGCATCAAGGTTCAATATACTCTCAGCTTGCTTTCGATTAAAGAAAAATGCTTTCGATTAAAGAAAAATACTCTCTCACTCATCATAATTAAAACAATGAACGTCACCAGCACACTTGCAAAACTTTGCCGAGTAATTTCTGTTATCTTTAGCTGTAAGTGCACATAAAACAATTGGTGAAGCAGTCCAAGAGCACAAACTGCACTGCATTGCAGCTCTCACCAGCAATGTGTTGCAGCAAAACAAAGCAAGTGTAAATACGATATGTATCAGGAATAAGCTCATCAAAAGCAATTCAACCATAAAAATCAGACACTATTCCAAGATACAAAAATCACTTAAGAGCTACAAAATGCCTCTTGCATGAAAAGGAAATCAAAATGAAAAGGTGCAAGTGAGGTCAGATCATGGTTCAGCTTCACTCTGCATAAGGTTTGACCAAGTGAGAAAATTGGTGAACTATTGATTAAAAAAAAAAAAAGAAAATAGTCAGAGCAAATGTCTTTTTGATGAGATATTAAAGCAAGCCCCCCTCTACCCTTTCTGTGCAAAGCCACTAGTCAAAGAGCAAAGATAAACAGTCCCTAAACCCTGGCCTACATTTAACTATCAGTGTGTTAAAAACAGATGATCATGTAATTTTATTTCCAATCGTGTGGTCTCACTGTGCACAAACTGTCACAAATCACCTCTAATTACACTTCAAATACACTTACAGTGCCCTCCATAATGTTTGGGACAATTACTAATTGTCCCAAACAATTTATTTGCCTCTGTACTCCACAATTTGAGATTTGTAATAGAAAAATAAATCGCATGTGGTTAAAGTGCACATTGTCAGATTTTAATAAAGGCTATTTTTATACATTTTGGTTTCACCATGTAGAAATTACAGCTGTGATTATACATAAACCCCCATTTCAGGGCACCATAATGTTTGGGACACATGGCTTCACATGTATTTACAATTGCTCACGTGTGTTTAATTGCCTCCTTAATATAGGTATAAGAGAGCTTTCAGCACCTAGTCTTTCCTCCAGTCTTTCCATCACCTTTGGAAACTTTTATTGTTGTTTATCAACACGAGGACCAAAGTATTGCCAATGAAAGTCAAATAAGCCATTATGAGACTGAAACAAGAATAAAACTGTTGGAGACATCAGCCAAACCTTAGGCTTACCAAAATCAACTGTTTGGAACATCATTAAGAAGAAAGGGAGCACTGGTGAGCTTACGAATCGCAAAGGGACTGACAGGCCAAGGAAGACCTCTACAGCTGATGACAGAAGAATTCTCCCTATAATAAAGAAAAATCCCCAAACACCTGTCCGACAGATCAGAAACACTCTTCAAGAGTCAGGTGTGGATTTGTCAATGACCACCGTCTGCAGAAGACTTCATGAACAGAAATACAGAGGCTAGCTACACTGCAAGGTGCAAACCACTGGTTAGCTGCAAAAAAAGGATGGCCAGGTTACAGTTTGCCAAGAAGTACTTAAAGGAGCAACCACAGTTCTGGAAAAAGGTCTTGTGGACAAATGAGACTAAGATTAACAAATCAGAGTGTTGGCAAGAGCAAAGTACGGAGGAGAGAACGAACTGCACAAGAGCTAAACCATACCACCTCATCTGTGAAACACGGTGGTGGGGGTGTTATGGCCTGGGCATGTATGGCTGCTGAAGGTACTGGCTCACTTATCTTCATTGGTGATACAACTGCTGATGGTACAACGAGATTGAGAATGTCACTTCCCTATCGATGCTATCAAATATATAAATAAATCACGGCGAAAATGAAAACAACAAGGGGGGAGGAAAGAAAAAGAGGAAACAAGGTAAAGTGCAGAAAAAGGTTCATGCAGGGGTCAGTTGTGCCAGATGACCCTGGGGGCAGAGACAGATCATGGCGGGCTCTCAGCAGGACCAATTCAGAGCAGCTATAGCTCTAGGGATAAAGCTGTTTCTTAGTCTGGAGGGGCAGGCTTAGAAGGCTATAGTATAATTAATTCTGAAGTGTATAGACACATCCTATCTGCTCAAGTTCAAACAAATGCCTCAAAACTCATTGGCCGGCGGTTCATTCTACAGCAAGACTATGATCCCAAACATACTGCTAAAGTAACAAAAGAGTTTTTCAAAGCTAAAAAATGGTCAATTCTTGAGTGGCCAAGTCAATCACCAGATTTGAACCCAATTGAGCATGCCTTTTATATGCTGAAGAGAAAACTGAAGGGGACTAGCCCCCAAAAACAAGCACAAGCTAAAGATGGCTGCAATACAGGCCTAGCAGAGCATCACCAGAGAAGACACCCAGCAACTGGTGATGTCCATGAATCACAGACTTCAAGCAGTCATTGCATGCAAAGGATATGCAACAAAATATTAAATATGACTACTTTCATTTCCATTGACATTGCTGTATCCCAAACATTATGGTGCCCTGAAAATGGAGGGACTCTGCCAATGTGCACTTTAACTACGTGATTTTTTCTATTACAAATCTCAAACTGTGGAGTACAGAGGCATATAAATAAATGATGGGTCTTTGTCCCAAACATTATGGAGGGCACTGTAAATGCCTGTTTAGAGCATTGAAATTTACTGACATTATGATAGCCACCATGTACTTGAAGGTTAATCCTTTCTCTCATCATACATGGTGGGTTATAGTCACATTGAATATGCTATTAGAAAAGCATGTGAATAATGTAAGGACCCCAAATAGGATATTAAAAAATACAACAAAAAATAAATAAATTCCCACAGTCAACGTCTTGAGCAGTTGCAACATCAACACAATCATACAACATGTTCAAATTTAATACACCGTGCATTAATTTCAGTGATTCTTCAATTCATGGACCGTTCAATTCTACTTTTAACTATCCTTTGACTGTGGGATTAATACGTCAGCCAAGAGGGTAAGAAAAGTATCCAGCATTTGCTGAATGCATAAAACCACCTTTCTTTACTTAGCAAATAGTGGTCCTTGACCTAATCACCAAAGGGTTCTGGAAGATTTCTGCCTTCCTGGACCTATATGCATCGATAGAAGACCTCGATATCTATCAACCTTATTATACTTCATACTTGGAGACATACGACTCTGTTTCATTTTCCTATCCCACTGCAATGTTTTCTTTACAATTCCCCGTTTTCTCTGAAGCTTTATCTTTATTTTTACATTAAGATTTATCCCACCCATCCTAAAATAAAGGAAAGCAAAAAACATATTAAATGTGAAGCATTGCATTCAAGTTGCAAAAACTCTCATAGCAGGGGAAGGAAGGGTTTTTTTAAGATAGGGGATGAAGGCTGGAGAATGGGAAGGATGTTAAGAAAGTTATAATCAATAGGAATCATATATTGTAGGTCAACGGCACTTAATCAATATTAAGTCCAGTTTAATAAAGCATAAACATTTAGCTCCAAAGATTTTCTCTATTTGTTTATCTGGAATATTGCATTCTGTGGCTGCGGGGTGGGATGTGAGTATCAGGGAAGAAAGGCAGGACAACACATATCAGCAATGTTCTATTGCTAAAGTGTGATATGCCAGAGAAGAAATAAACTACTATCAGTAATTGTAAATGTTTTGGAGAAAGACTCATCCAGAACTAAGCATCCTAATTGTCTTGGAGGGAATCTCCAAACACAGAAAGATGATAGCACTCAGAGGTCGAGAGGTATGCACAGTGACACCTATCAATATACAAAAATTGCCTGAGAATGCCTATGCAAAATTCTACCATGCCATATAATCCCCGCGATAACAATCCACCCTATGGAGGATAGTGTTGGATAATGAGGCATTCATTTTCCTTCAAATAATCGGAAAATATTTAACTTTATATTCATGGTCTTACCATCATTGTCATCACAACCTCACGACAACTCCCACCTCACCTCCCCTTCACCCCATGCCGCTGGTGTCCACCCCTGTCCAAATTCCTGACACTCAGCTAGCCTCCACGCAACATCGCTTACTGTATGTCCCTATATCAGCCTTCGCCAAAGTAGTCGTCAGTCCTGATTCTCCCACCATCTTCCTCTTTGATGCTATCCTCCTTTCAATCCCTCACCCCCCCTAACCTATCCTATCTCCAACTCTTCTTCTACAATCTTTGTTCTTTGTAATGTTGGAAAACTGCAGAGGACACCTTGTGTGACACAGAATACCCACGTCTTCCTACCAAAATGCTCACTTTTAGAAGACTAGGCCAAACATTGCAGCAGCCAAATTTTGCCTATGACTGTTAGTTTGGGGGACTCCGATTTAGTTTACTAATGTTAAAATTTGAGCCACAGCTAAATATCACAACTACCTAACCCTGCAGATGCACTTTCCAGATATCAGAATAAAGGTTGCCAAGCTCTCGTCTTCAGAAATTTAATTGATTTGAAAAACACAATGACACCAAAAGACACTTAATAGAACTCCCATCCAAAATTTGCCTGAATGCTGTTTCAAAGTCTCTGGTAGACACAAAATGCTGGAGTAACTCAGCGGGACAGGCAGCTTCTCTGGAGAGAAAGAATGGGTGACGTTTCGGGTTGAGACCCTTCTTCTCTGGGTTCAATCCAGATTGCAAAGGAGAGCGTTCCTGCAAACATTATACTTTTCTGGCATTGGGGAAAGAAGCACTTAACTGAAACTAATATTTAGTTACTATCTTTAACCTCAATAAAGTTACCGTTTAAAGTGAAGATGTCCCACAAAGCAGTCATCAAATTTCTGTTTGGTCTCCTCAATGTAGTGCAATGGAAGCAAAACAATAGTGCATACTAGATTAAAATTCATTGCCATTTCACATTTAAAAGGTGTTTGGCGCCAGATTGTAGATATGGGAGGGGATATGAGAGGACCAGTGGTACATCTCCTCCAATTGTATTTTCAGGAGCAATGGTAAGGAATTAGAAGCATGGGTTTAATGGTACAATTAAGTGAACTTATGCCTTTATCATTCCTTTCGTAAATTAACCATTTCTGCCTTCCACTTTAACATACGTCTGCCTTTTTAATCTTCCCCATTTCTCGGCATCCTCAATATTGGGTGTTTTGTTTGGACAGTTTGACGTTGACTCTGAAATGGTAACTCTTTCTCCATTAATTTCACACAATTGAGGAGCAATTACATAATTTTACTTTTAATTCAGACTTAGAGCTTATGTATTGTTTTGCTTTTGTATTTCCAATAAGCAAGCAGTCGAGATGATCCAACTGACCAAATTTGGTGCAATTTGGTGCTGAATTTTAAACTCTGCCTTTATGTAGAAGGCCTTGTTATGTATGTATTTTATTGTAGATTACCTGTCAATGGTTTGCTGCTATATTGCAGCTGGCCGTTGGTCACTGCCTGCACAGTAACAGCACTGCTTCCCGTCTGGCTTGTGACTACTGATGTTGTAGTCCCAGCTGTTGATGGTAGCTGCTGGCCCCTCTTCAGCAGTTGCTTTTGCTCCTGGTGTCGAAAGCGTGGCGGTACTTCACGAGGAGGATATCGAGACAAGGCTTGCTGCTGAGTGTTGGCTGGGACCCGCTTGGCATTGTTATTGTTGCTGGTATTTATGGAAGTGCCGCTGTTAGAGTTGGCAGGCTGAGGCTGGCTTTGACTGGTCTTAGATGGTGCTGGCACTTGAGGGAAAGAAAAATATATATTAATGATTACTGCATGGATATCACACTAAATATTTACTTCATGACAAATGGTTAAAACATGTGAATATATGTACATGAATACACATGTTCACGCTTGTACGTGTATTCCTTCTGAATCTGAATAACAGTATTCACAAATTTCTGAAAAATACCAGCAATGGATGGTAAAAGTCAAGAGCGCTTTGCTATATTAAAAAAAAGATACTACAGAATGTCCAGGGTTCCCTTTTTATGGGTTTAGTTTTCAGGCAGGAAACAATGGGCTCCCTAAATGCAGTCAAACTTCAGCACCTTGCAAAAAGAAAAATCTATTTATATAAAATACTCACTACACACCAACTCAACTAAAATTTTGGAACCTGTCACAGGAACCCACACAGTTCATTTTAATCCATACATGGCGCAGATGAGGTTGTAAGATCACTAGAAGAATAACTTTCTGCATTTACTAAAACCATAGCAGAAACATCTCCACCTTTAGTCTACTAGTAAAACAGTAACAACATCTTTAAGTTGATTTAATATTACATCAAGAGTGCAAAACTATGAAATAACTGCTATTTCAAAATATTTTTACTAATTTGTAATCTGAAGATATCCACCAGAGTAAAACCAATAACCCAGATTGGAAATATATGTCATGATACATAAATGGAGACTATGTACATTCACGTTTAGTGGATCCCCCATGCAATAGGATTCGACATAAAAAATACTGAGACACAAGAGATGCAGATGCTGGAATGTGGACAAAAAAAAACCTGCTGGAGCTCAAGTGGTCAGTCAGCATCTGTGGAGGTAGAGGGATGATCAATGTTTCAGGATGAGATCTTACATCAGGACTAAGAATGTAAAGGGGGCATAGCTGGTATAAAGAGGCGAGAAAGAGGGCCTCACCCTGGCAATGGAGGCAGAGGATAGACAGGTCAGTGAGGAATATGGAGGGGAGTTAAAATGGCTTGCGACCAGGAACTCAAAATGGAACAGGAAAGCACAGGAAAACCACAATTCCTCACAAAGGACGACATTTCCGTTGTCCTGGAGGAAAGAATCTCATCTTGAGAATAGATGTGGCGGAGACAGAACAACTGAAAGAAAGGGTTGATGTCCTTTCAGAGACAGGTATCTGTGTGCTGTCATATTATCTGTATGTTACAAAAATATTATATTACTGTAGTCTAATGTTTTAAAATCCGGTTCATCGCTACTCTAGATGATAACCTGGAGAAGGGCAAGAAACATCTCAGATATTAGCAAATAAAGAAAGTTTAATAATACAAATTCATGAAAGCACTGAAAAGCTCATTTTATTCCATTTGTCCTTGGAAAATACAAAAAGCTGTATATAAAATCCTTCTATTTCATGCCATGTGAGGATACTGCAGATATAGACAAACTCGCTACCAGCTTCTTACAGAAACAGACTGGAGTGCTCGGGCCGTACTTACAATCTTTATTTCAGAGGCTTTTAGATAAGGCACTTGGATAGCAGGGAGCGCAAGGATATGGATCACCAGTAGGCAGAGGAAGTTAGTTTGACTTGGCTTCATGCTCGGCATGGACATTATGGCCCGAAGGTCCTATACCTGACCTGTTCTACGTTAGAGCTCAGTGCAAAACTGAAACACCTACAAGGCTCAGCATTACTCTTAAGGAGCGAGAAAATATTATTCACATCACAGTAAGCCGATCCCTGAAAAATGGCAGGTAAGGCTCTGGCTTAGTTTATTGCTATTTCACGGCTGAGTGAATAATGACAAGCATGCAGAACAGCTGCCTAGGCACAAGGCAGCTGAAAGCAGACAGTTCCGCGGATACTACACATTACTAATTACCTGGAAGCAAACTGCAAGTTTTTCCTTCCAACAATCCACCCTTTCTTGTTCACTACCCCATCCTCAAAATAAATTCTATGACACATCCTGTTGATTATATCCCAATTACTCTTATATGTATGCAGTGTCTGTATTAACAGTTTGAAACATAGAGCCAAGTAAGACCAGCAGACTCCCTTGGTTCATCTGTGATGCTGAACATTTCCAAATTCAAAGAACAGCAACACTTGTCCAGAAGGGTCCAAAGCATGCAGCCCCCCCCCCCCCCCCCCCCGATTTCAAGGCGTGCAAACACACCCTATTTCATTCCGCAAAATTATTAAACTGCATTAATACTAAAGGCAGAATTAGGAACAAAACAACTTTAATCACAATCAAGTCTATGGTTTGAGCTCAAGTGGTTATTGGAACGCATGAGACAACAAAGACAAAATTTCATAGCAACTAGAATTTTCAAAATAAACTATGGGAGGGAGAGGGAGAGGAGGCGGGGAGACAGGGCGATTGAGATAGGACTCACTAGCAAGGGGACAGACTGGAGATTCTGTGGTCACAAACTGGACTCCAGGATAATGTGTTGCATCCGTGGTGCTAGGGTCAAATATGTATTTGAGCGGCTCAAAATATTCTCAACGGGGAGGGTGAGCAGCCAGAAGTCATTGTGCTCACTGGCACAAATTACCCAAGTCAAAAACGGAATGCCCTCCTGTGGGAGCAAGGAGAAAGGTTAAAAAGCAGGACTCAGGATAGTAATTATTTTCTTCCAAGTGCCACATGCTAATGTGGAATGGAAGAAAGGGTAGGACAGATAAATGGGTGCTGTAGGGATTATGAATTTTGGAGCATTGGGATCTCTTCTGGGACAGAAAGGATCTATATAAGGTCAGGTTGTATCTGAACTGGAGGGGACCATTATTCTGGTGGGCAAATTTGCTAGTACTGTTAGGTAGGAATGAAACTTGATTGTCAGTGGGATGTAATCCAAAATAGCCATGAAACAGTTGAGAGCCAACGGAAATTAGAGGAACAACTTTGCAAAGAGTTTGTGGCGAATTGCAAGATTAAAAAAGTGGTCATCGTAGGGGATTTTAACTTTCCTTACATGACTGGGAATGCCATAGTGTTAAAGTTTTAGATGAGGAAAATTTGTTGAGTGTTTCAGGAAAGTTTCTTCAAGCAATATACAAGAAAGCCCCATGCGGGAGAGGGCAAAGCTTGACTTATTCTTGGGAAATAGGGCAAGGCAAGGGATTGAGGTGTGAACAGAGGAGCACTTTGGGACCAATGACTATAGTTCCGTTAGTTTTTAAATAGTTATGGCAATGGACAGAATTAATCCACGTTAAAATTTTAATTGGGGAATTGATGGTGGACCACTTCACGCGGTGGCCGTAGGCCATACCGCTAGCCGATACATCGACAGCTACATGCGCTTGAGCATTGTCCTCGGACTGGGTTGCTCGCTTTGGGATGCCGGTGGACATCTCCTCGGACCGGGGGCCACAGTTCACCTCTGAGCTGTGGTCAGCCACGGCTCACCTGTTGGGTGTGCGGCTGCATCACACCACAGCCTATTACCCGCAGGCAAACAGCCTGGTGGAGAGGTTCCACCGGCAGCTCAAGGTAGCACTGGCGGCGCGACTCTCTGGCCCGGACTGGATGGAATAACTGCCGTGGGTCTTGCCGGGCATCCGAACTGCGCCGAAGGAGGACTTTGCCACATCTTCGGTGGAGCTGCTCATGGTGCCCGGGGAGTTCGTGCTGTCGGCGCCAGGGCAGCAGGGACTGCCCTCATCCACCCTACAGCGCCTACGCGAGCGAGTTGACAGCCTCGCACCCGTGCCGACGTCCCACCATGGGACATTCCGCCCGCACGTGCCATCGGTCCTCCGGGACTGCCCCTAAGTTTTCTTGTGCCGTGACGTCCACCGGACGCCGCTCCAGAGGCCGTATGAGGGCCCGTTCCCGGGTGCTGGAGGGGGGCCGGCCGGAGGCCGTGTCGATTGACCACTTAAAGCCGGCATATCTGGACATTGACCAGCCTAGCCCAGCCTCGGCCGCGAGGTCGCCCCCCCCCTTCGTGGCTCCCTCCACCTGTCCCTCCGTCAGCCCCTCTGTTGGGTTGTGCGCCCGCCGGTGCGTTTTGTGCCTCCTGTTCTGAGGGGGGGGGGGGGGGTCGTCCTGTGGCGGCTCCCAAGGGTCGGGCCATACCACTATCAAACCCCTCGGCACGGGAATGGACTAGTCCGGGGGCGGCCCTTGGATACAGGGATAAAGGGCAGGGGTTTAGGCGCGATCGCTCTCTTGCAGACCCGACTATGCAAGAGAAGAACAACTCCTGGGAGGAGTTGGCTGCGCCTAACGGCTGCGGCTCTCTGGCAGTCTGTTTGTCTTTTTTGTTTGTTTGTGTCGGTGTTGGGATGGTTTTTGTTTCTGTTTTTGGCTGTGTATGTGTGGTGGGGGGGTGGGGTGTGGGGCGGGGGAAACCTTTCTTTTATTAGGTCTCTTCCCCGGGGCGCAGCTCGCCCGGGGGGCCTTCCATCGCCGGCGCGGCTCGGCTGCGGGACTTAACATCGCCAGCACGGCTCGGCCGCGGGATGTTTCAGTGCCTGGTGCAGCTCGGCCGCTGGACTTAACATCGACAGCGCGGCTCGGCCGCGGGACGTTTCAGTGCCCGGTGCGGCTCGGCCGCTGGACTTAACATCGCCCGGTGCGGCTCGGCCGCGGGACGTTTAGGTGCCCGGTGCGGCTCGGCCGCAGGACGTTTCAGTGCCCGGTGCGGCTCGGCTGCTGGACTTAACAACGCCCGGTGCGGCTCGGCCGCGGGACGCTTCAGTGCCCAGTGCGGCTCGGCCGCGGGACGTTTCGGTGCCCGGTGCGGCTCGGCCGCGGGACGTTTCGGTGCTCGGTGCGGCTCGGCCGCGGGGCCTTGCGGGGGCTGTGCGTGTCGTTTGCCTCGGTAGGGGTCGAGCTGCCTGTCCGTGGGTGCGGGGGGAAGAGAGGGGAAGTTTTGTTGCCTCCATCACAGTGAGGGGGTGTTTGGAGTCACTGTGATGGATGTTTGTGTTGGGGTCGGGTGTCGTGTTCTTTTCTTTTTTGCTGTGTTTTGTGTGACTGCTGAAATTTCGTTCGGTGTGAAAAGCCGATGGGCGGCACGGTAGCGCAGCAGTAGAGTTGCTGCTTTACAGCGAATGCAGCGCCGGAGACTCAGGTTCGATCCTGACTACGGGTGCTGCACTGTAAGGAGTTTGTACGTTCTCCCCGTGACCTGCGTGGGTTTTCTCCGAGATCTTCGGTTTCCTCCCACACTCCAAAGACGTACAGGTATGTAGGTTAATTGGCTGGGTAAATGTAAAAATTGTCCCTAGTGGGTGTAGGATAGTGTTAATGTGCGGGGATCGCTGGGCGGCGCGGACTTGGAGGGCCGAAAAGGCCTGTTTCCGGCTGTATATATATGATATGATATGATATGATATGACAATAAAGTGTTATTATGTTATGTTATGTTATGTTAATAAAGTTCCTCCCGAAATACCTGATTCCTCGCCTTCATTTCGGGCTTATCGACGCGCCACAAGACTGTACTATCCATCCCTCCACCCATCCCCTCTAATTCAAAACACTTTTTTTTCACTTTTCCAATTCCTATAAAGTCTTTTGACAGGGACATTGGTTTTGTTTCTCCTTAGATGTTATATAATCCATTAAGCTTCCAGCATTTTTTTTTGTTTCACAACAGCACCTGCAGATATTTTTAAATTTTCATTCCTGGTTCCCTGTTATCATAAGCGTGTATTTTAGAAGCCGCTCCCAACATTCACTAATTACTTCTTAATGCTACTCTTTAATTACATATAATTATGTTGTTCATTCATTCTTTCATAGCCCAAAGGGCAACTTGTTGAAAAGTATGCTGAGCCCAGAAAGTATAATTAAAAGCAGACCACAAGCAGGCACACAGGTTTAAATTTACTTTACATTTAAAGTTTTTCAGTTATGTATTATACTTTAGATACAATCATTTTAAGCAATCTACTTACAACACATTTAAGAAACCAATCAATGCATTTGTTCTGATGAAGCAAAAAGGCTGGTGTATACCAGTGCAGAATGTAACACCTGAAGCATGTTTCTGGGATAATGGACTAAATATTTCATTATAATTCCAATTATAATTGCAAGTGAACACTGGTTCTTTAATCAGTGCTGTTAACAACCAAACCCTTTAAAGTCAAAGGTTTTTGTCCGTTTTTACATTGCTGCAAAGCATAGTTCACATAAATAACTAAAATATTTCATTCAAAGTGTTCAGATATTTAAAGAAAGAGACTTTTGGTGGTATATAAAGCTTCATTGTTGTCACCCATTTTGATACATGCAACAAGTCAAATCAAATTTGTTAGCAAGAACACTTTAGGAGCCTCCACTTACAGCTACTACTTTGTCCTTTTAAAATACACTTCCTTCTGGTTCGCTAAAATAAACAGCTTAAACATCAACCACTCAATATTCAAGCTGCAAATCATTTTTAAAAATCTTACTGATCAAGTGGCTGTTATATTTATTTCTCCTCTCTTCCCCCACCGCACTATTTTAGGCACCTCAGAGATGAAATTCAATTACATTTTGGCTAGCCATTACACATTCTTCTGATAATTGGATACACACGCAGAAAATAAAATAATTTAGCTGGAGCTTGACCTGCAATTAACTTGGACAGTCACATTTTCAGATATTGGGGGTGGGGTGAGAGAAAGAAGGGTGAAATTAGGGCCTGACCATAACATGATAGCCCGAGACCCTGCCAACAAACAGGTGGCAATTCTCCCCCCCACCCCCAGTACAAATTCAAAATGGAGAAGCATGTTGTCACATTACTCTTATAAAATATACTATTATAAAAGAGGACTGCTTGCCAACTCCTCCAGGATAAAGGGCCCCAATGTTGAGCTGCGCTATCCCACATGTAACAACTTCCTTTTCAGTTAGAGTAAATCAAAGGCAGATGGGACAACTTTAGCCAACCAAAACTTAACAGCACAAGCCTGAAACTGAGACCAGTCACTTTGATATGCAACAGTTTCCAGCCTGCAGCTCTGCAGTCAGTCTTCGGATTTCTTACCCTCTCCCTCATGCCTTCACTGTGCATTTCTTACATTTATCATGACTCAAGATGGTGGCCCAGGAACGATGAGGGCTAAACAAAGATTGTCAAGCCTATAAGAAATTTTGTTACGGGCAATATAGGGGGAGAAAAACTATTGCATCGGCTTGCAAGCTAACTCATCAAATTCTCATATTCAACAAGATCATCCACTATAGACAAAATCTCTGGAGAAAGGAATAGGCGACTGTCAGATCCATAGAAACATTTCAATATGACGTCAGTTACCATGACAACAACGTTTTGGGTTGAGATCCCTTCTTCAGACAGTCAGGGGAGAGGGAAACTAAAGGTATGAAAAGGTACAGAACAAATATGAGCTCAAAGAACCCACAATGGTTCATTATTGGCTGTGGAGATGGGGGTCGAACAGTAAAACTAGTAGGATGACTAGGGTGGGGGAGGGACAGAGGGAATGCAAGAATTACTTGAAATTAGAGAAAGCAACCCCCGCATCGCTGGGTGTAAGCTGCCCAAGCAAAATATCAGATGCTATTCCTCTAATTTGGCCTCGTTCTGACCATGGAAGAGGCCCTGGGCAGAAAGGTCAGCATGGGAATGGGAAGGAGATTTAAAATATTTGGTAACTAGGAGATCACGTAGCCCAAGGCAGACTGAGTGTAGGTGTCCATCGAAACGATCATCCAGTCTGTGCTTGGTCTCACCGATATACAGTAGCCCATATGGAGATCAGAAACAGTAGATGAGGGCAGAGAAGATGAAAGTGAGCCTCTGTCTCACTTGAAAGGATTGTCGGGTGTGTAGTGTACTGGTAGTTGTTGGTCAGTGTGGACTCAGCGGTCCAAAGGGCATGTATCAGAATCTCCAAACGAAACTGAGACATGCTGTACAGGTCAAGCTGCTGAAGTAACTCAGCAGATCAGACAGGGTCCATGGAAGAAAATGAACCAGATGTTTCAGGTCACAGCAGTTCAATATTCCAGCATCTGCAGTCTCTACTTCTCACCAGCCTTTCATTGCTACTGGGTTAAAATCTTGGAAATTCCTGCTCAGCAGCACTACACGTACCGACCCTGAAGGACTGCAAAATTCCAATGACAGTTTGCCACCACCTTCTCAACAGCAATTAGAAATGGCTAATAAACACTGGCCTTGTCAGCAACATTTAGATTCTGAGATGAAGGCGGAAACCCAAAGGTCACGAAAACTCTTCCCGACAACAGTGTTGTCATGGAAAGATACAAGATGAAGACTAGATTTCCTCTGAAACGCCAATGTGACTGCTCAATATCTAAGTGGCAAACGAAGGAAAGCCAAAAAAAATAACCTTCACTAAACATTGCGTCATGAGCTGAACGCATGCACAACTCTGACTCATTTCAGCTATCTGCAGTTGCCTTGTTATCATAGGAACATAGAAAATAGGTGCAGGAGTAGGCCATTCTGCCCTTCTAGCCTGCACCACCATTCAATATGATCATGGCTGATCATCCAACTCAGTATCCTGTACCTGCCTTCTCTCCATACCCCCTGATCCCTTTAGCCACAAGGGCCACATCTAACTCCCTCTTAAATATAGCCAAAGAACTGGCCTCAACTACCTTCTGTGGCAGAGAATTCCACAGATTCACCACTCTGTGTGAAAAAAAACTTTCTGCCATCCCAGGAATCAATCTGGTGAACCTTCTTTGTACTCCCTCTATGGCAAGAATGTCTTTCCTCAGATTAGGAGACCAAAACTGTACGCAACACTCCAGGTGTGGTCTCACCAATGCCCTGTACAACTGCAGCAGAACCTCCCTAATCCTATACTCAAATCCCCTTGCTACGAATGTCAACATACCATTCGCTTTCTTCACTACCTGCTCCACCTGCATGCCTACTTTCAATGACTGGTGTACCACGACACCCAGGTCTCGTTGCATCTCCCCTTTTCCTAATCGGCCACCATTCAGATAATAGTCTGCTTTCCTGTTCTTGCCACCAAAGTGGATAACCTCGCATTTATCCACATTATACTGCATCTGCCATGCATTTGCCCACTCACCTAACCTATCCAAGTCACGTTGCAGCCTCCTAGCATCCTCCTCACAGCTAACACTGCCCCCCAGCTTCGTGTCATCCGCAAACTTGGAGATGTTGCATTCAATTCCCTCGTCCAAATCATTAATATATATTGTAAATAGCTGGGGTCCCAGCACTGAGCCTTGCGGTACCCCACTAGTCACTGCCTGCCATTCTGAAAAGGACCCGTTTATTCCTACTCTGAGTTAAAGTCAACAGTGAACAAAAACTAAAATGGACCCCATCTTGGCATTGATAGCCCATCCACTTGCTAGATACACTGTTGGCCGCTTGTGAAGTCACCCATTGCAAATTTAAATTACACCCAAGAATTGGGCCGACAGCAAATAACCAAAATTTAAACTGTACAATTTATTGCACTAACGAATATGATCACATTGGGTTAAATGCACGGAGAAATTCTGTTCCTTAAAAGCAACCCAAGGATGTTTTTGAATATTCAGCGATTTCATAAATGCTGAACAATTAATTTTAATTGAGTATTAGATAACAGAAGGGTAGAGGGGGCAAAATGAGCTTGGTCATTGAAACAAAGATTTACAGAAAACTCTGTTAATAGTATTTTTAAATACTATAACTAATTCATCTTCCTTTTGTCTTTTACACATCTGAATGGTCATATTTTTCTTTCATTATTCTGCAGAACTTCCTCTCACTATCCATGAGCATTAGTGAACAATGCACTCTTCTGTGCCTTCTATTGCAAATACAAGGATTCAAGACGACAAAATGTTTGCTTTCCCTTTTATAGGTCACAAACAACTACTATACAGAGCTGGAGTGAATGTCTCAGTCACATGACAGAACTGGATAAACGCTTAGTTCAAAAGAAAGTGCAGGCTGAAAATAATGATGAAAAGGTCATTGACCTGAAATATTAACATTGTTTTTCTCTCTCCAGAGATGTTAATCAACCAGGTGAGTACCTCCATCATCTGCAGATGTTTTGCTTTCTATCACTATTAGGTTAAACTCACTTTTGAACTCTTTATAAAATAAAATGACCAAAGACATTAATTTCAGAATTGCAATTACTTTGAGGAAATGCCTGCGCAGATTTCTAATGAAAACATACCTATTAACAATCAAACTCTGAAACAAATGATTTGATATTTGTCATATTAACAATTTAGATTTCATATTAGGGGCATGATAAAGTATGCAGATGATTTTTAAAAAAATTGTTAGTGTTGACACTAAGGAAGAAAGCTGGCAACCTGGCAACTTGCCAGTGGCAAGTTAAACAGAAATATGGACAATGCAACATAATAATTTTTATTAGCCATCATAACAATCATAATTGTAATTTCTTAGCCAAGTATGTTTTGCAACTTACGAGGAATTTGATTTGCCATACTGTCATACCAAAAAAGCAACAAGACACACAACTACATAAAAGTTGACATAAACATCCACCACAGCGGCTCCTCCACATTCCCCACTGTGATGGAAGGCAATAAATTCTTATCTTCTTTCCTCCTTTTTCTCCCATGGTCATGGGAGTAGGATCATCCGCAGTGGGGGCGATCGAAGCTCCTGTGGCTTGGAGATCCCGAAGTCGCTCCACGATGTTGGAGCTTCCGAGGTCGATCCCTGGCAAAAGGACCGCTAGCTCCACGATATTAAGTCCGCAGGCTCCAGCGGTTGGACCCCCCAAGGTCGATCCCCAGCAAGAGGCTGCCAGCTCCACGATGTTAAGCCGCAGTGCAGATGGATACGACACGGAAAAGGTTTCATCTCCGTCGAGGAGATTAAAAAAGTTCCCCCCACCCCCCACATAATACAAAACTAAAAGTACACTAAAACATACATTTTACAACAAACTAAAAACAAGAAAGAAAAAGACGAGACAGACCGTTAGCGAGGCAGCCATCGTCGGTGCCAGAAGCTAGATTTGAATTACATACAACACTAGTTAGGCCTATGTGAGAAATTCTGGTCATCACTTTACAGTGGAACTACTGGAAAAAATTGGCCAAGGAAGGATGAAATAGATTGGGATTATTTACCGAAATACGAGAGAAGAGAGAATAATCAGCAAAATCATGAGTGGTCAAGACAGAGCAAGTAGGAAGCTCCTACATCCTTCAAAAGAGAGCCTTCAGGAATGTGAAAGAGGGATGAAGAAAATATTAGGAAGTCACTGCCTGAAAGTGTGGTAGAGGCAACTTTCTATAAAATTGGATTTGGCATCAGCTTGTGACGGAAATGTTGGAGGATGATTTGTTTGATGTGCTGGCTGATGGGGTGGAAGGTGAGAACGAGTGGGATTCTGTCCTTGTTACGAATGGGGGGGGGGAGTGGAAGCAAGATCGGAACTGCGGGATGTAGAAGAGACCCTAGTGAGAGCCTCATCTATAATGGAAGAGGGGAAGCCCCGTTTCCTGAAGAAGCCTCAAGTCTTCTTGGGTATGACGCTACAAGCTTGGAACACCTGTATTTAGGTAATTTCTCATTCTTCTCTGCTGATACTCTCAAGCTCTGTCAGGTTGGATGGGGAGCATCGATGCACAGCTATTTTCAGGTCCCTTCAGAGACGTTCGATCGGGTTCAAGTCCGGGCTCTGGGTGGGCTACTCAAGGATATTCAGACTTGTCACGAAGCCACCCCTGCGTTGTCTTGGCTGTGTGTTGAGGTTCGTTGTCCTGTATTCCAAGAATTCCAACCCAAAATGTTGTCTGTCCATTTCCTTCCAAGGGTGTTGCTTGGCTTGCTGAGCTAATCCAGCTGTTTATTTCTTTTGTAAACAGGTCCACACCAGTGAACATAGACTTCAAGCAAAGGATTATCTGACATCTTGGCCCATGTGACTCCATAATGTTGCTGACTACAAAACAGTTTTTCATCTCATGGGCAATTAGGCTGGGCAATAAATGCCAAGAAATTCTGATATACAGCATTATTTATACCTCTAACATCCAGTCCTGTCAAGCCTACTTTTTTGTAAATAGTTACCTCTAAGGTAAACAATTTGAAAGTAAATATCTCTAATCATGTATACGGCTCTTCAGCTGGTTAAAATTTACTTTATTCAATAATTCTTGCTGATAGAATTCCAGCTTCAAAGTAAAACCACTCGAAAATAAATATAACTCAACAAAATACATTAAGGTACAACAAATAAATGTTAGCTAGTGTGATATGTTTGCAATGTCCTGTCCAGTAGGCTATTTAAGACAGACAAAAATTAGGCAAACAAAGTAAACCTCAACTACTGCATCTGGTCTCAACGTGGCCTCCTGTGCATCACTGAGCCCAAGCGTAAACTCGGTGACCGTCTCACCAAACATTTGCACTCGGTCAGCCAAGGCCTGAGGGAACTCCTGGCTGCTACTCATTCTGCCCTGGGCCTCTTCTATTGCCAGTGTCGCCACACACAAACTGGAGGATCAGCATTTTATATTCTGCTTGGGTAGCTTACAACCCAACAGTATGAACGTTTAATTCTCCAACTTTATGCAACCTCTAAAACACCCCCCTTCCCTGCTCTCCCTCAAAAACACCCTGCACCCCCCCCCACCCAGTTGAGCTTGCATGCATCTTTCCCCTCCCCCTATATTACTAAACAATTTGCACATCATTGTTCTAGCTTCACAATTCGCAACTCTCTAATCCTTTTATTTCACACCTTGTGTATCTATTAGATTGTGCACATCGGGGTGACCCTTGAAAGTCTACTTAACAGCAGTTTTGCTCAACAGCTTGGGCTAATAGCTGCCACACCAAACGAGTTGACACTGTCCTTAACTCTGCAATGCGGGTCATCACAGGGACGCTTTGCAGTGGCTCCCTGTCCTCTCTCACTTCACCCTTCCCAGCATACGCAGAAGAGAGAGGATATTGAAAGATTGGTGCACCATCGAGGCTAACCCTGACCTTCCCATCTATGCTGACTTGAACAATCTGCCCAACATGCGCCTGAACATGCAAACCCTTCTGATCTTCAGCCAAATCCCTGGAAGACTTTGACCCCAAGACTGAGAGGCGCAGAGACTGGAGAGATGCCAACACCAACAGTGGAGAGGTCATCACAGACCCCGCACTAAAACCACCGGGATTTGACCTCCATTGCAAGCAATGGCTAACCCTGAACATGATCCGCACCCTCCATGCAAGAACAGCCCATCTCATGCACAAGTGGGGGATGACAGACAGCCCTGCTTGCGACTGCGGATATCCAGACCAGACCATCCCACACATTGTGAATGACTGCTCACTGAGGCTTTTCCCTGGTGGCATCAAGGCCATTCACCCAGCAACTGATGCTACCCTGGCCTGGATGTCTACCCTTGACCTACAACTTTAGCTGTGCACGCTATACGCAAGAAGACACCTTGTGTATTAATCTCTGGCCTTTGTCCAGCCATTTGCCGATCAACCCCCCCCCCCCCACCCCCACCTGTGTTCCCCCCCCCCCCACCTGTGTTCATCTACGACTTGCCATGCTTTGTCCTGCCCGGCCCTGCCCTGAACTCTTCGTTTTCTTTTCACCTCACCCCTGCAATGTCTGAAGAAGGGTCCCAACCCAAAACAACACCCATCTATGTTATCCTTAAATGTGGCCTGATCTGCAGTTACAAAGGCATTTTTGCATCTTTCCAAACATGGAGTTCAGAATATTAGGATACGGTGGTTAGATTATAGTGATCAAGATCTAGAGCCGTGGATTATTGATCCAAACGCATGCAAAAATTCTACCTTGGAGAAGGTGAAACTATATGCACTTGTGCATAAATTCTTAATGATGACTGCAAAACATTCAGAAGTCGCAAAATCCTTTGATTCAAAGATGATCTTTACTACTGCCATGCTTATCTTGTCATGCCAAAACAATTCTAAACTCGCAATAACGTGGTTGCATTTTAATTGCTTTATTTAATGGTTATTAAGTCACTCGTCTCTGAAGGAAGAAGGGTCCCAACCCAAAATGTCACCTATCCTTTTCCTCCAGAGATGCTGCCTGACCCGCTGAGTTACTCCAACACTTTATTTCTATCAAGGGCCAAAAAAAGTTGGTCTTGCTACCAATGTTCATGACTCGTGGTTCAGTGGTTCATCGAAACATAGGAACAAAATAGGTGCAGTAGGCCATTCGGCCCTTCGAGCCAGAACTGCCATTCAATATGATCATGGCTTATCATTTAAAATCAGTACCCTGTTCCTGCTTTATCCCCATATTCCTTGATTCCTTTAGCCCCGAGCTCAATCTAACTCCCCTTGAAAACATCCAGTGAATTGGCATCCACTGCCTTATGTGGCAGAGAATTCCACAGATTCACAACTCTCTGGGTGAAGAAGTTTTTCCTGATCTCAGTCCTGAATGGCTACCCCTTATTCTTAAACTGTGACCCCTGGTTCTAGACTCTCCCAACATAAGGAAAAAAAAATCCTGCATCTAGCCAGACCAATCATTTAAGGATTTTTAATGTTTCTATAAGATCCCCTCTCATCCTAAATTCCAGTGAATACAAGCCCAGTCGACCCACTCATTCATCATATGTCAGTCCCGCCATCCCGGGAATTACGCTGCACTCCCTCAATAGCAATAATGTCCTTCCTCAAATTAGGAGTCCAAAATTGCACACAATACTCCAGGTGCGGTCTCACCGGGGCCCTGCAGAACTGCAGTAGGACCTCCTTGTTCCCAAACACAAATCCTCTTGCAAAGAAGGCCAACAAGCCATTAGCTTTCTTCTCTGCCTGCTGTACCTGCATGCTTACTTTCAGTGACTAATGTACAAGTACACCCAGGTCTCGTTGCACTCCCCTTTTCCTAATCTGACACCGTTCAGATAATAATCAGCTTTCCTGTTCTTGCCACCAAAGTGGATAACCTCACATTTATCCACATTATACTGCATCTGCCCACTCACCCAACCTATCCAAATCACCCAACAATCTCATAGCATCCTCATCGCAGCTCACACCGCCACCCAGCTTTGTATCATATGCAAACTTGGAGATTGTCACATTTAATTCCCTCCGTCTAAATCGTTAATATACGGCACCCCACTAATCACTGCCTGCCATTCTGAAAAGGACACGTTAATTCCTACTCTTTGCTTCCTGTCTGCCAACCAGTTCTCTATCCATAACACCTTAACACCTCCAGTTTAAATTCCATTTGGAATATTTTGGAGGACCAAGAACCAAGAACACATCCCAATTCAGAGAGAGATCCAGGTTTCCTTATACCTGATCCTCAGTAAATGCTGAAAGATTATCAGAAAATATTGTTGCCAGTCCAGAGGGGGGCATTTGTAAAAATAAAATCTTCCAACTGATAAACACAGAAACAAGCCTTGCTGCATTCAGCTATACTGACACAGGCTTTTTACATTACTGCCTCTTTCCTTGAATGAAGAATGATCAATCAGCAAGTACAGCAAATGGCATGCTTTCTATTAACTACTGGCTCAGGATTGGCTATTAGACTATTAAAATCATGACTCTCACTGTAATCAATGGATTTACTGCATCACATCTGGTTTATGTGAAAGGAATGTCTGCTGCACCCCGAGGGCAAACACATGCAACTTTGCTGGATATTCAGAAAGTTAGTAATTTTTTATAAATGAAGAGGGACAGTTTGAACAAAACTTAATTGTTTTAAACCAATAAACCTTTATTCAAATTATGCTATAATTCCTACACCAACATATTGCTATGTGACAAATACAAAATTATTCACTTCTTACTATACACTATACAAGCGACCCCTGCATTATGGAGGAGGGCTGCATTCTGAGAAAATGGCCTTTATCATGACTGTCATCTGCGTAGGTTGTGTTGGTGTACAATAAATGATATTTACTGTTTGTTCACATAAATTGAGTGTGAATTTTATTCTGCATCTGAAATTTTTGGGTAGTGATCTGCGAATTACACAAGGGTCCCTTTCCATTATCCAAATAGCCGCCAGGCTGAGGTACACTGTAGAGATATATAAATAACATATTCTGCAGTCTTTTCATTAGAGACCATGTACAGATTTAAAGTACCGGTCTTCAATTTTATTTAGGTTACATTGGGGAAAAGATTGAAATCAAGTATTCACATTTTAACTTGAAAACAACATTGTACCAGTTTAAAAGGTGAAATATTGTTTCCAACCCCCTCTTTACTGTGTCATCTGCCTGTTTCTTTCCTAATATGACCTGCAAACAGTTCACAATTTGCCATGAACCCTAAGTGCCAATAAAGTGAAAGCTTACCCAATCACAGATAATATTAACCCCATGTATCCAGGAGATCAAGCTGAATGGCAACATTAGCAGGTCATTGATGCAAAAGCCAACAGGAAACAATGAACAAGTCTCACCTTTGCTTTTTTGTTCAATTGCCTGAAACAAAAAAAGTCATGTCAATTGAAGAAAGCTTCCACTTTAATATTAAAGCACATAAATACATTTTATTTTAGAGTATGTTATTTTTTTAATATTAAAAAGTCAATACTATGCATAAAATCTATGTAGCACAACCAATTGATACACAGACAAAAGAACAGATATGGGTTTTAACAAATACCACATTCCCATTACTCAACACCCAGAATTGCCCTATACTAATTAGGATGTTGTTGGCACTACAAATTCAATAAATAGAGTTATAGGAAAAGGTGCAGTTTGACCCTGATGTAACCATCAGTACAGAAACTAGGTCTTCTTATTCCACCATCCATGGAGCTTCAAGTGATAAAATGACTGTAAAAAATCCCATTAAACTTTATTTCCTCCCAAAATAAACTGAATATATTCAAGTATTCTACCGAAAAACAGATCTTCTCATCCAAAAGAGTTAAGATTATTTTCTGTGGCAGTGTTTGTGCTCACTATTACTCCATAATCACTATTTGAGAAAGCATTGGAAGTAAAGTATAATTCAAAATCTCTCTTGAATGTGTTGAATACTCCACGTACAAATTTACTAGGTATCCAATAATGAAAGTATTCAAGTGTACGGAATTCCCACACTTCACTCACTTCTCCACATTTAAACATTTGTATTTTGTAAAGTCTTGAACATGTTCTGGATAATCTGGTTTTATTATGCAGCTATTCGAAAAGAGACACACGATAAATACCTTCTTCAGAGCGGCTTCCTTTTTCTTCTTGTCGTCTTTTCTCTTTTTCCTTTCTTCCATCAACTGTTCCTCCTTTTCTTGCACTCTATCCCTTCAAAACAAAAAAAGCTAATTTGGGCACTGCCTTGACCACAGTACATTTTCTGTTTATTACTGGAGACACCAGACATGATTTGACATAACTGGAAAACAGGAAAAGCTCTCTGTAATCTACTTACAGGATTACCCTTACTTTAACCTTTCAAATGCTAGCTTGTAAAAAGCTGTTCCGATATGCAACTGGATAAGTTCCATTCCATTTTTAAAAACAAGTTTTTTTGAAAAAGATTTTACAAGTACTCTCCCCAAGTTAATAAAATAGGAACATTTGAAGACTATACTAACATGGGCACATGCCTCATTACATATTTAATCTACTTTGTACACATACAAACCAAACTTAGGTTTGTGAACATTTTTAGAGTCACAAAAACAAAATAACTTGTGTTGTACTTTTCCAGCAGTGGGTACATTTACAATTAATAATCACAGGAGTGTGGTTAATCAAATACAATGACCAGTCATGATACTGGAGAAATATTGAAGGTGCAATTTTGTCAATCATTCTTAAACACATCATGTTCAAACTCAGCTTTTGGGATGCAGACAATATCCTTTTAGATAACTGTAGCAGTCTTGTTACTGGTTGCAACTAATATGAGCAGCCTGTACATACACTTAGTTCAAGCTGTATGGGAAAACTTTTTAATGGAATGTCAGAGCTTCACTTTCACGTCTTTATGGTGCCAGTGGAAAAGAATCAAGATAGTGCAAGGAGGAAAGCAGCATTTTCAAAGCTAATAACCAAAATAAGCGCTTGTGAAACTAGAATGCCATTATACATATGAAATTAGGGGGTTTTCAGACTATATTAAAAATACATTAAACCCTCTTGTAAACAGTGAGTATTAACACATGGAGGTTTATAAATTACTCCTTTAGAAAATACAATAAGTCAGCATGGATAGGTCAACGTTTGCCTGTATGCTTTGCTCCAGAACTGTTGACTGAAAAAGTGATTGTGGCATTTAGGAAAAGCCTTCCCATTACTGTCAATCAATATCAACTTCCAACTCATGTTTCAAGTTCTACTCAAATACAATCATTGTTGTAAATATAGGACTGGAACAATAATGTCATTCCCAGTCACTTCAAGATGATATTTGTGCCCCTTCTCAGTGAAAAAGGGCACAAATATCATCTTGAAGTGACTGAGAATGACAGACATCCCAATAAATATATAAAGCCATTTTCTTTCAGTGTCAGTTTGGACCCATGTCACCTCAGTACAAGTACAAGTAATTTTTAGAACCACAGCAGACCTCCCAACATTTGATTTTACAAATTCATAATTTTGATGTCCAAAATTCAGAATTTTACATCAAAATTCATAACATGGCACGTAATACAACTTTTCAGCAAAAAAAAAGGTATAAACGCCAAATGCGCATACTCGTTGTGCTACATTCATGTGTGAAAAACGACTATTATTTCCAACAGTCTGTAGTTCTTGAACTACATGTACAATGTCAGGCCTATCAGGAGTATATTTTGCTATTTATAGAAAGGTTATTGAACAGAAATACTTTTTAAAACAGAAAAAAATTGTTTTGTTTTCTCTATTTTGCTTTTTCCTTACACATCCCAATTCTCTTGGTATCGAATAAAAGAACAATGGTCATAAAATGTATGTCTAAGTTATGAAGAAAGAGTTTCATTTAAAACTGCACCTACCTAACATTGAAGACATACTTGCTCCAGTGGGCTTCAACAGCAAATCACAACGGTCCATGACGTCGTCGTCCCCCAACTCCTCTTCCCCACCCCCCCCCACCCCCACCCAATCCCCTCTCCCCATTCACCCACCGCATCCCCTCTCAACATCAACGGGCCTCACGCCACGCAGCGAGGCCAGGCATGTACAGGTATGTAGGTTAATTGGCTGGGTAAAATGTAAAAATTGTCCCTAGTGGGCGGCACGGTAGCGCAGCGATAGAGTTGCTGCTTTACAGCGAATGCAGCGCCGGAGACTCAGGTTCGATCCTGACTACGGGTGCTGCACTGTAAGGAGTTTGTACGTTCTCCCCGTGACCTGCGTGGGTTTTCTCCGAGATCTTCGGTTTCCTCCCACACTCCAAAGACGTACAGGTATGTAGGTTAATTGGCTGGGTAAATGTAAAAATTGTCCCTAGTGGGTGTAGGATAGTGTTAATGTACGGGGATCGCTGGGCGGCATGGACTTGGAGGGCCGAAAAGGCCTGTTTCCGGCTGTATATATATGATATGATATGATATATGTGTTTTGCAGAAAAATGTGAGGCGAAATCGGAATGGTGGAATTGAAATAAGAAAGCCGAAACTTTCCACCAAATTCGGTTGGGTTGGGAGGTCTGCCACAGCAAGTTATTACACAGCAGTATCAAGGGAATTCTGTAACTTTTCATTTATTAAACTGAGATCATATAGCATCAATGGCCTTAAAAGATAATTAGAAGAATGCAATCTAAGCCATCTTTTCAATTGATCAAAGATTTTTTAATTTCATTGTTCTACTAAAGTCTTTCTGATCACGCCAAGATAGAATTGGCAATAAGGTTATTAACCTGAACCATAACTGTTCTTTTCTCTTACCACAGGCATTGCCGAGTCAGGTATTTCTAGCATTTTATGTTTCCATTTCAGATTTACAGCATTGTGTTTTAATTCCAGATTTACAGCACTGTTTTAATTTCAGATTTACAACATCTGTGGTTTTTGCCATTTTGATGATCTTTGTAGTTACTCACTGTGCCATGGAAATTATAAGTGCTGTAACTATTCAACGTACAGTCTGACTACAGCACCAAATAGTTTGATCATAACTTGTTTTTTTTAGTATTTTGACTATGGTTCAACCAGCTAACACAAGTCTAACAAAGACTTTTAAGTCTCTGCTTAGTAATTCTTAACTGTTTCAAAACAAATTAGGGTGCTGCATTGCCTATTTGCTTTTCCTATTTGGAGATTACACTTGCCATTTGCATTATTCGTCCTAATTAATTCTGAAATGGAGAAAAAAAAGTTTGCCTTGTTCTCCGTAGCTTCATTACTTCTCTTTCATTCAGGTATAATAATGATTTATGTCAATGTCTAAAATTTGTAAGAGTTTATTAGAGAGATCAGATGGTTTGACTCCCATTTTTTCAGCTGGACATTAATGAAAAGTACCTTGGCTCTTGTCCGACTGGAAGGGAGACCCAACTAGAATCAATAATGAACCAGTTTGGAGCGAACCTTCGCAAAAAGTTTAACAGTAGATGATAACCACCCACCATCTGTATTCTGCTCCGCAAAAGGAGATGCAGATATCTGCTAAAGGCAGAATTGGACCAGTTTTGCAAACTCACGTGACAAAATGAGCATCCTAACATCCATTGCCTGGACCATATAAGACAAGTCCAGTTTGTCATATGCAGAAGTATGATGAGGTACAGGTGCAAGGAAAAATCTTGCTTGCAAAAGCAGTCACATGCACTCAGACAACACACGATTAAATTATACATAAATTGCACTTAAAATTTCCACAAGACTTTAAAAAAAAACATTAGTGTAGAACATAAATTAGAAAACAAAACAAATGCATTGTAGTGCAAGAAGTGAACCATGGCATTTCATCATAGAGATAGGACATGGACAATAAAACCAGATATGTCAGGCTGTTGCTCACTGATACAACTCTGTATTCAACTTCTAACCAAGCTCAGGGAACTAGGTTTCTGTGCGTCCCTTTGCAACTGGATCCTCAACTTCTTTATCAACAAAACACAATTGCACAAATTAGCAACAGTTCTTCCTGATAACCATCAGCACAGGGGTACCTCAAAGCTGTGTGCAACTTGAACGTTTAGGAATGGTGGATATACAAAATGTGGTGGACACTGTCCAGTCCATCACGGGTACTGACCTCCCCACTGTCAACGGGATCAATAGTAGGTGCTGCATCAAAATGTCAGCCAGCATCAAGGACCCACACCACCCTGGCCGCTCTCTCATTTCACTCCTGCCCATCGGGGGAAGAAGGTATAGGAGTCTGAAAACAGCAGCTTCCAGGTTCAGGAACAGCTTCTCAATAACTATCAGGCTATTAAGCACTACAAACACTAACTAAACTTCAAACTACAAACTGTCTTGGCTGCGCTAGGGATTTATGCTTTGATTTGCTGTTGGGCATCGATGGCTGCAGAGATAAATCTTCGCCAAACAAGCTGAGAGAGGTTCACGTCACTATATATTCTTGGGTTACAATGAGTACGAAAACACAATGAAGGGCTAACACAAACCATTAAGTTTGACACATGCACTCAGACAACACACGATTAAATTAAATTCACAGAAGACACCACCAAAGAGGGCCGGATATCAAATAATGACAAGACAGAGTGCGGGCAGGAGATAGGGAACCTCGTAACCTGGTGTCAAGACAACAACCTCTCCCTCAATGTTGGCAAGACAAAGGAGATCATGATGGACTTCAGGAAGTGAAGCAGTACACACACCCAGTACATACATTGACGGCAGTGAATTAGAGATGGGTGAAAGCTTCAAATTCGTAGGAATAAATATCACCAGCAATTTGCCCTGGACCAGCCACATCAAAGCTATGGCCAAGAAGGCAGACCATTGTCTCTACTTCCTCAGAAGGATGAGGAAGTTCGGCATGTTCCCACAACCCTCACCAACCTCTACAGACACACCACAGAAACCATTTTATCGGGATGCATCAAAGCATGGTTTGGGAACAGCTCCATCCAAGACCACAAGAAACTGCACAGTGATGCAGATGTAGCTCAGACAATCATGCAAACCAACCTCCCTTCCATTGACTTCATCAATACAACACTGGGGCAGTCGGCATAATCAAGCACCAGTCTCACCTTGGTCGTTCCTTCTTCTCTCCTATCAGGTAAGTGGTACAGAAGTTTGAAAACGCATACCTCCAGATTCAGGGACTTTCTTCCCAACTGTTACCAGGCAACAGAACTATCCTCTCACCAGCTAGAGCATGGTACCGACCTTCCATATTCTCCCCCAGATCCTATACCCTCCCCCAGATCCTATACCCTCCCCCTGATCCTATACCCCCCCAGATCCTATACCCTCCCCCAGATATGGGCCAAACGTGGGCAGGTGGGACTAGTGTAGCTGGGACACGTTAGTCGATGTGGGCAAGTTGGGCTGAAAGGCCGGCTTCCACACTGTATCACTCTATGATACCCCCTCCCCCACCATTCCTCCCTCCCCTCCCTCTCAACTATTCCCCTCTGTTCCGCCCTCCCCATCCCCTCCATTCCTCCCTGTCTAACCCCCCTCGACATCCACCTCTTCCCCAGCCCCCATCACCTCTTCCACTTGCTCCATCCCCACCCTCACTCCTACACCCTTGGCAATTTTGTGCCCCTCAGAATCATGAATGCTCAGGTTTTGATTACATTCAAAACAGATCAATAGATTTTGTGCCATTAAGGTTATGGGTATGGTGCTGGAAAATGGTTTTGAGGTTGAAAATCAACCAAGATCTCTTTTTTGACTAGAACACAGAATCGTACAGCACAGGAAATGGCCCTTCAGTCCACAATGTGTGTGGTGAACATGATGCCGAGTTAAACTAATCTCTGCATGATACATATGCCTCCATTCCTGCATATCCATGTCTGCCTCAAAGACTCTTAAATGCCATTATTGCATGGAGCAATTTTGTAGACTGAATGGTTTATCCTTCCCCAACGTTTCTTATTCCATATGTCACCACCTGCTTTATCCTCTTAATTTTCCCTCATTACTCTTCACTGGGCTGGAGATTACATGTGTAAGAAGGAACTGCAGATGCTGGCTTAAAACGAAGATAGACACAAAAAAAGCTGGAGTAACTCAGCGGCACAGGCAGCATCTCTGGAGAGAAGGAATGGGTGATGTTTGGGGTCGAGACCCTTCTGTAGATTATATATTGTGTAAAAAGCAAAACAACTGCACGTTCTCGGCAGGTCAGGCGGCATCTGTGGAGGGAGATAGACACAAAATGCTGGAGTAACTCACTGGGTTAGGCAGCGTCTCTGGAAAGAAGGAATAGATGACGTTTCAGGTTGAGACCCTTCTTCAGACTGAGAGTCAGGGGCGAGGGAAATTAAAGGCATGAAACGGTATGGATCAAAACTGGCACCGATGGCCAAAGTGCCCACAATGGTCCATTGTTGGCTGTGGAGGAAGTGATAACGACCGGATACGAACAGTAAACCTAGCAGGACAGACAATGTTTGAGTCATCAATTATATTAGACACTGTACATCTAGGGCAAGTTATAGAACTATACAGCACAAAACAGGTCCTTTGCCTCAACTCGTTTATGCTGCCCAAATTGTCTAGTCCCAGGGGTGGGGGGGGGGGGGGGGGGTGGTGAGGGTGGGTGGGTATGTGGGGGGGGGGTGTGGGTGGGGGAAATCTTTCTTTTTTTTTTAGGTCTCTTCCGCGGGGCCTTCCATCGCCCGGCGCGGCTCGGCCGCGGGACTGAACAGCGCCCGGTGCGGCTCGGCCGCGGGACACCATTCTGCTTTAGTCAAACATTTTGTTCAAGATGGCCGCGCCATTGTGTTTGGCTGCCTGCCACTGTATGTTTCTTTTTTTTTTCCTAATCAGATGTGCAGCACTTTGGTCAACGTGGGTTGTTTTTAAATGTGCTATACAAATAAAATTGACTTGACTTGACTTGACTTATTTAAGTCCTTTGACCTATCTTTAATCGGCCATTATCTTGCACGGTGGACAGCTTGATTGCAATCGTGTATAGTCTTTTCTTTGAGTGAAGAGCGTACAACAAAAAAACCTCTCACTGTACCTCAGTCATGTGACAATAAAACACAAAACTAAACAGGTCCTCCCCAGTGCATGCCACGGTAAATTATCTAACAAAAGACACCAAGCAGGGAGGAATCCCACAGTCGAAATCAGCTTTACAATGGAATTCGCTCAAATTTGTTATAACAGAGCCTGTGGTACTTGCCAAAATCATTATTCAGAGGATCAGAACTTTGACAGCATACATGCAATCTTACCTGGCGGTCTACTCACGACAAAATAAGGGTGAGGTTGCAACAAAAAATGTCAGAAATGGTCAATAAATTACGAGAATCAATTAAACAGGCTGCTTTTTCCAGATGTTGTTAATGGTACTGCACTCAGCCAAGCTAGTGGAACCTTTTCCACAATGTTCCTGACTTGTACTATGTCGATCGTATTACAGATGGTTTTGGCCAATATTACAACCTTGTTAAGAGTCAGATTTAGTGCTAATTATGACAATATTTGGGTAAAGTTGAATTTCTATTCAAAAGAAAAAACTAACCTTAATGTCTCAGGACTTACTATATTGCTAATTGCCAATGTAATGATCCAAACCTGTTTGATATAACTCATGCTGTGCCACCTGTGAAAGGCAATTTCTTTTGACAAATGTCGATGGAGTAATATTTTCCATCATTGTCTTTCACTTCAATACAAGGGCAAAACTCATTCAGGTACAGTTGGTTTGCCAAGCGAGTAGACTATGCCTGTATTCTCTACAATTTAAGAGAATGGAAGAACATTGGTAAGAATCCAAGATGAAGCAGAATAAGGTGCAAGCCATTTCAAGTACTTTTTTTCACTCAGTGTTGCAAAGCTTTGGAGTTCTATAACTGAGGCTCAGTAGATCCATTCATTCAAAGGCTGTCATAACAGGTCTACAGCAGACGCCAACTTCCTGGCCCTACAGTCATCTATGGAACACCAAAATAACAAGATAGATCAGCCATGATTAAATGGTGGAGTACACTTGATGGGCCAAATGGCCTAATCTGGCCCAGAAAATTTATGAACCTGCACACATATAATTAGTTAAATATTATGCTTTAGACTTGGATCTACATAGTTTCTTTACTGAAACAAAGACCAATGGCAGTCAGGAAAAATGCATGCATGTTGCCATGGTCAACTAATTCCAAGGTGCTGTTCTACGAATTGTCTGATCCATCATCTAGATGTCGGATCTTCTGAGTTGTGAAGATCCATAGAATTCAGTACTCAAATCTTCCAGTTTCAAATTGAAGACAGAGGAAAATCGATTAATTAGTTACACTAGAGTTAGCAGATAAAGCTAGAATGAATGAACTTTGCAAGGTAAATGGTGTGCGGAGATGTTGATTCAGCCTACATTGTCCTAGATTTTTTATCCTCATTCAAAACAAGCCAACTGAATAAAACAGCCAAAACTTATGAATAGCACACAAAGAGTTCGTGAGATGGTTTTATCCTAGAGTAATCTTGTTACAATAGTGCACACACCATATAGCTTGTATGCCTAGAATTGGAATCGGGGTCATGCACTTTGCTCAAGCTTGTTCAGTGTATATTAGGCTACATGTCTCAACCTTTTTACTAAATCCATGCATTAGAGTGCAAGGCAGTTACCAAATCTCAAAGAAATAAAATGGTTTAAAACATAAATTTATTGTAGTTTTGCGCAAAGGTTTTTAACGGAGCAAACAGATGAGCAAAGGTAGGCGACATCAAATGTCAGCATCTACATAGAAAAATTGTACAGAAACTTGCAGAGTATGCAGCATAGAAACATGCTATTCATCCTAAACAGTCTATGTTAGTGTCTATACTCTGTTCAAGCTTCTCCCTGCCGTCCACATCATTACAACCCTCTGATTACTGCATTGGAAATACTTCACTATTTCACATATGGACACAAGGAACTGCAGATGCTGATTTACAAAACAAGACAACGCACTAGCGTAACTCAGCAGGTCACATACTAGTTCACATACTGGTTACTGGAATTAAAGGTGCAAGTCATCAGCATTTTCTGTCCATAGTTCTGTCAATCATGACTCCAATAAATGGTCATTGTGACCCTAGATTTCAGTTGTAAAGGTACAGGCTGTACCCAATTTTATGAGCTCTAACTGCGAGCATGCTTCTGCCAATATAGATTTTTGTTTGGGTACCCTAGCAGGGATAGATGGCTTTTTAAGACTTTGGTTTATAAATGTCACCATAGGAGCACAATTGCTGCAGGATTTCCAACTTTGTCCCTTCCAAACAAATTTAGGGAAACTGTCTTTGAATGAATCACTGGAAACCGATCTTAATGGTGGAGAAATTTGATCAAAGATAGCTATGATTGTGTAAATGGGACTGACAAGCAGGCTTCTGGAAGTTCCACCTACATAACTACTGACTGGCGATGTAAACAATTTCAACCTAATGTTCTAATAAACGAATTGGGCTGCAGTAGCAATTGTCTTTTTTTTCTAACACATTCCTATTCAGAGCATTAAAAAGCCTTTTTTACTGCATTCATCATTTCATCAAAAGTTTAAATGGATAATCATTTGTGAACAGGAAAATCCTGTAAAAATCAGGTGAACATGTCATCCCTCAACTATTACTGGTCACACTGGTTGAAAATAAACAGCATGAGAACTACCTGTGCATTAAAGAGTTACATAGGGCTTTTTAAAAACATACAAATCCAAAAAAACAAGGAGATGGAACTTTGGCTGAGCAGTGATAATATTGCACTCTCTCTATGCTGTAGCATGGTTAACCAGCCCATTGGTAAACTGGTAACAATTTGTCAGTCAACTATACTTGCCTGAAATAGTATATAATCTTCATGTTCAATTACACAAACTATTCCAAAACACCCTGGTCATGCAATACATGAAAAGAAAACTGGAGCTGACAATGCCAGCTCTCAAACTTCACTAATGGAAATGGGAAGAAAATATTGGAGCAGACAATGCCAGCTCTTGGACTTCACTAATGGAATGGGAAGAAAATATTGGATTTAAATGAGTTCCCAAAGGAAATAAAAGAGCTAAAAAAACAAAAGTCAAAATATTTCCAGCAGAAAATTTAAAGTTTTAGGCCTAAAGAAAGAAATCCTTAAACTTCAGCTATCACAAAAGCGACTGTCCCACATTACTGACTTGCATTAAAAAAATTGCTGCAAGATTCATTGCCTCATTCTTATACAATGATCAAGACAGCCCTCCAGATTATGTTTTCTTTATACAAAGACAACATTGCTCATAATCATTTTCAGCCAGCACACTATAATGGCGTAATGGCCATTTAAATGAATTGATGACTATTTAAAGGTTAGAGCAATATAATTCCTAACAAACCATGGTCCTGATAATGAGTTGACTGTCGGAGGATTGCAATATTTCACCAAGCATCTCATCCAATAGTGTTCAGCAAAAAGTTTAAGAATTCAGAAATCTCCGCCAATCAAAACAGCGTGGAGGATAGAAATAGAAACAGAAAAGTCAAGCATGGCGGGGGAACGACATAAAACAACCCACAACGACCATGCCAAACATGATGCCAAATTAAACTCATCTCTTCGGCCTCTTAGAATCAATGTCCCTCCATTCCATAACCTAAAAGCTTCTAAAGTTGCCCCACTTATTCATTTTAAGCTTTCCCCCCTCACCGTAAAGGTATGCCTTGGAAAAAGGTTCTGACCTTCTAAGGATTTAAGCTTCTCATAATTTTATAAGCTTCTATTAAGTCTCCTCTCAGCCTCCAAAGCTCCAAGGAAAACAATCCAAGTTTGTCCAACATCCCCTTATAACTAATAGCCTCTAATCTAAGCAGCATCTGCCTTCACATCCTTCCTACAATGGGACAACCAGAACTGCACAAATATGGCCTAACCAAAGTTTTATTAAACGACAATATGATTTCCTGCGTCTTATACCCAATGCTATGACCAATGAAGGCAAGCATACCATACAAATTCTTTATCACTATTTGTGTTGCCACTTTCAGGGAATTATAGACTTCGATCACAAGATCCATCTGTACAAAGTTATTATGAGTCCTGTCATTAACTGTATACTTGCACTCGACCTCCCAAAGTGCAATACTTCACATTTGCTCGGATTAAACGCATTGTCATTTTTCCACCCATTTCTGTAACCCATCTACATCTTCCTCAATGTAGACTGTTTTTACAAGTGACACAAAGGGCTATAAAACCACATTTCTTTTACTGAATTTATTTAAAAGGCAGTAAAACTCACTTCCGCGTCATTGCTACACCAGAACCAAGTAGCATTAATGGACATTCCAATCTGTGGAGAAAAATCTTAGCATCTCATGCCTGAGTTGTAAATCAGTATTTGGCATATTTTTCCAGAGATCAGTTCCCAAAGTGCAATTCAAGAACAGTATACTGTAGTAACAAATATTGGTTCTCATATAAAGTATCTAAAAAAGGTTTAGCTTGTTATCTGTGAACCTTAATTGAACCTATTAGGGCACAGGTACAGCACCGACTTTCCAGCACCCTTGGTTCCAGAGCCTTGCCAGGCTATTTGTTTCGCCAGACCAACAGCGGTCACATAATGATAATTGAACAATACACCTCTGACCCATTAATTATACCCTTCCTGGGTGTCTCTAATGGACTATGGACGGCTAGAAACCTAAATAAAACAAATATTAAAACGCACGGAACACCACGGTTGAGTTGTTTCAACAGTTCTACCTTGTCTTGTAACACACAATGCCATCTGTCGCAGGAATTTCAAGAGAGCTCTTGTAATTTTGCTTGGATTAAACTTTGGTTAGAAACGATTGTAGAACAGAAAAAACCTGGAAACTGAAGCGATGAAAACACAAAACAAATTTTGATCATTGTAAAGCAGTCAGTTCATGGTGACGATTTACAATCTTGCTAAGATAACAGAAGCCACAGGGACACATCATTTGCTATTTTAACATATGCAAAGCTCTTCCTCCGAGAAAGCCCCTCAGGGTCCAGAATAATTTGCTTCCATTTCAGTTCTGTGGATTCTGATATTGTTGATCTGGAACCCACAGACTGACATAGCTAAGTCTTTTGGTGCAACCCCTCTGCCATTTTCATTGAACTTTTTCCATTCACCTGAAGACCGGAGGTTCCGAGTACATCGGAGATACTTCTTCACCATTTAGATTAGTTATGGGTCATTGATTCCCACAAGTTGGTGAGGAGTTTATATTCTTCCCCTCCCAAGGCAGCTTTGAGAGTGTTTCCTCTGTTCTCATGGTTACTAGCAATAATGGAGTTTGTAGAATTCCATTACACAAGTTTGTTCAAGGGCATGCAAATGTAGTGATCCGTCTATCAGAGCCAGCCAAATGCAATTTGACCTTCAGTGCTGGGGATCCTTGCCTGACGAGCGGATGTTGACATTGCTTAGCTTACTTTGTCAATGGATTTGGCCCATAGGATTACAGAAATCTCACCAACAGCAGCAACAATCTAATGAGCCTATGTGAAACACTGGCTGTATATGGTTCAAAATGCATGTCAGTCATTTAAGAAAAAGAATATTTTATCAGTGCTCCATTTTAAATAGCCAATAAAGTAGAAGGGTACAAATCACAGCTTTCCAATCAGCATGATCTGTTCATTTCAATATGCATTGAGATCTTTCAATCTAAGTTCAACTGACCGGTCAGCTGTGTTTATATTTTTATGAAGCAAGGCATCGAGAGCGTTGAATTAGTTTAGAACATTTAACAGGTATCATCTTTCAATTGTTCTCCTGCTGTGCACTCATATGTGATGAAGGAAAATGGCACAATCACAATGTTATCAGTGCCATCCTACATACAGTGCCTTCCATAATGTTTGGGACAAAGACCCATCATTTATTTATTTGCCTCTATACTCCATAATTTGTTTGTTTTTTTCTATTACAAATCTCATGTGGTTAAAGTGCACATTGTCAGATTTTAATAAAGGCCATTTTTATACATTTTAGTTTCGCCATGTAGAAATTACAGCAGTATTTATACATAGTCCCCCCCCCCCCCCCTTTTTCAGGCCAACATAATGTTTGGGATACAGCAATGTCACGTAAATGAAAGTAATCATGTTTAATATTTTGTTGCATATCCCTTGCATGCAATGACTGCTTGAAATCTGCGATTCATGAACATCACCAGTTGCTGGGTGTCTTCTCTGGTGATGCACTGCCTTCTTTTATTGATATATAGATGTACTGCAACCATCTTTAGCTTATGCTTGTTTTGGGGGCTAGTCCCCTTCAGTTTTCTCTTCAGCATATAAAAGGCATGCTCAATTGGGTTCAGATCGGGTGATTGACGACCACCCAAGAATTGACCAATTTTTTCGCTTTGAAAAACTCCTTTGTTGCTTTAGCAGTATGCTTGGAATCATTGTCTTGCTGTAGAATGAACCGCCTGCCAATGAGTTTTGAGGCATTTGTTTGAACTTGAGCAGATAGGATGTGTTTATATACTTCAGAATTCATTATGCTACTATCATCAGCAGTTGTATCATCAATGAAGATAAGTGAGCCTGTACCTTCAGCAGCCAGACATGCCCTGGCCATAACACCCCACCCACCACCGTGTGTCACAGATGAGGTGGTATGCTTTGGATCTTGGGCAGTTCCTTCTCTCCTCCATACTTTGCTCTTGCTATCACTCTGAGATGTTAATCTTCATCTCATCTGTCCAAAAGACCTTTTTCCAGAACTGTGGTTGCTTTTTTAAGTACTTGTTGGCAAACTGTAACCTAGCCATCCTATTTTTGCAGCTAACCAGTGGTTTGCATCTTGCAGTGTAACCTCTGTATTTCTGTGCATGGTCTTCTGTGGCCATTGGTCATTGACAAATCCACACCTGACTCCTGAAGAGTGTTTCTGATCTGTCGGACAGGTGTTTGGGGATTTTTCTTTATTCTTCTGTCATCAGCTGTGGAGGTCTTCCTTCCCTTTGCGATCAGTAAGATCACCAATGCTCCCTTTCTTCTTAATGATGTTCCAAACAGTTGATTTTGGTAAGCCCAACTGTTAGATGTCTCTAACAGTTTTATTCTCGTTTCTCAGTCTCACAATGGCTTCTTTGACTTTCATTGGCACAACTTTGATCCTCATGTTGATAAAAAGCAATAAAAGTTTCCAAAGGCGATGGAAAGACTGGAAGAAAGACTAGGTGCCAACAGCATTCTTTTGGATTAAGGAGGCAATTAAACACACCGGAACAATTACAAACACCTGTGAAGCCATGTGTCCCAAGCATTATGGTGCCCTGAAATGGGGGGACTATGTATAAACACAGCTGTAATTTTTACGTGGTGAAACCCCACAATGTATAAAAATACCCATTAATAAAATCTGACAATGTGCACTTTAACCACCTGATTTTTTCTATTACAAATCGCAAATTGTGGAATCCAGAGGCAAATAAATAAATGATGGGTCTTTGTCCCAAACATTATGGAGGGCACAGTAACTGTCAACTACTGTACAACTCCCCACACAATGTCATATCACAATTTAAGATTGTCACAAATGCAAATGGTTTACTCCGAAATCCCAGCTCACTCTCCGCCCTTGTATGGTTTACAATACACAACAAATTTAACACATTAAACAAATGAAATGCTGAAAGAACAGACCAGGCCTAATTTTCTATCCAGTATTTCTATTGCTTGAATCTCTCAGAGCATGACTACAGTTCGTACATTTGGGTTTAGTCCCCCTGGTGAAATGATTTAAAGTATGAATGAATGCACAAAATCATGGGCTCGCCTATCTAAGCCTAACCAATAGGAATGGAGGGCAGATTCAGGCTCTGATGTGGTGCCCCAAGCAAATGACTGGTCAAGTAATAGGCCATCAATGTGCAAACTAGATGCACAAATCAACAATCCCATGGAGCTATATCGTGGAATTAAGGACAACCAATGAGAAAACTGGTAAAGAATAACACAAAAATTATTAACTCTGCTATTATTAAAGAGCAAGATCAATTGAGCTTATGATTTACAAAATATACCCATATTTTTGAAAATGTAGCTTTCTCATGCTCATTATCTATAATTTCCTGTAATGAACACTGAACTGACATAATTGAAACATGGTGAAATCCTAGCATGGATCAAAACTGGTGTCAATATACCATTAAAATATTGCAGAACTACCTGACTGCATCATCTCATGCAAGCACTCAAAACCCCAACAATTGAATATTTTACTTTGGAATCCCAGCTGGATTAAAATTGATAGTGCTATAACACACATTAAAAGTGCAATGCTTCAGGATTAGCAAACCTGCACAAGAATGAAACACAAATGCAGGTGACACAATTTTACATTATTTTATAATAAATTTGCATTTGCACATTAACTCCAACTGATCAATAATGCATCAATCTTTGGAAGTCCACCAAGAGCTTAGAGACAATTTCAAGTCAGTGTCACAGGTGAATATTGAACAGCTATAGGTAAATGGCAGTGACGCATCACTTCCAAATGAGGTGAAACCTTCTCTGCATGCTTTTCTGCAGCCCCCTATGACCCAGCAATCTCAATCTCTGCAGTCTGAGGTTCCCACCTGCATCAAAAGGCATCAATCTACCCGGTGCGCAAAAAGAGACTGTGACCTGCCTCTAGAAGTCTAGTAGAACATGGATCGACCAGAATGAAGCTTCAAGAGATTAGTTAAGGCGTGAAATCAACCCCAGCCTCTGAAATTAGTTAGATTTTGCTCTTGGGGCTAACAGAATCATGCGTTATGGGGAAAAGCAGGAATGGGGTATTGATTTTAGATGATCAACCATGAACATATTGAATGGCGGTGCTGGCGCAAAGGGCTGAATGGCCTACTCCTGCACCTATTTTTCCATGAAATGATCTGGATCTGCTTCAATTTGCCTAACACAACAGATGCTATCCGAAGAAGGGTCTAAACTTGAAACATCTCTATCCATGTTCTCCAGAGATGTTGCCTGACATGCTGAGTTACTCCAGATGTCGGCGTACAAAAAAGAGACACAAAGTGCTGGAGTAACCATCGTCCTGGAAGGACTGCAAATGTACTGGACCATTGAATAGTTAACAGGAGGCAGCATGAAGATTATCCCCTTCCTCAGTGATGCCAGGGTCCAGCACAAGTGCTAAAGGCAAGGTTAAAGTATTTAAAGACAGGAGAACCAGTTGATCTATCTCAATCTCTTTCTGAGAGCCCCATTATCACAGCAATTAGTCTTCAGCCCAATTTGATGCACTCCATATCAAGAAATGGCTGTGCACTTGATACAGAAACAGCTTTGGGACCAGGCAGCAACAATTCTAAATGCCTAGGCTTTGGAACTTGCTGTGCATCATGCTAAATTGTTCCACTTTAGCTTCAACAATGGCATGCAACTGATATGGAAAATTGCCCAGGTATGTCATGTTCAAAAAATGCAAGTCAAATTCTGTGTAATTACCACCCAGTCTACTCTCAATAATCAGCAAAAAGATACAAGGCATCACTGAAAGTGCTATCAGGCAGCACCTACTCACTAATAATGTTTAGCAACATGCAGATTGGGTTTTACAAGGACTATTTTCCTAGACCTTATCATAACCTTAGGACGAGATGGACCAACAAGCCTAATTCTAAAAGCAAGGCGAGAATAACTGCCATTTGACAGGGTTCAGATAAAACTGAAATTAATGCCATCAAGCCATCAAAGTGAGTACACACTAAGCAAAACCAGTTAGTTTGCTGGACTTCCTCAGTTCACTATCACAGACTACTATTGTTAGTTGCTACATCAAAGATCTTCTTTCCACCATAAGATCAGACATGGAAATCTTAGCTGATGAATGTACAATGTTCAATTCCACTTGAAACTCTTCCTAAAATGAAGCAATTCATGCCTGCATTCAGCAACTAAACAACCTGATAAGTAACATAATATTTGCAGAACAAACATGATCATCTCCAAGACATTCAATTGTATTACCACATCATCAATATCCTGGGATCATTGATCAGCTACCAGCTGCATAAATACAATGGCTTCAAGAGTAGGTCAACCTGAAATGCCACCTGTCCATTCCCTCCCCAAATGCTGTCTGACCTGCTGAGTTCATTCAGCACGTTGTTTTGCAGAAAAAAAGCTGGTGACTGGCCGCTGAGCCTGCTATAAATAACAAAGCTCTTGGATATAGATTAGTTTGCTACTTCATGTGGTGGAGAACTAATATCTTCCCAAAACACCACTATGAGTCAAAATCACTCTTTATTTGGCAGTATTCCAGACATGGATATGAACTGGATAACTGCCATGCCTCACCAAACATCAAAAGCCAAATTTAACCCATTTCCTTTACATTTTACAGAACTTTCTTTGCTTTGTTTGTACACCATAGCAACAGTCACTGCATAAACCAGCCATCTGGAAATAGTAATTATACACCAGTGAACAAAACAAAGTGCACAATATTGGCCAACAGTTAATAATACGACAACTAGATTATTCTCCGTACATCCCACTAGAACAAAACTCCGTACTAATGTTGATGGCAGCTTGTATTGGTTGATTGAAACAAAAAGTACGTTACAAAATGGACCAAATACAGAAGTTAGCTACCCCCTACAGTTGGTAAGGCATTACCAAATATGCGGATGTAAAGTCTCAAACAAACAGATGGTAAAACTGTACACGCAGAATCACAATCAACCCACAACTAACTCCTGACCTCCAATCAGATGCAGCATAGTGTTGTGTAGTTTTCAAGATAGTTACTGGGAAGAAGCTATTCTTGAACTGCGTGGTCAGTTTTCAGGCTCCTGTAACATATCAAAGTACCCTTCTAAAGCCACCACAACTAAAGGTCTCCAACATGTATGGTCATCCTAAATAGCTCAAGGAGTCTGGCTCCAGTCTCCAACGTGAAAATTTCTGATCAGATCCTATCTTTTAACAATATTTCAGGGAATGACTTAAAAGGCTGGTGCTCATCATAACATGGCCAAACAGCTCTCGTTTCCTATTGGATAGCCTCAAGATAACTGTCATTTCCCAGTTATAGAATCAATTGTTAGCTACAACAGTAGCAAATTAGGGATGGACAAGAAACAGTGACCTCAAATATGATACCCAAATCAAATGAATGAGTTTCAAACCGCAGGTACAAAGATACAATGATAAAGACTGTCGCTAAATCTCTCAATTAAATCAAATCCCCAAAAATTTGCAGTGCTTCTACATCAGCTTATTTCAGGTATATTTATGAACAGTTACCAATGTGATTGGCTTCAATAACCCTCTCTCTCAAATCATAAACACAGGAAACTGGATACCCCCAAATTAAACAAGGGCATGAAATGCACAGGAATACCACCACCTTTTCAATCGCTTGAAATTCATGGTAACAGTATTGTGAGAGTACTTTTAATGAAACTGCAGCATAAGGAATGCAAGATAAATTCTGGACTTGCCAGTGACACCCAAATCTCTAAAGAACACAAGATTATTTTGTCCTCAAAGCTTAATAGAAGATGAACTTCAGCATTCAAAAATGTTTTTGGGAACAAGCACTATATACTCCATTAATGTTATACTACTAATCTGCATATATAAAAATACATTAGTAGAACATACGGTGTGAGGGGCAGTCTGGACTAGTCATTTCTAGGTTAAAAAAAAGCTGCCAGACAGATGTACCAAAGTTTCCTTCTAAAATTTCACAAACATGCAGTATTTATAAAAATTAAATTCATTCTTGATATTGAAATGTACTTCAATGCAGCTGGCCTGTCATTTAACCATTCAGGCTCTTACTCAGCAGATAGAACATTGCCCTGGGAGCAGGTGGACTTGACAATCAGTCAAATCACTTCAACCAGAACAGCGACAAGAACATTACAATACTGAGAATGGATTTCAGTGTAAATGCACAGTAAGTCTTTGCCTGACGTCAAAAAAGAGAGAAGCTAGGTGGCGGCTGCCAGGCATTAGCCAATGACTTCAGGTTTTTGGCTTTCACAATTTGTGAAAAATCCAGCACAATCCCAGCCATGAGGTCTTGTGCAGCTTTTCACTTGAGCATCAGACCAAAGAAAGGACAATTCCCAAAGGGTCTCTTCTGATCCAGAAGTTAATATTGACCATCAAATTCTATTGCAGTTTCATTATCTGATATTCATGACTTTAAGATTACCAAGCCAAGATCAATTGGACTAAATTTCTAGTACAAAAGACCGTAAGAAATTGTGAAGTGAAAGCCAATTAACTTTCCCTAACCTGTTATACCATAGCTATTCAACTGCTTGTCTAAACATTTCTTAAATGTTGTGGGAATACCTGCACCCCACACCTTTTTATAAGAAAATAACTGCAGATGCTGGTACAAATCGATTTATTCACAAAATGCTGGAGTAACTCAGCAGGTCAGGCAGCATCTCGGGAGAGAAGGAATGGGTGACGTTTCGGGTCGAGACCCTTCTTCAGACTGATGTCGGGGGTGGGACAAAGGAAGGATATAGGTGGAGACAGGAAGATAGAGGGAGATCTGGGAAGGAGGAGGGGAAGGGAGGGACAGAGGAGCTATCTGAAGTTGGAGAAGTCGACGTTCATACCACCGGGCCGCAAACTGCCCAGGCGAAATATGAGGTGCTGCTCCTCCAATTTCCGGCGGGCCTCACTATGGCACTGGAGGAGGCCCATGACAGAGAGGTCAGACTGGGAATGGGAGGGGGAGTTGAAGTGCTGGGCCACCGGGAGATCAGTGGCGTTAATGCGGACCGAGCGCAGGTTTTCAGCGAAGCGATCGCCGAGCCTGCGCTTGGTTTCGCCGATATAGATGAGTTGACATCTAGAGCAGCGGATGCAATAGATGAGGTTGGAGGAGGTGCAGGTGAACCTCTGTCTCACCTGGAAAGAATGTTTGGGTCCTTTGATGGAGTTGAGGGGGGAGGTAAAGGGACAGGTGTTGCATCTCGTGCGGTTGCAAGGGAAAGTGCCCGGGGTTAGGGTGGTTTGGGTAGGAAGGGACGAGTGGACCAGGGAGTTGCGGAGGGAACGGTCTCTGCGGAATGCAGAGAGGGGAGGGGATGGGAAGATATGGCCAGTGGTGGGGTCCTGTTGTAGGTGACGGAAATGTTGGTGGATGATATGTTGGATCCGCTGGCTGGTGGGGTGGAAGGTGAGAACGAGGGGGATCCTGTCCTTGTTGCGAGTGGGGGGATGGGGAGCAAGAGCGGAGCTGCGGGATGTAGAAGAGACCCTAGTGAGAGCCTCATCTATAATGGAGGAGGGGAAGCCCCGTTTTCTGAAAAACGAGGACATCTCGGAAGCCCTAGTCTGAAACACCTCATCCCGGGCACAGATGCGGCGTAGACGGAGGAATTGGGAGTAGGGGATAGACTTTTTGCAGGGGACCGGGTGGGAAGAAGTGTAGTCCAGATAGCTGTGCGAGTCGGTGGGCTTGTAATAAATGTCCGAGGCGCCCACACCTTTTTGTTTTGGTGTGTTGCAGATTGCAAACATGTCTCTGGGTGAAAAGAAATTCCACAGCAGCTCTCTAAATCTTATACTGCTTATCTTAAACTTATGCCCTCTGGTCTGAGACAAAAGGGAAAAGTTTATTTTAACTTCCCATATCGATATCCCTCATAATTTTATGCACATTGATTAGGTCCCCCATTGTCCTTTCTGCTCCAAGGAAAAAAATCCAGGCTTTCTGTTCTCTCCTCATAACTGAAACATTCCATTCAGACATCAACATGGAAAATGGTTTACACTCTTTCCAGTACAATCACATCTTTCCTATAGTGCAGTGGCCAAAACTGTACATCATACTCAAGCTATGGCTTCACAAATATTTTATAAAGTTACACCAAGACCATCCTACCCTTCTATTCTGTGCACCAGCTAACAAACAAGGTCTTTTTGCCTCTATGTACCTGTGCTGCCAGCTTCAGGAACCCTTGGACTTCGTAATTATTTATTCCATTGTTCCTCAATATTCCCTAGCGGCCTCCTGTTCATGATGTGCTACCCTAATTAGACCTCCCCTAAGTGTATCACCTCACACTTATCAGGATTGAATTTCTTCTGCCATTGCACTACCCAATCTACCAGCAGATTAACATCATATACCCATCTCACTAATCAAACTTCCACCACCCTTTTCCTCAAATGGCATATTGAAGACAATGCTGAAGATCATGATCGATGTTTGCATTCACAAAGAGACATTAAGATACGAGAAGTGGTCCTCGTTTCCATGGGTTTTGCCATACTATTGTCATGGGGGAATATTGTATCTTAGTGACCAGGTTGATAGAGGACCTTTTAGTCGTGCAGATGTTGAATGCAAGCCTCATTCTCTTATCTACTTTGTGAATGTGCACAGTGGCTTAAAGCTCAGCTCAAACTAAAACAGAGGCAGCTCTACAGTCATTTGGAGGTTGCAGATGGACTGACATTGACTTCCCTTATGCTGGACAGTCAAAATTATCTCCTTTAACTATGAGAGGGGTCATGATTGCAGGAAGCTCCCACCCTATTCTTCTCTTCCCTGAGATGGACTAAGACGGTGGATTTGTGAAGAATTATTTGAGGAATTTGAGCTCTAAATGTAGATTAGGATCTTAGATTCAATTTCTTGTTATATAGCTTTGACATTCAAGATGTTATTTCACGAATTAATATGAAAATATGCTCTTTCTTTCAATTCTTTGGACAATTTGGCAATTAGATTTATAATGCAACGTTATTGAACAGTATGCACCAACATTGTACAAAAGTATCAAAAGACTTGGATACATGGATACAGTTCAGGAGATATTTATATTCTAAAATCAAAATTTCCTCAGTTTACGATGCTTCCAGCATTGTGGAGAATTTCTCCAAATCCACTACACCCCCGTCACTTCCAGAAATCACAAATTACTTCCCAGCTACTTTGAGTAAACTGCAGTGCGGGCTGAAACTTCAAAACATGCCTTTCATTATTCAAGATTTAAATAGTTTGTTTTCTCTTTTACATTAGAATATAAACAAAATTGTCTATTTAGTCCAAGCCATTGATCGTGGAGAAATAAGGTCACAAGTTATTATATCATTCAGGACCTGCTGAACCCGAGTTGGAACAATTTAAATGCAGCTTGCTCAGGTCCCCCACAAGCAAAATGGTTGCCAGGGAAAATCTTCAGGAGTTGAATGTGCAGATTTACATTCCAAGTATTACATTTGGCACCAGAGTTACAATATGCACATCCCTCAAATCAGTGCTGACAAAATACCTTAACATTGTTAAGACATTTTAAAAAGAAAAAAGTTAAACCTGATTTGTAAAAATATTAGCTAAGACGATGGCACAATGTCATTGAATTCTTTTAGGTACTCCAATAAACTAGCTTTCGTTGTATAACAAATACAGCGAATAGCTATCATTAATTGGAAAATGAATGCATGAGAGAAACAAATACCAAACATGAAAACGTCTGGCGTGTGGTGAATGCATTTCTCACAAAGTATAGGCAACAAGAGCCTTCATTCGTGCTAAATTCATGCTAAACCACAAATCATAATAAAAAGCACCATTCAATGACTGATTTGTGTCTGATAACGATCAACTGCCCTTTTCTGGGATACCTTCACCATGACAGTTCTGGATTTATTGCAACTCTAGATGAGAGCCATTAATAAACTCATTTCAGTCAAACACAAATCTTACAGAATTTTCAAAACATATCACGTACAGCTGCCTCCTACATTTGATGTAATTTAGTCTTTAAACAATGCATGAAATGTAGGTTAAGAGTAAAATGACAACACAGTTGAATCCAACACTAGGCTTGTATACGCTGGAATTTAGAAGGATGAGAGGGGATCTTATTAAAACATAAAAGATTATCAGGGGATTGGACACATTACAGGCAGGAAACATGTTCCCAATGTTGGGGGAGTCTAGAACCAGGGGCCAGAGTTTAAGAATAAGGGGTAGGCCATTTCGAACGATGAGGAAAAAGATTTCAGTCAGAGAGTTGTAAATCTGTGGAATTCTCTGCCTCAGAAGGCAGTGAAGGCCAATTCTGGATGCTTTTGAGAGAGCTAGATAGAGCTCTTAAAGATAGCAGAGTCAGGGGGTATGGGGAGAAGGCAGGAACAGGGTACTGATTGTGAATGATCAGCCACGATCATATTGAATAGCGGTGCTGGCTCGAAGGGCCGAATGGCCTACTCCTGCACCTATTGTCTATTAACACAAACCTGAAAAAGAACACCACTCATAAAATTTCTATTATAAAAGCAGATTTTTCACATTTATTTCAAAATATCTCATCACTGTCCTTCAAGAAACTTGACTGTTGTACTTGGTAACTGTAATCATTTTCCAAACAAAGCAAAGGGAGATTCTAGATCTGAAGAGCATTTGATATAACTAATATCAGAATCAATTCAAATTCCAGTTCAAGGTATTAGGAAGGTTGCTTCTAAAATCCTGGAACGCAATGCCAGGGGTGGAGGTGGTGGGAAAATTAAACGATAATAACATGCCTAAGAAGCGTTTAGATAAGCACGTGGATAGCAGGGAATGGAAGATATGTATCACATGTAGGCAGAGGAAATTAACTTGGCATCATGTTTGACACAACACTGTGGGTCAAAGGACCTGTTCCTGAGCTGTACCAGATATAACCATATTTGTCATATTTATTTTTAATAGACTGGAAACTTCAGCATAAAGACAAGGATCAAAATGTTCCTTCCAATAAAGGGAACATCCTAATTTTCTATAAAATGACATGCAAAATTATACAAAACCCTAAATTGGCATATATGAAATGATTCTGTCCTGTGGCTGTGAACTGTGCTTAAGCAGTTCTTAGGGTGCAGGTGAGTGGAATAAAATGGTCAAGATCTTTGCTCCTGATTGCTAACTGTAGATTGTTGGACACGATAGGGTGTGGGGAAATCATAAAGGAATGGAATTAAAATTGAAGATGTGTAGATTTAAGGCAATCAACAGAGGAAACAGAAGGGGAGGGGAGAGAGTACATCAATTATTTTCTTGAATGCACTGTGAGAAAGTGGGGAATTACATTCAAAAGTAAACAATAAATATCCACGGTAACAAACATGCAGGCTGCAGGAAACAGTGGAGTGACATTCGAGAGCTCTTAAGGAGCAGGCACTGGTACAATTGCCAAACAGCCTTCTGTCCCATAACATTCTGAGTAGCTCATCAGGAAGACTGGCTCCGTCCTGGGGGTGGAGTTGGATTTATTGGAGATGGTCTTCGAGGAGAGGATGCTCCTCAAACTGTGGAGCATCTTGGACAATGCAGCTAACCCCCTCCATGACACACTGGTCAACCTGAGGAGCACCTTAAGCAACAGACTGGTTCCACCAAGATGCAGCACAGGACTCCCACAGAGATCCTATTTCCCTGTGGCTAACAAACTGTACAACTCCTCCCCTTCTGTCGTGAGGTAGACTGACTCCCCTTCCCAATCTTTGCACATCCCCAATCCTGGACTTTCCACTCATCACTCTAATTTTATGTTTCATTTATCTTGTTGTGTTTTATGACTGTTGGCAGACCAATTTCCCTCCTGGGATAAATAAAGTTCTATCGCATTGTATCGTAGAAGGGAAAGTGAAAGTCAAGTGAAAACAAAATCATTACATCAATATGATGCAAGGTGAAGAAGGGCCATTTTTGCCTACTTCCACTCTTATTTCCCATGTTAAGTTCTATCCAGTAACTTCATGATTTGACACCTGCAACCAGTGACTTTTTAATGGGCATCTATGCCAAACAGCCTTCTTGGAGGGGAGCCTCTCTCCCCTCCCCTTCTGTTTCTTCTGTTGATTGCCTTAAATCTACACATCTTCAAACATCACGTACTTAATTCCACAAGGCCAGCGGCAGGTCATGTTAGGACTACCATATTATTAAACAAGAATCACTCGCATGTTCACAAATGTCTGTTCTACTAAGACAAGCATGAAAACAGACAATAAGCCAAGAAAGAAAGTGGTTGGAGAATCTAGTAAAATTCAAAAATAATTTCCAATCCAGCATCAAAAGATTAGTCTAGAATTAGGAAATGAGCAAGTGACTCAATCTCCTATTTCCTATCACTTTTGTTGAATCCTTAGTTCAATATCTCCTATAATCAGCATTCTGTGACAGTGTACACAAACTCCCACACCTAACTGATTAAACATAGGAAGCACTCGTCTCCTTCAAACTTAACCCTCTGTAGGGCCTCACTAATTTAGGAAGCATAGCTTAAGAAATAAGCATACAATTGATCCAACCATAAATGTAACTTTCTATTTAAACAGACTTATTTGCAATCTTTGCATTTCTTTGTTATACAATGAGATTCAAATCCATGCCATTGTTTCAGGCTTAACATTGTCCACTTCTGGACATCATTCTGAAACCAACAACCATGGGTCACACCCACGCTTATTACCACAAAATCCTAACTGGCACTCCAAAACCCATCTGAACTTTGATTCAACTAAAGTTTTTGTTGCTCAGAGCTGCAACCACAAGTACCCTTCAATGGTATGTTGGCCTCAAGTTCCAAACTAAAATCTGAATTCTTATCTACAAGTAAACATTTATACAGAAGTCCTCACAACTGCAGGATACACAAAGCATATTTTAGCCGTCAAAAAGCAGTAACCCTAACCAGGCAAAACACCAAGATTCCAGGCGAGTGAGTTAGCAGAACAAAATCTGCAACAACCTGATATTAGGGTTGATGATGAAAATTTGGTCAAAGTTCTGAGGTGCCACACAAGATTAGAAATTGGCCTCAGCTTCAAAAAGACAAACCGCTCATGGTGTAGTAACAAATACTAGGCTATGCAAAAGACCATCATAATAAGTTACATCAATGAAGATGCGTGACATTATAATGTACTGAAAATGTTCAAAGTAACTGCAAATACTCATCAGGTCAGGCAGCATTTGAGGTTGGAGAAAATTAATATTGAGTTGATGACTTGTCCAGGTGTTCTGATATAGGTCAGCCTGAACCATTAATTATTTGTCTCTCCACAGTTACTGCCTCAAAGATATTTTAAAAGGAGTGCAGCCTTCAGAAGCTACCAAATTAAAAATGAAAACATCAAAAACAAAATTAGATAATTACTATACTTTAACAAACAGGTAATGGTCGAATAAGACAGTGTCTCAGCTGTCTCACTTTTCAATAAGCTATCACCCTGACAAGGCTAGATATTGAACTGTTTTTCTTGGTCAACACCTCTTCCATAAGCATGAGTGCACCCAAACCTGTCATTGTGGCAGTTTACTAACACAGCTTTAAATCATAAAATTCTCTTTCATTCATGGCCTTACCACTTCCACTTCAGACTTGGCTATATACAGGATGCTCTTTCTTCCAGCTTAGGCTTCACATGTTGTCTTAGTTCTCTTCTTACATTTCTCTACCTGATATGCCTCCATTAAGTCATATCCTAAAGCTCACAAGATCAAAAGATACAAAAACTTACCATGAGCCAAAGAACGAAATGACCAAAACTTAACCAAAGATATAGGCTGACTAATTTGATTAACTGCAGCATCAAAGGTTGCTTTCACCAAAGGCACAGCTTCTAGCATTTTCTGATTTTAATTTAGATTTCCACCAGCTTAGCTTTTTAGTCATTTTCCTTTGGCATAGTGTAAACTTGCCTGTCCTTTGGGCAATATACAGCATCGTTAAAGCCAGGTTAATACAATTGGGAAAAATGACAACTTTGTTAAAACAGCAGTTCATGAATTAAATGAGCAGAATCAGGCCATTCGGCCTGTCAAGTCTACCCTGTCATCTGCTATCTTTCCCACTCAACCCCATTCTCCGGCCTTTTCCCCTTAATCTTTCACACCATCACTAAACAAGAACTTGTAAATTTCCACTTTAAAAATACCCAAAGACTTGGCCTCTACAGTCATCTTTGGCAATGATTCCCACAGATTCACCACCCTCTGGTTAAAGGAATTCATCCTTGTCTTTCTACAGGCATGTCCTTTGATTCCGAGGTTGTGCTCTCTAGTCCTAGATGCTCCCACTAGTGGAAACCCCCTCTCCACATCCGCTCTATCCAGGCCTTTCACTATTTGGTAAGTTTCAATGAGGTTACCCCGCATCCTTCTAAACTCCAGCAAGTACAGGCCCAGAGCCGTCAGACACTCATCATACCTTCACCCAATCATCCCCAGGATCATTTTCATACACTTCCTGAGCATCCTCTCCAATACTGGCACATCCCTCCTCAAATATGGGACCCAAAACTGCTCAATACTGACTATGCCGTCTGACTAGTGCTTATAAAGCCTCAGTATTACATACGTACTTTTTATTCTAGTCCTCTCAAAATGAATGTTAATGTTGCATTTGCCTTCCTTACTACGGATTCAACTTGCAAATTAACTTTTTGCAAGTCCTGCACATCCTTTCGCACATCTGACTTCTGAATCCTCTCCCCATTTAGGAAATAGTCTGCGCTTTTATTTGTACTACCAAAGTACATGACAGCACTTTGCTACGCTGCATTCCATCTGCCACTTCTTTGCCCGCTCTCCCGACCTGTCCATCTGCAGACTCCCTGCTTCCTCTACACCACCTGCCCCTTCAGCTATCTTTGTATCATCTGCAAACTTGGCCACAAAGCCATAATTTCCATCATCCAAATCAATTAATATATAACATGAAAAGAAGCAGACCCAACATTGACTCCTGCGGAACACCTCTAGTCACCGGCAGCCAACCAGAAAAAGCCCTCTTTATTCCCGCTCTTTGCCTTTGGCCATGCAGCCAATCTTCTATCCATGCTAGTATCTTCCCTGTAATACCATGGGCTCTTGTCTTAATTAGCAGCCTCGTTTTTTGCAAATCCAAGTAAACAACATCCACAGACTGTCTTTTGTCAATCCTGCTATTTACTTCCCCAAAGATCTGTCAGACAAGAAATCCCCTTCACAAAGCCACACTGACCAGCCTATTTTAGCACGTGCTTCTAAGTACTCAAAAATCTCATCCTTAATCATGGACTCTAAAATCTTTCCAACCACTGAAGTTAGACTATCCTGGCCTATAGTCTACCCTCTTTTGCCTCGCTCCCTTCTTGAACAGTGGAGTCACATTTGCAATTTTCCAGTCCTCTGGGACCCCCCTGACGCTAGTGATTCTTGACAGATCACTACTAATGCCTCCACAATCTCCAAGTAGTATGCATGCTACCTTCAAGGAAGTGAGAAAGGCTAAAACAATTAAGACCACTGTAGAAATTTTTATCACAATCTATTTTCAGATATTTTTACAATGATTCATTTTTAATCGTTAATCACAAGCAACTAAAAGGCTGATCAAACTCAGAAAACTACTGAATGATTTTAAAATCAAAGATAACCTTTATATTTACACCTTCTCATTTGTATTCTGGTTAATCGATTCCTGCATCAAAGTGTTTTTTTTGTCAATAACCATTTGTAAAGAAACAGAATGGTACACCTCCATCGCATCCCAGAACTAAACGATCAACCTGACGTTGCATTTTAGATACAGGCAGAACACATTTCCATTACCATCGAATAGAATTATTTAAAAGATCTTTGTTTCTTTCCATATTAAACATTTCTTCGAAGCTAGATTCAACAGATCAGTGTGAGCCAAGAGCATCGTTTATACTCTGCAGACGGATGGTGAAGGTCACATTTTTCCTCCCAAAATTCAAGCCCCCCAAAAGGAATGAAAAACAAATGGTACCTGTTTTGTTTCTCTTGAGTTTCTTTGGTAGCGTTAGCCTCCAATCCTCTGCAAATAAACATACTAGGATCAGAAAGGCATTGTGCATTATTTTTTCCCGTGCAGGACCGCAGCGAAAAAGTCTTTGAGAGGAGAACGCTGCAGTGCGGATTTTGCACACAGGCCCAATGTTGGCGTCTGCAGCAGAGGAGCAACAGCAGTCGCCGCCGCCGCTGCCGAGGGGCCCGCTCACCCCGCCGGGCCCCCAGCTCGCCGCGGCGCAGCATCAAATGGGACTATAAACTCCCCGTCCCCGGGTGGGGAGGGGAGGGACGGCAAACTCCGCTCACCTCATTAATGTAAAGTGCAACAGTGAGAAATTCGAAAGCTAAACATGCGAGTAAGGCTTTAACAGTGAGTATGCGAGTGGCCGCGGCGCCAAGCGCAACGTTCCTCCTCCACAGCCGCCATCTTCTTCTAACTGACAGGAACTGGCTGCGGAGCGCGCGGCTGGGCACTTCCGGCCCGCCGGAATGGCTGATCACATGGTCCCGCCGGCGGGCGCTGCAAGAGGAGGTGAGGCCGTGCCCCGGGCCCAAAGATAATGGCCGCGCCTCTCCCTAAACACCGGGCTCACAGCGGAGGCGCTGCCCCAGGGCAGGCCTCTCCCCAAGCACCGGGCTCCCAGCGGAGGCGCTGCCCCAGGCCTTTCCCCAAACACCGGGCTCCCAGCGGAGGCGCTGCCCCAGGGCAGGCCCAAAGATAATGCCCAGGCCTCTCCCCAAGCACCGGGTTCACAGCGAAGGCGCTGCCCCACACCTCCCCCCAAACGCCCGGCTCCCAGCGGTGGCTGTCCCGAGCCTATCCCCAAATAGTGGAGATCTTTAGGTGTGGAAGAGAGCATTGCACACAACTGCTTCACTCTCTCCTCTGACCGCCTGCGGTTTCTTTGGCTGGGATGAGTCCTCTCATGTTTATATTGAGTACCAATATTGCAGCCGAAGATAGACTCAAAATGCTGGAGTAACTAGCGGGACAGGCAGCATCTCTGGAGAAAAGGAAAGGGTGACGTTTCCCCATTCCTTTTCTCCAGAGATGCTGCCTGCCCCGCTGCGTTACTCCAGTATTTTGAGTCTATCTTCAGCATCTGCAGTTCCTTTCCACACCAATGTTACAACCCTTTTTTTAGGAAGAGGTGCTCTAATTCTGTCTGCACATTCTCCAATGCAGAAAGGGGCGGGGCAGACTGATTGAAGGAACTAATGAGGGACGGCCCTGGGCGCTCAGTTCCAATTCATTCACAGGTGCAGGCAGCAGGTTATTGTGGGTTCCTTCACCCCGACCAGACTATCTCTCGCCCAAGTTCACCTATTACCGGCCATGCTTTGTCCTGAACCTCCTCTCTTCCAGCTTTCATTCCCGCACCCCTGCAATTGTTCTGAACAAGCGTCCCGAACCGAAATATACACGAAACAAATTAGAAACATAGAAAATAGGTGCAGGACGGGGCCATTTGGCCCTTCGAGCCAGCACCGCCATTCATTGTGATCATGGCTGATCATCTACAATCAGTAACCTGTTCCTGCCTTCTCCCCATATCCTTTGACTCCACTAGCCCCCAGTGCTCTATCTAACTCTTTTAAATTCATTCCGTGAATTGGCCTCCACTACCTTCTGTGGCAGAGAATTCCACAAATTCACAACTCTCTGGGTGAAAAACTTTCTTCTCACCTCAGTTTTAAATGGTCTCCCCTTTATTCTTAGACTATGTCCCCTGGTTCTGGACTCCCCCAACATTGGGAACATTTTTCCTGCATCTAGCTTGTCTAGTCCTTTTATAATTTTATACGTCTCTATAAGATCCCCTCTCATCCTTTTAAACTTCAGTGAATACAAGCCCAGTCTTTCCAATCTTTCCTCATATGATAGCCCCTCCATCACAGGGATTAACCTCGTGAACCTACACTGCACTGCCTCAATAGCAAGGACGCCCTTCCTCAAATTAGGAGACCAAAACTGTACACAATTGTCCAGGGATGTTGCCTGACCCTCTGAATTACTCAAGCATTTTGTATCTTCCTTTGGTAAATCAGCATCTGTAGTTCCTTGATACTACTTCTCCCTCTTCCAAGGTTATATAAGAAAATAACTGCAGATGCTGGTACAAATCAAAGGTATTTATTCACAAAATGCTGGAGTAACAGCAGGTCAGGTAGCATCTCAGGAGAGAAGGAAGGGGTGACGTTTCGGGTCGAGACCCTTCTTCAGGCTGAGGAACCTCTTCCAAGGTTACATTTGTGCCTGGATCTTCCTGGAGAGAGGGCACAGAAGCAGAGAACAATATTATAATTTTACCATTTTACAATGTTTAAGAAAACATTAAGCTGTGACAATTGGCAGTGTTGGGAGAGAATGAGGTGGAAACATGGTCAGACCAGGCAGAAACCAATAGAATGTTTTCATTCATAACACGAAGCTTTGCTGACATGACAGATACGTTGTGGGAAATAGAGGCAAACAGACTGAAGAAGCAAAACACAAATTGAGAGCTTGTAGAAGGAATGGCGTGTGGTTGTTGGGGAGGACTTGAGAAAGCAAAGGCACTTGGGTGCCTTGAAAAAGGAAATGTTCTGGCAGGGGCTGTGAGAATCAAAAGCAGATGATAGGGGTTGGAAGGCAAGGAAACAAAGGTACAGGAAGGAGGGTAGAGAAGTGGTTGACAATGCAAGGGACTTAGGGATGTTGTGCACTCTCAGAACCACATGTCGTAGGCAAAGTGGGGTCAATGGAGCAAGTATAGGAACCAATATCTAGGGTACAGTTTAGTTTTAGTTTATTGTCAGGTTTACCGAGGTACAGTGAAACGCTTTGGAAGAGAGGCAAGTGCAACAGGGTTAGTGTCAATGGGGTAAATTGTACGGTGGGAGAGTTGGGGCCAGGGAACATGGAGAAGAAACGGCATCAATTGGGGGGAATGGTGGTCTTTGTATATCCTTCTCTAAAGAGCTCCATGTATAATTGCATCTATTTATGGCACTAGATAACAACATTTTACAGTTGTTTTGATTTACTTTACTGTCTTCAACACTTTCATTTTGTATAGCAATTTAGTTTGTTCAGCTTTCATTTTGCAGACCCACACATTTTCACAGTTTATCTTTTTTCTTGTACATGTTTTGTTAGTTATGCACACTATACCACAAATGTTGTGATTTTTTTTTTAAACCCCGATATATGTGTTAAAAATGCAAGAACAAATGATACAAGGACAGATGGGAAAATAATTAGTGTGGGCTGCATAATCTACCAATAGGTATCGACCAGTTACACAAGTGTGAATAAAAGATAGCAGATGGAAAACAATGAGAAGAAATATGAGGTTATCTACTTTAGCATGAAGAATAGATAACCACTACTGACTGTTAAGTGGTGTGAGACGGTTAAATGTTCGTTTACGAAATGATGTGGGTACAAAAAACACACAATTGAGCATGTAAGTAATAACCAAAGAAATAGGACTAGAGGCAATCAATGCAGAGTAGGTCAGCCCCTTGTGTTCCTGCTTCACCATTCAACATTGAGGCAGCGCTGTGGCGCAGCTGGCAGAGCTGCTGCCTCAGCATAAGAGACTCGGTTTAGATCCTGACCTCGGGTGCTAACTGTGGAGTTTACATGTTCTCTTTGTGACCGAGTGAGTTTCTTGCGGGTACCCCGGTTTCCTCGCACATCACAAAGACATGGTTAATTGGCCGTTGTTAATATTGCCCCAAGCATGTGGGAGTGGATGTTAAAATGGGATAACAGAACTAGTGTGAACAGGTAATGATCAGATGGACTTGGTAGGTCAAATGGCCTATTTCCATGCCAAATCTGTTAATCAATCAATATGAACACGTATGATGTATTCATTGGTTTCAACTCCACTTTTCTGCTTGATTCTTAGAATGTTTGATTTCCCCTATAAACGAACAATCAATCTATCATAGGCTTGAATTCACTTATTGTCTCAGTATCCTCAGGTCAATGGTACAAACTATTCCAAAGATTCAACCTCTGTCTAAAAGAATGTATAGTCTTTCCACTGACTGGATAGCACGCAACTAAAGCTTTTCACTGTACCGCGGTACACGTGACAGTAGATTAAACAAAACGGTGTAACAGATCATGATGTAGAATTAGAATCAATTTGGGCTGAGCTAGGGAACATTAATCAATGTAAATTAAAGGCTACCAATTGGTAGTTGTAACATCGAGCATTGTATAAAGCATGAAATTAGAGTTGCATGTAACAGGATTAATGCAGTAATTATGGGAGATTTGAACCTACATATAGACAAGCCGACATTCAGTGGGTTTTGTGTTCCTCCAGGTGTGGTTGATTTCTCTGAAGATGGGGAAGTGCTTTTAAACTTGCTCAACGGCCACGGTGTCTCATTTAATTGTGTGTCGAAATGCAGGATCTCTTGATCATTCTCATCACAGTCCTGGCACATACATATTGAGTATGTGTAGGAAGGAACTGCAGATGCTGGTTTAAACTGAAGATAGACACAAAAAGCTGGAGTAACTCAGCGGGACAGGCAGCATCTCTGGAGAGACGAAATATTGAGAATGGATGAATGATTGAAGCAGGCTTTCTGTGTGTTGAATTGTGTCCAGCCTATCTCAGACCCTAGAGGGAAAGATAGTTAAAATGGGAGAATGCTACAGAAAGGCAAAAATCCTCTAACAATTCAAAAAAAAAACGCTGCATGATTATGAAGATATTGCAGAAAATGACACAGTTTGTGGATGTACGGTACTATGCAAACTAGACATGAAGTGAATAACTGTATCAATCATTCCTGATAAATGCAGAATAACTTTATCAAGAATGTTGTACTTAGATTAGGATTTCAATCAACTTTAAACGTAAAAATCTATTAAACAATTTATTTATTCAAAATTTTTAAAAGAAACAGATTTTGTGGGAGATAGAATTAACAAACATACAAAAAATGGCTGCAGAATGAAAAGGAATATAAACATTGCCCTAAAGGACAGGATCAGATGGGAAGGGATTTGATTACTTGGGATTCTTTCCAAAGGAAGAGAATTGGGGGGAAAAAATGTGTTCATACATTAAATGCTGGAGTAACTTAGCGGAACAGGCAGCATCTCTCAAGAGAAGGAATGGGTTACGTTTCAGGTCGAGACTCGAAACATCACCTATTCCCTCCCTCCAGAGATGCTGCAGCATTCTGTGTCTATTTTCGGTATAAACCAGCATCTGCACTTCCTTCCTACACAGTTGTTCATAATTTCTTTCCAATAATAGTGAATGAGAAGGTTTCTTTCTATTTGGATTGTATCAATGGAATTAAAAGGGAAGAGGATCAGCCCACTGAGATTCAATGCAATGACCGAAGAGTGAAAAGGAAGGGTGGTTGTCCATTTGGATCCTATGCAAGGTGATTGAATGGGAAAGGATTTTATCCATTGGGATTGTGTTTAAAGTCAGTGAATGAAACAAAAATGTTTTGGTTCATTGAAATTTTATCCATAGAGAATGGATGGGTTGGTTTTTTGCCAAGAGAAAATGTTTTTTTGCCCAAAGAAAATCATTTGAAGATATCAATTTTTAGGAGGCATTTAGAAAGGAAGGAATAGAGGGATAAAGACTGCGTGCAGGCAGATGGGATTACTTAGACTGGCATCATGGTCTGTGCATATACGAGGGGACAAAGGGCCTGGTCCTGTGCTGTATGTTCTATAAGAACCTACAATGAGCCTACAAGAACCTACAAGGCTGCAGGGTGACTTGGACAGGTTGTGTGAGTGGGCGGATACATGGCAGATGCAGTTTAATGTAGATAAGTGTGAGGTTATTCACTTTGGAAGTAAGAATAGAAAGGCAGATTATTATCTGAATGGTGTCAAGTTAGGAAGAGGGGATGTTCAACGAGATCTGGGTGTCCTAGTGCATCAGTCACTGAAAGGAAGCATGCAGGTACAGCAGGCAGTGAAGAAAGTCAATGGAATGTTGGCCTTCATAACAAGAGGAGTTGAGTATAGGAGCAAAGAGGTCCTTCTACAGTTGTACCGGGCCCCGGTGAGACCGCACCTGGAGTACTGTGCAGTTTTGGTCTCCAAATTTGAGGAAGGATATTCTTGCTATTGAGGGCGTGCAGCGTAGGTTCACTAGGTTAATTCCCGGAATGGCGGGACTATCGTATGTTGAAAGGCTGGAGCAATTAGGCTTGTATACACTGGAATTTAGAAGGATGAGGGGGGATCTTATTGAAACATATAAGATAATTAGGGGATTGGACACATTAGAGGCAGGAAACATGTTCCCAATGTTGGGGGAGTCCAGAAGAAGGGGCCACAGTTTAAGAATAAGGGGTAGGCCATTTAGAACGGAGATGAGGAAGAACCTTTTCAGTCAGAGAGTGGTGAAGGTGTGGAATTCTCTGCCTCAGAAGGCAGTGGAGGCCAGTTCGTTGGATGCTTTCAAGAGAGAGCTGGATAGAGCTCTTAAGGATAGCGGAGTGAGGGGGTATGGGGAGAAGGCAGGAACGGGGTACTGATTGAGAGTGATCAGCCATGATCGCATTGAATGGCGGTGCTGGCTCGAAGGGCTGAATGGCCTACTCCTGCACCTATTGTCTATAATGAGGGCGGCACGGTGGTGCAGCTGGTAGAGTGTCTGCCTTGCAGTGTCAGCGGTATGGATTCGATCTTCGCCTCAGTTGCTATCAGTGTGGAGTTTGCACATTCCATCTGTGACCATGATGTTTTCTTCCACTTGCTCCAGTTTCCTCCCAAAATCCCAAAGATGTGCGGGTTTCTGAGTTAATTTGCCTCTATAAATCACCCCCAGTGTGTTTGTCGGGAGTGAATGAGAAAGTGGGATAACATGGAACTCGTGTAAACAGGTGATCGACGGTTGCTGATGGTTGGTCTGTCTCCATGCTGTATCTTTCAAAATTACAAATTAATTGATTAAATTGTTAATCTGATTTTGATGCACGGGTTAAAAGCATTTCTGAAAGGACTGCAAAAATACCTTGCTCTTCTTTAATGCCTTTAGATTGAGTCGGACGAGTACAGATTTGAAGCCTTGTTTAAGTAACTACTGTACAAGCATGGATTCATAGGATGAGTAATGGCAGAGCATTCAGCAGGGACCTATCTTGGCTTAAACCTGTGCTCAAGTATTCTAAGAGATTCACTCGGATTGGAATCATTCTCCTCCTTCTTGTTGAGCAGTTGCTCGGGTTTGAACAAAAAAGGAACTGCTAGAGGAACTCAGCAGGTCAAGCAAAATCTGTGGAGGGGAGTGGAAAGACATGTTTCAGTCGGGACCCTTCTGACTGATTTCCCTCCATAGATGCCGGCTGGCCTGCTGAGTTCCTCCAGCAGTTTGTTTTTTTGCCTCTAATTACAGTACCTGCTATCTCTTCTGTTCCTTGGGATTGAGACTGGCTTCCTTCCCGGTAGTTCTGAGGGATGGGGATATCTATGCATGGATTATTTTAATGTGCATGGCCAATGTACTCCCAGCAACAATGGGAATGAGTATGCTATAACTACCTTCCATTTTACATTGATTATTTGTAAGATTGGTGTAAGATAGTTGCAATGGCAACTTCCAGACTTTTCCAGTAAACTCTTTTCTAATTGCCATTACTACACAGGGAGTCGGAGTGATCGTACGTAAACCCCCAACAGAACAGATCTTCCCGTCGATTTTTCTGTTTCATTTAGTTGTTTATTGAAGTAGTTGTACAAACAAGGAGATGAACATACCAGGCTGTACTTAATTTTGCATACAAGTCATAGCTGGCTGCTCTGACCTGGTCTGGTCCCAGGTCTTTTCCAGATCTGTTCCCCCGTCTGCTCACAGGTCTGGTCGCAGGTCTGGTAAGAACTGTATACTCTCCCTCCCTGTATCTGGCCACTCCCAGTCCGTATGCCCATATATATACACCACCCTGTACGTCTAACGATCACCCCCAAGTGTCCAAAATAATACGGCAAGATATATCTAGACAAAATTATATAATATGCCAACAGTAGCTAGCCTAACATAAATGGCTCCTACACACCGGCCCCTAATTGTTCCACGTATATAACTAAACATTTACCAATAAATATTAATACGAGCTATAAAAACTTTACACATAATCAAAAAAAAGTATGTGCTATGTGTTGGCACTCAATCTACTTCAGTGATTCTTCAATCTTTAGGGCCACTAGTCTTTGCTGTACTCAGGCCTCAGCTTCTTGGAGCAGACATATCTGCATTGTGATACATCAGTAGTATCCCTTACAAAAGAGATCCTGCTTGCTACAAATGTTTGAAAGCATTTGGTTTCGTTGTTAATGTACTTAAGCACTGTTGTGCTATTGGTCCAAAAGATGGATTTGTCCAGTTGAAGCTGTAATTCTTTTCGCAGCATTGTGTCAATTGACAGCTAGGACTGCAGCTGTAAGCTCCATTCTGGGAATCGTCACTTGTTTTAATGGTGCCACTCTGGATTTTCCCATTATGAATGCAACATGCACTTCTTTGCTATCATTTTCCAGTCTTAGATATGAAACAGTACCGTAGCCACTTTTGCTGGCGTCTGAAAAGTGGTGCAGCTGTGCATATCTGATTTGACCAAAGCTTGTGGGCTTCATGCACCGGTCCACTTTAAACTCTGCCATCTTGTTGAGATCTGCTGACCATCCTGTCCTTCGCTGAGAGAAGGATTGGGGTATATTTTCATCCCATCCAAGCTTTTCCTTGCAGAGCTCCTGCATAATCAGCTTGGCTGGCAGAATAAATGGTGCTAGAAATCCTAAAGGATCGTATATCGAGCCGATCACGGATAAGATGCCATGTCTACTGTATGGTCGCTCCTGTACACCAATTCTGAACTTGAACACATCTGTTTCAACGCACCAGCGCAATCCCAGTGCTCTTTCCATTGGCAGATTGTCTTTGTCCATGTCCAACTCCTTGATCTCTTTGGTTCTGTTTTCCTGTGGAATGGATGCCAATACAGCACAGCTGTTGCTGATGAATCTTGACAGCATGAATCCTCCCACTTGGCAGATGGCAGTCAGGTCTCTTACCATTTGAACTGCTTCTTGTTCCGAAAGCATGGATTTTAAACAATCATCTACATAGAAGTTGTTCTTTACTGTGTTTGTCACCTCTGCTGGAAAGTGAGCTTTGTTATCTTCAGCAGTTTTCCTTAATGCAAAGTTTGCACATCTTGTTGACGACATGGCTCCAAAAAGATGTACCTTCATCCGGTATTCAACAAGATCTTGCTGCATATCACCATTGGGCCACCACAGAAATCGCAGATAGTCAACATGCTTTTCTGATACCTTGACCTTATCAAACATTGCTTTGATGTCAGCCATCAAAGCAACCGGTTCTTGACTGAATCTGATGAGAACTCCAATGAATGAGTTGGTTCAGTCTGGACCCTGCAGCAGTTGGCAGTTAAGTGATGTTCCTTTGAAGACTGCACCACAGTCAAAGACCACCCTAAAGTTCCTTTCTTTGAGTGATACACCCCGTGGTGAGGGATGTACCAGAGTTCCCCATCACTTCGATTCATCTGGTCCACTGGTATCCTTTCAGCATAACCATTGTCAATCATTTCTGTGAGGAAAGATGTAGATTCATCGTGAAACTTCTCATTCTTGCCAAACTTGCGTTTCAAGCTCAGGTTGCGGTGCTCAGCATGCTGTTATTTGGCATGCTGGCGTTTTCTTGCTTGAAAGGTAAGTCTAGACAATGGTGTCCATCCGTCATCCTTGCTGAACGATTCATAATATCCAAGAACTTTACATCTTCTCTGGACATTTCCTCTATTTCCTTATTGGTTCTTTCACTGAAGTCGTGATTGTATTGTTTGACCAGTAGCTCCTCAAGGTTTGCAATGGATATTCGATTGATAGCAGCAGCAGGGCAGCCATTTACATCCCTGCTGTCGTTGTCTCTTTTCAGGGGACCATAGATGACCCACCCCAGTAGGGTTTTTACAGTATAAGAAAATAACTGCAGATGCTGGTACAAATCAAAGGTATTTATTCATAAAATGCTGGAGTAACTCAGCAGGTCAGGCAGCATCTCGGGAGAGAAGAAATGGGTGACGTTTCGGGTCGAGACCCTTCTTCAGACTGATGTCAGGGGGGCGGGACAAAGGAAGGATATAGGTGGAGTCAGGAAGATAGAGGGAGATCTGGGAAGGAGGAGGGGAAGAGAGGGACATGCTCTCTCGTTGCTCCCCCTCTGTGATTTCTCCTGCCCTCCTACTCTATAACCTCCAACTTTAGATAGTTCCTCTGTCCCTCTCTTCCCCTCCTCCTTCCCAGATCTCCCTCTATCTTCCTGTCTCCACCTATATCCTTCCTTTGTCCCGCCCCCCTGACATCAGTCTGAAGAAGGGTCTCGACCCGAAACGTCACCTGTTCCTTCTCTCCCGAGATGCTGCCTGACCTGCTGAGTTACCCCAGCATTTTGTGAATAAATACCTAGGGTTTTTACAGTGTATGGTCCATCCCCTTGGCTGTTGACCAGCTCCCAAGGTTCCAATACCTTTAAAGCATTTGTTCCGATGAGTAGGTCAATGTCAGAGTCTATTTCAGGAATCTTGATTTCCTTCAAGCAAGGCCATTGTGTCAGATCTTCTTGTCTGGGAATGTTCAGCTGAGAAACAGGCATGGTCTTATGTGTGAACACATTAGATAGTTGAATAAAATCGTCTTTGTCCAGACTAGATATTTCCAAAACTGAGATATGACAACTGATCACAGGCTTCACTTGGTTCATGGTACTCAAGAAAATTTTGGTCCTTCTTGTAATGTTCAGCCTTCTCATCAAGCTTTCTGTGCAAAAGGTAGATGAACTTCCACGATCCAAAAATGCCTATGTTTGCAACACTGTGCTCCCCTTGTGGCTCTTTACTTGTACTGGTACAATGGAGGTTTCACCGCCGGCCCCAATATGCCCACACATTTGAGATGAGAGAACAGCATCACTCTGCAATTGACCTACTCGTCAGTACAAATGCTTCAAAGGTATTGGAACCTTGGGAGCTGGTCAACAGCCAAGGGGATGGACCATATGCTGTGAAAACCTTACTGAACATAAATGGCTCCTACAATAGTCATATATTCTGCAGGTTTGAACAAGTGAAACCGTCGCTTTTTGAGGTGAAGAAGTTGATCCATGGGAGCTTGGAAAGTAAAAAGGGTGCAATGGAATCCACGGATAGGACCCTGAATGGTGGCTTATTCTGCTTCTGGGTTTGTTGTTAGCTGAAGAATGCAGGTCTGCATCCCACCCGATCTGATATTCGAGGCAGCTCGTATCTGCCTGAACGTAGATGTTTCCACCACTTCCATAATCATAAGTTCATGAGACATAGGAGCAGAATCAGACCATTGGCCAACCAAATCTGCTCCACCATAGAATCATGGCTGATCTATTTTCCCTCTCAACCACATTCTCCTGCCTTCTCCCCATAAATCTTTCACGCCCTCACTAATCAAGTACTATCAATCTCCACTTTTAAAATACCAAATTACTTGGCCTCCACAGCCGTCTGGCAATTAATTCCACAGATTCACTGCCCTCTGGTTAAAGAAATTCCTCCTCATCTCCTTTCTAAAGATATGTCCTTTTATTATGAGGCTGTGCCCTCTGGTTCTTGACTGTCCCATTGTTGGAAACATCCTCTCCACATCCACTCTATCGAGGCCTATGGACTGTTGACCAAAGCCATGTCCCCATACTGTATATGGTATTGCTAACTGTATTACCCCATGACTCTGCCCTTCTGTACTGCTCTTGAAGGCCCTTGCACTGTATTATCTGTGCCCTCTGATTACCCCCATGGAAGGTTATGAGTCACTTCCTCAGATATCTGACCCAGGCTCCAATGCCTGCAACCTCTGCTGTTTCTCCACAACAATATCTATTGTTGATATGTCTGCTCCTAGAAGACGGTGAGCTCTGAACTATTTGGATATTTCCACGGCTAACATGCTCCAGCGAGCTGGGTTCAATCCTGACCTCTGGGTTTGCACATTTTTCCTGCGACAGATTTGTCCTTCATGCCACATGACCCACAGGTTGGTAGGTTGATTGGCCAAAATTAGAGCACATGGTATTGGGGGTAGGGTATTGACATGGATAGAAAATTGGTTGGCAGACAGGAAACAAAGTGTAGAGATTAACGGGTCCCTTTCAGAATGGCAGTCAATGACTAGTGGGGTACCACAAGGCTCGGTGCTGGGACTGCAGCTATTTACAATATACATTAATGATTTAGATGAAGGGATTAAAAGTAACATTAGCAAATTTGCAGGTGGCACAAAGCTGGGTGGCAGTGTGAACTGTGAGTAGGATGCTATGAGGATGCAGGGTGACTTGGACAGGTTGGGTGAGTGGGCAGATGCATGGCAGATACAGTTTAATGTGGATAAATGTGAGGTTATCCACTTTGGTGGCAAGAACAGGAAGGCAGATTATTATCTGAATGGTGTCAAGTTAGGAAATGGGAACGTACAACGAGATCTGAGTGTCCTTGTGCATCAGTCACTGAAAATAAGCATGCGGGCACAGCAGGCAGTGAAGAAAACTAATGCCATGCTGGCCTTCATAACAAGAGGAGTCGAGGAGAGGAGCAAAGAGGTCCTTCTGCAGTTGTACAGGGCCCCGGTGAGACCACACCTGAAGTATTGTGTGCAGTTTTGGTCTCCAAACCTTTGGGGAGTCCAGAACCAGGGGCCACAGTTTAAGAATAAGGGGTAGGCCATTTAGAACGGAGATGAGGAAAAACTTTATCACCCAGAGAGTTGTGGATCTGTGGAATTCTCTGCCTCAGAAGGCAGTGGAGGCCGATTCTCTGGATGCTTTCAAGAGAGAGTTAGATAGAGCTCTTAAAGATAGCAGAGTCAAGGGATATAGGGAGAAGGCAGGAACGGGGTACTGATTGTGGATGAAAGATCAGCCATGATCAAAGTGAACGGCGGTGCTGGCTCGAAGGGCCGAATGGCCTACTCCTGCATCTATTGTTTATAGTCAAGAGTCAAGAATGTTTTATTACCATATCTCCCAGACAGAACAATGAAATTCTCACTTAAAGCAGCACAACAGAATATGTAATATATGTAATCATATTACTCTGTAAACAATAATAAACGAGAAAAAAAGTTCAGTATATATACACACACACATTAAAAACAACCCCCTGAAAGAATTATGGAAAGCCAACACCGTGATTATCCCATATTAGTTATTTTTTCTCCCTCACTCTCTTGTGATGCCTCGTTAGCCTGGATAATTCTGTTAAACAGGTTGAAGGACACCGCTGGACGGTAAATAAACTCTCGGTCCCACACACCAGAGTGCCCGCACAGGGATAACGGGGACAGTGGCTGTGTTTCAGTCTCAGTGTAATGGATTCTCTGTGTAAACATTCTTGGTGTTTGGGGGGTGGGGGGAGGAGAGAAGAATGTTGATACGTGTTTCAGGAAATTCCTCCCTCTTCTCGCAGTGTCACATTCGATCCGCATTTGTGTATGGCAGCCAGACATTTTGCCATCCGGAGTTTGAACAGGTCTCGCTGTCGGAAATCTTTCCTGAAGTGACACTCAACAACACAACTCCTTTAATCAGAAGCATATATAGATTATCAGACTGAAGACCTGTTTCATACATTGCAATACTACTCATACTCAAAAAGTGTAGGGAGGAACTGCAGATGCTGGTTCAAACTTCATGCTCAAAAAGTAATGGACAACTCTAGATGTTGAGAGGTGGTGAGGGTGGATGTGGCAAGGATGTTTCCCTTGTGAGAGAAGCTAGAATCTTGTTTTAAAAAGAGGTTGTCCATTTAAGAGATCAAGGTAGATTTTTTTCTCTGTCTGAGTTCTTAGACTCCCCCCAAGAGAGGTGGAGGCAGTGTCTGAATATTTTAAAAGTATTTAAAGATTCTTAATAAGCAAGGGAGTAAAAGTTCAGCATGAGTAGAGTTGAAGTTACAATGAAACCAACCATGACCTAATGACCTTACTGAAAGCTGGAATAGACTTGAATGTAGCTTTTGTTCATAAGACCATTGGAAACCACTGTTTACCTTTTTCAGTCAGGGTTTAAATAAAGCAACCTGATTAAGAATGAGAGAAAATAAGCTGGTTCCAGTTACTGGAGTGGTCTGTTAAAAGGCTGACATCTTGCACGGAGCTGGTGATGCAGGTAGATGTGACATTGCTTTGTTACACGGTCATACATGATTAAACAGCTGCTGTCTCTCACATCCCCTGCTAGTAAGCAGCCATTTGTTCTGCCCTCACAGATTTACTGCTGTGCATCCAGGCTGCAGTTCCATTTGGAGAAAGGCAAGCTCTTGCAGCCTGGGGGATGGCACCAAAATTCAACCCCAACCTGAAAATGACACGATTACTGAATAGTTTTGCCACTGCTTTAAAGTACAAAGTATCTAGCTGACACAAAAGGTCCTTGGATTTGAAACAAAATAGAGAAATGCACCAGAACGGTGGGCCATCTGGGAGCACAGGTGCGAGGTTCCCTTAAAGGGGCGAGTAAGGTGGACAGTATGGTGAAGAAACCATCTAGCAGGCTTGCCTTCATTGGTATGGGTATTGAGTACAAAAGTTGGGACATCATGACACAACTGTACCAGTTGTTGGTGAGACCTAGTCACCTATCTACAGTAAGGAGGTCATTAAGTAGGAAAGGATGCAGAAAAGACTCACCAGGATGTTACCTGGGCTTGTGGGATTGTTGTAGGGTGAGGTTGGATAAGCTGAAACTTATTTTGAAGTGTGTAGGAGGGTGAGGGGTGATCTTATTGAGCTGCACAAGATCATGAGGGACATGGATAAAGTGAACACTCACAGCTTTTTTTTACAAGGGTAGAGGATTCTAAGACTCAATGCCATGGTCTTGAAAAAGGTGAAAGAAATCTATATGACAGACCACACGTTTCACTCAGAGGGCAGTCTGTATCTGGAATGAACTGCCAGAAGAAGCTGTAGAAGTGGATATAATTATGACTTAAAAAAGACATTTGGACATACATGTGGATAGGAAGAGTTTCGAGGGTAATGGTGAAATGCAGGCAAATGGCAATAGCCCAAGGCGTCAACTTGGTCGGCATGGGAAAGGTGCGCTGATGGCCTGTTTCCGTGCTGTACAGCCCTGCAACTTTAGCATTGAGCCTCGTTTTGTCAGGGCTGCTGCAAGACTATCGGTGATTGAACAAGAGAAGGGTTGGTACAGGCACCGACCAAAGTGGGGGAGTTAAGACTATCACAAGGACAGAGTGCAGCTGGAACCTTCAGTTTCCTTGATGATATTGTGGTGATTATTTAATCACAGACAGGAATGGCAGCTCAACATTCCTGGATATGGATTTTTCAGACAAAATATTAAGGGAGATAAGGACTGAGTGTAGTATCATTGGCTGCAGAGACAATTTTCAATTCTGAGAGATTATATGTGAGACAGATCAACAAATGAGTCAATTTGCAATGAAAAGGGGGGAATTTCACTGCCAGGGTGCACTATAGACCCGACTGCAATTAGAGTAAATCGTAGAGAAGGTTCATAGGCAGGTTTCAGAGAAGTGAAAACCTATTTCTACTCCCTAGCGTTTGAGGCCCTCTGAGGGGGCGCTGTTAATTGTTTATGTATGTGGTGTTATGTTTGTGTGCCATTGTATGTTCGTTCTTAGTACCTGAACTGATGTACAGCACTTTGGTCAACGTGGGTTGTTTTTAAATGTGCTATACAAATAAAATTGACTTGACTTGGCTTGAAAAGGCTGTGAAAGTGGGGTGGGGTAGGCAGTGATTGGGATTTCAATTACTCTGGGACAGGATCAGCATAAAGGGAATAAAAGTACATTCAAGGGAATTTTTGTAATCAGTAGAAAAAATCCAACAAAAGAGAGGCTGATAATTTATTTATTTTTCAGTGATTGAATGTGTGAAAATGGGAAAGATGTATTGTGATGGCACATATCACAACATAATTCTGGAAAAGGACAAATACAGATTTGCTGTAAAAGCTTTAAAATGGGCGAAGGTCAATTTTATCATGCTGAGATATGTTTACCAAAAATAAACTGGGAACTTTTATTTGAAGGCAATCCAGTGGGAGGCATTCAAGAAAGGAGATAGTGAGGACAGAGATCAAAAATGTCCCTCATAGAAGAAAACGAGGAACTCTAAAGTTTAGGCTTGTATGGATATGCAGGTTAGGATAAAATAAAAAGCTCAGCATGTCAAGTACTGAATGCTCACTACTGCAGAAAGCCTAAGACGGTTGGGGCTAAAATCTGAAAGAAAATATAGCTGGCAAAGAAGGTGCATTGGACATATTGTTGGTTAAACCGAGAAAAAAAATCCTATAATGTTTTATAATACTTGAAGGAAAAGCGATAACTGAGGAAAGAATTGTTCCTTTTTGAGAGCAAACTGGTGGTTTATTTTTAAATTAATTGTAAATGAATACTTTGCGCTTGATTTCATGGGAGAGGCAGAAACAGCCCACATTCAGTTTTCCAGGGTCTCTCAAAGTTGTTAAATTAAAAGGGGGATTGCCAAGTATTCCATTCCATTCCATTGCAGGATGTGACTATCGTTTTCCAGTACTCTTTGGTACAAGATGTGGTGTTGTATGACTAGAAAAGTACAACTAGTGGTACCTTTGCTTAAATGGGAATTAGATTGAATAATTATAAGCCAGCCAGTTCAACATCAGTGGTCAGAAAATTATTGGAGAAAATTTCTGAAGGAGCATGAAGATCATTTTAGTTAAGGATAGAAGCGTGGAATAGTTATGGCAAGGTGTCTGACTAAAGATTGAACTCAAGGGAGGTGTAGTGGCACAGCAGTTAGTGATGATATTTCACAATTTCAGGGACCTAGGTTTCAACCATACCCTGGGGGCTATCTGTGCAGAATTTGCACATTTGGGTGCTCTGCTTACCTCCCATATCCCAAGGATATGTTGATGGGTTAATTTGCTATTGCAAATTACTCCTTAATATTGGTTAATGGCAACAAAAAAAATCAAAGGGAACTTGGTAGACAGAGGTAGGGGGAAATGAGGGGTGAGAGTGAAAGGGATTAATGAGATTGCTCCTAGGGTGGGATGAATGGCCCACACTTATATCTACATTTACACAGGACTCTAGGTCGAGTGCTAGGAGTTGGTTGTATCCTAAACTGCTCTTTGGCATGATGGGAGGAATGCCGTAATTTTCTATGATTGTCCTTGATTCACCCTTACGTTCCCGCAGTCAAATTTTATTCTGGTACATGGATGACTGTATTGATGCTGCTTCCTGCTCTCTGTTCAATAACTGCAGACCATTTGACTTGAGACACAAAATGCTGGAGTAACTCAGCGAGACAGGCAGCATCTCTGGAGAGAAGGAGTGGGCGACGTTTCGGGTCAAGACCCTTCTTCAGACCATTTGATTTTCCTGTTTGTATCAAAATCGACGTGTTTTGTTGCATGTTTGTCAAGGCGGAGCAGTAGAGTTGCTGCCTTTCATAATAATAATAATAATAATAATATTCATTTATTGTCATTGCAACGAGTACAACGAAATTAAAAAATAGCCAATCCTGACGGTGCGTACAAACATATATGCAATAAATGCAAAAACAAATAAATACATAAATACAATTAAATACAATTATATTAAGTACAAAGATTTTTTAGTGTTGCCTAGTGCAAAGGTAGTGTTCAGTTCTCGTATGGCCCTGGGGTAAAAACTGTTCTTAAGTCTGTTTGTTCGGGATTTTATCGACCTGCTCTTTCCGGTTCGATCCTGACTATGGGTGCTGTCTGTATGGAGTTTGTATGTTCTCCCTGTGACTGCATGGGTTTTCTTCGGGTGCTCCAGTTTCCTCCCACATTCCAAAGATGTGCAGATTTGTAGATTAATTGGCTTTTGTAAATCGTAAATTGTCCCTAGTGTCAAGGATAGTGTTAGTGTATGGAGCGGTTGGTGGTCGGCACAGACTCGGTGGGTTGAAGGGCCTATTTCCACACTGTATCTCTAAAGTCTAAAGTTATCCATCTATAAGATTAACTTAGCTTTTCTCTCTCCACAGACTCTGCCTGACCTGTTGAGCATTTCCAGCATTGCCTTTTGGTTTCAAGTATCAGCAACAGCTCCGACCTATAATGTACAGGTTCACATGTCTCTTTGTTTTCTAACTGCCCTCATTAAACTATTTACTGACGGCTTTGAATGTATTGGAATCACCGGGGCAACGGGCCTCACCTATCAAAGACGTGGGTAACACTGCGGCACTGCCACGAGTGCTTCTGTCACACAGCTTCGGCAACCTGGGTTCAATCTTAATCTTGTGTGGGAAGGACTGCAGTCTCCGGTCCTTCATCCACTGGACATTGAGAAACGTATAAGATTATTAAGGGGTTGGACACGTTAGAGGAAGGAAACATGTTCCCAATGTTGGGGGAGTCCAGAACCAGGGGCCACAGTTTTAAGAATAAGAGGTAGACCATTTAGAACTGAGATGAGGAAAAACTTTTTCAGTCAGAGAGTTGTGAATCTGTGGAATTCTCTGCCTCAGAAGGCAGTGGAGGCCAATTCTCTGAATGCATTCAAGAGAGAGCTAGATAGAGCTCTTAAGGATAGCAGAGTCAGGGGGTATGGGGAGAAGGCAGGAACGGGGTACTGATTAAGAATGATCAGCCATGATCACATTGAATGGCGGTGCTGGCTCGAAGGGCTGAATGGCCTCCTCCTGCACCTATTGTCTATTGTCTATTGAGCTGTGTCCAGTGTTGAAGCCCCTCAAGGAGAGGTTAGTTTAGTTTAGAGATATAGAGTAAAATCCGGCCCTTCGGCCCACCATCAGCTCCGACCAGTGATCGCCGCACACTTGCACTATCCTACATACACTAGGAACAATTTCTAATTATACCAAGCCAATTAACCTACAAACCTTTACGTCTTTGGAGTGTGGGAGGAAACCGGACACCCTGGCGAAAACCCACGCAGGTCACGGGGAGAACGTACGAACTCAGTACAGACAACACTCGTCGTCAGGATCGAACCCGGATCCATGGCGCTATAAGACAGAAACGTTACCACTGCGCCACCGTGCCACACAGTTGTTTCACCTGAGACGGCCATATGAGTGGCAGTGGTGCTATGTACACAAAAATTGTGCTGACTACTAATGTATAAAATCAATATTAGAGTCTGTACAACATATATTGCACAGTGATTGTGGTGACAGAACCCAAGACTATGTAAAAAGATTACTGTATGAAAGTTCTTACTAATGTCCTCGGTTTGCAGTGATGGACATAAAGGTACAAGACGGGAGTGGAAAGGAGAATGGCACCTGACAGCAGTTGTAAATAAATCAATATCTTAAGACTGTCACCTCAGACCCAACACAGCTCTGCTCTTTCCCTGCCAGAGCATTGCCTTCCACCATGTCAACTCTAGCTCCATTTTACAGCCTACACTATATCATTGTGTTCCTGTGGCACCCTACCCCATGTCCATCCTTACTGTGCAAGCTACGTTATATCACCTGATGTAGTGCCCCCAACTTTCACCTCCACTAAGATTCGATACCAACTAAGGGTGCTGTCTGTACGGAGTCTGTACGTTCTCCGTGACTGCATGGGTTTTGCTCCGAGATCTTCGGTTTCCTCCCACACTCCAAAGACGTATAGGTTTGGAGGTTAATTGGCTTGCTATAAATGTAAAATTGTCCCCAGTGTGTGTTGGGGTGGTGTTAAGGAAAATAACTGCAGATGCTGGTTCAAATTGAAGGTAGACACAAAATGCTGGAGTAACTCAGCGGCTCAGGCAGCATCTCAGGGGAGAAGGAATGGGTGACGTTTCGGGTCGAGACCCTTCTTCAGACTGATCGGGAGAGGTTAGTCAGGGGAGTGGAAAATTTGAGGCGGTTGATGTCACGCCAGCAGTTAGAAATGAAAAGGTCTAGTGAAGGTAGATGGCCAGCCGGGGGAGTCCAAGAGGAGGGATTCCGCTGGAGATGGGAGAAGCGGTCATCACTGGGTGGTGTGGACTCCTTTCCATGGTTAATATGCGGGGATCGCGGGTCAGTGCGGACTCGGTGGGTCGAAGGGCCTGTTTCCGCGCAATATCTCTAAACTAAACTAAACGAAATCTTGCACATACATCTGCTGCTTTCAGTAAAAGTGACTGTGGAACTGTTAAATCATTAAAACCCATTTGATTCACTAACATTAGCTAAGGAAGGAAATCTGCCACCCTTTCCTGAGCTGATACTATGGTTTATTCTTGTTAGTCACCAAGTGGCCCAGCAAAACACTCACTTGCTTCAAACTGGGGTGACCTGTTGGAAATATATAAAATTAGTGGAGGCACAATAGATGGTCAGAATGCCTTTCCCATGGTACAGCTATCAAAAGCAAGAGGGCAGAGGTTTGGGGTGAGAGGGAGGGGTTTTATAGAGGATTAGACGGGATAGTTTTATTTTACACAGAGTGGTTGATGTGTGGAACCCTCTGCCAGATTAGGTGATGGTGGAATTAGACATAATTAGTATGTTTATGAGACATTTTTGGCAGGAACTTAAATAGACAAGACATAGAAGGATGTGAACCACATGCATCAAATGGAATCCGTGTCAATGGGCAATACAGTTGTTATGGACATGGTGGCCTGAAGGGCCTATTGCTGTGCTGTACACCTCCACAACTCCACAAACCACAATAAGTATATAAACTATTTTAAGAAGGAGGCTTAGCAATACTATTTTCACATCAGATAAATATAAGTAATAACTGCTAGAATACACACATCTTGAAAGAATTAAAATAATGAATGCATATACATATCTGCGGACATACAGTTATCCACAGTTTTGCCACTTGCCTTGGGCAGCCTGCAATAGCCACAGAATAAATGGAATACTTACATAACAAGCAGCTATTTTAAATGACATGTGGCTAGAATGACAGGCTCTGAACCCTGGGGGTAACTTTTCCCCCCTCACTTTAACCAACCGCTGGTTGAGTGACGTGGTAATCCTGGGTTCCAATGTGATGGGCACTTAGGAGTTTTTACATTGAATTATTGGGCATCTAACATTACTGCATAGGAAAGCACCAGGAGAGGGAGTGGGCTGTCACATTAAATACAAACTTGGCTTCAGATGCAGGCTAGAATTTTAGAACCTGAATATACATGTAATGCGACCCTGCTTGTAAGATTCAAGCCTGCGGTTGAAGGTTTTCAGTTATCTCAAATGTGCTTCTTAATATGCTGGCAATTTTATTCGACTGAGTGAAAGGTCTTCGAGGAACTCTATGGGGAATTACAGGAATGTGGATTGAATTACATTTCTACCTACAGGGAATGCAAAGGAAATAAGTGGCTGTCTGAATGTGTGCATAAATATATGTCTAGGTCAGAGTAGGCCTGTATGTGCCTGCACCTAAATGTCTGTGTACCTCTGTTTGCCTGTATGTGCTTGCACCTAAGTGTCTGTGTATCTCTGCGTCTATTCGTGTTTGTATGATAGCATTTTTATCTGCAGAGATACTGTAATGTGTAGGAAGGAACCGAAGATGTTGGTTTAAACCAAAGATAGACACAAAAGCTGGAATAACTCAACGAGTCAGGCAGCATCTTTGGAGAAAAGGAATAGGTGACGAATCGGGTCAAGACCCTTCTTCAGACTAGAGACCCATCTTCAGACTGAGAGTCAGGGGAAAAGGAAACAAGAGATATAGATGATGATATGATAGAAATGCAAAAAGCAACGATATTATAATATTTATATGCATGTGCAGTCTTTTTTTTAAGTCCATAAGTCAAAGCTGTTTGTTTATATCTGTCTGCAGGCATACTACCAACCAGATACAAAGTGCTGGAGTAACGCAGCGGGTCAGACAGAATTTCTGGAGAAAAAGATGTTTTGGGTTGGGACCTTTCCTCAGAGATGAAGGGTCCCGACCCGAAATGTCACCCATCCTTTGTCTCCAGAGATGCTGCCTGACCCGCTGAGTTGCTCCAGCATTTTGTGTCTACCACCAATATTGTCATCACACAATCCTCCAAATTCACTGGAATCATGAGTTAACCCACTCATTCCTGGGATCATTCTTGTAAACCTCCTCTATGCCCTCTCCAGAGCCAGCACATCCTTCCTCAAATATGGTGTCCAAAATTGCTCACAATGCTCCAAATGCGGCCTGACCAGCGCCTTATAGAGCCTAAGATAGACACAAAATGCTGGAGTAACATAGCGGGACAGGCAGCATCTCTGGAGGGAAGGAATGAGTGACGTTTCAGGTCGAGACCCTTCTTCAGACTGACCCTTGTAGAGCATGTGCCTGTAAAGCTGCAGCAGATAAGAGTTTTGTTATACTGGTCCTGGTGTACGACAATTAAACACTCTTGACTCATGTTAGACTCGGTTGACCACATTGGGCAGGTCACATTGTGTACATGCCTGACACCAGAGTCCCAGAAGCAGACACACTGTATATTGAGCTGCCAGAAGAAAATAATTCTGGATGGAAAGGGGAAAACATTTAATGATGTTCTCAATGTTCTCAATGTTCCCCCATTGACCATCAAATTCAGATCTCTCAAAGCTGTAATGGAGGCAAGTTATTTTCGATCCCAAGGCAGTGCCTGAGAAGGAGAGGAAAAGTGTGTGTGTGTGAGAGAGCGGATGGATTTACATCTGTACATCTATGAATCTATATTTTCATCAGTCTAGAAGGCAGACACAAAATGCTGGAGTAACTCAGTGGGTCTGGCAGCATCTCTGGAGAAAAGGAATAGGTGATGTTTCACGTCGAGACCCTTCTTCAGCCAAGACCCTTCATATTCTTTTTCTGCAGAGATGCTGCCTGACCCGCTGAGTTGCTCCAGTATTTTGTGTTTATCTTCGGTGGAAACTGGCATCTGCAGTTCCTTCCCACACACTTTTCATCAGTCTCTGTATGTATTCTCTGTACTTCCAGCATTTGCCGTTTTTACTTTATATTTTATATTTTCATGTTATGCATTTTTTATTGAGATTTAGATAATCTGCTTCTGATAATCAATCCCTAATTGATTGAGGGATAAGTGTTGGCCCAAGACACTGGGTGGGAAATCCCGTTGCTTCTCTTCATAATGTATCCATTCCTCGATTTCCGATGTGTTTCTGGAAAACATTGTGTTTAAAGGGATTCCATAATTCGATAAGGCTGTGTGAAGTGCAGTGCGGGTTTCCAGCATGAATTCCTATAAGCATTTCTTCTTGCAGAAAACAACTTTGTAAATCAAAGGCATTTGCCCCAAAGATTCAATGTTGTGAAAAGTTGCAAAGTTTGTAAATCGAGGAATCACTGCAGGCCTCCTGAATCTCAGTCTGAAGAAGGGTCTCGACCCGAAACATCACCTATTCCTTTTCTCTAGAGATGCTGCCTGTCCACTGAGTCACACCAGCATTTTGTGTCTGTCTTCGGTTTAAACCAGCATCTGCAGTCCCTCCTGAAACACTGCAGCTCACTGACAGGGTGGGGGTGGGGGGGGGGGGGGGGGGTGGGGGGTGGGGGATCTCAGTTCAGCAGCTCCTTCAGCATTACACTGGATTGACAAATTCTGAAGTTCAAGGTTCAGCAGAGCAATGTAAACTGAAAACGTTCATGATTCAACGACAAGAATGTGGCTTGTTGGCATGCAACACCCAGTACTGATGCATTCAAAATGCCCTAATTTAGGACAAGCTGGTGCATGAGCTGCAGATGGATTGTGCGCCAGAGATTCCCCCCTCGTGTGACAGGATCCCTCAATCAACCAGCTGTACCACCAGCTAAGTGTCTTGGGCAGCCTGTTGACACGGTGAGCTGCGCCGTTGGTTAATCAATGTTGGGATCCGCTGCAGACTTGCTGATGCGTTACTGGCTGCTCTGCTCGCAGGGAGACCAGATGGCAACAATCAGTCTGTCGCACAGCCAGGTCCGTGAGGCACAGTGCGGGGAAATTCATTTTCTCTCTGCCGGTGCCTCTACAAGAAAGGGAGGGAGGGAGGGAGGGAGGGGAGAGAAGGGGGCAGGTTTGTGAAGTGAATAAGCACTCAGTTGTCCTGTGATTTTTAAGTTGATCTGGCGAAACTGGATTAAAACCACTCCCAAACTCCCTGCCCACAGTATTGCTCCAGGAGGTGACAATTTCCCCATCAACAAGATGAAAATGTCTAACCCCTGTGCTTGATGGGATAATGTAAAAGGGGCTTCAGTCTGTATTTACCACGTCAGGCCCTGTCCTGCACGTGTTTGATGGATCTGCATCTGGCAAAGCTGTTTCTGCCCCAACACTTAGGTATCTCATTACTCTCAACCCAGTAACTTTGTGGGTCAGAAGAGGTGAGGGAGGAAAATATTATATAAAAATGATGGAGAAAGGGATTTACAGTCTCGTCTGCTGCTCGAACCCATTTGGCTGATTGACATTTCCTGTACAACTGCTTATTTTCTGGTACTTAAATTCACTGATCAATAATGGATGACATATGTCCTCTCCAACATACGGCTGCATAAGTCCCCGATTTTTAACTTGACTTGGTTGCAGCCCAGCATGGCTTAGATGAACAGGATGTAGACCTTAAGTAGTATAAGAAAATAACTGCAGATGCTGGTACAAATCGATTTATTCACAAAATGCTGGAGTAACTCAGCAGGTCAGACAGCATCTCTGGAGAAAAGGAATAGGTGACTTTTCAATTCAAGACCCTTCTTCAGAAGCTACTCCAGCTTTTTGTGTCTATCTTCACTTTAAACCAGCATCAGTTCCTTCATAAACAGCATGTTGAACATACATATACCAGGTTATCAATGGCAGTGACAATTGCAGGATATAGGGGGTGTTTGCTGAGATGGGAAGAAGTATAGAGAATTCCCATAGATAGAATCAAATTATACTGCAGCACCAAACATACATTAGTGACTGGTCAAATGTATTTGACCCCTTTTTTTGATTTTTGACAATGTCTCTGAGCCCACCGTTCAGTAGCTGACATGATAAGGGCCAACTTCAATTGGTTGCAGCAGAGATGGTTATTCTCCTTCATGAGGAGGAGGTGTGATATTGCAGCACAGTCTTTTACAGTTATAATTAATGCTTGTTATCAGCAAGTTTACATTGAGTAAATTCCACATAAATCTTGGCATAGTGGCGCAGCGGTAGAGTTGCTGCCTTACAGCGCCAGAGACCCGGGTTCAATCCTGACTACGGGTGCTGTCTGTACGGAGTTTGTATGTTCTCCCTGCGACCGGGTGCTCCCAAACTCCAAAGACGTACAGGTTGGTAGGTTAATTGACTTTGGTAAAATTGTAAATTATTCCTAGTGTGCAGGATAGTGTTAATGTACGGAGTGATCGCTGGTTGGTGCGGACTCGGTGGACCAAAGGGCCTGTTTCGCTAAAGTCTAAAGCTGTATCGCTAAAGTCTAAAGTAAAGTCTAAAGTCTAAATCAATAGTACTGTCTAACAAAACTACTGAACTCTTATGAGAGTTTTAGCAATGGTCTAGCAAGAATAAGGAACTGAAGGATTTCAATATTAGTAAAAAAAAGTAGTGACTGGAGACAGTGAACTGGTTTTCATCTTTTGAAATTCTATAGATTCTGGAACTGGTCTGTGAGTTGGAAGTAGCAAATGTGATCCCACTATTTAAGAAAGGAGGGAGAAAGAAACCAGGAAACTGGGGACTTGTTAGATGGATGTCAGAAGTTGGGAAAGTGCTGTAACCAACAGTGTAATAACCCAACAGCTTGAAAAGTGTACTTTTAGGAAGGGAAAGTCACGTTTGGCTAATTCATTGGAGTTCTTTAAGGATGCGACAAGTAGAATCGATCACATGGAACCAGTGGATGTGGTGTACTTTAATTGTGGGAAGGCTTTTACTAAAGGTAGTGAAGAAGGGCTATGTAATGCTAGCGATCATTAAACAGGTCATAGTATTTTAAGGGTAGGGAGGTTATGGTAAAAGTTTAAAACATTAGATAGACACAAAATGCTGGAGTTACTCTTATAGAAATGTATAAAATTATAAAAGAACTGGACAAGCTAGATGCAGGAAAAATGTTCCCAATATTGGGGGAGTCCAGAACCAGGGGCCACAGTCTAAGAATAAAGGGGAGACCATTTAACACTGAGATGAGAAAGAACTTTTTCACCCAGAGAGTTGTGAATTTGTGGAATTCTCTGCCACAGAAAGCAGTAGAGGCCAATTCACTGGATGAATTTAAAAGAGAGTTAGATAGAGCTCTAGGGGCTAGCGGAATCAAGGGATATGGGGAGAAGGCAGGCACGGGTTACTGATTGTGGATGATCAGCCATGATCATAATGAATGGCAGTGCAGGCTCGAAGGGCCAAAAGGCCTCCACCTGCATCTATTTTCTATGTTAACTCAGTGGAACAGGCAGATCTCTGGAGGGAAGGAATGTCTGATGTTTCGGATCGAGACCCTTCTTCTGACTGAAAGTCACGAGAAAGGGAAACAAGAGATATAGACGATGATGTAGAGAGATTATAGAACAAATGAATGAAAGAGATGCAAAAAAAAAGTAACAATGATAAAGGAAACAGGCCATGGTTAGCTGTTTGCTGGGTGAGAATGAAAAGCTGGTGGAGGAGCCTGAAACGGGAACTGATAGAGGTGTACAAAGGTATGAGAGCCATAGATAGGGTTGACTGAAGGAAACCTTTCTCCAGACCAGAGGCATCTAAAACTAGAGGGTGTAGGTTTAGGGCATGGCATGAGGGGTTTCAGGAGGATCTGAGGAAGAACATTTTCATCAGAGGGTGGATGGAATCTGGAACGCACTGCTGGAGAAGGTGATGGAGGCAGAAATTCTCACTTAAGAAATTCTCATTTAAGAAATAGCTAGACAAACACTTGAATGATCAACACATAGTTGCTTTTGACCAATTGCTGGGATTAGTATAGATAAGCACTTGTTGGTCAACATGGACATGGTGGGCCAAAGAGCCTGTTTCTGCACTGTACGATTCACTGTCTCCATGTACTGCGGGAAAGTGAAGGTGGGCAGGCTGAGTGATAAAATCTTGTTACTTTTATATTATATTTTACACCGGCCATTACACCAGACTAAATACTTATGATGGTTAAATACAGTATTATTAAATGAGGAATTATGAGAATAGATTGATGCCTGTTTGAAAATTGAATTTTAATATTAAAAATTATCACTCCTTTGCTCTGTAGGGAAAAATGACTAAGTGTTTCCAAGCTTAATCATAACTGGCTCTAATTTAATCAGTCCTACTTAATGACTTGCCTTGGTAATTAAGAAGGGCTTTGCATACAACCGTCATGACTTCTGTTCAAACAGATTTTCACAGGAGCTGGGAATCAGAGCATCTAATCAATTACAGACGCACAGAGAGAGGGGGGCAGAAACACAGTTTGCAAAGAGACAACATAATTCATTCAATAATTAATTCATCACACAACCCGCTGCATGAGCTGCCCTTATAATTTGCACTTCCGCAGTATGTGGCTGATCGTACACAGGTCAACACTGGCCCCTGACTGTTTGCTCAACTCTACCTTGTTGCTGATTTTAGATTTTTAGATTTAGAGATACAGCGCGGAAACAGGCCCTTCGGCCCACCGGGTCCGCGCCGCCCAGCGATCCCCGCACACTAACACTATCCTACACACACTAGGGACAATTTTTACATTTACCCAGTCAATTAACCTACAAACCTGCACGTCTTTGGAGTGTCGGAGGAAACCGAAGATCTCGGAGAAAACCCACGCAGGTCACGGGGGGAACGTACAAACTCCGTACAGACGGCGCCCGTGGTCAGGATCGAACCTGAGTCTCCGGCGCTGCATTCGCTGTAAGGCAGCAACTCTACCGCTGCGACACCATGCCGCTGATATCTTTCTTTCTCTAGCTGAGATGGTTAATTCATGTGAGACCCCCAATCCTCCCTGCCTTCTCATCCCCCCACTGCTGAACAAACGTATCACCATCTTATTATGTAAGAATGTCGGTTTAAACCGAAGATAGACACAAAAAGATGGAGTAACTCAGCGGGTCAGACAGCATCCCTGGAGAAAAGGAATAGGTGACATTTTAGAAACATAGAAAATAGGTGCAGGAATAGGCCATTCGGCCCTTCGAGCCAGCACCGCCATTCAATATGATCATGGCTGATCGTCCAAAATCAGTACCCTGTTCCTACTTTCTCCCCATATCCCTCGATTCTGTCAGCCCCAAGAGCTATATCTAATTCTCTCATGAAAACATCCAGTGAATTCCACAGATTCACGACTTTGGGTCTGAAGAAGGGTCACGACCCAAAACGTCACCTATTCCTTTTCTCCAGGGATGCTGTCTGACCCGCTGAGGAGTCACCATCTTATTCATCTCTTTTTTACAGAAGAGGTGATGTTTTGTATTCCCATGGTCCTTGCCTTTCACACCCTCTAATCATTCCCCAAATACTTTACAGCCACTGAAGTACATTTTGAAGTGTCGCCACTGTGGAGTTCACTTTGCCGAGCATCTCCGATCAATCCACTGGGCCGACCCTGAGCTTCCAATTGCCCGTCACTTTCATTCTCCATCCCGCTCCCACTCAACCTCTTTCTGTCAACAAAGCCCAACATCAGCTCATGGAAGAGCAACCCATTTTCCTTCCAGGCATGTCACAGCCCTCAGAATTCAATAATAAATCTAAAAGTTTCAGATCAGCAAATTTCCCTGTTTCTGTCAGAATCCATCAGTGCTTATGTAAACATATTCACCTGTAAACAATAACTGATAACTTCCCTCTCTTGCGAATGTTCCACGATCTGAGCTCTGCCAGCATTCTCTTCTGTTTCAGAATAGTTTATTTCTCCCCACTGCCCTTACTCATCTCCCTCTATTTACACCTTTCCCAGGCAGATGAGCTGGGATTGACAAGAATTCATCACCCTCTCTTAAACAGCGTTTATGTTGCTGGGACAGTCTTGGTTGCCACCCTATTACTGACATTCCCTCAATTCTATCCCTATTCTCTGACCCTTTTCCCAGGCTCTGGGACTGAGTCAGAATCTGATCTCCGAATTTCCCTGGTTAACCATTATTTGGTGTCTTCTGGTTCCTCTCCCTTGGCACCTTCCCCTGATCCACTCATCGCTCGGCCAACTCACCCAACATCCTCTCCTACCTCCCTGTTCCCCTCTCACTGATTTCTGGTCCCTCGCTCCTCTCCCTACCGTGTCTGTTGGCCCGTCATTCATCGCACCTCTAGGGCCCCATGTCTCTAACCTGGCCCTGCATCCCTCCAACTCTTTCCCAATATTGATCCATGTCCACTCTTTACCTGCCCTTCTTGTCAGAATCCCCTCCTTTCCCTTTACCCTGACGTTATGGCCTCATATACCATGGTATATTGCAAGTGGTCAACTACTATAACTCACTACATGGACCCAACTAGTATAACTCACTACATGGACCCAACTAGTATAACTTACTACATGGACCCAACTAGTATAACTTACTACATGGACCCAACTTGTATAACTTACTACATGGACCCAACTAGTATAACTTACTACATGGACCAGGGAGATATCTGTGCTCTTCCTTCCAACTGTACCCAACTGCTGTGATCTACACAATCCCACCAGTTTCCCCATTGGTTTTATCACTGCTTATTTCATCTTGCTAGCCTTTTCCCAACAAGTTGAAGCATCCCCATGTATATGTTCAATAGCCTTAAAATCTCCCTGAGTCCGTGCTACTTTCATATGGCTCTCGCACATTGGTGATGGGGATAGTGTGAGACAGTCTCGCCTCTCTCTCTCCCTTGGTGTTTCAAGCAGATTTCCAGATTGTTTGCTTTCATTCTCCACACGCTCCACATTTCCCCTTCCTTATCCTGACGTCTCTTCATTCCCTGCTGTGTGCTTGAGGGGAAAGAGAGACCATAGGGAATGTCAATACCAGTAGATACTGCAGTCATTCTGCAGGGGATCTTAGGGCTATTGAACATATACATGGGGATGTTTCCACTTGTTGGGAAAAGGCTAGCAATATGAAATAGTAGATATTACAGAGCGTGGCATTACCAAAGCTGACCTTGTCCATACTTTGAACTGTTCAACATCCTGTTGTAACGATAGGAGCCAAGGGGGAAATTGCCATTGGGGGAGGGGAGAAGGGGGGGTGGGTTCAGGCTTGACCCTGGCTTCCTCCTCAACGAGGGTCGAGCCTGGCTTGAGTTGTGTTGAAAGGCACTGTCCTAAAGCTACTGATATAGTTAACCAGAAGTTTGGAGCCTCAAATGATGTGACATGAACTGTTGATTTTAAATCAGAAATGGAGACATTTTTGTTTGGGGCAATGGGAAAATACTGGTACATGGGATGTCACAGGTCAGCTGTGAAGTACTTGGATGCTGGGACAGGTTCCATATCAATAATTCCTTGTTCCCAGATCGAGGAAGACTTGCATCCACTATGGTTTTCCATGATGAGGTTGCTGGGGGATCTGCAGACCTCACCACAGATGGAGAAGGGCAGTCTGGTGGGTGGATTGTGCGGTGCCGGCTCCCCTCTGTCATTTACGCACGGCCTCGAGGTCCAGACTATCTGAGGGACTGCTCGAGGATGAGAAAATATGCCCAGCAGGCAGGTAGAGAGGCAGCATGAAATTACTGCATGAAGGCTTCTAGAGTCATACAGTGTGGAAACAGGCCCTTAGACAATAGACAATATGTGCAGGAGTAGGCCATTCGGCCCTTCGAGCCAGCACCACCATTCAATGTGATCATGGCAATAGACAATAGGTGCAGGAGGAGGCCATTCGGCCCTTCGAGCCAGCACCACCATTCAATGTGATCATGGCAATAGACAATAGGTGCAGGAGGAGGCCATTCGGCCCTTCGAGCCAGCACCACCATTCAATGTGATCAGGGCTGATCATTCTCAATCAGTACCCCGTTCCTGCCTTCTCCCCATACCCCCTGACTCCGCTATCCTTAAGAGCTCTATCTAGCTCTTCAGCCCAACTTACCTACACCAACCAACATGTCCCATCTACACTAGTCCCATCTGCCTGCGTTTCACCCATACCCCTCTAAATCTGTCCTATCCATGTACCCATCTAATGTTTCTTAAATGTGGCAATAGTACCTGCCTCAACTACTCCTCCTCCGGCAGCTCGGTCCATACATTCACCACCCTTTGTTTTAAGAAGTTACCTCTCTGGCTCCTATTAAATTGTCCCCCCCCCCCCCCCCCCCCCCCTCAACTTAAACCTGTGTCCTCTGGTTCTCGAAGCCTATGGCACAAAGCCACATTGCAGAAATGCGAATCTTTCATTTCAATTTATTTTATTTTATTGCCACGCGAGAAGCTTTTGTTGCTTGCTAACCAGTCTGTGGGAAAGAAAATACATGATTACAAACGTGCCCTCTACAGTATACAGAATTTATTACAATGTAATAGAGAGTATAACCAGTGTAAAAAGGAGTAGGACCTGTGTAATTTGCGTAGGAAGGAACTGCAGATGCTGGTTTACACCGAAGAATTGGTTTATACAGAAGAATTGGTTTACACAAATTGCTGGAGTAATCCCTGGGGAGAAAGGATGGGTGACGTTTCTGGGTCGAGACCCTTCTTCAGACTGTCATGTGTGCTGTGTTTTGGCAGCAGGTCCCCAGTCTGGATGCCGAGAACCTGGTGGAATTCAGCAGAGATAAAGGTGCAGCCAGCCCCTCCTTGGAAACCAAGGAGCCAGAGGCATTGGAGTAGCCGTGATGGTGCGTGCTCCCAGCCTGCCGCATCATGTCCACCGACATCCCCAATGTATCAAGTAGGAAGATAGATACAAAAATGCTGGAGTAACTCAGCGGGACCTCACAGCGGCACTCAATGGGTGGAGACCCTTCTCTCCAGAGATGCTGCCTGTCCCGCTGAGTTACCCCAGCATTTTGTGTCTATCTTCGGTTTAAACCAGCATCTGCAGCTCCTTCCTAAACATATCAAGTCTGAAGCCGGTGCGATTGGGAGGGGAGTGGGGAATGGGGAGTGGAGACAGCGGCGTGGATGCAGCAAATGCTAATTTCCCCTGCAGTGAAAGAGGAGGATCAGCGGTGGGGACAAGTAGGTGCAGCAATCCAGATTTATGCACACAAGGCACTGCCAGCAATTATTGTGTCTATCTTCGGTGTAAAGCAGCATCCTTCCTACGCAGAGCAACAGAGGTCTTTCTTGTTTGTGGTTCTCCGGAGATGGTGTCTTGTCTGTGCAGTCGAAGGTGGAACCAGAGGCTGGGGCAAGTGTAGCTGAATTTTGGCCACTGGCACAACTAGCCAGTCAGTGATTTACTAGCCCGCAGAAACCATCGACGCGTGCGAAGGCGTTGTTGCATCGATCCCTGTGTGCTCTGCTCTAGATTCAAGGCTGCATCCCTTGCTCGTTTGCTTGCCTTGCCCTTTGGGGACCAGGTTACTGTGCATCTGGGCTCAGGCAGCTCGGGTTCCACCTTCCTCTCGGTCTCCGACTGCACAGACAAGACACCTTCTCAGGAGAACCACAAACAAGAAAGACCCTGCTGCTCAGCGTGGGAAGGAACTGGGGAGATGCTGCTTTACACCGAGGATAGACACAATAATTGCTGGAGTAACTCAGGCAGCATCTCTGGAGGGAAGTATCTATTCACAAAATGCTGGAGTAACTCAGCAGGCCAGGCAGCATCTCTGGAGGGAAGGAATGGGTGACGTTTCGGGTACTGACTGACTAAGGGTCTCCATCCGAAATGTCACCTATTCCTTTTCTCCAGAGATGCTGTCCGACCCACTGAGTTACTCCAGCATTTTGTGTCCATCTTCGGTGTAAACCAACATCTGCAGTTCCTTCCTACACAAACCAACTGTTTAAAACTGCGATGCATAGAATCTGTAGCTTCTTTTTTTGCTCTGGTTTATTTTCACCCACATGTTTAGAACGTATCTTTATTGTTTTGATGTGTTTATGCTTCATTCTTAATTGTTAACTGTATGTTTGTGTTGTCATTTGTGAGTGGAGCACCAAGGCACATTCCTTGTATGTGAACATACTTGGCCAATAAACTTATTCATTCATTCATTCAACTCGTCCTCTCAGAGGGCTGTGAATCAATCTCTGGCATTCTCTGCTCCAGAGTTGTGGCCAAATCATTGGACTTATTTAAGGTGGAGATTTGAACGTTCAGTGAATGAAGAGGGAAGTAGCACATTTGATGCCGGGACTGATCAGCCAATGATGATAGTGGGAGAGTCAAGAACTGGAGTTCAGAGGCTCAGAATTAAAGGCCGTTCTTTGAGGAAGGAGCTGAGGAGAAATTCTTTAGTCAGAGGGTGGCGAATCTGTGCAATTCTTTGTCACAGAAGGCAGTAGAGGCCAATTCAGTGGATATTTTAAGGTAGATACAATAGATTCTTGATTAGTACAGGTGTCAGAGGTGATGGGGAGAAGGCAGGAGAATAGGATTAGGGATAGATCAGCCATGATTGAATTGCAGAGTTGACTTGATGGGCCAAATGGCCCAATTCTACTCCTATTCCTTATGACAATGATATTGAATGACATGGGGGGGGGGGGGGGGGGGCTTACTCCTGCTCCTTGTTTTTTTGTAAGACATTTGAACAGGTACATGACAAGATGAGGCATCTTGGTCGGCATGGGTGAGTTCAGTCAGAGAGTGGTGTGGAATTCTCTGCCTCAGAAGGCAGTGGAGGCCAATACTCTGAATGCATTCAAGAGAGAGCTAGATAGAGCTCTTAAGGATAGCGGAGTTAGGGGGTATGGGGAGAAGGCAGGAACGGGGTACTGATTGAGAATGATCAGCCATGATCACATTGAATGGCGGTGCTGGCTCGAAGGGCTGAATGGCCTACTCCTGCACCTATTGTCTAGTTGGGCTGAAGGGCCAGATTCCTTGCTGTATGACTATTCCCAGACTGAACTGACACCACTGAGGTCAGTGCCCACTGGCTTTAATAATAATAATAATGCATTACATTTACATAGCACTTTTCAAACACTCAAAGACGCTTTACAGGGATTACTAGAACATAGAGAAGTGAATAAATAGATAAATAAGTAAACGAACAGAAAAAGGAGACAGAAGGTGAGGTGACGGTCAGTGGTTGAAGGCAGTGCTGAACAGGTGAGACTTCAGTGATGTTTGGTGAGTGAGTGAGTGAGGAGGAGTCTTTGAAGTCAGGTCAGTGGCACCAGCACACTGGCTCTGAGCCCAAGCTCTCTGGCCACTGCTTATGGATCAGACTACATTGGCTCACAGAATATAATAGCACAGGAAGCGAGAGCCAAGGAATGCCTCTCGTGGTTGCTCCACCACTCAATAAGATCATGGCTAATTCTTGGCCTCAGTTCCCATTTCCAACCTGTTCCCCACAACTCTCCTGCAGAACAAAAATTACCCTCATCCCCAAATATGTACAAATGACTGCTTCCACAGCTTTCTAAAGTTGAGAATTCTAAACATACATGACCATCCGAGAGAAGATAGGTGGCACAGCGGAAGAGTTGCTGCCTCACAGCACCAGAGACCCAGGTTCGATCCTGACTACAGGTGCTATCTGTACGTTTTCCCGGGTGGGTTTGTTCCGGGTGCTCCAGTTTCCTCCCACATTCCAAAGACATGCAGGTTTGTAGGTTAATTGGCTTCGGTAATTGTCCCTAGTGTTTAGGATAGAACTGGTCACTGATCGCTGGTCGGTGTGGACTTGGTGGGCCAAAGGGCCTATTTTGATGCTGTATCTCTAAACTAAACGACAGAATTCTAAATTTTCTCCAATTAAAATATATACCCCTCCTTATTCCGAAAGTAGTTTGAGATCACCCCACAAGAGGAATCTTTCTCATTCTCGATCTTGCCTCTCCTCCTTGGAATCTGTGGGCACACGTTACACTGGCTCCATCACCATGTCATAGAAAGTATATGGTACAGGAGGTGGTCATCTGTCTATTATAATCTGTGCTAGTCTAATCGTTCCCTCTGGCACTGGGCCCACAGCCCTGCAGACCTCAGCTTTAAGTCCCCATCCAGGCACTACTTAAATGCAATGAGATCTTCTGCCTTCAATAATTTGCCCACTACTGCAAAGAAAGGAGCTGCTCTCTAGTCAATTCATCTCTTACCCTCTTAACCAGCATTTTTCCAATCTTATGGCACTGCTCCTGTAACCAGAGATATTTGGTTTAAGGCTAAAACCCCAAGCTGACACCACACCTGTCTTTGGGACCTTTCCCGATCTCTCTCTTTTCCTGATCCCATCTCCCCCCCCCCTCCCCAATCACAACTTGGCACCTCCCCCCATTCATGCTTACTTTCTGGTACTTAAATTCACTGATCAATTATGGATGATATATGTCCGCTCCAACATACAGTCACCGAATGGGAAGCCAGACTCTTAACATAGTTGCAGCCCAGTATGGCTTAGATAAAGAGGATATAGACCTTGAGGCAGGAGGAAAAGAGGATAGTTAATGGAAACTGAGAATATAGAGGCTAGGCACTGGGTAGACACTGGAAGCAACAGCATGTTGAACATAGACACAAAAGGCTGGAGTAACTCAGTGGGTCAGACAGCATCTCTGGTGAAAAGGAATAGGTGACTTTTCGGGTCGAGACCCTTGATATTGGTAGGGGGCGCCATCAAGTGGTAGCCATTGGTATTGATGGTGGTGTCTTCAAGTGGTTGCTCCTATTAGTTCTTTGGACAAATACATGCTGGTGCCCTCTCTCTATATATATATCTGGCTACCACTAAAAGTGCTACCTGCCACTACATAGGGCAATTGTGGGATAGTGCTACCTTTTAGTTCCACATCTCTATCTTCCCATACCTCTAGTGCTCCCCTTCCTGACTCTCAGTCTGATGAAGGGTCTTGACCTGAAACGTCAAGAGATGCTGCCCGACCCGCTGAGTTACTCCAGCATTATGTGCCCATCTTCGGTGTTAACCAGTATCTGCAGTGTCTTCCTACACATGGGGTTCCATCTCGTCTGCTTTGATGTTCCTCAGGGTTGCCACATATCAGAACCTGATATGAACAAGAGTTAGATATAGCTCTTAGGGCTAACGGAATCAAGGGACATGGGGAGAAAGTAGGAACGGGATACTGATTTTGGATGATCAGCCATGATCATATTGAATGGCGGTGCTAGCTCGAAGGGCCGAATGGCCTACTCATGCACATATTTTCTATGTTTCTAACCTCAGGGTTCATTGCTCATTTCCATCTTTACAAGATGACCTGGTCTCCAGTGTGGGCAGTAAAAATAACATTTCCAGATATTAAGCTTGTTGGGAAAGAAGACCGCAACGGGGAAAATTATAAGCATCAGGATGGCAAAGACAGGAGGGTGAAGCAGGCAAAAGCAGTGTTTAAATTCACTGATTGAGATGGCAGTGAGCTACCTTCAACAATCACAGTGTCCAGGTTACTGGATGCACTAATGATGCACTATGGAAGTTCTACTCTCGATAAGTAGAAAGAGAATTTCCATGATATTCTCTTCTCTCCATCCATCCATCCATCCATCCAAATTTCTGCTATTTTAATTATTTCGGATTTTTTAAAACTTTTCTGCATTCTGAAGATTCTCAGCCTGAAACATTGACTCAATTTCTCTCTCCACGGAAGCTGCCTGACCTGCTGAGTGGTTCCAGCATGTTGCATTTTTGTAGCAGAGGAATCGGATTCATACTTCAAAATGAGAGATATAGAATCTACATAGAACAAATGAATGAAAGATATGCTGACTGATTAGCACGCAACAAAAAACTTTTCACTGTACTCCAGTAGTTAACAATAAATTACACTAAACCACAGCCAGGATTTCACACAATTCCAAAGTTCTATTCATAACTGTGTCCAAATTTGAAACATTTGGAAAGGAGAAAAAATACATGTCTGTTCTTCAGCGAGTCTGAAGAGGGGTCCCAATGAGAAATATTGCCTGAATATTCCCTTAACAGATGCTGCCCGAATCACTGCATTCCCCTGATACGCTGTTTTGCACTTCCTTGCGCCTGCATTCAGAGGTGTTTAATGAGAAAATGAAGAGAAAGCTTTGAATATCCAGTCAGCCTGTATTTGCTGCAAAAGTGTGTGAGATGGGGGAGTGCAGAGGAGACTTGACTCTGCATCCAACCTGTACTGTACCTGTGCTGGAATGTCGGGGGTGGACTCTTCACCTTGTTGAGACTGAATGCACGAGAGAGGAGATAATGTTGGTTACCAGCAGCACTCAGTCTTTATTTTCTCAGACATGTTTTACAGAAACCATCGATGTATAGCAAATTACTTGTTCAGTACCAGAATTTACACCCCTCCCAGGTGTTGGATGGGGGAGGGGGATGGTGGATGGAGAAGAGTACTGGAGCTCATTTCTCGAGAGTTGCTTGAACTGGGGGGGGGGGCAAGGATGGGATGGGTGAATGGCAAGTACTGATGACCAGAACGACCAGACTCACAGCGCGAGGCTCGCCAGCCATCAGGGACTCTGCAAACACCAGTCGGAAGCATTCTGGAACATGCGTAACCATGGTGACGCGGCGAGGGTGTGCCGCCACTCGGGGGGCACCCATGGCCACTGCCATAGCAAGGTGCAGCGCTCTGGGTGAGGCATCATGGCAAGGTGCCGGCCGTCAGCAGAGCACAGCGCCGCAATCCCAAGCGGTGAGCCGTTGGGATTCTGGGGATACCGCTCCGTCGCGGCGCCAGAGTCATCGCAGTATCGGATCGGAGCCAGGTCCTTCTCCGTGACCATCCTCAGCACCTGTTCCGACTCAAACTGCATGAAACCTGAAAGTAAACGGGACAAGACGTGATCACTCCATTCTGGCCAGCACAGCCCCACCCCTCAGCAAGGTTCTGCTCCCTGCTCCCTGCCCGGACGGACCATGAGTGGAAGCCCTGGTCCGAGACACAGAATCATTACGACTCAAAGCCCATTCACCACATTGAGTCTATGCTGGCTGCAAGTGCAGCAATCTTATCAGTCCCATTCCCCTACCCTGGGCGCGGGATGTTTCCACAAAGTTGCTTTCAATTCCCTATGCTTGCACCATCCACCCAGGCAGGGTATGGCAAATCACAACCACTCTCTGCAATAAAAAGATGTATAAATGTCATGAGAGAGAAGCAAAGACACTTTGTCGGAAGGGATCAAAGAGAGAGATACACAAGCAGATTTCTGCACTGTTGGATATATCCCCCGACTCAGGACAGGGGTTAGAGACACACACATGGGCACTTTCTGTACTGTAAACATGGCGCCCACAGAAGGGGCAGGAGTCTGAAAGAGACACAGGAAGATATCTGCACAGTTGAACAAAACAATCACATAAAGGATAGGGGTCAGAAAGATACACTGACAATGTGCTGCTCTGTCAGACGAACTGGGCAAAGTCCATGAGGTGTATGGATACCTACAGTTATAAAACCTGTGCTCAGAGTACAGAATCAGAATCACCGTTATTGTCATCCAAAAAAAACAAGTCTTTTGGACAAGATTTCGTCACCCACAGTCCAACAATAAGAGCAATAAAATAAGCAATTACACATACCACCTTCCTGTTTCTCCAGCTCAGGCTGCAAGTAAAGGCCAACTCACCCTCTCCGTGGGCTACCCAGATCCCGAGGGTTGAACCTGCCATGCCCTTCAGCAGGAGTGAACTGCTCTCCAAGATGGTGACTGTAACGAAGCGCGACTCAAAACGGCGGGAGCGATTGTGTGTCAGCACGACACCCGGCTGTACTCCACCATCTGAAACAGAGACACGTTCATAAGTTATAGGAGCAGAATCAGCCCATCAAATCTACTCCGCAAGTAGCAGAACACCTCCAACAAAGCCATGGGTTCAAACACACTCACTACTGATGCCACCCCTCCCGACTTATAGCTCGAGTCAAATCACTGCCAGTAGGGAAGTGGCCGAAAGGTCTACAGGGAGTCAGAGTTTTACAGCGTGGACATAGGCCCTGCAGCCTAACTTGCCCACACTGGCCAACATGTCCCATCTACACTAGACCTACCTGCCTGTGTTTGGGCCATATCCCTCTAAACCTGCCCTATCCATGTACCTGTCTAAATGCTCTTAAACTCTCTGGTTCTTGATTCCCCTGCTATGGGTAAAAACTGTGTGTCTACCCGATCTATTCCTCTCATCCCTTAGTGACCTTATAAGAAGAAAACCTAACATTAATATCAATATTTAAACAAACATCAGGGTCTATATTTGATACCAAAAGTGAAAAGGTCAACAGTAATACTTAAGTTGACCTTCACCAAACAGGATCACCTCACATGATCTTTGGATAATGTAGTTTTCCACCAGCCCTGACCCAATAGACAATAGACAATAGGTGCAGGAGTAGGCCATTCAGCCCTTCGAGCCAGCACCGCCATTCAATGCGATCATGGCTGATCACTCTCAATCAGTACCCCGTTCCTGCCTTCTCCCCATACCCCCTCACTCCGCTATCCTTAAGAGCTCTATCCAGCTCTCTCTTGAAAGCATCCAACGAACTGGCCTCCACTGCCTTCTGAGGCAGAGAATTCCACACCTTCACCACTCTCTGACTGAAAAAGTTCTTCCTCATCTCCGTTCTAAATGGTCTACCCCTTATTCTTAAACTGTGGCCCCTTGTTCTGGACTCCCCCAACATTGGGAACATGTTTCCTGCCTCTAATGTGTCCAATCCCCTAATTATCTTATATGTCTCAATAAGATCCCCCCTCATCCTTCTAAATTCCAGTGTATACAAGCCCAATCGCTCCAGCTTTTCAACATACGACAGTCCCGCCATTCCAGGAATTAACCTAGTGAACCTACGCTGCACGCCCTCCATAGCAAGAATATCCTTCCTCAAATTTGGAGACCAAAACTGCACACAGTACTCCAGGTGCGGTCTCACCAGGGCCCGGTACAACTGTAGACCCAGGTCCGATCGCTCGGCGCGGGGGAGCCGAGATCTCCCCCCCCTAATGCAGGAGCTTGATCGCCCCGATGCGGATGGTCCAAACGTCGCCGGCTATGGGGGTCAAGATTGACCCGTCAACAGAAGGCTCGAGGCCCCCGACCGCGGGAGAACATAGAAGGGAAGAGATTGAACTTTCTTTTCGCCTTCCATCACAGTGAGGAATGTGGAGGAGTCACTGTGGTGGATGTTCATGTTAAAATGTGTTTTGTGTGTTCTGTTGCTTTTAATTGGTATGACTGTATGGCAAAACAAATTCCTCGTATGTTGCAAAACATACTTGGCTAATAAAGTATGATTATGATTAACCAAATCAAGTCCAGCTCCTCAAATCGCCGTTGACAGTCAGCACAATATCATCTAGCTTTACCAGCTGTCAAGGATACTATTTAAATGCTTCCGTATGTCAAAGACTAAGCAACATGCACAAATTACTGAGAATGATAAAAACAAAATAAGAAGAAAATACAAAACATTTGCCACAGCAAAATAATGTAGATACTGACAATTGCCCTTCTCTACTTTCCCAGAGCCCTACAATCTCCATTAGAAGTCTCGTGGTCATGTTCCTGGCACGGGTTCTGAGAGCAGGTTCCCCAGCTGGGGAAGCAAAGGTTCCAGGTTTCTGTGGAGACTTCAGCAAGAAAACAGGCAGCAGTCTGGGGCTTCTGTTTTTCTGCAGGTGCTCTGAAACTTGGTGCAATTCCGATAGCTTGGTGCAAAACTGCCGGCGTTTACCAGCAAAGCATTTGCGCTGTGTCTTAGTAAGGTACGGGCTCCACTCTCAATTTAAAGGCTAATGTGGGTAACCTAACAGGGGTCAATAAAATCACGGCAAATTTTGAAATGGTCGACACAGCAACAGCAAATCCACTTAAGACCAAGACAGAGGTCAGCAAGTCACAGTGACCCACAAATCATTTTGAGCTCTTTGTCCACTGAGAACGCAAATCTACAACTCACCAAAACAGGAAAGAAAACAGGCTGAATGCATTGAAGGGAAGGCAAAATGAGAAAGAGGACAATGCTGAAAATACGATGGGGAAAAGGCTGTGATGCATTGAAGTAAATGGGCTGAATGTCTACAGGCTGAGGGGGACTATGTATAACTTACAATGCAAGTAAGAGAACCACAGTGCAAGGTGCTCTCACCTTCCGATAGCTCGGTCTCAGAAGCCACCCAACCGAGCAGTGCCATCAGCTGGCATCCGTTGCACACGCCCAAGCTGAAGGTGTCAGGTCGTGAACGGAATCTGGAAAACTCAGCACGTGCCCTGGGATTAAATCGCACGGTTGCTGCCCAACCTGCAGGACGAGAAAGAGAGGATCAAGGAATGCATCAAATGCTGCAGCATCACCAGAACACAGCAGACCTGGGGAATGCAGAGAACAGGCCGGATATGCAAACACCACAAGCAGCACTCGACATTACATGTTCCTGTTATCTAGTTTAGTTTATTGTCACGTGTACTGAGGTACAGAGAAAAGCTTTTGTTGCGTGCTAACCAGACAGCGGAAAGACAATATGTACATGTTTACAATCGAGCCATCCCCAGTGTGCAGATACATGATAAAGTGAATATTGTTTAGTGCAAGATAAAAGTCCAGTGAGGTAGATGGTAGCCCAGGATTGCTCTGTTCCCAATTAGTATTCAATAAATATTTCCAATCTTTTGATTTTAATATTCACTCTAGAGCTGGCTTCATATCCCTGCCCTTCCATTACCATTGTTCAAATATGCAATTTGTGTCCATTAAATATTAATCCTGCTGAGCCAGTTTTCATTAAATATTCCAGTTCTTGCATTTTCACTTTTCTTCCAATCTGTGTTCATTAAATATTCTTTAGTATTCCCCTTCAATGTGTGAGAAACATTCCTGTCCCTCTACAAATTCATAAAATTCTGTTCTTCCATTCCTAATGTTCATTAAACATTCCTCCATTTATTAGTTGTGTCCACAAAGCATGTCTCGTCCTCCATTCCTAGTTAATGTTCACACAATAGTCCTGCATCCCCACTCCCACGGCAACCCCTGGTCCCTGTCAGTTTTCATTTAATATTCCTGTTCCTCTGGTCCGTCATTAGTCATTTCAGAAACTCATGTTGGTCTGTTCCCAGTATGGAACTCAAGACCATCCAGGGTGGGGTTATTTTCTTTGTAACAAAAAGAAAACAGTAGGCAATTTCACAGAGATAATTAAAACCCCCTTTGTACCTTTTGCTGAGCCCAGAACATCGGCGTAACTGAAGCCTCCGACAAACACCACCCCTCGGAATGAATCCAGAGGCAGCCCCGCAGAGATATCCGTCATAGTCACATCCCAAACCTACAGAAGTAAAGAGCATCGAATTACGTGGGCAGTTCATTACGGGCAAGTAAGTTCCAGGCTTCTGAAAAATATTAATGGACTTGCCAGATGGGAACAAAGCTGGAAAATAGAATTGAATCCAGAGGAGTCTGAGGTAATTTAGAGGTTTTGAGGCACAGAGGAATCTGGGAGTGCCTATCAACAAATGTTTGAGGGTAGCAGAATATCTGGATAAGAAGTCATTCACAGAATACATGAGCAGACAGATAACAATGGAACAAGATAAGGCTGTTATTGAGCAGTGAACTGTTCCGTTAGAAGTTCATAAGTTATAGGAGCAGAATTAGGCCATTCGGCCCATCAAGACTACACCGCCATTTACTTATGAATGATCTATCGTTCCCCCTCAACCCCACTCTCCTGCCGTCTCTCCATAGCCCCTGACACCTTCACTAATCAAAAATCTGCCAATCTCCAACTTTAAAAAAAATCCATTGTCTTGGCCTCCACAGCCGTCTGTGGCAATGAATTCCACAAATTCACCACTTTACAGGATAAATTGTGCTGCAGGCACAAGGATGCAGAGGAGATGTGCAGGTTTCCAGCCTAGGCTGAAGAATTGGGAGTTATGATGAGAGGCTGCATCATATCCCAGAGTTTGGGGAATGTGAGATCACTGAAGCTCACAAACTTCTGACAGGATGGGTGTGATGAGGAAGTCATCCTGGCTGTGGATCCGAGAACTTTGTCTCAGGATAAGAGGTGGGCTGTTGAGAAGATAGAGAAATTTCTTCTTGCTGAACGTGAGGGAACTTAGTGGAGGCTCAGTCATCGAGTTCATTCAGAACTGATTCATAGGTTTCTGGCTATGAAGGGAATCATTGAATATGGGAATAATGCAGGAAAATGACCTTGAAGCAGTGGAGCTTTAACTGAATCAAATCATGAGAACTCTAGGCCTGAACAAAATGACAATACTTTCTTTGGCAAATAACCGAGGGGCATTTATTCAAGTAAATTGGTAAAAGTATCAATTGGGAGATGATAAAAAAAAAAAAAAAAAAATTACTCAACCAATGTGGGGGGGGGGGGTCTTCAACATTGCAGACCCTCCTCAAGTTGGAGATGCCTGACTTATGTACAGCTCTTACATACGAGCCTGGGTTACAAATAGTTCATGGGAACAGAACCTGTACCTGAAATGAGAGACAGAAACCTGAAGCGGCAACTTCAGAACGGCAACCTGCGAGAGGTTGGAGCTCGGATTAACCTGATCTCTCTGGCATGGACACAACGGTCTCTCTCAGTGCTGCAAATGTACATGATTCAATTATTTTTGGAACCATAATAATTGGAACCACCACCTGGAATCCAGCCATGACAAGCGAGGCCATCATCTCCCGGTCACCGTTGCTGCCCTCCTCCCGGATCACCGCCACCTGTGGCCCAGACGCACCTGTCAAAATAACCAGGAGATTGGAGCGCAGGAATTAGACACCCCACTGCAATGATAGACACACATGGCAAAACTGCTCTTGGACTACTCTACACTCAGGGGCGGCACAGTGGCGCAGCGGTAGAGTTGCTGTCTTATGGCGCCGGGTTCGATCCCGACTACGGGTGCTGTCTGTACGGAGTTCCTGCGTTTTCTCTGGGTGCTCCAGTTTCCTCCCACACTGCAAAGACATACAGGTTTGTCGGCTAATTGGCTTGGTAAAATTGTAAATTGTCCCAATTGTGTGTAGGATAGTATTAATGTGCAGGGAATCACTGGTTGGCAAGGACCTGGTGGGTCGAAGGGCCTGTTTCCGCGCTGTATCTCTAAACTAAAACTAAACTACTTATAAAAGAGGGAATGCAATGGAGATTTACTAGACTGGCTCCAAGGATGGCAGGATTGTCATATGAGAGAATGAGTAGACTAGGACGGTAGTTATTTGACTTTGAGAGAACATCTTGTTGAGATTCTCAAAGTCTGATAGGGGCAGATGCAGGGAGAATGTTAACCCCAGCCTAGGTGCAACCAGGAGTTACTGTCACAGAATATGTGGTGGGCCATTGAGAAAACGTCTCTTTACGCAGAGGGTGGTGAAATTGTTGTCAAGAGAGAGAATCAAAAGTGTTTTAATGTCATACGTCACGAGATGGAACAATGACATTTTTACTTGTAGCAGCACACGTTCATAAACATAGCAAGATCTTTGTTAAGGCTCAGTCATTAAGTTCATTCAGAACAGAGAGTCAGTCATAGGTTTCTGGTTTTTAGGTGAAGCACGGAATATCGATGTAATGCAGGAAAACAGTAGATCAGACATGACATTGATGAACAGAGAGGCAAATGGCCTACAGCTAATAATTCTTTCACGCTCTATGCTAAAGTCAGTGGCATAGTAAGTGTGCATTGGCAGGACTTTCAGAGGGTGACATTGCATGTTTACCTAACCCGGCTGACGGTTTGGGGCTGGGGACTGGTTGGAAGCTCAGGGTGTATCGGGGAGCGACGCGCTGCTCCATGCCAAGCTCCTCTTCCTCCACACAGGCCCGATTGGCTTGGAGTCTCTCCAGCTGGAAACTGGTCTCTTCCCACCAGGAGCGGAGAGTTGTCAACTGCTCCGACAGGACCTCCTCTCCGTTCACTCGCACTGTCACCTGGGAAAGAACATTCAGATAAGTCACAGAAACAAACGGAGTGCTTATTCACGCATGAAGATAGATACATCCACGGGACCTGATCAAGTGTTTCCTAGGACATTGTGGCAAACCAGGATAGAATTTTGCTGGGCCTTGCCAGAGATATTTGTATCTTTGATAGCCGTGGGCAAGCTGCTGGAAAACTGGAGGGTGGCTAATATTGTCTCACTATTTAAGAAAGGATACAAGGAAAAACGTGGTACTACAGACCCATGAGCCTAACATCGGTGGCGGGCAAGTTATTAGAGTGGGTTCTAAGAGACCGGATTAACATGCATTTGGAGAGAGGCAAGGACTGGTTGGAGATGGTTAGTATGGATTTGTGTGTCTGAGAAATCGTATCTCACCAATTTGATTGAGTTTATTTTGAAGAGGCAAGTTCGAAGATCGGTGAGGAGGACAGTGCCATGGACTTTGCCTGCATGGACTTTAGCAAGGCCTTTGACAAAGTACCACATGTAGGCTGGTCTGGAAGGCAAGATCACATTTAGCATGCTTGCCTTTATTGCCACATTTGGAGTACTGCATTTACCTCTGGTTGTGCTGTTATGGGAAGGATGTCCTTAAACTGGAAAGGCTGCAGAGGAGATTTATGAAAATGCCTTTGGGTCTTGAAGGTTTGAATTACAAGGAGAGGTTGGGTAGATTGGGTCTTTTTTCCCTGGTGAGCGGTGAACATGTAGAACTATGTAACATCGTGACTGGATAGATAAGGTGAATATCCACAGCTTTTCTCTAGGGTGGGATAGTCTAAAGTTGGAGGGCTGAGATTGAAGGTGAAAGAGGAAAGATTTTAAAGAGACGTGGGGACAACTTTTTCATGCCAATGGTAGTGGGTTTATGAAATGAGCCGTGAGGAAATGGTAGCGGAGGGTACAATTTAAATAGCTTGGACAGATACATGGATAGGAAAGGTTTGAGGAATATGGCACAGGCACAGACAAGTGCGACTACCTTTGTCGGGCAAATTGGTCAGCATGACCAAGGTGGGCTGAATGAGTTATGGGAATGACCTGTGGAGGGGATGACCTGCGAGAAGCTGAGTGTCTCCTCAATGTGAGCAGAGACAAACGATAATTACTCGCATCGGTTACAGACTTGAGCTGAATGAGTGGTAGAGTTGCTGCCATAATGCCGTCAGAGACTCAATCCTGACTGCGGGTGTTGTCTGTACGGAGTTTGTACGTTCTCCCCGTGACCGCATGGGTTTCCTCTGGGTGCTCAGATTTCCTCCCACATTCCAACGACGTACAGGTTTGTAGGTTAATTAGCTTTGGTAAGAATTGTAAATTGTGCCCAGTGTGTAGGATAGTGTTAGTGTGCAGGGATCGCTGGTCGGTGCAGACTCGAAAGGGCTTGTTTCCGCGCTGCATCTCGAAACTAAACTAAATCAGCACTAGATTTATTACTGTGGCAAGCAAGGAGAGCGATACCCCACTCGCCATACCCTGGGGCCCTAGATCCCCTTGGTCCTCGATAAATACAGCATCTCATAACTCAAGAGTTAGATAGAGCTCTAGGGGCTAGTGGAATCAAGGGATATGGGGAGAAGCCAGGCACGGGTTACTGATTGTAGATGATCAGCCATGATCACAATGAACGGCGGTGTGGTGGCTCGAAGGGCCAAATGCACCTATTTTCTATGTTTCTATGTTTCAGCTGGGCACCATGCACTGCATCACTCACCATGCTCTGGGAACCCTGACCAGTGGTTGAACCAATCCTCCAGCACTGAAGGCCCGCTTCTCTGTACCGAGAGCTCACTTCATTAGCAGCCTCGTCCGAGACCTCCAACACCAAACCCAGCTCCTCAGAAAACAACAGCTCCAGTACTGGGGGAAGCAAGAATAATACGCATCAGCTGGGAGTGGTTGGCCAGACAGGGTGTGGGAGGTGTGGAGCACAGCATGGTTGGGTTGGCCAGACAGGGTGTGGGAGGTGTGGAGCACAGCATGGTTGGGTTGGCCAGACAGGGTGTGGGAGGTGTGGAGCACAGCATGGTTGGGTTGGGTTGGGTTGGGTTAGGCGTGAAAGATTACCACTGATGTGTGGAGTATTTAATTGTCATAACAATTAAATTCTTATTTGCTGCAGCGTTACAGGGACATTCACATAAAGAAATTTGCAATAAATAATATTACAATAAATTATCAGCTATACGAGGCGACCAAATCACAATAGTGCAAACCAAAATAAGCAGTGAATCTCATACAAGATCCATAGTAGTTTGGTGTTGAGGTAGGGATGTAGTTAGGGTTGGTTCAAGACTTGATGATCGATGGGAAGAAGTTGTCCTTGAAACTGGAGTCAACGGTTCTTAGAATCCTTTATCTTCTTCCCAATGGTAGCAGTGAGATAAGAGCATAGCTAGGGTGGTGTGGGACTTTGATGATATGAACTACCTTCTTGAGGTGTTTGTGCCACCAAACATGACTTTGAAGCAATCACTCAGTATGTTCTTCACCGCACTCCTGTAGAAGTTTGAGAGACTATTTGGCGACATGCCAAATCTCCTCAAACATCTGAGGAAGAAGTGCTGATGAGCTTTCTTTGTGTTTGCATCAATGTGTTGGATCTTACAGTCAGATTCAGTGGGCAATCGGAATCGGGGTGTGGGGCAGACAGAGGTTGCATGAAGTGTGGTCTCTACATAAGCCGGGTGTGGGATGTCATGTCAAAGTGAGTGAGAGGACGACCATAATGGGGCAGGGAGATCGGACTTGGGCAAGGGGATTGTTGGGTGGAAATCGTGTGAAGAGAGGATATTGAGATGTTGCCGTCAGTCACCAGTGGCCTCGTTGTTTTCAATGCTGATCTGGATCCCACAGTTGCCCCCGATGGCCATCTCCAGCACACAGGTGAGCAGTCCCCCGTCACTGACATCATGGCCAGCGCTCAGCATTCGCTCTGGGACGAAGAAAGAGAAAGGGGGTGAAACAATGGGACCATAGAGGAAGCGGACAGTAGTTCTGGACTCGCTGACTCACCATGCAGCAGTTGCTGAGTGACGGCGAAGCATGACTTGAGGTGGAGCGGACTGTCCAGGTCTGGGCAGCAGTCGCCGATCTGAGAGTAGCATTGAGCCAAAGCACTTCCTCCCATTCTGTACTGACCGGGTGTGACTGGCACATAGAGCAGCACCCCTGAACATGGACAGAGCAACATTAGGGCAGAGCAACCCCACACAACAGCTCCCCTTCCACAATCATGACCCCCTCCTCCCTCATTCCCCCCATCTCACTTAAGCATGGATACAGTGACACACAGTGGTAGAGTTACTGCCTTACAGTGCTAGAGACTCGGATTCAATCCCGTTAATGTACGGAGTTTGTACATTCTCCCTGTGACTGTGTGGGTTTTCTGCAGGTGCTCCAGTTTCTTCCCACATTCCAAAGACGTGCAGGTTTGTAGGTTAATTGGCTTCTGTATATTGTCCTTAGTGTGCGGAATGGAACCAGTGATCATTGATCGGCGCAGACTCGGTGGGCAGAAAGGCCCGTTTCTACACTATCTCTAAAACTATAAAAGTTACACTTTGCTCCCTCCTGCTCTAGGTACTCATTATAACAACCCACCTGCTGATTAAATTTACGAGGATGTTGCCAGGACTAGAGGGTCTGAGCTACAGGGGGAGGTTGAGTAGGCTGGGACTCTATTCCTTGGAGCGCAAGAGGATGAGGATGAGGGGTGATCTTATAGAGGTGCATAAAATCATGAGAGGAATAGATCGGGTAGATACACAGAATCTCTTGTCCTGAATAGGGGAATCAAGGACCTGAGGACATAGGTTCAAGGTGAAGGGGAAAAGATTTAATAGGAATCTGAAGCGTAACTTTTTCACACAAAGAGTGGCGGGTGTATGGAACAAGCTGCCATAGGAGGTAGTTGAGGCTGGGACTATCCCAACGTTTAAGAAACAGTTAGACAGGGTACATGGATCGGACAGGTTTGAAGGGATATGGACCAAACGCAGGAAGTTGGAACTAGTGTAGCTAGTGGGACATGTTGGCCGCTGTGGGCAAGTTGGGCCGAAGGGCCCGTTTCCACACTGTATCACTCTATGACTCCAAATCAAACATAGGCGTACTCCCTTCTGGCCTGTACTCGTGCCTGATCCTTGCAAGTTCAGTTCTCAATCAGCGACTGATTCCCTACCTTGCCCGTGGGGCATTTTCAAGTCGGGCGTCACGGTGCTGGTGATGTCAGGACACACGGCATAAACAGAGATGACCAGGGAGCCTGAGAATAAGAGAAAGTCCGTATCATTCAGGGGAACCAGCACGTCTGCTGGAGTCCTGTTGCCGTAGGAACCGTCACAACATTAACGTCTGCAAATTGTCCACCTCCCACACTGGGAAATTCATTCCCCGAACCCTGCCCAAGGTTAAGCTGGCGCAGGTACACCAGACCACGATTCAAATGGAGGCAAGAATCGGATGGGGACAAAATTTGAAGCTTTTCATCGCTTGAATTGTGTAGATTTTAAATGTACTTTTGGGAGCTGGACAAGGCCAACATTTATTGGCCATGCCTAATTGCCCTTGAAAAGCAGATGGTGAGCTGCCTTCTTGAACCACAGACGTTCTGAATTATTTAGACAAATAAAAATGGCTCTGAATCCAGACGAATGATCTAGAGCATGTTCAAATTCACACAATAACTGGGGAATTTAAAATTGTTCATTGAAGAAATCTGCACCAAAAATGCTAGTATCAGTCATGGTGACTATTCACCCGACAGGTTACTGTACAGACACATCTGGGTCCTAACCTACTTCAGAGAAGGAAATCAAACATACCAACCCAATCTCGATCAGAAACAGCTCCAAGACAAAAATTGAAACCAAGACCTCGAATACATTAGGTCAAGGGTAGCCTTGTCAAGAACAATTACATCTCGAATGAATAAAGGGAAAATTGGCTCACACATGGACTTGGGTCGAAGCTTGGAAGAAATGTGAGCTATGGCACTTGGAGAGGTATATATAACAAGGCAAAAGAATATGCAATACAGGAGCAGGAAGGTTATGCTAGGATTGTACACAAAGCATGTTAGACCACTGCTTGTGTCTAGTTCTGGTCGTCACATTACAAGGATATGTTGGCACTGGAGGAGGCAAAAGGAATTTATAACTACCAGAACTAGTAAATTTTAGCGATAGGAAAGACCGGATCGGCTGGTATTGTTTACTTTGCAACAGAGGTGGCTGCAGGAAGATTTACTGGAGGAGTGAACATTAAAAGTAACTGATGGAAGCGCAAGATAATTTTTTTATCCATCCAATGGTATGGAGGAGGTCTGGAACTCACTGACCTGAAGGGTGGTGGAGGCAAAAAAATGTGGACAATAATTTGTAGGAAGGAACTGCAGATGCTGGTTAATACCGAAGATAGACACAAAGTGCAGGAGTAACTCGGCGGTCAAGGCAGCATCTCTGAAGAAAAAGGGCGAGTGACATTTTGGATTGCAACCCTTCTTCAGGCAATAGATGTGGACTTTAAGAGCCTTGACCTGCAGGGCAATAGACTGTGTGATGGAAAGTGGGATTAGGCTGGGAAGCTCTAAATTTGAGCAGGAACATTGCAAGCTTAATAAGCTCAAGTGATAACATTTTCTGTAATTCTGGTAATAGATTCCATAGGGTAATGGAATTGTTCCTTGCAGGGCTGATGGACCAAATAGATGGCTTTGCCAAGCACCTGGCTTAGGGATGATGGGCTGAATGGCCCCATTGTACATCGCACAACGCACTTTCACTCCTTACCTGGAGACTTCACGGTCTCCTGACCCACACGAGCTGCCATGCTCAGAGAATCCTTCCCGCCATCCAAGGCAATTCCAATTTCAGCCATTGTGCGGCACATGGCCTCGCAGGCATCGTACAGAGCCGCCCCTTCCCCAGGCAACTTCGCCGGCCACATCCAGTTACCGCTACACTTGACGTCCTAGCACGGAGAACACCACGTTAAAGGTCTTTGGATTAAACATGCTCTCAGAGAATAGGCAGTGAGCTGGCACAGGGTAGAGAGAAGGATCGCCAACTGGTGAGTGGGCAGATGGGGAGGGGAAGGGGGTGTTCTGTTCTGCGGATGGTAGAGTTGGGCTGATTGCAGTGGGTGAGGAAGGTCAAGGAACAACGGGTGGTCTGCAAGCAGTGGGATGGGGGGAGATCCACGAGCCATGGACAAAATCCAGAGTCATCACTTGCCTTGAGTTCTGTCACGTGGGCGAACACCAGGTTAGTCAGAGCCTCCCCGATGGACATCCTGGCTCCGGCCCCTGGGTCGATCAGACCTTTGATGGGCTGCTCTCCGACCGCCGTCGCGGCTCCCGTGGTGTCAAAGTAAGAGAGGGCCACCACGGCCACGTCAGCGAGGGGAGTGTGGAGAGGTCCCACGCACTGCTGCTGGGCGACCAGCCCGGTCACCGAGCGGTCTACCTGCAGAAGGGCAGATCGCACTTCACTCAACACTCTCCCAGCTGGTGACACAACTGGCTCACGTGCTCTCGTGCCCGACACGTCAGGCGTCTGACACAGACTCCTGGTTATTGTTTAGCTTTCTCTCCCACCGTCGCCCCCACCCCCCACCCCCCCCTCACCTTGTTGGTCAAGTATCTCTTGCTGGCCACAGAGGGCAGCCTCAGAACACGGGTCAAGGATTCCCTCACGCTCAGGTCTGCCGGCAGAATCAGAGATCGCAGTTCAGGCTTCCTACGGTTCAGTGTGAACTCCTGCAAAACAGATATCCAGAAATAAAATGTAGGTCATTATAAAATTTAAAGTGGAACAAATTGCCAGCATGGACGTGGAATCCATCAATTTTTCCAGGGGGGGGGGCGCGAAAGAATGAAGTTCCATTCAGCCGTTCCCACAAGACGTGCATATATTGGGGGTGGGGTTGACAGGCACGTAAGAGAGTATGATATAGTGGAAGAGTAGGATATAGCAGGAAAATAGGACCATGGGAATGCTCAGGTCTGATGCAGAGTCACTGTGCTAAGCAACTATCTCCTATATTGAAAGGAAGAATGAAGCATAACAGTTGGAGCATTGTGCACAATGCCACAGTGTCTTAGATCGACCGGAAGGCAAGACATTAAAAGCTAGAGTAACATTCGCAGTGTATATCAGTATCATTTATGTTAAAAGATATATTAACTATATCAGTTGGCGTGGAAGGAAATAAAGTTTACTCTGGTCAAGAGACAGTGTGCAGAATACAGCAGTGCAATACAACAAGGCTTAAGCAGGTCATTAAGTTGCAGAGAGGGTTGCAGTGTATACAACGATAGTAATTATATAGACACAAGAAAGGAGATGATCCTGGTGATGTTATGGATATTACCACAAGGCTGGCTAAGGAAAAATACCGGGGTGAAATCACTAACATCAGTTTATACAAAATGGTTGACTTTTGTATGTGGAGGTGGATGGTGAGAGTTGCTGTGCCACTGCTTCAAGAAGCCTTGGTTGGATGTGAACACTTGCGTTCAGTTTCACTCAAAGCACAATTTATATTCCTCACCTTCTGAGGCATTTTCCCCAGGACCCACTCCACCTTCAGGTCCACAGGATGACTGGGGAACTCTGATTTCTTCAAAGTATCCCGATCATCAACCAAAACTATCTGAAAAAACAAAATTATTCCCTGTATGAGATTCGTTTGCTCACGAGACAATGCCTGGAGTCATAATGTGCATGGATGTCGCCACAGACCCTTGCCACCAGTGCACCAAGCAAGATAATTCTGGCACAGACTACATGAAATAAAGGACTACAAACTAATTTACTCACCTTTCCATCTCCAGTTATTTTACCAACAAAATCAACAGGGCATTTCTCTCTATTGCAGACGGCACGCAGAAACTCTGAGTCCTTTGAACGCAGGAGAAGAGCATTGGATTCCTGATACTCTGCTCCCCACAGCTCCAGTACACTCAGTGTTGGATCACCCACCTGAAATAACAATAGAATCCCCACAACGCACATCACTCACTCAACACCAAAGAAAGAATAGCAAACAAGGTATAAAACTCAGCCTGACACATATTAACCTCAAACCCAAATTAAGGCCAACACAATGGGAATGACTCCACAGACACACACCAAGAGGTTGCCGACCCTCTGCCAATGCGACTGTGGGAATAAATACCACTTATGGCCAAGGCACATCACACCCAAATTACAGATGTCAGAGGAATTTTTCCAAGTGCACCCCAAGACGTAGGGACCCCAAGTTGTGCAGATCAGATCCAGATGAAATGTATCCCAGGATGATAAAAGCAGCAAGGAAGGCAACAATAGATGTCCCACCATTTTACTCTCCAGGAGTGGTGCCAGAAGATTAAAAGAAGAGACGCAGGCTAGACATGCCATCGGAGTTAGTTTTAATGTAGTCCATAAACCTTCATTTAGAAAGGCATGTTAACCAGTGCCAGTCATTGTGGATTTGAACGTCCTCAGTGATTGACTAGATTGATTTTGCTTTGTTCGAGATGAAAATAAGCAGGGTCGATAAAAGCAAGTGTGTTTGGCGTAGCAAGACATTTAATGATGTCCCACATGGCAGACTAAACAAAAAAAAAAGACAAAGTCCATGGGAGCCAAGGGACAGCCAAATTGGACAAAAATTGGCTCAATGGCAGGACATGAAGGACAATTGTTGACAAAGCATTTTTGTTACAGAATGATCTTGAAAAGATTCCATGCTTAGTTCCCTTGCAATTTTGACCCAAACAAAGGGGGTACAATAAAGACATTTTCAGGCAATACAAAATTACCCCTGTGGTCAATAGCAAAAAGAGTTTGGGCTGCGAGAAAACATCAGCAAGCCAACCAGATAGGCAGAGAATCAGTAAATGGAATTTAATCCAGAGAACGTGTAGTGTAAGGTAATGCATTGGAGAGGATCTACAAAACAATGCTTAATAAAATAAAGTGATATAGAAAAACATATGCATGGGCTCCAGCTATGCCTGTCTTTTTTATTAGTTATGTAGAACCTTATTCCAAACGTATACCAGCGTCAGCCAACGCTTTCTCTGCTATATTGATAACTGCATTGGGGCTGCCTCCTGCACCCGTGCAGAACTCATTGATTTCATTAACTTTATCACTAACTTCTGGCCTGCTTTCAAATTCTTCTCCATCACAGGGGACAGACTATCAAATGACATCTACTACAATCGCATTGACTCCCTCAATTAGCTGCACTACACCTCCCCCTACCCTGCCTCTCCAACTCAATTTCCCTGTCTCCGCTGCACCTGCTCCCAAGATGAGGCTTTCCATTCAAGGACTCTTTCTTTAATAAAGATGGATTTCTCCCCTGTTGTTATAGATGGATCCCTCACCTGCGTCTCATAGTACTGCTCTTGCTCTCCCTACCTGCAGACAGAAAAAGGATAGATTACATAGAAAATAGGTGCAGGAGTAGGCCATTCGGCCCTTTGAGCCAGCACCACCATTCAATAAGATCATGTCTGATCATCCTAAATCAGTACCCCGTTCCTGCTTTCTCCCCATATCCCTTGAATTCGTTAACCCTAAGAGCTATATCGAATTCTCTCTTGAAAACATCCAGTGAATTGGCCTCCACTGCCTTCTACGGCAGAGTATTCCTCAGATTCACAATTCTCCGGGTGAAAAGTTTTTCCTCATCTCAGTCCTAAATGGCCTACCCTTTATTCTTAAACAGTCACCCCTGGTTCTGGACTCCCCCAACATCGGGAACATTTTTCCTGCATCTAGTCTGTCCAATCCCTTAAGAATTTTATATGTTTCTATAGGATCCCCTCTCATCGTTCTAAATTCCAGTGAATGAAAGCCCAGTCGATCCATTCTTTCATCATACGTCAGTCCCGCCATCCTGGGAAATAACCTGGTGAACCTACGCTGCACTCCCTCAATAGCAAGAAGTTCCTCTGGTACTTACCTTTCACCCCACTTGAGTCCGCATTCAACACATCATTCTCTGGCATTTCAGCCACCTTCAACATGACCCCAACACCCATCACATCTTCCCATCCCCACCCCTTTTCGCAGACTACTCCCACGGCAACTCCTTGCTTCACTTATCCTCTCCCACCCAAACCACCACCAGGTACCTACCTCTGCAACTGCAGGAGATGCACCACCTATCCCCATACCTCCTCCCTTACATCCATCCACGGACCCCAGCAGTCCTTCCAGGTGAGACAGGTTCATGTGCATCTCCTCTAATCTCATCTACTGCATACGCTGCTCCCAATGTGGCCTCCTTTACATCAGCAGTGAACCTCAAAAATCCCACAAAACACATTTCCCTTAACTTCCAGTGAAAGCAGTGAGGGGGTGCATCCCAACAGATGCTCTTGCCCAGCAGGAATATCCACAGTTTAAAAAATATATTTTAGTGCAGCCTCTGGTGAACTTACTGCATTCTAATGACGACCTGCAGATAAAGATTTCCCCCTACCTTGAATTTGCTGGTGAATATCCTGGCCCCTGCCGGCTCACTCAGCTCTTTCAACACGTTACCTGAAGGGGGAACAGTGATATTCAGGTGAGTATATTGCATTCTGCAAATCAACTTGTTAATGGCACACATTGATGTACTGGTGACTGGAATCACAATAACTAAAATTGTTTCCATTCCAAGCCGATCAAACCAAAATTCCCAGCCGATTAAACCTTTTGCTATTTACTCCAACTGGCCATATTTCTAATGAATCCAAACAGTTGGGTGTCACTCACTCCAACTAACTATATTCCCCAATCGATCAAAATCCTTCATATTTGGGTCTGGTGGCAATAAGTCTTTACTTATGCTCTTACGTTCCATATTTCTTAATGGTTCCAGCCATCACCTTCCCAAAGCTCAAGTTTCCAGCCTGACATCACCCACTGCCATTCCCATTCATCTCTCCTGCTGTTCATTGCCAACCAGATCCTCCCATTGCTGACAGTCGTCCAAAACACGCTGTCAGTCGTCCAAACCACAGCAGGACCTCCAGTTTCCATACCCACCATTGCCTCCGGCCCCCTGGTCGTGAATACTACAGATTGGGTTGCTGCGTTGCCTCTCAATGCAGGCACGGAGAGCTCGGTTCATCTTCTGCTCCATCTCAGCGTCGCCTCGCTGTACTGCTGCAAAGTCCAGCTCTGCTGTGTTGTCTCCCTGCACCTGGGGTGTCGATCAAAGAGTGGAGGATCCAAAAATCACATTTACCATTATGATGCCAACAGAACCTTCACAAGTGGACCCAGTTTATCACAGTGTGCACACTAGCCGATCCGTACCAGCGCTTCTGACATTTTGCCCCAGGAACATGCCCATTGCAGATAATGTTCCATCAGTGACGACAATATGCTTGCACTCCGCTCTCCGACTACAACACATCAGTAATCTCTCTGGGCTGCACCGCAAACCGTCCTGCACCCTGTCCCAGGCCATGTCCCAACCCCAAACCATACCCTGGTCCCAGCCACAGTCATCAACCATTCCTTTCCATGCAACCGCACAGCCCTCACCATCACCCAGACCGCGGGTGCCCATAGCTATTGTTTGTGCTCCAACGTAGACACTTCCCGCTCCCATTTCCATCCATGCTTGCCATTGCTGACAGTCATATCATTCCAGTCACAATGACGACGCCCTATTCCTGGCCACGACCTTGGTCATTACTGAAAGGAGCCGAGTAATGGCAGATCATTGTTATAAAAGCTGCCAGATGAGATAGAGATATAAAATGTAAAATAACCACATGCTAGAAAAGATTGACCAATGAGGCCATATGGATTGAACCAAATAAACCAATTTAATGTAGGCTCAGTGAAAAGGAGGCAGACAAGGACAAATGCGAGCATTTCTGTGATAAGGGTAGCTATCAATGTAATCATCTAGCGGATTTCAGTCACACAAATCTTAAAATAGATTCAAGAGATATTCCTGATTCAAGAGAGAATGCAGTTCTGGGCAGTTTTGGGGGAATGAAACCGAGCAACTCGAAGATGTGGCAGTGAAACAGTACCCCAGCGTCAGTGAGTATAACTCAGAGCTAGACCAGCTATGGACAGGGGAAGGGATAAATCAGAATCTAACGCTTGGAGAGAGGAAAGACTGCACTTGCAAAGCCAGGTTGATGGCTCACAAAAAGCAATGTCAAGCACTGGGGAATATTTGGAGAGGTAGTGTACAGCCGCAGTGTGGCAGTGTCGTAGCTGGTAGAGTTGCTGCCTCAGCACCGGAGACCAGTGTTCGATCCTAACCTTGGGTGCTCTCCGTGTGGAGTTTGCAAATTCTCCCTGTGACCATGTGGGTTCCCTCTCACATCCCAAAGACATGCAGGTCTGTAGGTTATTTGGTCTCTGCAAATTGCCCCTAGTGTGTATGATATGATATGAGCTTTATTGTCATTCGGTACCGAGATACCGAACAAAATTACATTTCCAACAGTCACAGAACACAACAAAAAAGAAAAAAACACAAGATACACGACCCCAACACAAACACTTTCTTATAATGAAAGGATAAGAAAGTGGGACAACATAGAATTAGTATGAAGGGTGATTGATGGTCGACATGGACTCAGTGGGCCGAAGAGCCTGTTTCCATGCTGTATCTCCAAGGTAATCGCCGACGAAAGCATCGAGTTGGATCAACCATAAGCAGGGGAATCTTAAGCCACAGGCTGAGCAGTCCACACTGCAGAAAATCTAGCGTGTCTGCGCTCACTGGGTGAGGAAGGTTCTCTAAACCAAAATGCAGGAGCAGAGGGACCTCTGATACTTGTTTCCCCTCAGTACCATGGCAGTCAGAACAGATTTTCAGCTGACAAGAACATAGTCGACCAAATGACAGCTTCCTTACTTGTGAAGATACTTTTACTTTATAAATGAACACTGTGCATGCACATTTGGCAGATTCTGTCCACTCTATCCTCTCAGCCCATATCTTTCCTCTGGTGCCCAGTGCCTTGCCCATATGTTTTCAGTACCAGAACACAAATGCACTCGATGACTTGCCTGAATGGAGGATGCCGCCCCTCCACCCACGCCGATTCGATACACAGGGCCTCCAATCTTCACCACCTCCATCTCTGAAAACAGACACATGAGTTAGGAATCGGAATAAGGCTGCAAAGTTTCTAAGATCACTGCAGCCTGATGGAAAGCACCAGGCACACAGGGTCAATAACTACAGCACAACAATTGTGCGCACTTGAAACACATTTGACCATCTCACCCTACCTCAGCCCACACGCAAAAACATTCCCAACAACATCATTAGACCAAAGTTTCAAAGGTCTTTTATTGTTGCATGTACCGATTAAGGTACAATGATATGCAAATTAATGATTTGGACGAGAGAATTGAATGCAACATCTCCAAGTTTGCGGATGACACGAAGCTGGGGGGCAGTGTTAGCTGTGAGGAGGATGCTAGGAGGCTGCAACGCGACTTGGATAGGTTAGGTGAGTGGGCAAATGCATGGCAGATGCAGTATAATGTGGATAAATGTGAGGTTATCCACTTTGGTGGCAAGAACAGGAAAGCAGACTATTATCTAAATGGTGGCCGATTAGGAGAAGGGGAGATGCAGCGAGACCTGGGTGTCGTGGTGCACCAGTCATTGAAAGTAGGCATGCAGGTGCAGCAGGCAGTGAAGAAAGCGAATGGTATGTTGGCATTCATAGCGAGGGGATTTGAGTATAGGAGCAGGGAGGTTCTGCTGCAGTTGTACAGGGCATTGGTGAGACCACACCTGGAGTATTGCGTACAGTTTTGGTCTCCTAATCTGAGGAAATACATTCTTGCCATAGAGGGAGTACAGAGAAGGTTCACCAGATTGATTCCTGGGATGGCAGGACTTTCATATGAAGAAAGACTGGATAGACTCGGCTTGTACTCGGTGGAATTTAGAAGATTGAGGGGGGATCTTATAGAAACTTACAAAATTCTTAAGGGGTTCGACAGGCTACATGTAGGAAGATTGTTCCCGATGTTGGGGAAGTCCAGAACAAGGGGTCACAGTTTAAGGATAAGGGGTAGTCTTTTAGGACCGAGATGAGAAAGTTTTTTTTCACACAGAGTGGTGAATCTGTAGAATTCTCTGCCACAGAAGGTAGTTGAGGCCAGTTCATTGGCTATATTTAAGAGGGAGTTAGATGTGGCCCTTGTGGCTAAAGGGATCAGGGGGTATGGAGAGAAGGCAGGTAGGGGATACTGAGTTGGATGATCAGCCATGATCATATTGAATGGCGGTGCAGGCTCGAAGGGCCGAATGGCCTACTCCTGCACCTATTTTCTATGTTTCTATTACTGTACAATGATACGAAAATAAAGCACCAACTACCTGAACCAGTAAGGGCAACACTGCCATACCTATCATAGAAAGACACAAAAAGCTGGAGTAACTCAGCGGGTCAGAGAGCATCTCTGGAGAAAAGGAATAGGTGACATTTCGGGTAGACACCCTTCTTCAGACTGAGAGTCGGGGAAAGGGAAACGAGAGATTTAGATGGTGATATAGCGAAAGAGAACCAATGAATGAAAGATGTGCAAAAAAAGGATGATAAAGGATGATTGTTAGCTGTGAGCTAGGTGAAAATGAGTTACAGACAATAAGACTCAACAAAACGACTTTGAAGCTAGCACGACACGGGCGGGGGAGGGGCCGGAGTTCCCATATGCACCCTCAGCTGATGCCTTGCTTAACCACATCCACAAGACCACTCCAACTCTTCATGCACAACCCTATCCTGAAAACAGAGGTGGTCACATAGCTACCCAGTAGATGCCTTATCCACCCACCATTGACTAAAGGGCATTAACCTGGATCATGGTTCAACCAGGACTCAACAGCCCACCCAGCCTGGGCGGCACGGTGGCACAGCGGTAGAGTTACTGCCTTACAGCGAATGCAGCGCTGGAGACTCAGGTTCGATCCTGACTACGGGCGCCGTCTGTACGGAGTTTTACGTTCTCCCCGTGACCTGCGTGGGTTTTCTCCGAGATCCAGTTTCCTCCCACACTACAAAGACGTACAGGTATGTAGGTTAATTGACTGGGTAAATGTAAAAATTGTCCCTAGTGTGTGTAGGATAGTGTTAATGTGCGGGGATCGCTGGGCGGCGCGAACTCGGTGGGCCGAAGGGCCTGTTTCCGGGCTGTATCTCTAAAAAAAAAATCTAACCTAACAGCCCACGATCCCGTCTACACGATAGCTCAATCCATCCCCAACCAAACTCATACATCTGGCAATACACACAGGGACACTGACATTACAATCCACTCATCTAGCATCTGCACCTAACCAATACCGACCAACCAACACTTACCTGGTTCGGGCTGTTCCTTTCGGACATGCTCAGCCTCAATGGTTCCAATGCCAGCACTGAACATAATTGGTTTAATCCACTCCCTTCTTTCCCCGTTGGGAAGCATCATTCCAAATGACCGGGCAAATCCTAGAACAAAAACAGAACCAAACCTACCAGATGTGAGGCACAATGCATCAACTAATCAGGGGGAAGGGGCAGAGTTTGAGACCTTTATTGAGCATAAAGCTTCATCTATTGATCAGAGGGGCACCATTTAAACAGTATCTATCAAATCAAGCAGCTCAGCTGTCAGGACCTGATCAAATCCAATGGAGCTTGTATACACTGGAATTTAGAAGGATGAGAGGGGATCTTATCGAAACGCATAAGATTATTAAGGGGTTGGACACGTTAGAGGCAGGAAACATGTTCCCAATGTTGGGGGAGTCCAGAACCAGGGGCCACAGTTTAAGAATAAGGGGTAGGCCATTTAGAACAGAGATGAGGAAAAACTTTTTCAGTCAAAGAGTTGTGAATCTGTGGAATTCTCTGCCTCAGAAGGCAGTGGAAGCCAATTCTCTGAATACATTCAAGAGAGAGCTAGATAGAGCTCTTAAGGATAGCGGAGTCAGGGGGTATGGGGAGAAAGCAGGAACAGGGTACTGATTGAGAATGATCAGCCATGATCACATTGAATGGCGGTGCTGGCTCGAAGGGCCGAATGGCCTACTCCTGCACCTATTGTCTATTGAGCTCAGTTGATTGGACCTTATTAGTTTCAGAAATGCACATTAACCAGCACTTACCTGCCAAGACAGGCTCTCCGAATTTATTGCCATAATCCGAAGCTCCGTTACTTGCCTCGATCACCACTTCCAGTGGATGTGCAAAGTTCCCAGGATAAGTAAAGGTTCGGTCTTCCCAGGGCAGCTCATAACCTGCAGCCACAGCCAATTCATCGAGATTACACAATGCACACGAGATGTGGCAGAAAGTCAAATATCAAACGCACCAAGACTGCAAATGCAACATGGGACAGCCTGACAACACAGAGAAAGCAACAGAGGGGACTGTGAAGTATGTGATGCTTTATGAATAACCAGAGAGAATCAGGCTGAATATAGTCACTGGTGGGGACGGGGGGGGGGGGGGGGGGGGATGGTTGGAGAAGTGAAAAGGAAACCAAGACCAACAAACAGAGTGTGAGCAAAATGTGGAAGGGTACCCAATGCCTTCAATAAGTATATAAATAGTGAAGAGGGGATTTGACAATGTTTATGAATAAAGGCATTCTATGCAAGGAGACTGAAGTAACTGAAATTTGTACTTTGGCAAGTGGACACTGCTAACATCACATTAAAAGGGGAGGTGAACGGAAATTGATGAAGAGGTGGCACTAGAAAGAACTGATCCTCTCAAAGCAACCAGGTCTAAATAGGAATCATTCTCGATTGCCGAGGGTGGAGGTAGCAAACGTTTTCCCAAAACTTTGCACTGCTCCCTGGATAACAGGGAGGTGTCAGAAGCTGGCAAATGTAACACTTGTTAAAAAAAAAAGGAGGCAGAAACCACGAGGCAACGTCACTTTTAAAAACCAGAGAAAAGATTTACTAAAATTATTCCAGGGATGAAGGACATTAATTATGTGCCGAGACAGACCGGTGAACCCGGGGCTGTTTTTCTTGAAACAGAGAATTTTTATTAAAGTTATAGACATAAAGATATAGGACAGATAGAGAGAAACTGTTCCTGTTGGAAGGTTCAAGAGCCCAGGGACACAGAATGAAAGGAATCACCAAAACTCTCAGGGAAACACATTTATTTTTAAAAGCGATGTGATTAGGGCCTGGAACACACTGCCAGGGGATGGTGGAAGTTTCAATTGTAACATGCAAAACGGAGAGTAACTTTAACTAAGTTCGCAAAGCACACCTGGACAGAGCAGATTCCCAAAGCAGTAACCGGCTGTCCCTGCGATCACGTGGGCCCCTTGGCCTGTGCACTGGACGTCCCGTATACGACCTCCGGTCCCTGTAGTTGAACCGCTGAACGGAGCCACGCCTGAAACAATGAAGGACATCGACCCAATGAGATAAATCATTCAGAGAATCCCACTTTTCTAACCACAGGCGGCGAGAAACCTTCTGGAGTGTGGTCACTCACATTTAACACTGACTGACCTGTGGGGAAGTTGTGTGTTTCTGCAGTGAAGATTACATGCCGCATGGCTTTGTGAACCTCCATGTTGCTGGCTTTGGACCCGTGGCTTGGATAGAGACACTCAACACATCGGCCTTCAATGGCACTGTGGTGAAAGGCAAACCGTGCACACCAATCAGATGTTTGAACCCACAGCTCCCTCTATCCAACATTTTTCTTCCCAATTCCATCCATAAAACCCTGCCTCATACTTCCCGCTTATTCTCCCCCAAGCCGTCTCCACCCCTCCATTTCCTCTTCTTTGCACCCCAGTCCCTTAAGTGATGTCCTCTCCTCCTACCATCTCCCCATTCCCTTTCCCCATCAACAACCATTTCCAAATTGTCTGCTGTCCCCTCTGCATGTACCCTTCCCTCATTTATTTCATTCCTCTCCCATTATCTCACTCATCCCTCTGCCTTCTCCCCCTCCCCAATCAACTCATCATCTCTCGTCTCAACTATCTCAAACCTCCATTTCCCAAAGTACCCCATTCCCTTTTCCAGAAGACTCTCCCTTCTTCCTCATCCCTCCTCCTCTCAAATCTACCCCCCATTTCCCCTCAGCCACTCATTGGGATATTCCCTACAATTTCCTCATACCTCAACTGACTCACTCTTCTGACTCTCAACTGCTCCTCCTTCATATCAACTCTGCACTCCTTCATAGACTCCTTCATGTAACCCAGTTTTTATCTCCGACTCCTTTCATTGTTTCTCACATCCCTTCGTTCTGTTCTAATTCTCCCTTCGCTTGGCTCACCTGCTGTTGTCACAGAATTTGATAATGTTGTTCTTGTTGCTATAATCCTGTGTCTTCATGATCATATCAAAAAGACTTTTCTCCTTGACTTCTCCATCTACCACTAAACGCCCTTTGAAGAACCAGTGGCGACTATGTTCACTGCAAAAACAAACCGACTTTATGGAGAACTACTTGTGAAACTCCAGCTTTACAAATCATCAAGGGGCTGGGAAATATCAAGACAGAGTGGGGATAGGGAGTGGGTGGGCGAGAGGAAGAATAAATAGAAAAAGGTAAGGAGGCACCTTTGAGAAAGCATCTAAATATAACAGTTCTAAATTCTCGCACAAGAGGAAACATCCTCTCCACATCCTCTGTCAAGAACCTGCAGGATCTTGTGTTTCATGCAAGTCCCTTCTCACTTTTCCAAACTACACTTTGGATGCAAGTCTAACCTCTCTAATTATTCCTCATGAATGATCTGCACATTCTCAGTTTTGTAAATCTTCTCTCAAACCTAAAGGATGCAAATTCATAACTTCCAATGTATTTACATTCTTCCTTAAAGTGAAGAGACTAAAGTACTCCAGATGCCATCTTATCAACGTCCTATATGACTGAAGCATAACTTGGCTCGCACTTGCACACAGCTACACTCTTTTAAACTGACCAACTCCGCAGTACTTAATCTAAGGGTGCAGCTGCCTCTTGGAACAAAGCACCCAAATGCATTGATGATGTACAAGAAGATAACTGCAGATGCTGGTACAAATCGAAGGTATTTATTCACAAAATGCTGGAGTAACTCAGCAGGTCAGGCAGCATCTCGGGAGAGAAGGAATGGGTGAGGTTTCGGGTCGAGACCCTTCTTCATTGATGATGTGGTCTTCACGGATTTCAGTGATTTCAAACTGCTCCTCTGTCAAAGTACAAGACATTTAGTGTCGCAGTTCTGCAACAGTCTTGAAACAGTCTCCTTCTCTGATACTGCCTGGTTCGCCAAATGCTTCTGGCACTTTCCATTATTACTTCAGATTTCCAGTGTCTGCAATTCTTTTGATTTTCATATTATCTTCCTTGCCAGACCCATCGCAATTTCATTTCTTCGTAATTATAAAATGGTCTATTTATATTTGTTCATGCTGATTTTTAATCTCGTTTCAACCTGCCGGTTTTAATTAATTGCATGCAGTACATCATAATTTAGATCACACCTCTCTAAAATAGAGAGAAAAATCTGCAATCTTACTTGTCAGATTATCCCAGACTGTCAAATTAACTCACTGAACCAAAAATAAATTGATTATTTTCAACCCAGCGGCATTTTCTTTAAATAGAAAGGTGCAGCTTTGCTCTTGTTCCACTAAAATCCCAGTCCATACTTCATAAACACTGCACACACAAATCTACAGGGACAGAAGGGCAGTGGAGTTAATTTGTGATTATCAATCACATAATTTGTGATCATCAATCACAGAGCCATAAGAATAAGGGTAGGGCAGTGGAATTAGTTTAGGATTGACACAGGGCAAAGGGTCTGTTGGATTAGTTTGGGATTCAACAAAGATAGACACAAAACGCTGGAGTAACTCTGCAGGACAGACAGCATCTCTGGAGAGAAGGAATGGGTGACGTTTCGGGTCGAGACCCTTCTTCATACTCATTCATTGGGAGTCATACAAGGCTCTGTGATCAGAGGAGGACACTGATTAGTCAACATTGACGAGGGTTTCACCTGTTGGATTGGGCCAAGTCGAAGCACTCCACACTAGTTGGATTCCGGCCCACCTTTTGAAATAACCTTGTATAAAAATCCAGGTCCCAAGAGTCAAAAGCCAAGCCTGTGGGAACAGACAGCAACCATCAGCTCAATACTGGGGCCTACACAATGCAGACACTTCCCCACCCTGTACATAAATCTCCGGACATTCACTTGCAATGTTACTCTACAACAGTACTGTGTTCCAGTAAGCTTTTTACAGAATGCTTACAGCTTGGAAGGAGGCCATTTGATTTGAGTCGCTCCATGCATCAGCTCCCGCACTTACCCAGTTCCCGGTTTGCTTTCTCCAGCGCACCCTCCCCCCCTTTCATCACGTCCACTTCGTACACCTGCGACGGGCTGGTCAACACTTGGAAAGTTTCAATGGGTCGCTGATACACGCACTCTGTCATCCGATCATAGAAGGCAGCAACCAGCTCACCCGAGGCAGCTGGTGCCAACCTCTCCGAATTATGGATCTGCAAACATGCACCAACACCAGCAACATCAACAATCAACACAAAGGAATGGGGACACGTTAGTTCACACAGGACCTACACGGATGATATGGTGCGAGGGGAAAATGCCAATGAACCAGGGAATGGAGGAAATTGACTCAAATTGAGACTCACGAAAACTCAGTGAGAGTGACTGTGCCAGGAGTCCACTGTGGGTCTTCAGGTGTCTGTTTGCACATCTGGAGAAGATGTGCCCAGGAACTGGTATCGGGTTCCTGGCAATATAGGTTTATGTACCTTGCGCTGACCTTGTACAGGTACCAACACCTCTTACCTTCAGCAGATATCGGCGAGAGCACTCAACACGATCCACCTCAGTTAATCCTATGGAGTGGCAGATGGACACTGCATTTGTCGACCAGGCTGTGGAGAAGTTCAATCTGAGATACGAAAAATTCAACAAGAGTTCTGTCAGCAAGCAGTCAATAACCAAGTCGCGAAGCAGAGGAACTACCACCACAACAAGCACAGGCTCCCAATCCACTTGCAGGTGTCAACACGTATATATGTACTCAGTATCATTCCTGTGCACAGATGTACTTACTCACATGAGCCTCTTCTGTACGTGGGTAAACAACATGGAACCACCCATTTACAAGCACATGTTTACGGGGTCACTTTTACATCCATATGAGCAGCGAAACAAACATCCAGTCACTCTTGTTCACTCAGTGACCAAACCTGGACCTGCGCACACCACACACAAAACTATCAGACCACCAAATCCATCCCCTGACTTACCTTGGTCCAATCTCCACCAGCAAGTCCCCATCAAGCTCACTGAGGAAGGGTTCTGTAGAAATTTTCTCAGGTTCAAACGGATATTGGAAAATCCATGCGAGTTTCTGCCTGTCCTGTGGAGTTGGGGAGACTGGAGCTGAGGGAACATATGGATTAAGGGAGATCAATGCATTGTGTGGGGTGAGGTGTAGAGAGAGAGAGAACTGTGTGTGAAGTATTGAAGTGGGATGCAGTGCATAGGCGCAAGATGTCCGGGAAAGGGCATGTCCTCAATCATACCTCCCAGATACGATGCAATCTTCACCCTGACACAGTGCTACCCTCCCCAACATCTTATCTGCTACATATCATCCCCATCAGTCTTTCACACACTGGGTAGCATGGAACAAAAAGCTTTTCAATCAGTACACATGTCAATAAAATAAACTAAGTCGTTCACCCATCTCTCACAACAAGATCAGGGACAAAGTCCTTGTTCCCTGAACAACACCCAGTCCCTAATTAGCATGACTCTTCATCCAACCTCCTCCTAACCCACATTCAACAGACATATTATACCTTCCTCCCCAACTCATCCGCTGATGCACAGCAGATCCCGGTCTCGTTTCTCCCTTCACGTTCCCAGACAGCCAGCATCACTCTCCAACCTCAAACGCACCTGTCCAGTTCACATTGAAGCAAAGTTCTTGAGTTACACGCTCGATCTTCTCCACATTATGGATTCCAGAGCGGAATAGGCTCTTCCCCACATCCGATAGCAGGACCTCCTTGGGGCTTGTGTAGAAATGTAAAACAACCATTGGGGACTGAAAAAGAAAAAGGCAATTGGATTGCAATGTCAAGACATCTACACGGTACCAAATGTAGGGGGCTAGGAGGCAGAATGAATGGCAGGAGATGGGGAAGAGAGGAAGAGACTGGGTATTAGAGGGAAGGGGGATAAGAAGGTGGGTGATAGGCAGCAATTTGTCGCATGCAAATATAGTGAGGTTGAGGAACAATGAAAATCTTGATGAAACAAATAACTGCACATTCTGGTTTACAGAAAAAGACGAGGTATTGGAGTAACTCAGTAGGTCAGGCAGCATATCATGAGAAAATGGATAGATGATGTTTCAGGTCAGGACCCTTCTTGGAGTCTGAAAAAAGGGTCCCAAACCAAATCGCCTACCCATGTTCTCCAGAGATGCTGCTTCACCTTCTGAGTTACTCCAGACTTTGGCTTCTTCAATTAAAAATCGTACTTGCAGCAGCATCATAGGTACACAGTTTCAGAGGGTAGAAATAAAGTACAGGAAGAGAGGGACAAGGGTACAATAAAGATTGGGAACAAGAAAAAAACAAACTGCTGGAGGAACTCAGCGAGACAGGCAAAATTGCAGAGGGAAATAAACAGGTGACAATTCAGGTCAAGACCCTTGTCTGGATTGCTGGAGCTCTCCTGCAGTCCAGAGGTAGAGTCTCAATATGAAACATCAACTGTCCATTTCTCTCCACAGATGATGCCTGATCCACAGAGTAACATTTCCAGGTGAGATAGAGGTTCACCTGCACCTCCACCAACCTCATCTATTGCATCCACTGCTCTAGATGTCAATTTCTTTACATCGGCGAAACCAAACGCAGGCTCGGCGATCGTTTCGCTCAACACCTTCACTCAGTCCGCCAAAACGAACCCGATCTCTCGGTGGCTGAGCACCAACTCCCCCTCCCACTCCCAGTCTGACCTTTCTGTCATGGGCCTCCTCCAGTGCCATAGTGAGACCCACCGGAAATTGGAGGACAGCACCTCATATTTCGCTTGGGCAGCTTGCAGCCCAGCAGTATGAACATTGACTTCTCCAACTTTAGATAGTTCCTCTGTCCCTCTCTTCCCCTCCCCCTTCCCAGTTCTCCCTCTATCTTACTGTCTCCACCGATATCCTTCCTTTGCCCCAACGTCACCCATTCCTCTCCAGAGATGCTGCCTGACCTGCTAAGTTACTCCAGCATTTTGTGAATAAATACCGGAGTTACTTCAGTCACTTGTTTTTTTTTTGCTCCAGTTTCTGTAGTCCTATCCGGTAAGAAGGGTTAGGAGAAAGGGTTAGGGGAAAGGGTTAGAGGAGAAAGGGTTAGAGGAGAAAGGGTTAGAGGAGAAAGGGTTAGAGGAGAAAGGGTTAGAGGAGAAAGGGTTAGAGGAGAAAGGGTTAGAGGAGAAAGGGTTAGAGGAGAAAGGGTTAGAGGAGAAAGGGTTAGAGGAGAAAGGGTTAGAGGAGAAAGGGTTAGAGGAGAAAGGGTTAGAGGAGAAAGGGTTAGAGGAGAAAGGGTTAGAGGAGAAAGGGTTAGAGGAGAAAGGGTTAGAGGAGAAAGGGTTAGAGGAGAAAGGGTTAGAGGAGAAAGGGTTAGAGGAGAAAGGGTTAGAGGAGAAAGGGTTAGAGGAGAAAGGGTTAGAGGAGAAAGGGTTAGAGGAGAAAGGGTTAGAGGAGAAAGGGTTAGAGGAGAAAGGGTTAGAGGAGAAAGGGTTAGAGGAGAAAGGGTTAGAGGAGAAAGGGTTAGAGGAGAAAGGGTTAGAGGAGAAAGGGTTAGAGGAGAAAGGGTTAGAGGAGAAAGGGTTAGGGGAAAGGGTTAGGAGAAAGGGTTTGAATGGAAGGTAAAAAACGAAATCACAAACCTATAGAGACACAATGTTGTACCAGGCAATGCAGAAGCAAATACTGAACACAGTGCTTGAATTGGTGACACGAGTTCCGTGTGACCAGATCAGACCATGAGTTACTTATTAGAGGCCTGAGCTAATATCTTCAATCAGCTAAGCTACATTAACCCTATTTTTAACCACCACCCAGCTAAGAGCAAGATTCAGGATGTTTTCTGACTAACGCACAACAAATTCCAAATAAACGTAGGATATTCGTTCTAAATCCAACAAAGCATTCCACACAGTGTTGACCATTTAACCGCCTGTTGTTAACCCTGGTTGTAAAGCTAGTCTCCCCACTTCGCATACTCAGTATTTGCTGACCTTAGGTCGCGTCCTATCTTCTGGTGAGCCTGCGGTTTAAGAGGAATCGACCCTGGCAAGTCCGAGATACTCCAGCCAGGCTGGGGAGGAGAAGAGGCCGAGAGGTGGATCGCTCGCTGCAGGAGACCGTGGCGGGCTGTATGAGTGGAAATTAAAGAAGGCAGAAATAAACCCCCCCATCTTTAAATCTGTCTGCATTATTCACCCTCTCTCCCCTACACACATCCCACACAGGACCCTCTGACTAGCTACAAATAATTTATTCTCAAACGGAACCCACTCTTTTCCTCCCCCCATCTCTGTCCCGTAAAAAAAGCACTCCGCCATCTGCAACCCCTCTTGTTTCCCGGTGCATTCGGCTCTCCCTCTTCATGTTTCCACTCTCTATAATCTTTCCCACGCGTGTCCTCACTCACACTGGATCGTCCTGCTCCCACCCCACCCCCCACTGACTCAATCATCTTCTGCAGAAACCCTCCCCTCGGCTTCTCTTCCCTCTTTCCCACCCCAAAACGAAACTGCTCACTGTGCACATTTTCGTAAAGTTGTGTTTTACCTTTGGGCCCCACACTTTACTTTCCACGTGGGAATAAAGAGAACGTCTTATTCGCGATGGTGGCGGACGCGTCTGGCAGTGACGGGCGGCGTGACTGGTACGTCTCTGCTTCTTCCGCTCCCTTACCCCATATTGGTGCACCTTTCTATCTTCTGGGGAAATTCGGTGATGACTGTCCCATCTAGGACTCGGCTGTGGTACAGTATCTGATGTGCAAAATATATATTTAGCAAATGCTACGAAAATGGAAAGTAAAAGAAATGCTGAAGTTCGCGACCCAGAAACGTCTCCCATTCCTTCTCCCCCAGAGATGCTGAGTTACTCAAGCATTTTGCGTCTATCTTTTTTTTGCAGTAAATACTTGACAAGTCAGGTAACAACTATAGATAGAGCAGGTAATACAGTACACGTTACAGGTTGCCTGCGCGAGATAGTGTTTGCCCGCAGTAATCAACCAGAACCAGAAATGTGTTCTCCCCTGAGATGCAGCCCGTTTGTTATGCGGTATGGCAATTCACGTTTTGTTTTGGGCTTTAGCGTCTTCGATCTTGTAAAACTTTCTAGGGCACTTCTTAATATGACAAAAGCAGTTAATACTGAAGCCCCTTTAAAAGCAGATTGGCCGTAAGACGCGATACTAAAATGTGAAGATAGACACAAAATGCTGGAGTAACTCAGCGGGACAGGCATCATTTCTGGAGTGTGTGTTTGTGGATGGGGTAGAGAGAAAGGGATGAGTGAAGACATTGGGAGAAAAGGGGACAAGGAAAATAAAGAATGAAAATAAGACGGATAGACGGAAGACAGCAGGCAAAGGGATGGGCAAAAGATAATGTATAGAGATGGGATGGACGATGACAAGGTTAGGGAGAAAGAGGATGAGTGGAAGGAAGAATGGAGAAAAGGGAAGGAGGGAAAGTATGAATGAATAGCAAATTGGCTCCATGGAAGGAAGCAGAGGGTGATGGTGGAAGGTTGCTTCTTGGACTGGAGGCTTGTGACAAGTGGTATGCCTCAGGGATTGGTGCTGGGCCTGTTACTGTTTGTCATCTACATCAATGACTTGGATGAGAACATACAGGGCAAGATTAGCAAGTTTGCTGATGATACAAAAGTGAGCGGTTTTGCAGATAGTGAAGATGGTTGTGAAAGATTGCAGCAGGATATGGATCGATTGGCCAGGTGGGCTGAGGAATGGTTGATGGAATTTAACAGTGTTGCATTTTGGGACGTCTAACAAGGGGAGGACCTACACATTGAATGGTAGGCTTCTGGGTAGTGTTATAGGGCAGAGGGATCTATGAGTGCAGGTGCATTGTTCCATGAAGGTCGAGTTGCAGATAGAAAAGGTGGTCAAAAGGGTTTTGGCCTTCATCAGAGTATTCAATATAGAAGTTGGGAGGTCATGTTGCAGTTGTATAAGATGTTGGTGAGACTGCATTTAGAATATTGTGTTCAGTTCTGGGCACCATGTTATAGGAGAGATATTGTCAAGTTTGAAAGGGTTCAGAAAAGATTTACGAGGATGTTGCCAGGACTAAAGGGTGTGTGTGGTTGAGCAGGCTAAGTCTCTATTCCTTGGAGGATCAGGGGTGATCTTATAGAAGTGTACAAAATCATGAGAGGAATAGATCAGGTAGATGCAGAGCCTCTTGCCCAGAGTAGTGGAATCGAGGACCAGAGGACACTAAGTTTCAAGATGAAGGGGAAAAGATTTAATAAGGAATCTGAGGGGTAATGTTTTCACACAAAGGGTGGTGGGTGTATGGAATAAGCTGCCAGAGGAGATTGAGGCTGGGACTATCCCATTGTTTAAGAAACAGTTAATAATAATAATAATACATTTAATTTATATAGCGCTTTTCAAGAAACTCAAAGACGCTTTACAGAGCAAAGACATAAAAACAAGCAAACAAAAGATATGGTACATGGATAGGACAGGATGGATAGTACAAAAGGTACATGGATCGGACAGGTTTGGAGGGATATGAACCAAGCACAGGCAGGTGGGACTAGTGTAGCTGGGACATTGTTGGCTGGTGTGGGCAAGTTGGGCCGAAGGGCCTGTTTCCACACTGTCTCACTCTATGACTATGAAGTTGGGGGGGGGGGGGGGTGCAGATGATTCTGGGATTAACAATATGAAGTTGGCAATGGAGGAAAGGACAGTGGAGAGGGAAAATAGTGGTGAGATAAATAAGGGGAAGGGTTTTTGGAACAGAGGAATAGAGTTGGTGGTATAGGAGGAGAAAGATGGGTTCTGCAATAAAAGGGAGGATGGAGAAAGAGGAAAGAGGCGAGGTAAGTAAAGCAAGGGAAGGAACGAGAGTTTGGTAGTAGGAATAGTGAGTGGGATGTTGAAGGGACCGAGGGATCATGGGAAGAGCAGAGTGAGGCAAAGGAAAGGGTTGCGTTGGACCAGAGTGAGATAGAGCAATCTGGTAGTGACCAAGATTAAATTCAGAAGCAAAGCAGTATAGCTACAGCAGTACATATCTCGGGATTTTAAGCTGCAGGAGGCAAATGGGAAGTGAATAGTAAGAATTTGTCAAAGCTTTGCTTCACTGTTTTGAATGCTCTGGAGTTTATGGAGACTGCAGAGTAACTGGGCATATGTGGAGGAAGCAAAGGCTAAGATGAGCAGAGATATGTAGTGAGGTCTGGGGAATTATAGTTGTGTTTTGAATGTTTCCATAACTTTGGCACCATTCCTGATTTTCCCAAGACTGGGATTACACAGAATGTCCAAACGTCCCACAAAGAAACACTACCCTATCCCCCAAACAAACACCATGCAACAGTAAGTTGTGGAATCATTGGTTGGAGTTGAATAAAAGTCCCCAAACTGTAATAGTAGTAGTAATAATGCACTGCACTGTAGAAATCAGGAAATTAGAGGTACATGTGATGATAATTATACAATAATTATGAGGGAGCTCAATTATATATATGGACAGTACAGACCAAATTAGTAACAGAATGGGAAATGATTTCACTGAATTTTTAAGAAACATCTGTTCTCACATACATCTGGATATATGGGAGATATTGATGAATGTTCCAGATTCTTAGACTTTATAGGAAGACCAATGCAAACAAAAATTCCAGTTAAAGTAACTTAATGTGAAGGCTTAATGTGTTGATATATTGCTTAAAATTAAAAAGATTTGAATAATGAAAATGCATACTGATCCTGATTATGAAAAAACCCTTTTTCTGCTACAAATCCAAATTAGCCATTAACTTCAATGTGAATGGCACAATGCTGTATTTTACAGGTATCCAATTTAGCTTAAATTAAAACTAGTTATATATTAAAGTTGGTGTGCAGAAATAGAAGGGAGAAATGGAGACAAGAGACTACAGATGCTGGAATCTTGAGGAAAAAAAACTGCTGGAGGAATTCAGCAGGTTAGGCAGGATATGTGGATAAAAAGGTATGCTGGAACTCCTGATATCTAATCATTTTAAATTCCCTTTGCATTCTTTCCATGGCCTCCTCCACTGCCAGTGAGGTCACATGCAAAATGGATGCCCAGCACCTTCTATTTTGCTTGGGTAGCCCACAATCCTACAGAATTAATGTTGAATTCTCCAAGTCAAGTAAAATGCCTGAAACTTCTTCTTTCCCCACCCGATGTGCACACATTTCTCCCACCATGCCATCACCCTGTTCCTTTCCCCTGGTCTTTGTGCTCATCTCTCTCACCCCTCCCTATTCTGAAACCTCTATTTTCTTCTTTCCCCTCTTTCTTGACCTTTTCCACCCAGATCCCTCCCACTGGCTTTCCATTTCACTCCTCCTCCTCTTTTCTTATTTAACTCTCTCTCTCTCCCATTCATACCTTTCTTTTACAACTTTCTGCCCCTGACCATCAACCCGAAGAACGGTCCTGACCCAAAATGCCATTTATTTCCCTCCACAGATGCCTGAGCTCCTCCAGCACTTTTTAGTTGCTCAAGATTCCAGCATCTCAAGAATCGTGTTTAATTGTCATATGCACCAAGGATGGAACAATGAAATCCCTACTTTCTGCATCGACAGTCTTTTGTTTTTCCAGCAATTTGAAATTTTGCATGATATTTTCCCTATTTTACAGCATGTTTGACCAAATAGTACAAAGTAAATAATCAAAGTTTGAAAGCTTTTTGGGCAGCTATAATTATTATACCAATATAGAAATATTGTCAATTACATTGTTTTTTTAATCCGTAGCATATAACAAATCTGATCGATTTCTGTGTAGCTGAAGTTTATAATGGCGACTTCTGCAACAGGAAACTAAACCGATACTTTGTCAAACAAAACAAAAGCTGCTAAAAACAATTTATGATTCAGTCGAGTCCAAATCCCGAGCAGCATCAACTTGTACTTTGCGATTGTTTCTTTCAGTATGAGGTAGAGCTTTATGTTTTTCAATTGTTGCAAGTTCTTGTTGTTTCCAAGCTCCATTCACACCTGTGGCATCGACAGCAATGTCAATCATGTCATCTGGAACTAACCATCTCAAGACCAACAAGAAAAAGAAGTCCAAAACAGCAACTAAAGCAAAAATACAGCCAGCCACAGGACCACAGTGGGTTATTAATCTGTACAGTCGTTGGTTCATTGGCAACACCGCTTCTTTAGCCACTCGGTCATAAACCTAAAACAAAATCATGAGGAACAAGATTAGAAGCAACCAGTTATGTATTAGTGCCGGATCTGGGATCATTACTCTGCCTTCAAAGCAAGAGAGGGACAAAGTACAGCAAATGGTAAACTAGTGTTTATTTTGAGAATGTGAGAATATATAGGTAAGAAAATCATCTTGAAATTAGAGAGTTTGGTGAGATCTTATGGGTAATTTTGTTGCCCTCACCCCAGGAAGAATATACTTAGTTTGGAGAGCATCCAACCAAGGTTCACCAGATTATTACCAAAATCCTATCCTAAAAGGAACAATCCATGTAGAAAGCGCCTGAATTTTCCGAGAGAGGGAGAGGTGATGTCATTAAAACATACACAACACTTAGATGGACTGACAAGGTAGATGCCACGTGGATCTTTCACCAAGCTGGAGAATCTAAACTAAGAATCAATCTTGCAGAAGACATTACGGGAGCCCAGCACAAGACAATGATGCTGACGTAAAAGGTAAGCTCTGATCGTACCGAATGGTGGAGCATGCTTGAAGGGCTGAACTGCCCACATCTGCTTCTACTTATTAGGATACTGTAGTGGGTGCGGTCACCGCGGTAATCAGGCCAGACGCCAGGTGAGTAATTAATAACTTTATTACCTGTGGTACCAAACACCGCACTCAAGAAGAACGTGAGTCGACACACCCAAACCTTTATAGTCCCAGACCACCTGACCCAAGGGGACTGACCCAGGAACTGACCTAATCCCTCCCGTCCACTGAGTGCCGAGTGGAATGACCAAGGGAGTGGCCTAGCCCTCGGGTGCCGCCACAGGACCCCCCCCCAAGAACCGAAGGCACGAAACGGACAGGGGGACGGACGAAACGGCCAGCCCGTGTGCGCGCCACGGCGGGCGCAGGAAGCAGAACCACCCCGCCAGGGGAAGGCACCCGCGGGAACTTCGGGGGTAAGGGCCGGGACGCGGGACGACCCCGAGGGCGAGGCTGCCCCAGTAGAACCGGCTGGCTAATGTCCAGATGCGCCGGCTTCAGCCGTGAAAGAGAGACCGTCTCAGGACGACCCCCCATGTCCAACACGAAGGTGGCAGAGCCCCGCTCAAGCACTTTGAACGGTCCCTCATAAGGCCGCTGAAGGGTTGGCCGGTCGGCATCCCGACGCAGGAACACAAAAGGACAGTCCTGCAGGGCGGAAGGGACATGTGACCGCACCGAACCGTGGCGAGACGTCGGCACTGGCGCCAGCGAGCCCACCGTCTCCCGAAGGAGTTGCAGGGCGGCTGAGGGCTGTTCTGCCTGACCCTGGGCGGAGGGAACGAACTCTCCGGGCACCGTCAACGGAGCCCCGTAAACCAATTCCGCCGAGGAGGTGGCCAAGTCCTCCTTGGGGGCGGTGCGGACACCCAGTAAAACACAAGGCAACGCGTCAACCCAGTCCGGGCCAACGAGCCGGGCCTTCAGAGCGGCCTTGAGCTGGCGGTGGAAACGCTCCACCAGGCCGTTCGCCTGCGGATGGTACGCTGTGGTGCGGTGCAGGTTAACCCCCAGCAGTTGGGCCATGGATGACCACAGCTCGGAGGTGAATTGTGGACCCCTGTCGGACGTAATATGGAGCGGAACCCCAAATCTGGCAATCCAATTTGCCGCCAAGGCACGGGCACAAGTAGAGGCACACGTGTCCGGCAGTGGAACTGCCTCCGGCCACCGCGTGAAACGGTCCACCATTGTCAGGAGGTACGTGAAACCCCGAGAAGGCGGCAGCGGCCCCACGATGTCCACATGGATGTGGTCAAAACGGTGGCGAGGGACGGGGAACTCCTGGAGCGGCGCACGCACATGCCGCTGTACCTTTGAGGTTTGGCACGGGATGCAGGTGCGCACCCAATGCCCAACCTGCTTGCGTAACCCGTGCCAAACGAAACGGGAAGCCACGAGGGTCGTCGTCGCCCGAATGGAAGGGTGGGACCAGGCGCGCGGTGGCCGGGTCGAGGGCGCTGACCACGTGAAAGTATTTAGTGGCGTCGGCGGTTATGCCCCGCAGGGCGAACTGTGCCTCGGCCTGGTCAAACCAGAAGTCGGGGTCCTCGGTCCACAATGGAGGCAGCCACACCGACACGGCGTGGATAGCGGCGCGGGCGGCAGGGTCCGCGGGAAGGTCCAAAAGCGGTTGTGGTTGTGGTTGATTGGAAGAGTCGGGTAGTAGCAGGTTCTGGTCCATCGCGACTTGCGAGGGAAAGTCGGGGTCACCAGTGTAGTGGGTGCGGTCACCGCGGTAATCAGGCCAGACGCCAGGTGAGTAATTAATAACTTTATTACCTGTGGTACCAAACACCGCACTCAAGAAGAACGTGAGTCGACACACCCAAACCTTTTATAGTCCCAGACCACCTGACCCAAGGGGACTGACCCAGGAAGTGACCTAATCCCTCCCGTCCACTGAGTGCCGAGTGGAATGACCAAGGGAGTGGCCTAGCCCCCGGGTGCCGCCACAATACTGTGATTTAAGCTTCTTAATTTGGTTTATTTCTTATTTTATAAGAATTTAGTGGATAATGGATAATTAACAGATATTATTGCTCTGTTGCATCGTTGCAACAAAGATAGGTTTCCTGGTTTTAATTCTGCAAACTTTACAAAATAATTTAACAACTCAATGGCACATCATAATAAATAGTTTCATTATGACACTGTGGCGGCGCCCAGGGGCTAGGCCACTCCCTTGGTCATTCCACTCGGCACTCAGTGGACGGGGGGGGGATTAGGTCACTTCCTGGGTCATTTCCCTTGGGTCAGGTGGTCTGGGGCTATAAAGGGTTTTGGGTGTTTCGACTCACGAGTTTTAGTGCGGTGTGAGTGTTCGTTGCAGAATAAAGTATTGTTACTACTTACCTGGCGTCTGGCCTGATTTCTGTGGCAACCGCACCCACTACACTGGTGACCCCGACTTTCCTTCGCAAGTCGCGATGGACCTGAACGCTCCGCTACCCGACTCTGCCAGTCAGCCGCCTCTGGACCCTGCCGACCGCGCCGCTCTCCACGCCATGGCGGTGAGGCTGCCTCCCTTGTGGACCGACGACCCCGACTTCTGGTTTGACCAGGCCGAGGCGCAGTTCGCCCTGCGGGGCGTAACTGCCGACGACACGAAGTATTTTCATGTAGTCGGCGCCCTCGACCCGGCCACCGCGCGCCTGGTCCGACCCTCCCTCCGCGCCCCCCCGACGACCGATAAGTACGGGGCCCTCAAGACCTTCCTCCTTCAGAGCGGGCGGCCCGGATCCTCCGGATGGCGGGCCTGGGTGACCGCCGCCCGTCGGTACTACTGGCCGACATGTTGGTGCTGCTGGGCGAGCACAAGCCCGACTTTCTATTCAAACATGCTTACCTGATGCAGCTGCCGTCCAATCTCCGCCAGCAGCTCCTCCACGACCCGTTCACCAACATGCAGGCGGTGGGGAGGCGCGCCGATGAACTCTTGATGGCCCGTCAGCTGGCCCTCGACCCGGGGTCGCTGGAAGTCCCTCCGACGGCCGACGACGATCCGCAGGTAGGGGCCTCGATCGCCCGCATCTCTACCGCTCCCCGACAGCCTTCCCGACGATATCCGGCTTCAGCAGCTCACCCAGCCGGCGGGGCGTCATTTTCGCACGGCCCGCCTGCAGTTCCCCCACCCGCCACCGGAGGTCGCTGGTGGTCGGACCCGGGTGCTGCATGCAGCCTGCCGGCAGTTCCTCCATAGGCCACCGGAGGTCGCTGGTGGTCGGATCGGCCCGCACAGCCGCCCGTTTTCACGGACGCCAGCAGAGGGGGCTGGTGCTACTTTCATCGGCGGTGGGGCCCTTCTGCCCGTCAAAGCCGGCAGCCCTGTTCGTTCCCGGGAAACGCAGGGGCCAGCCGTCAGTGATTGCTTCGGCGGCCGGCCAGATTCATCGTGTGTTTGCGTGGGACCGCCGCTCCGGGGCTCGTTTCCTTGTGGACACCGGGGCGGAGGTGAGCGTTGTTCCCCCTTCGCGTGCTGACCTCCGTAATGGTAACCGCAGCCCCCTCCTCGCCGCAGCCAACGGGACTTCGATCCGCTCGTATGGGGTGCGCACGATCTCCCTCAACTTCGGAGCGGGCAGCTTCTCGTGGCCATTCGTTATTGCGGATGTGTCCCAGCCGTTGCTGGGTGCGGACTTCCTACGGGCACATTCCCTGCTCGTGGACGTTAAGCGGCAGCGTTTGGTGCACTCCGTCACTTTGCAGCCCGTTTTCCTCCGCTTGGGCGACCCGGTCGTGCGCCCTGATGGGCCCCTGTCGTCCGTGGTCACTACGTTCTCGCGAGTTCTGGCCGAGTTCCCCGATATCCAAGACCCCCTTTCCGTTTCTTGCCTTCGGTTCTTGGGGGGGGGGGGGTCCTGTGGCAGCGCCCGGGGGCTAGGCCACTCCCTTGGTCATTCCACTCGGCACTCAGTGGGTGGGGGGGGGGATTAGGTCACTTCCTGGGTCATTTCCCTTGGGTCAGGTGGTCTGGGGCTATAAAGGGTTTTGGGTGTTTCGACTCACGAGTTTTAATGCGGTGTGAGTGTTCGTTGCAGAATAAAGTATTGTTACTACTTACCTGGCGTCTGGCCTGATTTCTGTGGCGACCGCACGCACTACAACACACCGTATGTTAAGGTTAAACGAATTACTTTACAGGAAGTATGCACCTTTTCAGTACGCTCTGCCACATTCCTCCATGTGTACAAGTTCTTCACTCTGTTGTGGATTGTTTCCGTTGGTGGCAGTGATCCCAGCCGTTGGCGAGTAATGGCGATTTCCAATCCTTCACACAAGGACTTCACAGTGGGCTCACATAATATGATCAGATCCTCAGGTAGAACCTCTGGCACTCCACCAACCTTCGTACTGACAACCTGTTATAAAAGCAATTGAAGTTAAGGCAAGAAGAAAAATACAACTACAGATTCATTGTAAATGTATAAATAAAACAAATAACAACATTCACTGGAGATACCAGTTCAATATGGGATAGGTGGCCAGTGCATGAAAGAGGGGGAATCATTCAGTAACCATCACCATCCAAAGACTAATCCAGTCCAACTGACTCTGCGGTGCTCTTTAATAACACCAGCAGACTGGTGCCAAAGGCCGCAGTAGTCCAGGAGATTAATCAAGCAACAGCCTCTTATTGTTATATTGTGAATCAAAGTCTACCAGTCAACCTCCAGACTTCGCCGCATTCCCAGAGCATATCTTGTCCAACAGCAATTCAGATAGCAAAAATAGGGGTATGATAAAGAACAGTGAAGGGACAGGGTAGAGAGAAGGGGGAACTGTGTGGAGCGTAGGAGGCTGAAGGGTGACGTTATAAAGGTGAATAAAATCATGAGGGGCAGAGATAGTTAATGATCACAGTCTTTTTCCCCACAGAAAGAAAGTCTAAAATTAGAGGGCATAGATTTAAGGAGAGATGGAATAGATTTAAAGGACACCTGAGGGGCAACGTTTTCAAGAGGATTGAGGACAAATGGAACAAGCTGCCAGAGGAAATAGTAGAGACAGGTACAATTATAACAATTAGATAAGCACATGGATAGGAAAGGTTCAGAGGGATATGTGCCAAATGCAGACAAATGGAACTAGCTCAGGTTAGGTAACTTGGTCAGCATGGACAAGTTGTTTGCATGCTGTATATTCTAAAATTGTAGACTAGATAATGCCACATCATTTCCTGTCAACAATGCGCAAGAAATCTCCCTGCTGAATACCCCATGCTACTCTCCCCATTTGCAGAATCAGAATTTCTGCTGAGGGTCTTCAATGCCCACCACAACTGTGGCTCTCAAGCACCTAGAAACATGGAAAATAGGTGCTGGAGGCAGCCATTTGACCCTTTGAGCCAGCACCACCATTCATTGTGATGATGTATTAATCACATGCGGATGATGTATTAATATATATTACAAAACCAGAAATTAGCATTCCGAATTTATTAAATCTCATAACTCAATTTGGTTCATTTTCAGGTTATAGAATTAACTGGTACAAAAGTGAAATTATGCCAATAATGGAGCATAATCCGGCCATACTTCAACAATTTCCTTTTAAAATTGCCTATGAAAAGTTAAAATATCTTGGAATTTACGTGACTAGGAAATATACTTCTTTATTTAAATTAAATTTTCCTCCTTTACTCACTAAATTACACAGAAATATTCAATTTTGGAAAACACTTCCTATATCATTAGTTGGTCGTAGTAATGCTATAAAGATGATCTTTCTTCCACAGCTACTATACTTATTTCAAGCAATTCCGATCTATCTTCCAAAAAAGTTTTTTTTAAAAATTGATTCAATTGTTACTAATTTTATTTGGGACTACAAGACTCATATTATAAATAAAAGACATCTATGCAAGTCTAAAACTAACTTCTTATTTTATTATTGGGCAGTTAATATTAAAAATATAACCTGCTGGTTGGATGATTCTGATCAACAACCGGATTGGTTAAAGATGGAGAAAGAGGATTGTTTACCATTTGATATTGGTGCGATCCTCTTAGCTCCAATAAATTTAAATAAAAAAACATATGGAGGTAATCCCATTATACACAGTGTTATCCGTACCTGGAAACAATTAAATCTTACGTTAAAATTGAGTAAATTATCTGTTTTCCTTCCTATTGCGAATAACCCTTCTTTTAAACCGTCTGTCTTAGATAGAGGATTTGCTCAATGGAAAAGTTATGGAATTAAAAGGGTGGGAGATCTTTATCATAAGGGAACTTTTCTTTCTTTTCAGGATTTACAGCAGAAGTACGGATTACATGTTAATAATTATTTTAGATATTTACAACTTAGAGATTATGTAAAATCACACATGCAAGAATATAAGTTTAGAGGTCCAGAAACACTTGATGTATGCCTGAATCGACATTATAATTCAAATAAATTAATATCCTTTATTTATAATACTCTCCTTGACACTGACATTCCGTCATCAGAATCTTATAGACGAGCATGGGAGGACGAATTGAATCAACTCATAATGCAAGATATATGGGATGAAAGTTTACAACATATACACCAATGTTCATTAAATACTAGACATTCCTTAATACAATTTAAAATAATACATAGATTACATTATTCGAAGACGAAATTAAATAGGATTTTTCCTAATATCTCTCCTATTTGTGATAAATGTCAATTTCAAGAAGCTAATTTAACTCATATTTTCGTAACTTGTATAAAAATGCAAAACTTCTGGTTGGAGATTTTTAAAATAGTTTCTAAAGTTATTAACAAAAAATTGGATATGGATCCAAAATTAATTATATTAGGATTATCAGAACATACTACAAATTTTACAACAAGTCAGGTACACTTTCTTGATTACAGTCTAATAACTGCGAAAAAATTAATACTTAAATTTTGGAAAAAAACAATAACCCCCACAATTAAAATGTGGACTACGGAAATGACAGACCCTGCATTTGGAAAAAATAAGATTTGCCTTAATTGACAAACCCGAGTTATTTTTTAAAATATGGTCTCCATTTATTGAATTTTTAGAAAAGTAAATGGGTTTGGCACAGGACTAAAATAAAAAATTTAAATTAAAAATTGAAACTTGAGTTAGGGGTTGGATGTACAACTGTGGTTATTGTCTCCAGGATCTACTCCCTTTAATTTTTATAGTTAGATCTTTTTTTTTTTAATCCTCTTATTCTTATTCTCTCTTCCCAATAGTTTATAGTTTTTTTTATTTTTACTTTCTCTCTTTAAAAATTTAAAAATTGAAGCTATGTAAGAACTCTGTAACAAATGTGTTTTTTTATTTCTATTTGTACATATGCTTTTCAAAAATAAAAAAAATAAAATAAAAAAAGAAACATGGAAAATAGGTGCTGGAGGCAGCCATTTGACCCTTTGGGCCAGCACCACCATTCATTGTGATCATGGCTGATCATCCACAATCAGTAACCTGTGCCTGCCTTCTCCCCATATCCCTTGATTCCACTAGCCCCTAGAGCTCTATCTTTTAAATTCATCCAGTGAATTAGCCTCTACTGCCTTCTGTGGCAGAGAATTCCACAAATTCACAACTCTCTGGGTGAAAAAGTTTCTTCTCACCTCAGTTTTAAATGGCCTCCCCTTTATTCTTAGACTTCTACCAAATGAATGGGCAAAACTACTCCTTCGGAGGGTTTGCTGATTTTAGCCCACACTGTTGACTGCGGGGCTGATAAGGAAATAATTTAATAATTTCATTTGTATAGACGCAAATGTAAATGTTAATTCTGATCTTCCTGGTAGCATTAATTCTTCCAGCTGTAGTCACCTTTAAATTTATTCAATTATTAATAAAGCACAGGAAACTTTGACTGAGAACATTATTTTCAAATTCATGATGTGAATTCTATTGTTTACAAATACACCATATATGACCTAAAATTTCTTTAGAGTGGAAAATTTAGAATAGCTTTACCTGAAGACCACAACTTGCTCCTTCAACTATTGCCATACAAAAAGCTTCAGTCAGAGAAGTGTTGAGAAAAATGTGACCCTGCACCAAAACATCTCTCACATCTTTATGCTCAAGGGCACCGAGAAGTCGAACTCTAAAAAGACCAAAACATTATAAAGTTAAAGCAAAGATAAATACATACTTAACAAGTAACATAAACTATTGCAGATGAATTGCATTAAATTGAACAACATGTTTAACTTTAAATTAGGATTCAAGAAAGAATTTTAGTATCAGACTTACACAGCATTGAAAAAGGCTCTTGTCCACACTGACCCAGTTGCCTCTCTGAGCTGGTCCCATATGGTGCTAAACTTTACCTATCCACATACCTGTCCAAATGTCTTTTAAATGTTGTAATTGCACTCGCCTCTACTACAGCTCATTCCACTTATCTCCCACCCTCTGAGTGAAAAGTTTTATTCTCTGTCTGCTGCATGGTAAAGCATCAGTTTATGTGCGAGATACCATTTAGTACTCGTTTCTAGATGTAAATCATCCCAATACTATAATCAGCTGTCTTTTTGATCAATTTCATTTTTTGTTCTCGAAGGAGGCCTGATTGGGTGCTGGTCTCAATTTCTCAGTAAGAATGCAACAGCAAACCAGCAAGAATTATTTTTTAAATTCTAAAAGGACTATTAATATATAAAAAGTCAACAGAAATAGTAAACATGCATCCCTTAGAGTCAGGGGCAGGTGAAACTACTACTACGAGAATATGGAAATGGCTGATAATATACATTTTCTTTTGGTCTTCTGTTCTGAAGACATAACAAACATAACAAATGGTGACTAACCCCAAGTCTAGTAAGAGCCTGAAACAAATCAATTAATATTCATAGAGAAATTAGTAGCTCTAAAATCTGACAAATTCCTAGATATATGTCTACATTAGAGGATTGCACAAAAATGTAGCTGTAAATATGATGGTGTTCTTAAGGAATTCAGTGATTGCATGAAATTGAAGGAGGATGAGGTGGGAGGCTAGGGTTGTTTGACTGATTGAATGATACAGCATGCAAACAGGCCTATTTGTCCATCGAGTCCACGCCGACTATCGATCACCTGTTCACAAAGAAATTCTGTTATCGCACTCAAGCAGCCTCTCCTTAAGCACTAGGGGCAACTTACAGGACACAATTAACCTATAAACCCGCACGTCTTTGAGTTATGGGAGAAAAACTGAACATTTGGAAGAAACAGGGAGCGTGCACCCGAGGTTAGGCTCGAATCCGGGTTTTTGGCGCTTTGAGACAGTAGCTCTACCAGGTACGCCACTGTTGTAATGAAGTTGCCGAAAGTAAACAATGCTAGAGATAACTTTTTAATTTTAACTCTGGTATGTAATTTTTTTCTCCTGCATTATTGTTAAGCTAAGTTCTTGCCATTAATTGTATAAAATTATGAAAAGGATGATCATTATGTTCATTGTGTCTGCACTAGTCATTCTAGCCGTATCACACCTTTCAGCACTGTCAGTAGCCTTGCAGGTCACAGTACATCGAGTTCTGTTTAAATACGACGAGATTATCATTCTTTCAGAGTTTCAAATCCTTACCACTCACACAGTGGGACTAAATATTCCCTCATCTCTTCTGCAACTTGTTGTCACCAGGATCTCTTTCATGCTATCCAATGCATGATCTAGACTTTCGAACAGCACTATAGAGCTGGGGCTCAATGTACAGACATTGCAGCCATTTCTTTGTTTGCAAGTATTTTTTGCCGCCTATACTTACAATACATCTTACCTTCGAGAGATACTGCTGCATGTAAACGGCGTAGATTTTTTAATTCCTCGTGGCAGATTTGCTGTCTTACAGTGCCACAGACTCGGATATGATCCTGACTATGGGCGTTGTCTGTACAGAGTTTGCATTCTCCGTGTTGACGTGGATTTTCTCTGCGTGTTCTGGTTTCCTCCCACATACTAAAGACTTGCATGTTTGTTGGTTAATTACCTTTTGTAAATTGTCCCTAGTATGTAGGATAGAACTAGTGTACGGGTGATCATTGGTCGGCATGGTCTCGGTAGGCCGAGGGGCCTATTTCCACATTGTATCTCTAAACTAATACTAAACCTACAGTATATGAACAGCATGTAATGCCTGGTAATTCAAAACTGCTTATAAATTAAACCAACATTTTGAAGGAGACCATCAAATACTTGTTTCCTATCTCACAAGAGAAGTCTCATTACCTGTCATGAAGCTGGTACTTTTCCCGAACTTCCTCTAATACTATTCGTTTAGGTCCTTCACCACCAATGAGAAAGTGTAAATCTGGATGCTTAAGGCACAATTCAGGAATTATCCCAGCAAGTAAATCAATTCCTAAATGTATATTAACAAATATTAACATGAGCAATTAAAAAAATCTAAAGCTCAAACCTAAAACAATGAATTTAATTTGCTCTCATACATTTGTCAGTATAGCACATAGAAGATTCTCCAAATCAGAACATTCATAATTGCTTTTCTTTTGGAATTAAAGCATGATTTTAAATAAAATAAAATGCATTACATAATAACAGCAAGTCTTAAACAATTTTATGCAGCAATGGACATTGGGACTCTTTTAAAGAGCAACAGAAGATAACTAAAAAGGCAATACGGGGAGAAAGGATGAGGGTAAGCTAGCCAATAATATAAAGGAGGATAGTAAAAGCTTTTTTAGGTATGTGAAGAGGAAAAAAATAGTTAAGGCAAATGTGGGTCCCTTGAAGACAGAAGCAAGGGAATATATTATGGGGAACAAGGAAATGGCAGATGAGTTGAACCGGTACTTTGGATCTGTCTTCACTAAGGAAGATACAAACAATCTCCCAGATGTTCTAGTGGCCAGAGATCCTCGGGAGACGGAGGAACTGAAGAAAATCCACAATAGGCAGGAAATGGTGTTGGGTAGACTGATGGGACTGAAGGCTGATAAATCTCCAGGGCCTGATGGTCTGCATCCCAGGGTACTTAAGGAGGTGGCTCTAGAAATTGTGGACGCATTGGTAATCATTTTCCAATGTTCTATAGATTCGGGATCAGTTCCTGTGGATTGGAGGGTAGCTAATGTTATCCCACTTTTTAAGAAAGGAGGGAGAGAGAAAACAGGAAATTATAGACCAGTTAGTCTGACATCAGTGGTGGGGAAGATGCTGGAGTCAATTATAAAAGACGAAATTGCAGAACATTTGGATAGCAGTAACAGGATCGTTCTGAGCACGGATTTACAAAGGGGAAATCATGCTTAACTAATCTTCTGGAATTTTTTGAGGATGTAACTAGGAAAATTGACAGGGGAGAGCCGGTGGATGTGGTGTACCTCGACTTTCAGAAAGCCTTCGACAAGGTCCCACATAGGAGATTAGTGGGCAAAATTAGAGCACATGGTATTGGGGGTAGGGTACTGACATGGATAGAAAATTGGTTGACAGACAGAAAGCAAAGAGTGGGGATAAATGGGTCCCTTTCAGAATGGCAGGCAGTGACTAGTGGGTTACCGCAAGGCTCGGTGCTGGGACCGCAGCTATTTACATTAATGACTTGGATGAAGGGATTAAAAGTACCATTAGCAAATTTGCAGATGATACAAAGCTGGGTGGTAGTGTGAACTGTGAGGAAGATGCTATGAGGTTGCAGGGTGACTTGGACAGGTTGTGTGAGTGGGCAGATGCAGTTTAATGTGGATAAGTGTGAGGTTATCCACTTTGGTGGTAAAAATAGGAAGGCAGATTATTATCTGAATGGTGCCAAGTTAGTACAACGAGATCTGGGTGTCCTAGTGCATCAGTCACTGAAAGGAAGCATGCAGGTACAGCAGGCAGTGAAGAAAGCCAATGGAATGTTGGCCTTCATAACAAGAGGAGTTGAGTATAGGCGAAAAGAGGTCCTGCAGTTGTACAGGGCCCAAGTGAGACCGCACCTGGAGTACTGTGTGCAGTTTTGGTCTCCAAATTTGAGGAAGGATATTCTTGCTATTGAGGGTGTACAGCGTAGGTTTACTAGGATAATTCCCAGAATGGTGGGACTGTCATATGTTGAAAGACTGGAGCGACTAGGCTTGTATACACTGGAATTTAGAAGGATGAGAGGGGATCTTATCGAAACATAAGATTATTAAGGGGTTGGACACGTTAGAGGCAGGAAACATGTTCCCAATGTTGGGGGAGTCCAGAACCAGGGGCCACAGTTTAAGAATAAGGGGTAGGCCATTTAGAACGGAGATGAGGAAAAACCTTTTCAGTCAGAGAGTTGTAAATCTTTGGAATTCTCTGCCTCAGAAGGCAGTGGAGGCCAATTCTCTGAATGCATTCAAGAGAGAGCTAGATAGAACTCTTAAGGATAGCAGAGTCAGGGGGTATGGGGAGAAGGCAGGAACGGGGTACTGATTGAGAATGATCAGCCATGATCACATTGAATGGTGGTGCTGGCTCGAAGGGCCGAATGGCCTACTCCTGCACCTATTGTCTATTAAGTTACACAAAACAACGTACTTCACATGAGTGTAATCAGGGTTAAAGCAAGATGAAATGGAAGGACTTGGATATTACTAGAGAGCATTTCTTTTAACATTATCCGTTAAAATTGGTTGCAGAATATCTTCGAAAGGGAGAGGGTGAAATAAAAACAAAAAGTAGTGTAGATGTTCAGGTCAGGTAACATCATTGGACAGAGTTAACATCACAGATGGACAACCTTTAAAAAAATGCACTGATGCAATTATAAAAAAAGCCCACCAAGGTTCAGCATGTCAGAGAGTCTTGAACTTCTACAGGTGGGGAGAAAGAATGCATGACGTTTCAGGCCGAGACCCTTTTTCAGATCCAAAACATCACCCATTCCTTCTCTCCAGAGATGCTGCCTGTCCCACTGAGTTACTCCAGCATTTTGTGTCTATCTTCGGTGCAAATCAGCATCTGCAGTTTCTTCCTACACAAATAAATTCTTACTTGCAGCAGCCTAACAGAAAATGTAAGCACAGTACACTGTAAACAATATAATAAACGAGAAAATCTGAAAAAATATATACACACACACAAAATCAAACAATGTAAACGTAATGTGTTGGAAGGATGTTGCAGATGTTGGTTTAAACCGAAGATAGACACAAATAACTGGTGTAACTCAGCGGGTCACATAACATCTCTGGATAAAAGTAGGTGACGTTTTGGGTCTGAAGAAGGTTCTCGACCTGAAACGTCACCTATCCCTTTTCTCCAGAGATGTTAGAAAATAGGTGCAGGAGGCCATTTGGCCCTTCGAGCCAGAACCGCCATTCATTGTGATCATGGGTGATCATCCACAATCAGTAATGTGCCTGCCTTCTCCCCTTATCCCTTGATTCCACTAGCCCCCAGAGCTCTATCTAACTCTCTTGTTAATATTTCCCTGTTAATATTTCATAATTAACCACCTCACCAATTTTGGTCTGATTTTGGTTCTCTGCGGGAACTGTGCGTTTTAAACTGGTATGTTTATTTTAAAATTATCCCCAAGTGCTCTAGCGTGTGCTAGCAGTTAGCATTAACCAATGTACGACCGGGAAACGCTCGTAAAATTAAACTCGAGCGCTACAGGAGCACTATTAAGCAGAAATCTACTCACCGATATACCGATAGAGATCATCAAAGGAGCGCACCGCGGCAGCAGCAGTGGGAGCGCAGGTCAGTGGGAAAGTCGGAAAAAACACAGAGGGAAGCGAGGGGGGATTCGGAACAGGCTGAGAACCCAAGCCTTACGTCCACCTCTGCCCAGCATACTTCTGGCCAACGTCCAGTCCCTGGAGAACCTGAGGGCAAGGATCAGATTCCAGAGGGACATAAGGAACTGCAACATCCTTTGTCTGACCGAAACATGGCTGACCCCGCTGGTGCCTGACCAGGTGATCTGCCCATCCGAGTCCTTCACTGTTTTCCGGGCGGACAGAACGGAAGAATCCGGGAAATCCAAGGGCGGAGGAGTCTGCTTCTTGACCAATAATAACTGGTGTAATCCTGGGAATATTAAGACGCTTTCTCATTCCTGCTCGCCGGACCTGGAACATCTAACTATCTTATGCCGACCATTCTACCTTCCCCGGGAGTTCAGCTCGGTGATCATCACAGCCGACTATATCCCACCGCATTCGGACACCGACGTGGCACTGTCCACCCTACACGATGTGTTGTGTCAACACCAAAACAAGAACCCTGATGCGGCTGTGCTGGTGGCTGGAGACTTCAATAGGGGAAATCTCAAAAAGGTCATGCCCAACTTCTACCAACACATCACATGTGTCACCAGGGGGGAAAGAACTTTGGACCACTGCTACAAGCCGTTCAGGAAAGGCTACAAGGCCGTTTCTCTCCCTCCTTTTGGGAAATCTGACCACGCTGCCATTTTCCTGCTGCCGGAGTACAAACAACGGATAGTACGGGAAGCGACAGTGACGAGGGACGTAAAGCGGTGGGCTGACCATTCAGAGGCCATGCTGCAGGATGCACTGAGCGAAGTCGACTGGAACATGTTCCAAGCAAGTTCCAGAGACGTAAATGAGTTTGCGGAAGCGGTTACGGACTTCATTGCCACAATAGCCGATACCATCATCCCCACGGTAAGGGTCAGTATCTTCCCTAACCAAAAACCCTGGGTGGACAGGTCTATTCGCGTGGCCTTGAATGCTCGCACCGCTGCTTACAACTCCGGCCTGGCATCCGGCAACATGGACGACTACAAGGGAGAGTCCTACCGACTGCGAAGGGCAGTGAAGGATGCAAAAAAGAGGTACCGGGACAAGATGGAGTCACAGATGGAGCAGCAGGACACCAGGCGCCTTTGGCAGGGGCTACAGACTATAACTAGCTACCGGTCCAGCACCCCCTCAACCGGAAGTGCCGGCTCCTCCTTAGCTGATGACCTGAACTCTTTTTACGCACGGTTTGAGACGGGTAACACCACCAGCTCGCCGTCTAAAAACAGCACCGAAGGGGCGCTGGCTTGCGAGGCTGGAGGGGGATCCACCGCCGGGGATGTGCACACATTCTCGGTGTCCGAGCATGAGGTGAGGTGGGCTCTGACGCGTGTGAACACGAAGAAAGCTGGAGGCCCAGATGGTATATCTGGGCGAGTACTAAAGTCTTGTGCTACTCAGCTTGCTCCAGTGCTCACCACAATATTCAACCTCTCCTTGGCAAAGTCCGTGGTCCCTGCATGCTTCAAAAGATCCATCATTGTACCGGTGCCAAAGAATGCCTCTCCAGCGTGTTTAAATGACTACCGACCGGTGGCCCTCACCTCGGTTGTCATGAAATGCTTTGAGAGGCTAGTCAAGAAGCACATCTGCGCCCTCCTTCCTCGCAACATGGACCCATTACAGTTCGCATACCGTCCGAACAGGTGCACGGATGATGCGGTCTCCCAGGTTCTACACACCGCTCTCTCTCATCTGGACAGCCAGGGGGGCTATGTGAGGATGCTGTTCATTGACTTTAGTTCAGCATTCAACACAATAGTCCCCAGCAGACTGGTTGAGAAGCTGCTGGAACTGGGGCTTAGCACCCCTCTGTGTGCCTGGGTCCTGGACTTTCTCACTGCCAGGCCCCAAGTGGTCAGGATGGGGGAACACACATCTAGCTCCCTCGCCCTGAACATAGGATCCCCCCAGGGCTGCGTCCTTAGCCCCCTACTGTACTCCCTGTACACACATGACTGTGGGGCCAGGTTCAGCTCAAACTCCATCATCAAGTTTGCTGATGACACTGTGGTGGTGGGCCGGATCTCCAACAACGATGAGAAGGCCTACCGGGAGGAGGTGGCTGATCTGGCACTCTGGTGTCAGGACAATAGCCTCCTCTTGAATGTCACTAAAACAAAGGAGCTGATTGTGGACTTCAGAAGGGCTAAACATCCAAGGACGTACACGCCACTCGAGATAAATGGGTCTATTGTGGATAGGGTGAGCAGTTTCAAATACTTGGGAGTCCGCATCGCAGAGGATCTGACGTGGGCAACGCACATTGCCGCACTGGTGGGTAAGGCTAAGCAGCGCCTTTACCACCTTAGACAACTGAGGAAATTCAGAGTGTCGCTGAGGATCCTTCATTGCTTCTACTCTGGGGCTGTAGAGAGCATCCTGTCCGGCAACATTACAGTCTGGTTTGGGAACAGCTCTGCCCAGGACAGGATGGCCCTGCAGAGAGTAGTGCGTTCGGCAGAACGCACCATGGGAACTACACTCGTCCCCCTGCAGGACCTATACATCAGGAGGTGCAGATCCAGAGCAAGCAAGATCATGAGGGACCCCTGCCACCCCAGTAATGGAATGTTCCAGATGCTACGATCAGGCAAACGCCTCCGCTGTCACGCTGTGAAAACGGAGAGGATGAGACGGAGCTTCTTCCCACAGGCCATCAGGACTGTCAACTTTTATAACCCCAGAGACTAAATTTTTGTCGACACTTTTTGTGCTATGTTTAGTAACTTATTAACTTTATTTATATGCTGTAACTGTAATTCTTTTTGTGCACAACCCGCAGGCATTGCCACTTTCATTTCACTGCACATCGAGTATGTGTATGTGACAAATAAATTTGACTTGACTTGACTTGATGTATAACTAAGAGGTAAGTTAAGTTTGCGCAGCTGAGATAAAGGTGACAAAATTGTAACCGGCAATTTTTCTGCAGAGTTGCACTTTTAAAATATTTTAAGCATAAGTGTTAAATAACTTGAAATAAATGTCAATGATCCAAACGGGGAATATGTTAATTGTGTAGGTGGCGGGTTGTGTGACTCGCTGAGTTACTCCAACTTTTTGTGTCTATCTTCAACGTGAATGTAATGTGATGATATTTTTCGTTTTGGTGCTGGTGTATAAGCGGTGTGAGGAAGGACGGAGGAGCCCGGGGGGGGGGGGGGGGGGGGGGGCAGAGAGTGGCCGTACCTTTCCTGTACACCAGTCTGCTGACCACCACCACGGTGACGGCGCCCGGCTCGGCCCGGCCAGGTTCGGGGATGAAGTCCGTCGGGTCGACGGCATTGGGGATGACGGAGACGCAGTCGGGGCAGAGCGACGCCCGCAGCACGGTGTTCTCCTTGCTGGTGTAGGAGACGCAGACGACGTGGTTGGCGTCGCACAGCGACACGGTGAGCAGCTTGTTGGTCAGCACCGAGCTGAGGTCGGCGAAGCCGAAGAGCGAGTGGTCGGTGAAGACGGTGCGCACCCCCAGCGCGCGCGCGTGCCAGAGCGCGTCGTGGGCCATGGCCGAGAACGAGCTGTGCGCGTGCACGACGCTGACGCGCTCGCGCACCAGCACGCAGCGCACGAGCGGCAGGCTGTGGAAGAGGGTGGTGGCCGTCGACTGGTTGTACATGACCCGCAGCGGCAGGTAGTAGACCTTGAGGCCGTGGGACAGGTAGCGCACGCCGCGCCGCTCGCCGTACGCGTGGCTTAGCACGATCACCTTGTGGCCGCGCTCGATCAGGCACTGCGACAGCTGATAGATGTGGCTCTCCACCCCGCCCATGTTGGGGTAGAAGAAGTCTGACACCATGCACACACGGTGCTTGCGGCCGGGCGCCAGGAGGGCCGAGCGAGCAGCTGGTGGTGATGGCGGAAGATCGCCGCCCTGTGCCGAGTCGCCATCGCCCGCCGGGCGCGCGGCCATCCGGAAGCGGCGCGTGGGCTGCGGAAGCGGGACGGAGCACGTGACCGCCTCGGCGATGCGCGGCCCCGGCTCCGCTCGCCAGGCAACCGCAAGCCCCGCCAAGCAACCCGTCGCCAGGCGACCGCAGGCCCGGTCGCCGCCCTTCCCAGAGGCGAGAGGGTTTAATGGTCACGTGGAGGGAGTGGAGCAGTGAAAGGGCTCGACCCGAAACGTCACCCATTCCTTTTCTCCAGAGATGCTGTCTGACCGGCTGAGTTACTCCAGCTTTTTGTGTCTGTCTACAGGGAATTTACTGATTGCTGCAGCTTCAGACACCGGCCCATTAACTGGTGCGTGGCTACGTTCTGCAGCTGCGGCTCACCGGCAGTCTCTCTGTCTTTTTTTTGTTTTTTGTCTATTGTCATCGTTTAATGTACGTTTTGTTCTATTTTTAACTCTGTTTATGTGGGGGGTGGGGGAAACCTTTTTTCTAATCTCCTCCTCAACGGAGATGCGACCTTTACCGTGTCGTGTCTCCGTTCGCGCTACGGCCTAACATCGTGGAGTCAATAGACAATAGACAATAGGTGCAGGAGTAGGCCATTCAGCCCTTCGAGCCAGCACCGCCATTCAATGCGATCATGGCTGATCACTCTCAATCAGTACCCCGTTCCTGCCTTCTCCCCATACCCCCTCACTCCGCTATCCTTAAGAGCTCTATCCAGCTCTCTCTTGAAAGCATCCAACGAACTGGCCTCCACTGCCTTCTGAGGCAGAGAATTCCACACCTTCACCACTCTCTGACTGAAAAAGTTCTTCCTCATCTCCGTTCTAAATTGTAAATTGTAATTGTAATTGTAAATTGTAAATTGTAAAAACCTTTATTGTCACCACACAAAGTGCAGCGAAATTAAAGCAGTCCAGATGATGCAATCACACACAGCAGACAGTACAAAGGATAAACCTTTATCCATAACAAGCTAAACCTAATCTACTGAATTAAACAAACTGACCTCTAATACAATATAGACAAAACAATTACAATACGGTCGAGGCAGTGTACAGTGCAATCAAGCCAGCAAGTTATTGCACAGCAATGAGAGCTAACATATTGCAAGTGCCGTTTAAAAAAAAAAAAAAAAGAAATAATGTAATTAAATATAAGGTGCGGTCGGTTGTAACATGTAATAAGTTTAGCAAATGTTAAGCAATATAAGTGCAGTAGAATGTAAACTTGTATTGAATTGAGGCTTATGTTTTCTGACAAGTAACTGACAGTGTTCCGATCAGTTCCGTTCCTTCCATTCAGTTTTATGTGAGTGTCTGGCAGTGTTCAGCTCACGTATGACACTGGGGTAGAAACTGTTCTTGAGTCTATTAGTCCGTGATGTAATGGACCTGAACCGTCTACCAGAGGGCAGCAGTTGGAGCAGCTGATGACCAGGGTGGGAAGGATCCCTCAGGATGTTGGCTGCTCTGCTGAGGCAGCGGAGGGAGTAAAGTTCCTCTAGAGAGGGCAGTGGGCAACCAATGATTTTCTTTGCAGAGTTGATGACCCTCTGAAGGGCTTTCTTGTCTGCCTCTGAGCTGCTGGTGTACCACATAGAAATACAGTACGTCAGCACACTCTCGATGGTGCAACGGTAGAAAGTCACTAGCAGCTGCTCTTGCAGGTTGTTCTTCCTGAGGATCCTCAGAAAGTAGAGCCGCTGCTGTGCCTTTTTGACTGCCGCTATGGTGTTTGTGGTCCAGGAGAGATCCTCAGCAATATGCGTGCCCAGGAACTTGAAGGCAGGGACCCTTTCCACACAAACCCCGCTGATATGCAGTGGTGTGTAGCCCGTATTGTGTCTTCGGAAGTCTATTATGAGTTCTTTTGTCTTGGAAGGATTCAGAGCCAGATTGTTTTCCGCACACCATCCTATCAGTTTTTGGACTCTCTGTAGGCTGTCTCGTCATCTCCTGAGACGAGTCCAACCACAGTCGTGTCATCCGCAAACTTGATGATGGTGTTGGTAGGATGAGTGGGGATGCAGTCATGGGTGTAAAGGGCGTAGAGAAGAGGGCTCAACACGCATCCTTGTGGGCAGCCGGTGCTGATTGTGAGAGTGGAGGATGTGTGAGGGCCTAATCTGACCATCTGGGGCCGATTGGTCAGGAAGTCCTTAATCCAGTTACAGATAGATTGGGAGAGTCCTAAATCAGTTAGTTTAGAAACCAGTCTGTCCGTGATGACCGTGTTAAATGCTGAACTATAATCTATGAAGAGCATCCTCACGTAACTGCCCTGCCGCTCAAGATGGGTCAGTGCGGTGTGTAGGGCAGTAGTAATGGCGTCCTCTGTAGACCTGTTTGATCTGTAAGCGAATTGGTGTGGGTCGATAGTGGCTGAGAGGCTGGCTTTGATGTGCTGCTGGACCAGCTTCTCAAAGCACTTCATAATGACTGGGGTTAGTGCAACAGGACGGTAGTCGTTGAGATCACGGATGACTGGTTTCTTTGGCAGTGGGATTATTGTTGCGGATTTCAGGCAGGATGGGATGATGGCTTTGGACAGGGACAGGTTGAAGATCTTCGTGAAGACCACTGAGAACTGGCCTACCCCTTATTCTTAAACTGTGGCCCCTTGTTCTGGACTCCCCCAACATTGGGAACATGTTTCCTGCCTCTAATGTGTCCAATCCCCTAATTATCTTATATGTTTCAATAAGATCCCCCCTCATCCTTCTAAATTCCAGTGTATACAAGCCCAATTGCTCCAGCCTTTCAACATACGACAGTCCCGCCATTCCGGGAATTAACCTAGTGAACCTACGCTGCACGCCCTCCATAGCAATAATATCCTTCCTCAAATTTGGAGACCAAAACTGCACACAGTACTCCAGGTGCGGTCTCACCAGGGCCCGGTACAACTGTAGAAGGACCTCTTTGCTCCTATACTCAACTCCTCTTGTTACGAAGGCCAACATTCCATTGGCTTTCTTCACTACCTGCTGTACCTGCATGCTTCCTTTCATTGACTGATGCACTAGGACACCCAGATCTCGTTGAACTCCCCCTCCTCCTAAATTGGGTTAGGAGGGCCTGGACTTACCATCTCGGAGGCTTCGGCCGTGGGCCCTGCAGATCGCAACATCTGGAGTTCGCAGGTCTCTGGCTGGCGACCAGCTTTCAGGAGCTCCAGCCGTAGCAGCTTCGACCGCCCCGGAGTGCGAGGTACGATCGACCCGCCCGCAGGCCCTTCAACGCCCTGCGCGGCACTTTCCATCGCCCGGTGGGGGCTCAGGACCTTCATCGGCCTTCTCGGCTCGGCCCTGGGACTTTCCATCGCCCGGTGGGGGCTTCAAAAGTCGGGAGCCTCGATCGCCTCGTGGCGCCACGGGAGAAAAATGAGGAGGAGATAATGACTTTTCTTTGCCTTCCATCACAGTGAGGGTGTGCCTGGAGCAATCACTGTGATGGCTGTTTGTGTTAAAATTGTATCTGTGTGTCCTGTGCTTTTTGTTGTCTACTGCCGGACCCTGACGTGAGAGGACGCTGGCGCTGTTTGTTCGCCGCTTCTCCGTCAGGATAGTTTGTCTGTTTTTATGTTATGACTGTTTTTGTAAAGCGCTTTGAGCACCTGGTAAAGCGCTATATAAAATAAATGCTTATTATTATTATTATTATTATTATTATTATTATTCTTGGTTCTGGTGAAAATTTACAGCAACTTTTGGACAGTATCACCTCAGAATTTTGCAAAATTAAAAAATGGTTTGACATTAACAAATTATCACTAAACTTGAGCAAAACAAAAATTATGATATTTGGGAACAGTAAAATAAACAATCAAGCACAGGTACAGATAGAGGGTGTTAACATAGAAAGAGTAAATGAAACTAAATTTCTTGGGGTGATAATAGATGAAAAAAATTGCTGGAAATCTCACATTAAACATATCCACAGTAAAGTATCTAGAAGCATTTCAGTTCCGGCCAAAGCAAAACATTTCCTAGATAACAAATCACTTCGCATTCTGTTCTGTTCACTAGTTTCACCTTATTTAAGTTACTGTATAGAGGTGTGGGGAAGTACATATATAAGTTCACTACAACCACTATTCATACTGCCAGAAAGAGCCATTAGAATAATTCATAATGTCGGTTTTTGTGAACACACCAACTCATTATTTATAAAGTCTAAAATAATCAAATTTTATGACATTGTGGAATATCAAACAGCTCAATTCATGTACAAAGTGAGAAACAATTTGCTACCAAGTAACTTACAGGAAATGTTTTATGAAAGAGAGGGGGAATATAATTTAAGGGGAACATTAAATTTCAAGATTCGCAATACTCGAACAACAATGAAAAGATTTTCTATATCAATCAGTGGAGTAAAGCTATGGAACAGAATGAATGCGGAATTAAAACAATGTTCAAACATCATCCAGTTTAAAAACAAATATAAACACATGATTTTTTCTAGGTACAGTGAGGAGGGGGATTAACAGTCACCAGGGGTCTACATATAATAACACATCATTATTTAAATAAGTATATCTATATGAACATATAAGGGTGTATGAGTATTTTTGTATTAATATCTGATACTTGATAAATATTGATTAGGGAATGGGGGTAGGATTAAATAAGTTCACACTTCTTCCTACTCCTTTTCGCACATGTTAAGTAATGGATGAAATTCCTTGTATTTCTTCTGTTTTTTTTGTTTATTTTGTTTTTTAATTGATGTCTTTTAACATGTTCGAAATAAAATAAAATGAAATTATTATTATTAATAACCAATAATACAATAAATTATCAAAATAATCAAAACTAACGGGGACCCGACATGCTATGTTCTATGTTATCCCACTGTCGTCTCCTACATACCAGAGACAATTTGCAGATGCCAATTAACCTACAAACCTGCACCATCTTTGAAATATGGGAGGAAACCGGAGCACCCAGCGAAAACCCACGTGGTCACAGGGAAAACATTTCAAACTCCGCTCAGACAGCCCCTATAGTCAGGATTGAACCCGGGTCTCTGGCGCTGTGAGGCCTTGGTTGCCTTACAGGTGACAGGATGTGATGAAGTGCAGTAGGGGTAGCTGTGGGAAGATGTGGAGTTATTACAGTGGATATGTGTGGATAGTTTGTTTCCTGAGTCAGTGAAAAGGGAAAAGGAAAAGGGAGAGAAATACCAGAAATGGCTCAAGTGAATCTGAGAGCGGGAGGAGGTTTGTTGGCAAGGTGATGAAATTGATACGTTTTCCAATGTACTTTTCAATGTATCAGGCAAAGAGTTGGGGAGGGCTTCTAGAATAAGTTTGAAATAAGGACTGTTCCATGTAACAACCAAAAAGACAGGTATAGCTGGGGCCCAACAAGTGTCCATGTCTACACCTTTGCAGAAAATGGGAGGAATCGATAGAGTATTTGTGGGGGATAAGACAAGTTCTGCCAGGCGGATGAGAGTATTAAGGAAAGGAACCAGTTGGATCTTTGTTTCAGAAGGAAATGGAGGACCCTAAGCTCTTTCTGATCGGGAATGAAGATCCATAAAGACTGGATGTGAGGTTTCTGATTTATCCTTAGGCTTATAGTTCTTAATTAACACTCCCATTTCATCACACATATTTATATCAAAATATAAATATATCAAAATTTATATCAAAATTTATATCATATTTATATCATTCTGTGGGCCATTTCGTAACCAATTTTTTCGTCCTTTTTTTTTCTCCATTTCTCAGAGTGTTTTTTAATATCCTCTTTGGATACGGGGAACTTCCTACTTAGTTGTTCAACTGCAGTTATTTGATTCATTGTATTCGTCTTATGTTAGTGCACTTGGTCAGTCAGTTTAAATGCAGTCCTTGTTCTCACTCCGTTCCGTCTCTATAGTCACTATTCTACCTATTACGCTATTTCTATCTTCTATAGTTCTACTATATTCCTTTAATATTTATTCCGAGGCATCGGCAAGCCTGTGATTCCTGCGATTCTTTCAGGATTTATTCTTCGCTTTCCCCTTACAAGCATAACAACTTTCCTCCAGATTAGGGGAAGCTTTTGAATTAACAAACACATTTAATGCCTGCCGTACTCAATCCTCGTCGGAGCCCAGTCGTGGCCACCAGACTGAACTCCCTTTGATCGGGTATTTCTGCCACTCAAAATAACAGAGTTCAATCATTTTTGTCTTCTCCAATCCCTGGGTTTTTCCCTGCCCCCAATGGCTCAGCATTCGCCCCAACGGACTATCAGGCCGAATGCGGGGGTTGGGCTTACCGCCCTTCCCCTCCCTTTTGGGCTTTCCGTTTTCACTGCCCATCCTCCCGATCGGAATTCCCCTCCGATCTTTTATCCTCCCGATCGGAATTCCCCTCCGATCTTTTATGTAATCGCCCGAGCAATACTTAATAGTCAGTTTTTCTTACCCGGGTCCTGTGCACAAGAATTACTCGATTTGGTTCCTCGCGATTTCCTGCTACTCCCACTTGTTTCTCGAGTCTCTGGTCCAGGTATCACTCGCTCAAACCGCTGACGGCAAGCAAGGAGTATGAGACCGCTGAACTCAGCGGGGTGCACCATCCCTTCTTCCGTATACTCCCGTCAGCCGGCCGGAGTGGCGATCCCGGATGAGCCCCAAGCTGTGAGATGCAAATGTGAGTGCTCACAATCACGATGCTCGAGACAAATCTAGAGAAACAAGTATATTTTATTTGCAAGTCTGCAGAGTTGGGTGCCTCCCCTCTCGAGACACACCGAGGTCGGGAAAATCCCTTCTTTTTATTCACATCAATTTACAATTGTCACACCTTTAATTCCTCCCCTTTGGGCTCCTTCCAATCGGAGCACTGAGGTGCACAATCTACCGGCACCGCCCCTGTTGCCTCCCACATCATACATCGCATGTGCATTTAAGACATCTTGTCATGCTGGGCGTTTTTGTAATATTCATTTATCTTATTAGGCAAGCGCAGTACAGAGTAGTTCATGCCCTTTCCCCTAGCTCTATGGTTATCTTCTAACACTTATCCTTGCAATGTTACCATTTGTTCTTGTGGTTCTTATCTAGCCGAGCACGGTCGGGTCAGCTATTTCTCAGGGTCCTTAGTCTAAATCAATTATCCCTTTTTACCCCTCTCTCACACTGGATGTCAGAGATTGGGATCCGGGAGTGGAAACTGTCAAAATGGTGATTTGCATAAGAGGTGTCCCGATGCAGTTGGAAGGAACTGAACAATGGAGACGGTACAGTGTGGAAATGTGGTGTGGGACAAGGAAGGAATTTTGAGCATTGAAAAAATCCGGGGATGTGCGGTTGGAGCAGAAGAATGATGTTGATGCAATAGATCAGTCATAATCTTATTGTCAGACAATGGCCAGTTCCAGCAAGCAGAAGTATAACTACCTCTCCTTGATACTGAATGGCATTCCGTAAACCAATTATGCAAACCAGATAAATACTGAGGCCATAGAAGCAAAGCTGAAATATCCTTTCAGCATCCATCGGCTATAAGTGAATCATCTGACACTACCTTTCCACCATTTGCAAACCATATCAGGAGCCTGATGGTATATTGTCTGCTTGCCATTCAGGACAAAGCCTCCCATGAATGGTAAACCCAGGCAGTGGCTGCACTGTGTGTGTTCAAGGTGCTGCAGTAACTTAAGCTGCTCCCACATGAGCTCTGAATGATGCCCGCTGTCGAGCAGAACAAAGCTAGTGGACACATCGAAGCAGCACCACCCTGACTTGGAAATATATTACCATAACTTTATTATTGAGCAGACCAAATAATGGAATTGCCAACATCGTTGTGGCTGCATCTTCAGAAAACCTGGAGTAACCGAAGAAGGTGGCTCACCATTTCTAGGGATAATTAGAGATAAGCAACAAATGCTGGTCTTGCTGGCTTCATGATGTCCTCATCCTGAATTATGAAGGGTCTAAAGGTCTAACTGTGAATGGGGTTTCCTTCAAACTTCAGATTGTGCTGTTGTTCACAGATGGAATTATCCTGCTTAGCTCCCAAAATTAATTACTTGTCTTGATGGCTTAGAAATCTTGAATGGGCATGGCATATATTTTAGTATACTCTTTGCTGACTTAAAGGATCGCTATAATGTCTGGACCTTTTGTATTACTTCCTGCAGATATTTCAGTCAAATGCTTTTTCCGCAAAAATGCTTCATGAATTTCCATGTTCCTGAAAATGGAATTGTACACTTTCCCTCTGAACTGTCTGTCAAGTACACAGATTGCCAGTTTATTAATGGGAGAGAGCTCTGATCGTAAAATAAATAAAACTGAGAAAGTGACTCATGCTCACCTTGCAATTGCAAATCATGAAACTGGTTTGAAGTTGCAGAATTTGTTTGGTTTAAAGAAGTGGCACAGCGACATACCTGCTTATGCCACACCAGTCTCCCCGAAGAATTAATCTATTTTTTTAAATACCAAAAATAATTGATTCAATTACAATACAAAATAATATTTACAAACGAAAACCGTGATAACACACCCACCACCATAATACAAAATCACCAAATTATCTAAGACACTACATTTTCAAATAACTATAATACAATCCTTATTTTGGATACATTCCACCATGCTCAGCAGTCCCTGAAATCCCTCAAGGTGCCCATGGACAACTCGTTGTCCCTCTCTAATACTACCCGGGCGCGGACATAACCCCGGAAAAGGGGCGGGGCAGCCAGCTCGGGCAGAGCCCTCTTCCGCCTGGGGCCATGACTCACGGATTGGCCAGCTTGGCCAGGCAGCAATCTCATTTATTTATTTATTTATCTATCTATTTATTTATTTGTTTATTCATTTAACTATTTAACTATCTATGTTTTTTTTAACTAAAAATAGTTTATTCAATTATTTACAATAATATGTACAGTACGAAATAAATCAAAAAAAAACCCCCCACCATAATTCAAGTCAAACAAATATTCTTCAATACTAAATATACTATTACACAACTATATCACCATCCTTATTAAGGTTGCATTCCATCCCCCGCGTTGCCTAGCGGTCCCGGAAATTTCCCAGAGCGCTCGTGGACAGCACGTAGTCCCTTTCTAATACTACCTGGGCACGGGGACAAAACCCCGGAAAAGGGGCAGGCAGCCAGCTCGGGCAGAGCTTTCTTTCGCCTGGCACTGTGACTCGCGGATGGCCAGCTTGGCCAGGCCTCATCAATCTCATTGGAGGAACGGCCGGAAGACACAGCACCCTGCCTGTGCTCACTTCTTGCCACTGTGTTTACACTGATGTCCTTACTGTCACACAACCCTTAAATTATCCAAGTTCAGCACATTAGTCTGAAGAAGGGTCTCGACCCGAAACGTCACCCGTTCCTTCTCTCCCGAGATGCTGCCTGACCTGCTGAGTTACTCCAGCATTTTGTGAATAAATCGATTTGTACCAGCATCTGCAGTTATTTTCTTATACAGCACATTATTATGTTACTTGACAAGTAAAGGTGCAACTTTTACATAATATAACAATATAAAATACTGAAGTGATTCGTTAAAATGCAATTCATGTATTCTAGACAAATTAGGATTTTTACGAGTATTCAAAAATTACCACCTTTAATTTGAGGTTTTTATTTTAATTTGTAATCTTGCTATATACGGCATTGAAATAAGATAAACTTGCATATCTTAGAATCTTAACAGAGCACATTCAAATTGTTATATTGTCTTTTCACACTTAATGAATTAGGTAATGGAACCTGTTGTTTTACATCCAAAAATCTGAGTTAACTTTTGCATAGCAGTTCCAAAAGCACAACTGAGGTTAATAAATAATATATCCACATTACTAGAGTGTTGTTCATGATGAATATTGTCCAGCACACCTGAGGAACCACACCCAGAGTTTTTTAGATTCATTTGCACAAATAGAAAGGGGAAGAATATACCTTCCCCTGCAACCGCAGGAGATGCAATACCTGTCCCTATACCTCGTCCCTCGACTCTGTTCACCACTTACACCTCTTCCAACCTCATCTACTGTACACAGTATTCAAGATGTGGACTCATACAGCGGGGAGACCAAATGTAAACTGGGTGAACGTTTCGCTGAACTCCTTCGTTCAGTCCACCTGGACCTACCTGATCTCCCGGTTGGCAAACACTTTAATTCCCCTTCCCATTCCCACACGGACCTTTCTGTCCTAGGCCTCCTCCATTGTCAGAGTGAGGCTAATCGCAAATTGGAGGAACAGCATCTCATATTTTGCTTGGGCAGCTTACCACCCAGTGGTATGAATATTGATTTCTCTAACTTCAAGTAACCCCTGCACTCCCTCTCCCTCGATCCCCCCACCTAAACAGCTAACAATGGCCTGTTTCCTTTATCATTGTTACTTTTTTGCATGTCTTTCATTCATTTGTTCTATATCTCTCTATACCTCTCGTTTCCCTTTCCCCTGACTAGTCTGAAGAAGGGCCTTGATCCGAAACGTCATCTATTCCTTCTCTCCAGAGATGCTGCCTGTCCCGCTGAGTTACTCTAGGATTTTGTGTCTAAGGCAGAATTTAACGTCTCTTCAAAAAGAATACTTGTGACATTGCATTAATCTCAACTGGGCTGAAGTATCTGCAGATTCTAGTCCTGGAGTGGAATATGTCCATTCGATCAAAGCTTTGGGTTTTTAGATGCAACGACAGCTATGTTCAGTGGTGACCAAGTGTTAAGAGTCATAAAGTCATACACATGGAAACGGGCCCTACAGCCCAACTTGTCCATGCTGACCAAGATGTGCCATCTGCCCAAGTTGGCCCATATCCCTCTAACTGTTCCTATCCATGTATCTGTTGACAATTATGTAAACTGTTAAAGTCGTTCAGCAATCTTTGCTAACAATAATGCATGTTTGGTAAATGTACTGCTTAAATAGGAGATAGATGTCACGGCAAAAATATAATCAGCAAAAATCAGCAAAAGTATAAGTTAAGGTGCAATTAATTGTGGGTGCTTGGTCATTATGTCAGATCAGTGCAATTTTAGTGCTATTTTAGCTTGAAAATTCCATGCAAAATAATAATCATCACATGAAGTCAGCAGTCGTCTAATTAGTCAGTTTAATTAGGGATACAATATTCTAAGTTGCCAGAGTAAATCACATTGAAATACTTAACAGAATGAGAGAATAGTTACAGTATGGAAATATGCCAGTCAACCCATGGAGCTTGCTCCTCTTAATAGGACCAATTGAGTTAGTCGAGTATCCTGGCTCTTTTTCCATCACCCTACAAAATTTCCCTTCAGTCACTTATCGAAATCCTTGTAGAAAAAGCCGTGACTTCTATCTCCTATTTAAGACTGAATTGCACATAATTATTCTTTACACTGGAACTTAGAAGGATGAGAGGGGATCTTATCGAAACGTATAAGATTATTAAGGGGTTGGACATGTTAGAGGCAGGAAACATGTTCCCAATGTTGGTGGAGTCCAGAACCAGGGGCCACAGTTTAAGAATAAGGGGTAGGCCATTTAGAACAGAGATGAAGAAAAACATTTTTAGTCAGAGAGTTGTGAATCTGTGGAATTCTCTGCCTCAGAGGGCAGTGGAGGCCAATTCTCTGAATACATTCAAGAGAGAGCTAGATAGAGCTCTTAAGGATGGCGGAGTCAGGGGGTATGGGGAGAAAGCAGGAACGGGGTACTGATTGAGAATGATCAGCCATGATCACATTGAATGGCGGTGCTGGCTCGAAGGGCCGAATGGCCTACTCCTGCACCTATTGTCAATTGTCTATTTAAATGAAAGTGTCGTTTTCCTCATGTCACGGGGTTTCTTGCCAGTCACTTTATATCTGTACCTTGTAGTTACCGATTTGTATGTCAATGGAACATTTCTCTGGCAGCGTTGAGGGTTTCCACAATTTACGTAGATACATAGATACATATAGAATAGGTGTAGGAGTAGGCCATTCGGCCCTTTGAGCCAGCACAGCCATTCAATGTGATCATGGCTGATCATCCACAATCAGTACCTCGTTCCTGCTTTCTCCCCAGACCCCTTCCGCTAGCCCTAAGAGCTCTATCTAACTCTCTTTTGAATGCATCCAGTGAATCGGTTTCCACTGCCTTCTGAGGCAGAGAATTCCACAAATTCACAGCTCTCTGCGAGAAAGTTTTTCCTCATCTCACTTCTAAATGGCCTACCCCTTATTTTTAAACTGTGGCCCCTGGTTCTGGACTCCCTCAACATCGGGAATATGTTTCCTGTATCTAGCATGTCCAATCCCTTAATAATTTTATATGTTTCTATAAGATCCCCTCTCATCCTTCTAAATTCCAGTGAATACAAGTCCATTCGCTCCATTTTTTCATCATATGACAGTCCCGCCATCCCGGGAATCAACCTCGTGAACATACGCTGCACTCCCTCAATAGCAAGAATATCCTTCCTCAAATTAGGAGACCAAAACTGCACACAATACTCCAGGTGTGGTCTCACCTGGGCCCTGTACAGCTGCAGAAGGACTTCTTTGCTCTTAGACTCAACTGCTCTCATTATGAAGGCCAACATGCCATTAGCTTTCTTCACTGCCTGTTGGACCTGCATGCTTACTTTCAGTGACTGATGTACTAGGACACCCAGGTCTGGTTGTACTTCCCCATTTAGAACACATGTCAAATCATATGTGAACCCCATCTGTGCTTCAGAGAATTTATCAGTTCTAAAGATCAAGCTCCTCACCCCTAGAACCATTTTACTAAACACCTATAGCTCTGCAATTCGGATGTTAATAGTAACACTGAAGGAAAACATAATTTGCATGCGTCGCATCTCTGAAGTGTGGCAATGGAGACGAAAGAAACTGCAGATGCTGGATTCTTGCACAAAACACAAAGTGCTGGAAAAGCTTGGCGGGGCAGGCAGCATCTGTGGAGGGTGATGGGCAGTCCACGTTTCGGACTGGGACCCTTCTTCGGTCTGAAGATGCTGCCTGACCATCCGAGTTCCTTTAGCGATTTTCAGTGCTGCATCCAGTGTTAAATGTTCGGCCATCTCCTTTTCATGCGGGAATACAACAGTGTAGTTCATCTGAAACGAACCGAGCCACGGGCATTGCAGTTGGAACATAACCAAAGAGGGACTGCATTCCCCGCAGTGTTCAGCAGGTGTCTCTCAGCCAGACACCAGGTGGAACACATATGTCTGATCAACAAAAGTGAAATCGTTCAGCGTTCTCCAGCTGTTTGCTATTTTACTGGATTTCAACGCTCTGAAACATGCTCAGTGTGGTCTTCAAGAATACAGGTGCAAAATCCAAACAGAGAGGCTCGCTGCCTGTTGGGAAGGCACAGCAGTTGTTTGTTACCACGCCAGGCGGAGTGGGTAGTTCTGGGTTCAGTTCTCCGTTGTATTTACTTCCCACCTGATGTTGCATTGGAAATCGTTCAATTGCCTCTGTACAGGACAGAGCCATGGGACCGGGGGAAATCAAGCATCACACGTTCGGTCAGATGATGGGTCAACTGTAAGATAATAATAGAGAATAGGCAATAGGTGCAGGAGTAGATTTATTCACAAAATGCTGGAGTGACTCAGCAGGTCAGGCAGCATCTCGGGAGAGAAGGAATGGGTGACGTTTCGGGTCGAGACCCTTCTTCAGACTGACACCTTCAGCATCTTGTACCAGCATCTGCAGTTATTTTCTTATACTACCAGGTGCAGGAGTAGGCCATTCGGCCCTTCGAGCCAGCACCACCATTCAATGTGATCATGGCTGATTATTCCCAATCAGTACCCCGTTCCTGCCTTTCCCCATATCCCCTGACTCCGCTATCCTTAAGAGCTCTATCTAGCTCTCTCTTGAAAGCACTCAGAGAATTGGCCTCCACCGCCTTCTGAGGCAGAGAATTCCACAGATTTACAACTCTCTGACTGAACTGAAAAAGTTTTTCCTCATCTCTGTTCTAAATGGCCTACCCCTTATTCTTAAACTGTGGCCCCTGGTTCTGGACTCCCCCAACATTGGGAACATGTTTCTTGCCTCTAACATGTCCAACCCCTTAATAATCTTATAAGTTTCAATAAGATTCCCTCTCATCCTTCTAAGTTCCAGTGTATACAAGCCTAGTCGTTCCAGTCTTTCAACACGACAGTCCCGCCATTCCGGGAATTAACCTAGTAATCCTATGCTGCACGCCCTCAATAGCAAGAATATCCTTCCTCAAATTTGGAGACTAAAACTGCACACAGTATTCCAGATGTGGTCTCACCAGGGCACTGTACAACTGCAGAAGGACCTCTTTGCTCCTATACTCAACTCCTCTTGTTATGAAGGCCAACATTCCATTGGCTTTCTTCACTGCCTGCTGTACCTGCGTGCTTCCTTTCAGTGACTGATGCACTAGGACACCCAGATCTCGTTGTACTAACGACACCATTCAGATAATAATCTGCCTTCCTATTCTTACCACCAAAGTGGATAACCTCACACTCATCCACATTAAACTGCATCTGCCATGCATCCGCCCACTCACACAACCTGTCCAAGTCACCCTGCAACCTCATAGCATCTTCCTCACAGTTCACACTGCCACCCAGCTTTGTGTCATCTGCAAATTTGCTAATGTTACTTTTAATTCCTTCATCCAAGTAATTAATGTATATTGTAAATAGCTGCGGTCCCAGCACCGAGCATTGTGGTACCCCACTAGTCACTGTCTGCCATTCTGAAAGGGACCCATTTATTCCCACTCTTTGCTTTCTGTCTGTCAACCAATTTTCTATCCATGTCAGTACCCTATCCCCAAAGCCATGTGCTCTAATTTTGCCCACTAATCTCCTATGTGGGACCTTGTCGGAGGCTTTCTGAAAGTCAAGGTACACCACATCCACCGGCTCTCCCCTGTCCATTTTCCTAGTTACATCCTAAAAAAAGTCCAGAAGGTTAGTCAAGCGTGATTGCCCCATCGTAAATCCATGCTGAGTCGGAACGATCCTGTTACTGCTATCCAAATGCTCCGCAATTTTGTCTTTTATAATTGACTCCAGCATCTTCCCCACCACCGATGTCAGACTAACTGGTCTATAACCACTGATGTCAGACTAACTGGTCTATAATAAGACCTTATTCAATTATAAGACCAGTCCATTTAGGACTGAGATGAGGAAAAAATATTTTCACTCAGAGAGTTATGAATCTGTGGAATTCTCTGCCACAGAAGGCAGTGGAGGCCAATTCACTGGATGTTTTCAAGAGAGAGTTAGATATAGCTTTTAGGGCTAACGGAATCAAGGAATATGGGGAGCAAGCAGGAAAGGGGCACTGATTTTGGATGATCAGCCATGATCATATTGAATGGTGGTGCTTGCTCAAAGGGCTGAATGGCCTACTCCGGCACCTATTTTCTGTGTTTCGATGTTTCATGACCCCAGGCTGTTTCAAAGTACCCTGTTCCAGTGGCATGCTCTACCGGCGGCACGGTGGCGCAGCGGTAGAGTTGCTGCCTTACAGCGAATGCAGCGGCGGAGACTCAGGTTCGATCCTGACTACGGGCGTCGTCTGTACGGAATTTGTACGTTCTCCCCGTGACCTGCGTGGGTTTTCTCAGAGATCTTCGGTTTCCTCCCACACTCCAAAGACGTACAGGTTTGTAGGTTAATTGACTGGGTAAATGTAAAAATTGTCCCTAGTGTGTGTAGGATAGTGTTAATGTGCGGGGATCGCTGGGCGGCGCGGACTCGGTGGGCTGAAGGGCCTGTTTCCGCGCTGTATCTCTAAATCTAAATCTAAAAATCTAAAGTGTAAAGGACGGTCATTGTTCCAAAGTGAAATGCCGACAGTCCGCCCCCATAAACAGCAGTGTTGCATTGACTAGATCATCTGCATTAGTCATGTTGAATGGAATAACATTTACCAGGAAAGGAAGCAGCAGGGCTTTGGTCTTATAGTGTGGGGTTTCTCTCAACACTGCGTCAGTGTGGAGTTTGCACATTCTCCCTGTGACCGCGTGGGTTTCCTCCCCAGCTCCCGTTTCCTCCCACGTACCAAAGACGTGTAGTTTTGTAGGTTACTTGGCTTCTGTAAATTGCCCCTAGTGTGTAGAGAATGGCGGCGAAAGTGGGGTGTGAACGGGTGATCGATGGTCAGTGTGGACTCGGTGGGCCGAAGGGCCTGTTTCCATGCAGTGACACAAAACTAAACTGCATCTGAGCATTGGTCAAATTTTTTGGTGTTCCCTAGAGGTTCGGTTCGCAGTGCTCGGACCAAATTAATCAAAACCCTCTCTGTACCAATTCTGTTTCTGCACTTTGCTGAGGATTCAAACCACTGCACACAACTGTATCAGAGAGTAGAAACATCTGCTGAAATTAACGATAGCCAGTTACTGTTCCCGATTTCTTTTCTCAGCACTAGAGGGCAGCATTTAGCCATGCTTGTCCTGTCTCAATCCATCTCAATTTTTCCATCAAGTGCTGGAGTAACTCAGTGGGTCAGGCAGCATGTTTGGAGAACATGCATTTATATGTGCATTTATGTGTGTGTGTGTGTGTGTGTGTGAGGGAGAGAGAGAGAGAGAGAGAGAGAGAGAGAGAGAGAGAGAGAGAGAGAGAGAGAGAGAGAGAGAGAGAGAGAGAGAGAGAGAGAGAGAGAGAGAGATTACATGGACAGCAAGTACAGATTTCAATGCACTTTATGAGCATCCTCTGGCAGAAACGATGGACTGTCAGCTTGTGAAAAATGTTTATTTTCACTCACGAGGCAGGATTGATGAAACAAGAGTAATGTTTGGAAACAATTCGTATTTTTCGGCTCTTGGTGCAAATCTCTTTCATAGTGCTTGGGCCAAATAGTTTTTTCAAATTGTAAGCGTGCAAACTCAAGGAAAAAAATGAAGGGCTGGAGGAACTCAACGGATCAGGCAGCATTTATGGAGGGAATAGACAGGTGACATTTTGGGTTGGGACACTTCTTCAGACTGATGGACAGACTGAGAAAGCTGGAAAAGAAATGTGGAGGTGGGACATATCTGGCAAGTGATAGGTGAGTACAGTTGAGGGGGCGATTGAGATGAAGGGGGTGGAGATAGTGACGAAGATCTGAGGTGAAAAGAAGACAAAAGGGTGGAAAGAAAACGAGGAGTGAAATATAAAGCTGAAGGGAGGAATATGAGTGGAAGGGGATAGAGGGGAGGGGAAAGAGAGGATAAAAGGAAATATGGGATTCAGGAACAGGAGATGAGCACATGAGGAAGAAAGGTAACAAGGTGACTGGGGTTGTGGGAGATGCCGGGAGAAATGACCATGGACAGGGGTGTGGAGGGGGTGGGGGGGGGGGGGTGTTGCAGGGGAAAGAGAGGGGAATAGGAGGGTATTACATGACATTGGAGAATTGAATGTTCATACTGTTGTGTTGTAAGCCATCGAGGCAGGTATAGGAAACTTTGATTATTTTCTCTGGAGTGCTAGAGGCTGAGGGGAGACCTAATGGAAGGATATAAAGTTATGAGAGCGCAGAGATGGTGTAGACTGTCAGAACCTATTTCCCAGAGTGGAAACGTCAAAGACAAGAAGGCATAGCTTTGAGGTGAGTGGGTCAACGTTTAAAGGAGATATGCAGGGCAAATCTTTTACAGAGGGTGCCAGGAGCACAGTGCCAGGGGTGGTGTTGGAGGCAAATATGGTGTTTAAGATGCTTTTAGATAGGCACCTGGATATGCAGAGAATAGAGGGATGTGGATCGCGTGAAGGCAGATGAGATTAGTTGACATTGCCTCATGTTTGGCACAGACTGGCGGTACTTTTTTATGTTCTGTGTTCTCTGAGGTGCCGTTCGGGTTTGTGTGTGACATCATTGGCAATGGAGGAGACCAAGGACATACAGAGCCTGGGAATGGGAAGAGGAGTTACGGCAACATGGAGCTCCAGCAGGTTTTAGTGAAGAGTGGGATAGTGTTCAGCGAAATGGTTGCCGAGTCTACACTTGGTCTTGCCGATGTAACGTTGCATCCCATACCGACTTTTCTGTCCTAGACCTCCTCCATGAAATCAAGCAGACCATACACCTTCTTTACAGGAATGAGGGGAAAAGTATAGCAAGTGAGGGGAGATGGGTTTCAACTGGGTGGCATACTGAGGAATGCAGGGAGCGAAGCGAGAATGGAATTATGTTGGGTGGGCCATCAAAGGAGTATGGACCTAGGGGGGAATAAGTAACATGGATTGGATTAAGCATTGCAGAGAGGAAGTTAAGAAGTTGGGAAATTAAAGAGAAAAATATAAATGGGAACAGACCGAGGGCTTTAAAATGTGGATGCTGTAGGGAAAATTGGTTTGAGCTGGATGTGATATTAAAGAATGCATGACCCACTATCATCAAAATTTCCTTTTACATCATGCATTCTTTGATATTACATCCAGTCTAAACCAATTTCCCCAACAGAGTCCACATTATAAATTGGTCCATTCCAACCAAGATGACCCACCTAAGCCAGACCCAATAGCCTGCATTTGGCCCATCTCCTCTAAATCTTTCCTAAGCATATACCTGTCCATGTATCTTTTACATGCTATTATAGTACCTTCCTCAACTACCTCCTTTGGCAGCTTGCCCACCTTCCTCTGATAGAAAAAGCACCTCAGGTTAATATTAATTCTTATTCTGCTCACCTTAAACATATCTTCTCTTGTTTTTGATTCCCCTACCTTGGGTAAACGCACTATCTAATCCCCTCGTGTGGGGGGGGGGGGGGGGGGAGGCAGCAGGATTATGTAAAACTGTACATTCCAGTGCACAGATGGGGTGGGATAAGATGGGGTGGGATAAGATGGGGTGGGATATGAAAAGCGACAGGCAGTGATGAGCAGATGTGGGTATTGAGGGAGTCTAGGATTAGTCTGGGTTGGATAGCAAAGGGCACAGAGAGGGAGGGGAGAATGAGATTAGATTATTAAAATATACCAGGTGCAAGGAGAGGGGGATTAGTGCGGGTGAGTTTTAAAATGAGCAGGGGGTGAGTGTAGAGAGGGTTTAGACGGATGGATTACAGGGAGTATTGGGAGAGTTGGACTGGGCTGATTGGGAGATTTAAGATTGAAGGTGGTGAGGGATTAGAGTAGGTGGAAGATTTGATAGTTGGGAGTAAGAGTGAGTGGGTGGGATGTTAAAGCGTGAGTAAAACTGTGGCAAGACTAGTCAAGAGGCACTTAAACTGAAGAAGCTGCAATTGAATGAAGTGGGGCAGCGACAGTTCAGAGAGCATATTCGTTGGTTACTCGTTTGTGGAAAGTGGAGATAGCTGCAAGGTGGACACTATTGAGGAGGGGGCTAGGAGTGAATCACACTGGCGAGTCATATGTAGATCAAACCAGGAAAAGAGGACACCCACCCTTCCCACAGCATCAGGGGTGAACCAGTCAGCTTTTACAATAATCCGGCAGTGTTGAGGTGAATAGATGTTTAGTTTAGAGATAGAGCGAGGGCTCATTAGCCCATCGAGTCTGCACCAACCAATGAACACCCATACACCAGATGTAACGTCATGAGGAATAGCAGCAAAATTAGGCCATTCGGCCCATCTAATCTACTCCACCATTCAATCACGGCTGATCTATCTCTCCCTCCTAACCCCATTCTCCTGCCTTCTCCCCATAACCTCTGACACCTGTACTAATTAAGAATCTATCTATCTCTGCCTTAAAATTATCCACTGACTTGCCTTCCACAGCCTTCTGTGCCAAAGAATTCCACAGATTCACCACCCTCTGACTCAAGAAATTTCTCCTCATCTTCCTAAAAGAACGTCCTTTAATTCTGACGCTATGACCTTTAGTTCTAGACTCTCCCACTAGTGGAAACATCCTCCCCACATCCACTCTATCCAAGCCTTTCACTATTCTGTGCATTTCGATTAGGCCCCCCCTCAATCTTCTCAATTCCAGCCCAGTGCCGACAAACGCTCATCATAGGTTAACCTACTCATTCCTGGGATCATCCTTGTAAACCTCCTCTAGTCCCTCTCCAGTTCTATCCTACACACTAGGGACAATTTACGGAAGCCAATTAACCTACAAACCTGTACGTCTTTGGAATGTGGGAGGAAACGGGAGCACCCGGAGGAAACCCATGCGGTCACAGGGAGAACGTACAATCTGGCGCTGTAAGGCAGCACGGTGGCACAACGGTACAGTTGCTGCCTTACAGCGAATGCAGCGCCGGAGACTCAGGTTCGATCCTGACTACGGGCGCCGTCTGTACGGAGTTTGTACGTTCTCCCCGTGACCTGCGTGGGTTTTCTCCGAGATCTTCGGTTTCCTCCCACACTCCAAAGACGTACAGGTATGTAGGTTAATTGACTGGGTAATATGTAAAAAAAATTGTCCCTAGTGTGTGTAGGATAGTGTTAATGTGCGAGGATCGCTGGGCGGCGCGGACTCGGTGGGCCGAAGGGCCTGTTTCCGCGCTGTATCTCTAAATCTAAAAAAATCTAAAAATCTCTACCACTGTGCCACTATGCCGCCCTATTTTGTTAGAAATTCCAGTTTTATTAAAATTTTGATTGAAATAATTAAATGATTTGAATTTAGGTTCCCTAGTTGCCATATTCAGTTTTCAATTTTGTATGTGGATCAAAAGTCCAGATCCTCTCCATTCTCCCTGTCAGATCAGCTCTTCTTATCCTTTGCTGCCCGGGCCATCCTTGTCCCTCTCAACGACTTGCTTCCCCTCTCCTACAGACGCCTGCCTTGTTCAGCCCTGTTATCTGACTGTTCACTCCCCTCCTCTCAGTCACTCGCTCACACACAGAGTACTGCAGCGAGCATTCTCATTGCCTGCTCTGAGACCTCGGTCGAGGTATGGGGCCGATGGAAGGGATTTGAGTAAGAAAATAACTGCAGATGCTGGTACAAATCGAAGGTGTTTATTTCACAAAATGCTGGAGTAACTCAGCAGGTCAGGCAGCATCTCAGGAGAGAAGGAATGGGTGACGTTTCGGGTCGAGACCCTTCTTCAGATTCTTCAGATCTGAAGAAGGGTCTCGACCCGAAACGTCACCCATTCCTTCTCCCCTGAGATGCTGCCTGACCTGCTGAGTTACTCCAGCATTTTGTGAAATAAATACCTTCGAAGGGATTTGAGTGATCACAGACTCCCTTGAGTTGAGTGGGAACAGTTCAGACTGATAATGGTCATTGAGAGGAGGAGAGGAAGGCAGCACTGGGTGAAAGCTGGTAGGGGCACTCGGATAAAGGGTGTGCCTGGAGTCTGCATATGGAGGGGGGACAGAACAGGGGTGCTGGAACATGGATCCCTCCATACCCTTCCCTTAGCCCTAGCTCATGCCCATCTTTAATTGCTTTGATTCTGTGCTGGTCTGGGTAGCTTTCTCCATCGCTGCTCCCATCCTATGGAACTCACTACCCCAAACCGTCAGAGACTCCTCCTCACTCACCACATTCAAAACATCACTGAAGTCTCACCTGTTCAGTACTGCCTTCAACCACTGAAGGTCACCTCACCTTCTGTCTCCTTTCTCTGTTCGTTTACTTATTTATCTATTTATTCACTTCCCTATGTTCTTTAAATCCCTGTAAAGCGTCTTTGAGTGTATGAAAAGCGCTATATAAATGTAATGCATTATTATTATTATTATTATTATTATATCTAGTGCTGCAGAAACTTTCTCTTGTCAACCTGTGAGAGCCCCTGGAACAGCACCAGCGGCTGGAGCCGATCTCATTCCCTCCGCAACCTTTTATTAGCAGGGTCTGTAGAGATTGGGCACAAAAGCTGCATTTGGAAAAATAATTGTGCTTAATCCCCCACAGAGTGGCAGCACACACCACTGGGCTGCCTGGTGCATGAGACCGTCACCTGGGCAGGTACATGACATGCCCCGGCCATGACATTATCTCAACCACGCCTCCTCAACATGACCTTCATTTTAACATTTTGGAAAGGTTCCCCAGCCCCGCTCCTGGGGGTGGGGGAGAGAATTCCTGTGTCCTGCCAAGATTTATCTTTCAATCAACATCACTGAAACAGTGTGTCCTGTAAACCTAATAATTGGTTGATTTGCTTGCCGCATCGTGCAATTGCAGATGGTCTTTTCCAGATGCAGTAATAATCACTTTGGGGTTGTTTCTTGTTACTCTGTGAGCTCAATGCAATGGGCACTTCCCACTGTGGGTCATGCTTGTCTGTCCGAAGTGACCTTGATGTCAGACCGTGTTCCAGTGACTTTGTTCCCTGCGAACACCACTTTGGCTGTGCAATGTGTTGCAAATGGTGTGGTTGTGGGACATGCCCATCAGGCCAGACTATACAACTATTTTTGTTTTAAATGGTAAAACTGAACCAAAATGATAACAGGCAGAAATGGCCAGTTCTGATGCAGACAGAAAGAAAGAGTGGGTTAGATAAATGTGGAGAATTCAATGCTGCTTTCTGCAGGCTGCAAGGTACCCAGGCAGAAAATGGTCATGTTGCCTACTGTTAAGACAGAAAATGTACAGTATTAAGACAGTAGCGAGTAGATAATAGACAATAGACAATAGCTAGGTTCCCCTGGAGCTCGTGGGAAACTCTCTTTAACCTTTGCATCTGCAATTGCATGATCTATTTCATTAACATCCTGAAAATCGTGATTTTGATGGATTTTTGGAAAAGTGGAAAAGGAATGGTCCAAAGTTGATGTACCCAACGGAGAGTAACTCGGCACTAAAAAGAGAAAAGAAACCAGGGAATCTTGTTCTGCACAGAAGTGTGATCAATTTAAATGACCCGCCCTGCTTTCAAGAAAGTTTTTGTTCATAGAAGCTTATCTCTCCAGTGTTTAAGGACAAAGACCATCTGGTACAGTGTGTACAAAAATATGCACCTTGGCTACACATTACTTAATGAGTAACACAGAAGGTTAGCTCTTGTTTAATGTTCTGTAATGTTAGTTATTACAAATGCAAATAATTTACAAATAGAAAGGTTATGCAGATGTTATCAGTATATCCACAGTAGACGTGACCCACTCTAACCCCTTCACCCCTTGAATCTACTCATGAGTAGTCAATTTCCCTGCAGCTTGTTGTTACCCACCCACCTCTGATACTTGGACCACCTCTATATTCCAGTCCTCGCTGCACTTCACACCAAGTACCCCTTCACACTTTTCTGAGGGCAGAATTAGGCCATTTGGCCCATTACGTCTACTCTGCCATTCAAGCATGGCTGATCTATCTTTCCCTCTCAACCCCATTCTGCTGCTGTCGCTCCATTACCCCTGACGCCCTTACTAATCAAGAATCTGTCAATCTCCGCCTTAGAAATTGATGGCCACAGCCGTCTGTGGCAATGAATTCCACAGATTCACCACCCTCTGACTGTATAAATTCCGTCTCATCTCCTTACTAAAGGAACGTCCTTTTATTCCGAGGCTATGGCCTCTGGTCCTAGACTTTCCCACTAGTGGAACCATCCTCTCCACAATCACTCTATTCACTGTCTTGTGTGGTGTTACAAAGGTGTTGAATAAGATGGACACAAAACAGATCTGGCATCTCAAAGCTGGGCATCCAAAGGGCCTGTTTCATGCTGTATCTCTAAACTAAACTAAACTTAGCAGGCCAGGCAACATCTGTGGAAGGAATGGACAGGCGATGTTTCGGGTTCAGATCCTTCTTCAGACTGATTATAGGAGTGGTGAGAAACTAGAACAGAGAGGTGGGGCAGGACATAGCCTGGCAATTGAAAGGTGGATAGGGGTGAGTCGGGGTTTGATTGCCAAATGGATGGAATAAACAAGAAAAGCTAGAGGTGAAAAAGAGACAAAGAGTGTCAGATAAGGAGAGAAGTGGAGTGAAATGTAAAGATGCTGCCTGACCTACTGAATTCCTTTTAAACTTTGTGTTTATATCTTCATTTTCTCATTTTTGTTGTGTAGCATCAATTGATTTTCCCATTCACTTATTCATCTTGATCGATTTAGTTTAGTTTACTTTAGTTTAGAACATAGAAACATAGAAAAATAGGTGCAGGAGTAGGTCATTTGGCCCTTTGAGCCAGCACCGCCATTCAATATGATCATGACTGATCATTTAAAATCAGTACCCCGTTCCTGCTTTTTCCCCATATCCCTTGATTCCTTTGGCCCTAAGAGCTAAATCTAACTCTCTTGAAAATATCCAGTGAATTGGCCTCCACTGCCTTCTGTGGCAAAGAATTCCACAGATTCACAACTCTCTGGGTGAAGAAGTTTTTCCTCATCTCAGTCCTAAATGGTCTACCCTTTATTCTTAAACTGTGACCCCTGGTTCTGGACTCCCCCAACATCGGAAACATTTTTCCTGCCTGTCCAATCCTTTAAGAATTTTAGTAGGAAAAAAAACTGCAGATGTTGGTTTAAATCGAAGGAAGACACAAAATGCTGGAGCAACTCAGCGGTCAGGCAGCATCTCGGGAGAGTTTTATTAAAATTTAAGAATTTTATATGTTTCTATAAGATCGTCTCTCATCCTTCTAAATTCCAGTGAATACAAGCCCAGTCGACCCATTCCTTTATCATAGGTCAGTCCCACCATCCCGGGAATTAACCCGGTGAACCTTCGCTGCACTCCCTCAATAGCCAGATTGTCCTTCCTCAAATTAGGAGACCAAAACTGCACACAATACTCCAGGTGCGGTCTCACCAGGGCCCTGTACAACTGCAGTAGGACCTCCTTGCTCCTAAACTCAAATCCTCTCGCAATGAAGGCCAACATGCCATTAGCTTTTTTCACTGCCTGCTGTACCTGCATGCTTACTTTCAGTGACTGATGTACAAGCACACCCAGGTCTCGTTGCACCCCCCCTTTTCCTAATCTGACACCATTTGTTTAGTTTGGTGTATTATTGTCACGTGTAGCAAGGTACCGTGAAAAGCTTTTTGTTGCATGCTTTCCTGTCAGTGAAAACTCTACACATGATTACAATTAAGCTGTCCACTGTGTTCAGATACAAGATAAAGGGTACGAGGTTTAGTGCAAGATAAAGTCCAATAAAGTCTGAATTAAGATAGTTTGGTGGTCTCCAATGAAGTAGATGGGAGGTGAGGACCATTCTCTAGCTGGTGAGAGGACGGTTCAGTTGCATTAACTAGAGTTCACTAACCTTTTCAGTTTTTGTCCATGCATTATTGACTTATTTATTAAATCGTAGCCAAACAATTATTTGCAGTGGCCTCTCCTCTCTGCACTGGGCCGTTACTGCTGCTGTTTGCCACAACCAGTCCTTGATCCCTTCCAATTTCTCACGTCCATGCTGCCAATCAATGGCATCATCTGCAAAATGACTAGCTAAGGCTTCTCACGTTCTGTGACCACACCCAGCTTGACCTCTTTTAAGACCTCATAGTCTCTACTTTATCTTGCTGCTCATCAGATTCCCATGACTGGATGAGCAGAAATTCTTTCGCGTGTAATATTGGGAAAAGCAAAATACTTGTACTTGTTCCTTGATATAAAATCTGAAACTGTAACTGTAACCTTGGTGCTTTGTTTGACTTTTGGCCCTGTGATGAATTCTGAACACATCTTCTCCCCGTTACCAATATCTCCAATGTCCATCTCTGGAAAGGGCACAGTGCTGGAGTAACTCAGCAGGACAGGCAGCATCCATGGAGAACATGGATAGGTGATGTTTCGGTTGAGACCCTTTTGTATACTTACCAGCATTTGCAGTTCTTTGTTTCTACATTTTGACTCCATCTCTGTAGCATTGATCAATTTTGATTGTGTCTCCCTGCTGCTAAAAACCTCTGGACCTCAATATACAACCTTTCGTACAAGATAAACTTGAGATCAATAACATAAATAATGCTCAAACAACTACCTGTGCCATGGCTTGCATTTCCCGGTTCACTTACCACTCTACACTGGTTCCCAGCCCAACAGCACATCCATTCTATCCACCTTGATTACAACCATTGTGTCTTTCCCTGTCCATCTCCCTAACCTCTCCCAGTTCTGTGTATTTTGTACATCCTTGGTTTTAATCTGTGGAAGGAATGCATAGGTGAAGTTTCACACTGGGACCCTTCGTCAGACTGCTGCCTGGCCCATTGAGTTACTGCAGCACTGTGCTTTACACGAGAGTCCAGCATCCGCAGTGCTGCCTGTCCTTCTGTGTTACTCCAGCACCTGCAATTCCTTGTGTCTCCATCTTGTTTTTAATCACTTTGCGCTTGATGGTTCTGTTTTCAGCCTCCCTTCTCCGAGTTCTGGAATTCTCTTTCCTCCTTTTGATCCTTTTGTGGTTTAATGCTGTTTGCAAATTTGCCCCTGTGAAATATTCTTGGATATTGAAAAGGCATTAGATGTGGGAGAGTGGCGCAGTGGTAGAGTTGCTGCCTCACAGTGCCAGGGACCCGGGTTTGATCCTGGCTATGGGTGCTGTCCGTATAGACTTTGTACGTTCTCCCTGTGACCGCGTGGGTTTTCTCCGGGTGCTCCGGTTTCCTCCCATACTGCAAAGACGTACAGGTTTGTGGGTTAATTGGTTTCTGTAAATTGTAAATTGTCCCTAGTATGTGTGGGATAGTGCTAGTGTACAGGGTGATCACAGGTCAGTGCGGACTCGGTGGGTCAAAAGGCCTGTTTCCACGCTGTATCTCTAAAGTCTAAAAAGTCTAAAGCCATTAAAAATCCAAGTTGTAGTTTTAAAAAAAGCAGAAGTTTGTACTTTGGCATGCTGGTGACAATGATTGGGAGTACTTGTAATTTGCTAAGCTACATTAATTTTGTGTGCTAAACAATAGTATTGGAGATTTATCATTAATTAACCGAGACCTCGAATTATTAACTTGACTGTCGGCAGTTACTATTTTGTTAAAACTGAGGTGTTGGTTCCAATTGAGCAAATAAACAAAAAATAAAAGAAAGTTTATATTCGTTTTGTCATCTGCTGCCTTTATCAGTTAGGCATTAAACAATGTTTTTCTGCTTTACTTCTCTTCACTTTCCTCATCACTGAACAACTTCACTCAGGAATCGCAGAATATTAATTTTGCATCAACAGCACAGAAGTGGTGCGGCACAGTGGCGCATTTGATAGAACTATTGCCTCACAGCACCCATGACCCAGTTTCAATTGACCCTAAGCTCAAGCACTCCTTGTAGGGTGCTTTGTAAGTTCCCTCTGTGATTGCATGGTCTTCCTCTGGGTGCTCAAAAATCCCAAAGATGTGCAGGTTGGTGGTTGACAACTGTAAATTGCCCCGAGTTCGAGGGCGGCCCATAGCAGCGGGACGGATTTGCTAGAAATGTGAGGAGAATAAAATGGCGTCAGTGGAGGATTAGTGTAGATGGGTGGTCAGGGCAGATACTGTGGACCAAAGGGTCTGTTGACTCTAACTCCCGATCATTGTAAAGTTTGAGAGATGAATCGCAAATCATTTGGACATTGCATGTACATTCCCAGGGTTGGAATAGCAACTCTTGCAGTCAAAAGGCATTATTATTTAGTTTAGAGATACCGCACAGAAACAGGCCCTTCGTCCCTTCGAGTCCGCACCAATCCCCGCACATTAACATTATCCTACACACACTAGGGACAATTTACACTTACGCCAAGCCAATTAACCTACAAACCTCTATGTCTTTGAGTATGGGAGGAAACCAAAGATCTCAGAGAAGACCCACACGGTCACGGGGATAAAGTACAAACTTCGTACAGACAGCACCTGTGGTCAGGATCGAACCCGGGTCTCCGGCGCTTTAGCACTGTAAGGCAGCAACTCTACCACCACGCCACCGTGCCGCACTATTTATGCCAAATCTATAACCATTCTGATTTAGTCAGCTCTCACTCTGCTTTACCTGAGTTCACGCAAGTCTTTTCTGTCCCCTTCCTCCATCCTAGCGTTACTTTTTAAAGGTGTTGCACCCTGACCCAAAATATTCTTGGGTGAATCATGCACAAAAGCTGTAGGAAGAAGATAATCTTGATACCTTGCTCATGCATTTTGTGGGCATCAATCAAGGGCCAGATTGGGAGCGACTGTGACATTGATTTCCCCACCTTCGCACATTGTCAGATATTGCATGTACATTGCCTGGGTTGGAACAGGCCACTGGCAATCCTAATCCTACTCCTAGCAACCAGTGCAAACTCTCTTTTCTTTTTTGTTTTCCTTCTTACACATTGTCCTTTTTCTCATTATTTCTCACATTATCTCAATTTCTCGCTTTCCTGTCATTTCTCACCCGTTCTTTCTTTATCTGATTCCTTTTCTATTTTCTATCTCTCCCTTTCCCTTTCTCTCTTCCTTTTCTTCCCTTTATTGTTATTTCCCTTAACTCTTTCAAAACTCTTTTACTTTCCATGTCAGACCCACTCTTTGTCTCTGTTGTAATGTATGAATAATATTTGCTAAAAACCTAGAACTGGCATTCCTGATGTTTTAGACAATAGGTGCAGGAGTAGGCCATTCGGCCCTTCGAGCCAGCACCGCCATTCAATGTGATCATGGCTGATCATTCTCAATCAGTACCCCGTTCCTGCTTTCTCCCCATATCCCCATACTCCGCTATCCTTAAGAGCTCTATCTAGCTCTCTCTTGAATGTATTCAGAGAATTGGCCTCCACTGCCTTCTGAGGCAGAGAATTCCACAGATTCACAACTCTCTGACAAAAAAAGTGTTTCCTCATCTCTGTTCTAAATGGCCTACCCCTTATTCTTAAACTGTGGCCCCTGGTTCTGGACTCCCCCAACATTGGGAACATGTTTCCTGCCTGTAACGTGTCCAACCCCTTAATAATCTTATACGTTTCGATAAGTTTCCCCCTCCGATCTCTTCTCAGGGCTCCCACCAGCACCCTGTGATGAAGACACAGGCTTGCAGTGGATACAATCTCACCTCTGTCCTTTGGTGCACTGTCTCTGTGGCACATGCGTACCACCCATACGTGAACTCTGAGGAGCTGGTCAAACTCAAAAAGGGCAAGTAAGATGTCAACCTCGTTTTACGTGTGAGAAAGTTCAGCATCATTTCTAAACCCGGTCATGAATTTTCAACCCTTTGCTTGGACTCGCTGGTGTTTATTTTTATTGGCTTATTTAAAGCCAGGGACTTCATTTTCTAATGCGCAAACACGTGACCAAGACCCATAAGCAAACAGATATGCCTGGGGCTTCACTCTCACGTTCCCACGCCGTTCCCCTGTCCCGATCCTGTAATTTACAAGCTGAAGGTGTATTTGAGAAGCATAACTGCCAGTTTATAATAAAATGCTGGTAATTTATTAACTTCCACTGGGCCATTTGCTTAGCCTTTTCGGACAGGATAATTGACAGTAGAGCCTGAGCTTATCTCTCTCTGAACATAATGACATTAGCAGGAGTGTAGAGGGTATGTGTGCTTACAGAAATTGATGGATAAAATCCAACCCCTCCCTCCCCTGCAGTTTTGCACTCTGGGGAATGAATGGAATGAGATAATTGCAAAGCATAGTCAGGTTGGCAGCAGCTCCGCAGGCTGATTAACCCTTTGAACGAACTGCCATTAAAAAGCCTTTGGCAGAGATCAGATCCAGATGTTAACCCATTGAACATCTCGGAGAATACATTTTAGAAAGGTTTAATGATAACAATAACAACTTGCAATACAGAGGAGCAGTCTGAAGAAGGGTCTCAACCCGAAATGTAACCTATTCCTTTTCCCCAGGGATGCTGCCTGACCCGCTGAGTTACTCCAGCATTTTGTGTCGGCCTTTAATTCTTGCGTTGTACGTGATTGGAGTAGGAATCACGCTAAATTTGAGAATGATCCATGTTACAAGATATTGGAACAAATGATCAAAAGCTTGTCCAATGAATGCTTAAGGAGTGTCTTACAGGAACAAGAAGAGAGACATCCAAAGAGCATCTTTCAGAAGGTGGCACCGATCCAGGTGATGTAGAAGAGGAGGAAGTGCAGGTAAACACTGCAAATTAAGCCAACGTGAGAGGAATAGATTGGGTGGATGCACAGAGTCTCTTGCCCAGAGTGGGGGAATCAAGAGCCAGAGGGCACAGGGAAATTTTTTAATAGGAATCTGAGGGGTAACTTTTTCATGCAAAGGGCGTACAGAATGAGCTGCCAGAGGAGGTAGTTGAGGCAGGGACTATCGCAACATTTAAGAAGCAATTTGACAGGTACATGGATAGGTTTCACGGGATATGGGCCAAACACAGGCAGGTGGGGCTATTGTAGATGAGACATGTTGACTGCTGTGGGCAAATTAGGGTCATCCACACTGTATGACTCTCTGAATCTGTAACAGAGAAGGTTCACGGTGGAACTGTAATCAACTCTCCTTCCCCTCTCCCTGCCCCCTCCCACCCATATCCTTCCCTTTGGCTTTATATTGAACTCATCCTCTCCATGATGCCGTTTTGACGCGTTTCCACTTCTCGCCTTTATGTCACTCCACTTACTGCCAAACAAGCCCAACTCCCCCTCACCTGTATCCACCTATCACTTGCCAGGCTTTGTACTGCCCTCGCCTATCTTCCAACTTTCTCCCCCACTCTTTGAAACAGTCTGAAGAATGGTGTTGACCCAAAGAGATCCATTCCCCCCAAAGATGCTGCTTGGCCCATTGAGTTCCTCCAGTACTTTATGTTATTCTCAGTAAAAGGAGCCAATTTACCAATTTATGAAGTGAACCTTGAGTTATCGATGAGAGTCATCGAGTCATAGAGTCATACAGCTTGGAAAAAGACCCTTCGGCCCAACTTGCCCATGCCAACCAAGATGCTCCATCTACATTCATCTACATTTTACTTAATACCTGATTATATTCAGTAATCCAGTATTAAATAAAACACAATTGTGTAAAACATGGGGAGGCGTGCTAATTGATAGGATTTCTGGGCTACTTTATCACGTTGGACGATTGTTGAAGACTTGGCAAAATGCTCAGTGGATCAGCTTACTGTGGTGCTGTGGGAGCTCCCTTGTCAGGTAATTCTGTTCACAGCCCTGTTATACACGATGTTTATTTGAATGAGTCCCATCACAAGACCGATGAGAGAGATTTTGTGTGCCTGGTGGTTTTGAGCAGGTGAGCAGCAGTGCATTAATTTCCCTCCAATAGTTTTCCCTTCTGGACGCCCTTGGTTCCATGTGACAACTATCCGTTGCAAAGTTGGGATTATTTCCCAACTGTTGACGGAAGTGAGAGGCATCTGCTGGCTCAATGTAACCGATCCCGTGAAAATGCCCTGCATTATCGGGCTCTGCGAGCGTTCTCCCGCTCAAGAGACATCTGTTGTTGACTGTGGTTAGCATCAGCCAAGAGGACAGCTGCAACATTGGAGGAGGTGGAAGATATGTATAACATGCTGCAGTTGTTCATTCCACTTCTGCTAAACTTCTGACACGAGGGTTTTCAACGTAAATCATGCTTTGAGTGGATTGTAAATGGCAAAGCACCCTTGTGGGAACTTGTCCAGCTTATAAGCTGAGCAATGACTTTTTTTTTCAAAGCACAAATCGAAAGGATTATTTGAACCTTTTTTTCTGCACAACCAACCTGAAGAACAATAGTGGACAGACCTTTCTTCGACATTACAATATTTTTTGTCTTCTGAATACGAATTCTTGTATTAAGCAATAAATATACACAAGAAAACTATATTTCATAAATTATTTGATATGAATGTTAAAGTTAATGATCTGTATTCAGCTCTAATGTTTGTAGGGTTGGTCAAACATAATTTCTGGTATTAAACCATTTCTATTTCTAGATTCAGTGTCAACTAACACAAGCGGATACCATTTGGCCCATCTAACCCGTGCTAGCTTTTCAAAGGAACTGTCCAGTTAGGTGGGATAAGTTCAGAGAAAGTTCTTAACAACATAGTTGGAACAATGCACCTCTTTCAGCAAGGTGGCAGATAGGGAGGAGGTCATGGAACTATTACACTCCTGTCCTAGTCAGAGAGATTTTACAAGATGGTTAAGTCCCACTGCAGTCTGGTGCCCCAAAGCAATACTGAAGGAGCCTTCACTGTTGATCTGTGTTCCAGATGAGTCATTAAACTGAGGACATGTTTAGTCTTTAGACTTTAGAGATACAGTGTGGAAACAAGCCCTTCGGCCTACCGAGTCTGCGCCGACCAATGATCACCATGTACACTAACATTATCCTATGCACTAGGGATAATTTACAATTTTACCGAGGCCAATTAATCTGTAAACCTATATGTCTTTTTGTGGGAAGAAAAACCCACCCGGAGAAAACCCATGCAGCCCCAGGGAGAACGTACAAACTCCATACAGACAGCACCCCTATTTGGATCAAACCTGGGTCTTATGCTTCACTATAAGGCAGCAGCTCTCTCGCTACACCACTCTGCTGCCCAGTTTAATCTCCCAGGGAAATGTATTAGACACTAATATGAAGAAGAAAGGAGTTTTTACAACTCTCCTGGTCATATTCAACCATCCAATAGCACCATTTTAAAAGATTATCTGGTCATTGCTTTATTTCTGCTTCTGGGCACTCCCTGTTCAAAACATGCCTTTTGGATGCCCTTACATTACAATAGTGCCAACCTTGCAAATGTATTTAGTTGAGTTCAAGTGAAGTTTTGAGAGACAAGATATAGATAGATGTAAGAAAAAAAAGATTCAAAGCAATTCAGTGGGTCAATCGGCATCTCTGGAGAACATTGATAGGTAACATTTTGGGTCAGGACTCTTCTTCAGACTGATTGCGGTGGGGGCGGGGGTGGGGAGTAAACTAGGAGGGGCAGGACTAAGTAATAGGTGGATACAGGTGAGGGAGAGAGTTTGGTAGGCAGGGTTGGACAGAGGGCAGAGATGAAAACATTGAAGGTGTGAGACAAAAGGATCGAAGAGTTGCGAATTGTGAAGCTAGAGGAAGGACTCTCTTCCCTCCTTGCTTAATCCTATTGTTGCTGTAAATCCTTGTAGTATAATCCTATTGTAGCTGTAAATGCTGTAAATGCTTTACTAGAGTATCAACTTCTTTCCTTCATTGTACCAAGACTGTTTGTACCGTGAATACTTAGCTTCAGGTGGTTTTCCTTTTGGGTAACTATTTGCTGTCTTGGTCAGGGTCTTACAGGTCAGGCCCACTTTAATCTACTTCTGGCATGGACCAGTGGGGTGAGGGAGAGGGTGAAGAGGCCTCAATTAACACCTGACCTCTGTCACCTTTGGCTTCTCGAGCAGATGCAGTGGTCTCGAAGAGGGGAGACAACATGAATCAATCAAGGCTCTTGAACGCAATGGTAACCTCTATTCTTTTGTCCCCAGTTCCAACAAAGTGTCTTTGACCAGAAATATTAACTGTGTATCTCTCTCCACAGATTTTGCCTCACCTGCTGAGTGTTTTCTGCATCTTCTGCTTTTACTTCAGATTTCTAGTATTGAGGAAAAAAAGACACTGAGTGCAGGAGTGTTCATCAGGCATATCGGGAGAACATTGATCGGTGATAAAGATAGACATAAAGTGCTGGAGTATCCCAGCGGGTCAGGCAGCATCTCTGGAGAAAAAGAATAGGTGACGATTGAGGTGAGAACCCTTCTTCAGACTGAAATTGAGGGAGGGGGTGGGGTGGAGTGGGGTGTAACTAGTGGTAGGAAGAAGCCAGAATAAATCAGGGCCGGCAACAGATGACCAAGGAAGGACCATTTTTGGCTGGGGAAGAAGTGATAACGGAGGGATACAGGCATGTGAACGTTGATTTCTCTAATTTTGTGACCTTTGTATCCCTTTCATCCTCCCTCCCCCACCCTAGCCGTCCTACTAGTTCCACTGTTCGCATCCCTGTATCCCACTCACTCCACAACTCCTTGGTTCGCCCATCCCTACCCACCCAAACTGCCCACTCCCCAAGTATATTCACCTGCAACCAGAGCAAGGGCAAAGTAACTCCTATATCTACACCTCCTCCCACACCTCCCTCAGGGACCCCAGCAGCTCTTCCATGTGAGCCAGTCATTCACACGCATCTCCTCTCGCCTCAGATATTGCATTCAGTGCTCCCGATGTGGCCTCCTTTACATTGGCGAGACTAAAAGTAGCCAAGTGACCGTTTCGCTGAGCTCTTGCACTTGGTTTGCCAGGCCTGCTGGATCTCCTGGTTGCTAACCATTTTAATTTCCCATCTCATTCCCATACTGACGTTTTTAAACTCCATTGCCAGAGAGAGGTCACACACAAACTGGAGGAACAGCACCTTATATTCTGCTTGGGTAGCTTATAACCCAGTGGTATGAACAATTCTCCAATTTTAGGTAACACTGATTCCTTTTCTTCCCCCTCTCTTTCCTGGGCCCCACCGTGGTGCACACCCACCTCTCCCACTATCCTGCCCTCCATTTCCCCTCCCTCTTCCACCACTAGCTTTCCATTTGACTTCTTTCCTTTTGTCTCCTTTTCCTTTCTAGCCTTTGTGCGACCCATCTGCTCATCAAAACCTTCCACACCCTATATCCACCTATCACTTCTAGGCTTTGTCCTGCCCCCCCACCTCTTTTCCACCTTTCTCCTCCGTCTCCTACAATCAGTCTGAAGAAGGGTCCAGACCTGAAACATGGCCTGTACATGTTCTCCAGAGATACTGCCTGGCCCGCTGAGTTACTCCAGCTTTTTTTAATCTCTCATATACCATGTCTTTCCTTATACTTTTACTGTGGTGGCCTATCATGCTTATCTGGTTATCTATACATTGGGCCATTTCTTCAGTATACGGTCATAAATATAGTCTAAATGGTCTGCAAATGGAAGTTCAAGGGCGATATTATGCACAGTTCACTTAACAGGAATGATGAAGGAGTTGACCAAGGTTCTGCCCAACAAATGGGGAGGGAGGTAATGTCTTTAACCAAACACCAAGCAAATATTTACTGAAGTTTTGATCAAGTATAATAACCCCCTAGAGCAAAAACATTAAATATAGAACAAATCAATGGAACTTTGAGTGCATTTGTATTTGTGTAAAAGCAATGTGGAATCTTAGATTACTTGCATTGTCATTGTTCCGTGTCAACATTTGATCATTTAAAATAAAGAGTTATGTTTCTTATTGATTCTCACTGACTTAGAAATGTTTGATTTATCTGCAAATAGTTTTCAGGCACTGATGCAGCTATATCAGATAAAGGTCTAGATGGGTCCAGGTTTTGTATCTGATTTCAGAAAAGTACAGTTGGCATGTTTGAGAGAAGGAATGGCATTTGGGTATTAGCGTGTCGTCGCCCTGGGTGGCCCATACTTCATAGCAACTTGTATTTACGATCCTACATGTTGTGTATTATCTCGTATCTCAAGTCTACACCCTGCAATAATTTTATGTAAATCTGCAGAGTGTCCCATTTAGATTTGATCGGAACATTGGGTTTACTTTGGTTGAAGTGACTTGGCCAAAGGGATTAGACCGTACAACACGACGGATTGGCTCTCGCAAACCTTTCGGCTGAGCATACGACTTTGCTCGGAATGGGCCGTTTTCTTCATCCAACTGCGGGAAGGAGAAGAAATCACGAAGAGACACAGTTGCAATCCACCACCCTGTTTTTCCACTACACCACAACTCCTTACGTCTACATCCTTGCCTTCTCTGAAACAGGTTAAGAAGGTGGAATTATTTATTCTTGCATTATATCAGGACTCCCATTCTATAAAACTCTCTGTATCTTCATCCACCATTTAACTCTAAATTGAGCAAACTTTAACCAGCCATGAGTTGTCTCCTCATCTCTCCACATCCCCCACGGGCTCCTGTCCTGCAGTACTTTTGATTCAAACTCCTTCAATTGTCTTACTTCTTCATCTATCCCAGCTTTCTGTCTCTTGTTCTTAGGCAGTCCCTCGGGATTGAGGATGACATGCTTCCACTGCAGTCCTGAGGAGGCTGATGAGGCCAAATGTGGGACCCTCACACACTTACACAGCTGGAGCAAGAGATATGAGGGTGCCACATTGGGCTAAGTGTAGGTTGATAATTTGCAAGGTGGCCCGATCTTTCTTGCTGCTTAATGCAGAGTTTGAGTTCCTAATGCACAATGTTAATGTCCTCATTAATTTTATTCTGTTCTTTGAGCAAACATCAACTTGGGATTTCCGGGAATCAGTGCAGAGTTAACATCTTTTCAAGGATGCTTTGAGAATATCCTTGAACCTCTTCCTCTGAATGCTGGTAATTCCTTCCAATGGTATAGTTCAGTACGGTGCCCATTGCAGGAGTGTGGTGTTGGGCAAGGAATGATGTGGCCTGCCTCTCTGAGCCTACTGAGTATAATATTGTTTCAATGTCAGGGATGTCAGCCAATGAATTTGGTGGAATTTGCTGAGACAGCATTGGTGGTATCTCTCCGATGCTTTGAGGTTTCTGCTCTAGGTAGTCTGCATTTCAGAATCATTCACAATGTCAGAGACCACCTCTGCTTGGTGGACTATGAGCTTCATGCAGGTTTCAAGGTCCATATTCCCAAATACCATTCTCTTCAGGAGATCAAAGACAGTGCTGACACGACGAGGCCTTTACAAATGTAATCACTGATGCCTGCCTTTGCTGGGAGGCCGCTCATGAAATCTGGGAAATGGTCCACATTTGCTCGGGCCCCAGTCGACCCCGACAGTCCTTTCAGGTTAGGCAGAGGTTCACTTGCACCTCCTCTAACCTCATCCAGATGTGGACTCGTACATCGACGAGACCAAATGAAGTCTGGGCGACCGTTTCGCTGAACATCTTCGCCTGGACCTACCTGATCTCCTGGTTGCTAAACACTTTAATTCCTCTTCCCATTCCCACACTAACCTTTCTGTCCTAGGCCCCTTCCATTGTCAGAGTGAGGCTAAATGCAAATTGGAGCAACAGCATCTCATATTTCGCTTGGGCAGCTTACAGCCCTGTGGTATGAATATTGATTTCTCCAACTTTGAGTAACCTCTACATACGCTCTCTCTCTTTATCCCTCCCCTACCCACGTTGCACCAGCTTCTCGTTCTCACCCAACAAACAGCTAACCTGTTTCCTTTATCATCGCCACTTTTTTGCATATCTTTCATCCATTGTTCTATATCTCTCTACATCATCGTCGATATCTCTCATCTCCCTTTCCCGTGACTTTCAGTCTGAAGAAGGGTCTCGACCCGAAACGTCACCCATTCCTTCTCTCCAGAGTTGCTGCCTGTCCCGCTGAGTCACTCCAGTTTTTTGTGTCTCTCTCCCATCATGGACATTTGTTGTCAGAGGATTGTATAGTAGACAGGGATAATTGGCAAAATACCTTTATTTTGCAGATGGTATGTGCAAGGCCTTTCTCAACATATGCTTTAATGAATGAGTTGATGATGATTTAGAACTCAGCGTCGAAACACAAACATATGCAAGTGAAGCATGCATATGGCAGCTCGACTACTTAGGTTGAGTGACTTTGGTGATCGACCAGCTTTCCATTAGTCCTTTCCAAGGGGAGGTTTGTTGGAGGGGACTTGCAGTGTGTGATGAGAAAGATTGAAAAAAGCATGTTTGGCAGATGATGCATGCTTGCTTGACACCAGTCTTTCCAGAGATTGGATTCATTGTAGAATATTATTTAGGATTATGGCGTACATGCCATTGTGAGGCAAAAACAGGATGGAGATGAGAGACACAAAAAGCTGAAGTAACTCAGTGGGGCAGGCAGCATCTCTGGAGAAAAGGAATGGGTAACGTCATATCTCTCATCTCCCTTTCCCGTGACTTTCAGTCTGAAGAAGGGTCTCAACCCGAAACGTCACCCATTCCTTCTCTCCAGAGATGCTGCCTGTCCCGCTGAGTTACTCCAGCTTTTTGTGTCTATCTTCAGTTCAAATCTGCATCTGCAGATCTCTACAAGAGATCTGCATAAATCTCGTCAACCAAAAAGGTTGATTGTCATCCGTGTCCAACCTGCTCCAGGATCCCCCAACCCTGGTGGATTAGCTCTCCAGAGGATTGTCTCCCAGTTTGGCTTTGGATCTTCTGCCTTTCCAATGATGGATGCATATGACGCTCGTCTTGTGACTCAAAACCATGCACATCTTATACATTGTGTCTTGTTCACCAGTTTCTTGAGTGTTGTGTAATTGGTCTACTTCTGTCCCCCAGCTTTACCACGTGGCCCTGACTTTGTGGAGCTACACAGTCTTCCATGGCCAGGAAAGATTCACCATTAAGCTTTGTTTTACACAGTTTACATCCCTCAGTCGTTCCTTTACCCAGATTCAGAGTCGCCTTTGAACTAATAACTTGTGAAGGGGTCTCAGTGTGGTGGTCTAATCCCTCCCAACCTATGTTCAAGACACATCAGAGTCTGATGAAGGATCTCAACCTGAAACGTCACCTATTCCTTTTTTTTCCAGAGATGCTGTGTGAACCATTGAGTTACTCCAACATTTTGTGTCTGTCTTTGATGCTGCCATACCTGATCTACAGAATGCACCACTCTGTCTGCCAATTGTCCAGACATCCATTTCCTCTGGTTCCAGGCTGCATGGAAAAACATCCAAGAGTGTTGGATTTAACTATCTCCACAAGGTGATTTATCCCCAGTTGTCCCCAGTTCCAAACGTCAGTGAACTCACCAGTGCCCTTCCAGTCTTTGGCTCTCACAATATCACTTTCTTCTTCTCCATGATTCTCTGCCCCATTACCTCTCCTGGGACCTTACAATATTCCTTGTCTTCAGTGTCATTTCCACTCATTCTATGAACAGGACAAATATGTGAGTCCACTTATAGCTTTTGAGCTCCCTCTCTATCCATCATGCCCACTGACTACCTCCATTACTCTTCCACTTGGAGATTCTTTGTCTATTTCTGTCACTTTTGCTGCTCCTTAAAGTAGAAACACACTTTTCTGGTGCCATTGTAGATTCTGCAGACTCTGTCATGATCCTGCTTAATTTACCAAATAAAAGGAAGGAGAGTGATAAACAGTGATGTACTGAAAGTGTTCATTCTTAATCAAGTGCAGTGTCCGGTTCGATTCTACAAGCAGCACATAATAGATTAAGTTCTTAAATGTGCACCTACATTTAAATGTGCAAGAATCAGCTTTAAGCATATTTTTTAATGCGTTATCTGCTTCTAAAGGACAGCTCGAGTCAGAGGACACAAAAGCAGGGGAGAGTTCAGATAAAGTGGCAAATTAGGTTGAAGGATTAGTCAGTTGAGTTGTAGCAGTAAAGATTTAAATGTGTAGGAAGGAACTGCAGATAGAAACATAGAAACAGAGAAAATAGGTGCAGGAGTAGGCCATTCGGTCCTTCGAGCCAGCATCAATATGATCATGGCTGATCATCCAAAATCAGTACCCCATATCCGGCTTTTTCCCCATATCCCTTGATTCACTTAGCCCTAAGAGCTAAATCTACCTCTCTCTTGAACACACAGAGGTGATTGGCCTCCACTGCCTTCTGTGGCAGAGAATTCCACAAACTCACAACTCTGGGTGTTGCTGGTTTAAACCGAAGTTAGACACAAAAGACAAATTTAAAGGTATGTTTCAGAGTACACTGAATCAGTATCTTCCAGGAGAAAGGAAAATGTCAGGGGAAGGAGACACCATCCGTGGTTAACTAAAAACAACTAACATCATACTAAAATAATTGTGTAAAATGGGGTAGCTTGTCACAAGATTGGACAGAATATAAAAAGTATGACAAGAACTTTAATAAAGAAGGGATGACCATCGTTTGCAACAAAGCTATTGAGAAATCGATGCTATGAGTTTCTGCAGCTAATTAAAAAGAAGCTAAAAAAGTGGGTGTTCGTGTTACTGAAGTGAGTCTGCGGAAGTAATAATGCAAGACAAGGACATGGCAGATGAATTAAATAGGTAATTTGAATTAAGCTGCTCTGCAGAGGATACAAATAACATCCAAGAAATAGCTGTAAATTTGAACGGAAAGGGAGGGAAATTGCAATTATTGGGGCAATAGTACACGGCAAATTATTGAGGCTGTGAAATGATATCTCGGGATCTTGACGGTCTTCACCCTTAAAAGAAGTGGTTATCAAGAAAGTGGATATGGTGTTTTTGAGTTTCCAAAATTTCTTTGATTCAAGGTTCCATTTGAATGGAAATCACCAATGTAACTCCCTAATTAACACAAGGAACAGAACGAGAAAGCAGGAAATTAACGGCCAGTTCGATTAACATCTGTCATACAGAAAATATGAGCACCTATTATTAAAGATGGCAATTAGACAGGCTCAACAGTTTGTGAGAGAGAAATTATATTTGATCAATGTATTTTAATTATTTGAAGAAGTACTATGTGGTGTTGATAAAGGGAACCAGTGGATGCACTGTGGGGGAGAGTCCCAGAGGCATTTGATAAGGTGCCTCATGAAAGGTTACTGTACAAAGCTCACGGTTGCATGGGTAACATCTTGGTGATAGAAAATTGTCCAGCTGAGAGGAATCATAGAGTAGGCATAAATGGATCTTTAGCTGGTTGACAAGATGTAACAGTGGGATGTCACAGGGATTGGTGCTGGCACCAGAATTTTTTTAATGACTTGGATAAAGGTTACATTTATGACTGTTTGTTGATGACACAAGAATAGGTGTTGTGAAGAAAACACATGAAGACTACAAAGGATCATAAGATAGACACGAAAAGCTAGAGTAACTCAGCGGGGTAGGAGCATCTCTGGAGAGAAGGAATGGGTGACGTTTTGGGTCGAGACCCTTCTTTAGACTCCAGTCTGAAGATGGGTCTCGACCCGAAACATCACTCATTCCTTCTCTCCAGAGATGCTGCCTGGCCCGCCGAGTTACTCCAGCATTTTGTGTCTACCTTCGGTTTAAACAAGCATCTGCAGTTCCTTCCTACACAAAGGAACGTAGTTGTAGTGTATATAATGGTAACTGTACCTTTAAGAACTGAGTACCAAATGGTGTGATTGGTGTCATGCGATATATTCATTATCTTATCAGTCTCATGAATATGTGTGTGAATATGCACAGTGTACATTTGCTAAATAAAGAAGACCCACATTGGCCATGGCTTGACTAAAAACCTGTCTTTGTTTCTGTCTATTTGCCACTAGCATAATACCTGACAATTGTTAAGTTAAATGAATGGGTAAGATCTGACAAATGGAATATAATGGAAAATGTGAAATATTCCATTAGGCAGGAAAATTTAAAAAGGTATACATAGTACCTAAGAGTTGAGAGATGGAAATTCTGAGATGGAAAGGTTGGTATGCAAGTAGGAAAACTAACGGAAGGTTATTTTTTGTTGTTGTTAGGAGGCATGAATTTAAAAGTGGGGAGGTTTTGCTTCAGTCAGGTCGGATTTGGTGAGTACCAAATGTAACCCCCTTATTAACAAAAGGAACAGGACGAGAAAGCAGGAAACTAATGGCCAGTTCGATTAACATCTGTCAATCCGACAGATCTGACCTGACTGAAGCAAAACCTCCCCACTTTTATATTCATGCCTCCTAACAATAAACAATAACCTTCAGTTAATTTTCCTATTTGCATACCAACCTTGAGTACCGTGTACAGTATCTTTATCTTTGTTGTCTCTTTATTCAAGGAAGATCGTTAGTTGGAGGCAATTGAGAGAAGGTTCACCAGACTAATACCTGGCATGGATGAGTTGCCTTATGGCATCAAGTCGGACAGGCTAGGATTGTACCTGTTCGAGTTTAGAAGAGGGAGAGAAGACTAGATTAAAACATACACGATCCCGTGGGAGTTTGAGACGGTGGATACAAAGAGGATGTTTCTTCTTGTGGTTGAGCCAAGAATTAGTGCTGCTGTTTAAACACTCCTTTAATACTTGGATGAGGCAAAATATTTCCTCTTAGAGACACATGAGCCTTTGGATCAGAGAAAGCAACACTTATGGGGATCAAATGGAAATGAGATCTCTGATCAGATCAGCCATGACTTCACTAACTGGTAGAACAAACATGAGCAGTAGTGTGACAGACCCCTGCTTCTTTTTCTATTATTCTTATGCCCTGATGTAAGGTCATGGATCTGCCTCACCTGACGAGTATCCAGCAGTTTTTAATTTCACTGTATAAGACAAAGAAAAACTGGGTTGATTATGACAAATAGAGAGAAGTTGATGCTGGATGAACGAGGGTTTCCCTGCAGAAATATAATGGGAAAATCTTGATCTCATAAGCCCACAAACCTTCTGCTATCAATGAGTTGCTCACATTCAGGTTCTTACAGAATAAGTTAAATTTGATAACAATTGAAGGAGCACAGTCATTGTGTTATGTGGCGAGCATGTACACATACATCCATTAACAAGATTTGTATTTATTTAGGGAGGCCTAGTGGCGCAACAGTAGAGTTGCTGCCTTACAGTGCCATAGGCCCGGGTTCGATCCTGACGATGGGTGCTGTCTGTATGGAGTTTGTACGTTCTCCCTGTGACCCGTTTTCTCTGGGTGCTCCGGTTTCCTCCCACTCTCCAAAGACGTGCCAGGTTTGTAGGTTAATTGGCTTTTATAAATTGGGAATAGGGTGTAGGAAAGTGCTAGTGTAGGGGGTGATCACTGGTCAGTGCAGGCTCGGTGGGCTGAAGGGCCTGTCACCACGCTGTATCTCTAAAGCCTAAAATCTACAGTGATTATTGAAGAGGCTAGGACCACTGCTGTCTTCCTCTCCCTACTGCCTCTTGCCCCAACATAACCCAGCATAACTCTATTCATATTAGAAGCCTTGCAATGATGAAGGTTGTACTATGTATTTTGTCTTGCTCTATAATGGTCTAGTTTAGCTAGTGTAACAGAATTTATTGCATATGTATTTGTTGTGTTGCTGCCTTAAAATGCCCGTAAAGCTCCAGCAAGTAAATATGTCTTGTTCCAGGCCTGGTGCATATAACAATTCAATTAAACATTCTTGAGTGTCGCATTATCACGGGCAGAAACTAGCATTGATTGTAATGTGCAAGGGTCAGGAATAAGATATTTATCCCCACAACCTACATCCCCATTCAATGATATGTAACTTACCTTTGCATATGTGCTCGATTCCTATATCCCATCACAACTTTGGTTATACTCCAACATACATCTAATTAGGAAACAGATTAGGAAACAGATGTCTCCAATTGTGGGACGGTCTGGCAGAGGTCAGATTATCCTGTGTTTATGTGCTCAGTTAAAGGAAAGCTGAGTAAAATATGCCCAGAGCATTGATATTGGTAAAAACCTTGCTGTAGATGGCAGTGTGGTTCCATTGCACTGTCTCTATTAAATTCTCATGTGCAATATAACCCCAGGACATAATCAGATAAATATTTTATTATGGCAATCTAAAGGCTCCTTGGTAACTTAACTAAGTTTTGAATTAGTTTGACTTTCAGATCTTAAGACATAGGAGCAGAATTAGGCCACTTTGCCGATCAAGCCTGCTCCTCCAATTGATCATAGCTGAAGAGAGACACAAAAAGCTGGAGTAACTCAGCGGGACAGGCAGCATCTCTGGAGAGAAGGGATGGGTGACGTTTCGGGGCGAGTCCCTTCTTCAGACCATCATGGCTGATCTATATTTCCCTCACAACCCTCATTCCCCTCCTGCCTTCTCCCCATAACCTTTGACACTCTGACTGATCAAGAACCTTTCAATCTCCGCTTTAAAAATACCCAATGACTTGGCCTCCATAGTCATTTGTGCCACGAATTTCACAGATTTACCGCCCTCTGGTTAAACATTTCCTCCAGTGTTGAAGTGCTAATTTTTTAGGTGCTGGTGCCAGTGCGGCCGCTGTTAAATTCCCCGCTGTTTATTTTGGCTTTTTTTTTTACAGAGTGGCGCTCCGGTGAGCTGCGGCAGAACTGCACCCCTGATTCCTTCCTCATCTCCATTCTAAAGGAACATCCTTTTTATTCTGATGATCTGCCCTCTGGTTCTAGAATCTCCCACGACTGGAAATGTCCTCTCCACATCCACTCTATTTGACGTGATATTAGGACACATTTGGACATTTTACTCATAGCTATGCTGCATTAAGAAAAATACTTTAACAAAGATGAGCATTCCCATTTTGAGGTTAATTGCAGAGGAATACAAAGGCTTGGTTTGGCAACCCAAATGCCCAGGAACAAAGAAGATTGCAAAAAATGGTGAATACTGCCCAGTCCATCACGGGCACTGTCCTTCCCACCATCAAAGGAATCTACAGGAGCCGCTGCCTCAAAAAGGCAGCCAGTAATGCATATTGACAAGACATGGGATGGGAACTTTATACGAGGAGAGTGTTGCAGAGCACGAGCATTATAATTTAGCAGATGAATACTACTGGACAGGTCTAGCTTTGTGAAGTCACAGAGAACAGTGCTGGACTGCAAACACTTACCAATATTGCAGAAGATCTATATTGGAAAGCGCCATCATTGTAGTTTAACAGCAGGTCGGTACTTATTGCAATGCACCAAACTTGTAATGTTATCTCCAGAAGGGCAGATTTGGGCAGCATTGGCATTGTAATCTTAGAGAATGAAATGTGAATTGGTCAACTCTGATACTGCAACAATGCAGAAAGACAGGTTTGGACATCAATAACTTTGCAAAGTAATGGATTGATACCACTGGCCAGCACTTGGAATGCCATTTATTAGAAGTCAAGCACTGTTATTGCTACTTTACAAAAGACAGTACCAGATAGCAATAGGATTTGCTTTTAAAGGACAATGCTGGAGAGCACTGGCACTGCAACTTTACTGCAGAATAATACCAGACAGTAATGGCGTTCAAAGGTATAATGAAGCACCATGGGGCAGCACAGTGGTGCAGTGGTAGAGTTGGTATCTGACAGCTCCAGAGACCCACGTTCAATCCTGACCTCAGGTGTGGTTTGTGTGGAGTTTGTACATTCTCCCTGTCACTGCCTGTGTTTTCTCTGGCTGTTCCAGTTTCCCACATTACAAAGATGTGCAGGTTTGTATGTTAATTGGCTTCTGTAAATTATCCCTTGTGATTAGGATAGAACTATTGTACGGGATAGACAATAGACAATAGGTGCAGGAGGAGGCCATTAGGCCCTTCGAGCCAGCACTGCCATTCAATGTGATCATGGCTGATCATTCTCAATCAGTACCCTGTTCCTGCCTTCTCCCCATACCCCCTGACTCCGCTATCCTTAAGAGCTCTATCTAGCTCTCTCTTGAATGCATTCAGAGAATTGGCCTCCACTGCCTTCTGAGGCAGAGAATTCCACAGATTCACAACTCTCTGACTGAAAAGGTTTTTCCTCATCTCAGTTCTAAATGGCCTACCCCTTATTCTTAAACTGTGGCCCCTTGTTCTGGACTCCCCCAACATTGGGAACATGTTTCCTGCCTCTAACGAGTCCAACCCCTTAATAATCTTATAAGTTTCGATAAGATCTCCTCTCACCCTTCTAAATTCCAGTGTATACAAGCCTAATTGCTCCAGTCTTTCAACGTGATGATTATTAGTTAGTGTTCATTTGGTGAGTAGAAGGGCCTGTTTTCACGTAATATGTCTAAACTAAACTAATCTAAACTAAACTAAACTAAACTAAAGTAAACTAAACTGAAATTTGCAGTGTCGTTGGCTCTGGAGGGATCAAATTTTGAAGGAACAGCACCTCATATTTTGCTTGGGCAGCTTACAACCCAATGTATGAATATTGACTTCTCTAACTTCAAGTAACCCTTGCTTTCCCGCTCTCTCCATCCCTCCCTCATCCTAGTTCTCCGATCAGTTTGACTGTCCTCCTGATTAAATTTTATTTTTTATGCTTCATTGTTATCTTCCCCTAGCTAACAATCTATTCTACGTTTTCCTTGCTTCTCGTTCCATTTGATGTCTCATTTTCATACCGTACCCTTCCATATCTTTGTGTTTCCCTCTTCCCTGACTCTCAGTCTGAAGAAGGGTCTCGACCCCAGAAGGGTCACCCATTCCTTCTGTCCAGAGATGCTGCCTGTCCCGCTGAGTTATTTCAGCATCCTGTGTCTATTTAACATAGAATGACGTTATTTCAGGGGTACCTGTGCAGAAGGACTTATTGTAAGAACAAATGTGATGGGTAAAGGGGAACTGAAAGAATGGAACAGTATCTGTACGGGGGTGGGAGGAAGTATAAATAAAGTCGCTGTGGGAGTCTGTGGGATGGCTGTGGATGTTGATGTCTATATCCACTGAGATGGACGTGGAGAGATCCAGAAAGAGAAGAGAAGGTTCGGTGGACCATATTGGGAAGAGGCCAGCCATAAAAAGCACTTATCAAGGTCAGACCTAAAGACCTTAACTTAAAGACTGTTGGAGGGCGATTTAAGTGGATATTATCGAGGCATTCAGGGGATGTTGGACAACCTGACGAAGTAGAAAGGAATGGGGAGTTCTGCTGAGATCTGAATGGGCAAGGATTGAAGGTGCCTTTAGTGGAGCACAAATGGACTACATGGACATGGGTGGGCAGAATGTCTTATTGCTGTGGTATAAATGCAACCTAGTCTTGTGTGAAAACTCAGAGCGAATCTTGTAATAAAATGAATATCTCTCTTGTCTCAAAGATAGGCAACAGAGCTGGTCCTGTGAGAAATTTGTGAGTGTTGCTATCCTAGCAATGAGACCCAGTTTGGAGGGGGTGACCTTCCTTGAACTGCATCTCCATCTCCTTTTATAGTAACATTCTCTGCATCATCCATTCCCCTGCATTTCAGAAGGAGTAACTCTCCACTCTGCCTCAGCTATGGTTTTTTAAAAATGTCGTTCTTTAAAACATAAAACAGCTCTTCATGCCGGTGTAGTGTTTTAAACAGAACCCTGCAAGGTAGAGCAATTGACTCAGATGTAAAATAAGGCTATAATTAAACATGATTTCATCCATGTCTACTTTCAAACGAAGTTACAGAAAACCCAAAGACTTAATGTGTGATTATCGGTCCCACTCGCTACTTATTTCCATGGAGCCTGAAATGTGGAGTGGACAGCAACAAACATATGTGAACCTTCAGAACTAACAGGTGAAATTCTCCCCTTAACCCTTCAGCAACTGAAGGCCAATTGTCCAAATACCTCAAAGATAGACACAAAATGCTGAAGTTACTCAACGGGCCAGGCAGCATCTCTGGAGAAAATGCATAGGTGACATTTTGGGGGGTGGCGGTGGGTGAATTGGAAAGGAAGAAAAAAAACCCAGCACGAATCAGGGCCAGCAACAGATGACCTCAGGCAGGGAGTGTAAGAAAATAACTGCAGATGCTGGTACAAATCGAAGGTATTTATTTCACAAAATGCTGGAGTGACTCAGCAGGTCAGGCAGCATCTCAGGAGAGAAGGAATGGGCAGCTTTCAGCCCAGCGGTATGAACATTGACCTCTCCAACTTTAGATAGACCTCAGGCAGGGAGGTTCCCTGATAAACCGATTGGTGGCTGGGGATGGTGTGATCCCAAGAGGGATATATTGTTGCAAACTGTGGAACTGACTTTTAGTGGAGGAATGGGGTCGAGGGGGGAGAGAGTGAAGGGAGGGGAGGGGAGGGGAGGGGTGTTTGTAGAATTTACCTAAATATAGACAATTGTCCAAATATCTCCTTCCGCTCTCCACTGGCTCCCTGTACGGTACAGAATCAACTTCAAGCTCCTCCTATTCACGTATAAAGCCCTAAATGGACACTCCCCCCCCACATCAAAAATCTTCTAACCCCCCTCTCTAACTCCAGGTCCCTCAAATCGGCCGACTTGGGGCTATTCACTATCCCGCGGTCTAGGCTTAAGCTCAGGGGTGACCGCGCTTTTGCGGTTGCAGCTCCTAGACTGTGGAACAGCATCCCTCTCCCCATCAGAACTGCCCCCTCCATCGACTCCTTTAAGTCCAGGCTCAAAACCTATTTCTACTCCCTAGCGTTTGAGGCTCATTGAGGAGGCGCTGTGAACTGTTTGCGTGATACTGTATGTTTTCATTTTTTTTTCTATTGGAACCTAATCAGATGTACAGCACTTTGGTCAACGTGGGTTGTTTTTAAATGTGCTATACAAATAAAATTGACTTGACTTGACTTGACTTCTTTATCAAAGATAGGCACAATGTGCTGGAGTAATCCAATGGGTCAGGCAGCATCTCAATAGACACAAAATGCTGGAGCAGTTCCTTTCTACATACTGTACAGTATCTCCACCTTTATGCCGTGCCTGTCTGCCCTCCAAAGAAGAAGCGTGATTGCCACATTTAGATGCCATTGGAAAGTAAGTTATTTTCAAGGTATCTCATTGGGAAAATGAAATAAAACGATTTGTTCATTTCTACGCCTTGGAAAATGAGGTTCTCATTATCCAGCAAGAAACTGCAGGGAATTAGGTGGAAACTTTGTGGCAATGAGTCTGCTGCAAGGTAGGGTAGAGTTTATGAAAGGCACTGTATTTTTTTCTGACAGTTGCAGGAGGTTTTGAGGAAGGCAGGGGTTAGACAAGTAAAGCAGTTTATTCCCATAACAGCAATGATCCTGCTTCCTGACTGGCTCAATTTTCTCCTCACACAGTCGAGATTAATGACAGCTAATTAGAAGAGCTGGAGCAATGTTTAGCTGACAGAAGAATGGTGTGACTTTTATGGTGCACAGGCAGCTCCACTCGAGAACAAGGTCTGATAATGTAAATGTTCTCTCCGAGCAGGGTTTCTTCACATGTTGCGGTAAACTTCATTGCTTTCCTGTCAAAGAGGCGCCGTCACCATAAACTGCTGAGTGAGCAACCTTGTTTGCTGAGAATGACTGATGATGAAACTGCTTCAAGTTACAAAGGTGGAAATGTTGCCATTTACACTTGACTGGATAGGACTTCTACCTCTCCAACTCCCTTCCCTTCCCAATGTCAAGGAGCCTCCTTCAAGAAAAGTTGCTGGAGTTACTCAGCAGGTCAGGCAGCATCTCTGGAGAAAAGAAATAGGTGTCATTTCATGTCATAACACTTTTCAGAGTCCCTGATGCTGCCTGACCCGCTGAGTTACTCCAGCGTTTTGTGTCTATCTTCGGTATAAACCAGCATCAGTAATTTCTGCCTATACTCCTTCAAGAACAGTTGTTTTGTTTACAAAGTAAATTTTCTTGAACTCCCTCGTTAATTGTACTTTCATTATTTCTGCAGCCTTTTGACGTAGGTTTTTATTTCATGGACTACTTCAGTTGGTAAGAAATTATGGATAAAATTGAGCATGGTGCAATCATCAATGAACATTCCCCTTCTGGCCTTATGATGGAAGGGAGGACATTGATGAAGCAGCTAAAGGTGATGTGTTCCAGGCACAATGCTAAGCAACTCATTTAGTGATATCCAGGGTTGGAGAGATTGATTTCCAACAGCTTCAACCATTTGCTTTTGTGCAAAGTTTGTCTTAATAAGATTATTAAGGGGTTGGACACGTTAGAGGCAGGAAACATGTTCCCAATGTTAGAACAGAGATGATGAAAAACTTTTTCAGTCAGAGAGTTGTAAATCTGTGGAACTCTCTGCCTCAGAAGGCAGTGGAGGCCAATTCTCAATGCATTCAAGAGAGAGCTAGATAGAGCTCTTAAGGATAGCGGAGTCAGGGGGTATGGGGAGAAGGCAGGAACAGGGTACTGATTGAGAATGATCAGCCATGATCACATTGATTGGTGGTGCTGGCTCGAAGGGCTGAATGGCCTACTCCTGCACCTATTGTCTATTGTCTATTGTCTTCAAACACTGAAGTGTTTTACCTTTGATGCCCATTGAGCTCATGGAAGTCACACTTAGTAAAAGGTTAAGACACTCACTATCACATCACTTTGGGAGTTAATTTATTTTGTTCGTGTTTGGTCCAAGGCTGAGATCTATGATCTCATGATCTAATGGGATGGGATCTGTAGCTGACCAGTGCATGCAAAACCTACCGTGTGAAGCCTTGTGAAGCATGGTATTTAAGAGTGGCTTGAGATCACTGTTGAAGACATCTATCAATTTGCTGATGATTGAGGGTAGACTGAATGGAGCACCCAGGGGAAGCCCATACAGGGAGATGCAAACTCCACACAGACAGTGCAGGAGGTCTGGTTTGAACCGGGGTTGCTGGTGCTGTGAGATAGTCGTGTTACCAACTGTGCTAACATGTCACCAATTGTCAATGTGTTTCAAGTGATCTTTTGAACACTTACAAAAAGACAATGCAATGGCAATGGCCGCAGTGTTGATCATATTTCCTCTTGGACTGGGATAGTTGAAAATTAATTTAAGTTTCTCACTCATGTCCATAAATTGACAACTAGCAAAGAAAGAATGAAACATTCAGCAGCTTTGTTTCCCCAGCCTCAACCAATAATCTATATACTAAAACTCTCGTTTGTTTGTTTGTTTGTTTGTTTGTTTCTGAACTACAGCCAAAACGGTACACGATAGCGCGACAATTTTAGGCCCACCTTACTCACCGTCGTCCCTTTGGTGCTAATGGAAGAAGTTTCATTGAAATCGGTGTTATATTTTTAAAGTTATTCACATTTTAAAGTTTAAATCTATCTCCTAGGGAGGGAGGGAGGAGGGTGGAGGGAGGGGGGGGGGGGAGGGAGGGAGGGGGGAGGGAGGGAGGGAGGAGAAGGGGGGTTGAGGGGGATGGAGTGGGGGGAGGGGAAAGTGGGGGGGGGGAGGGGAGGGAGTGGGGAAAGGGGAGAGGGGAGGGGGGAGAGGGGAGGGGGGAGGGGGAGGGGGGAGGGGGGGGGGAGGGTGGAGGGTGGTGCACCAATGCAGGAGAGGTTTGGGTTCAACGGGTCCACTTGGTCTAGTTTATACTAATATTGTGGGTGTTTTAATACTGGTAAGGTCAGTATTTCACACAGATCATAGGAAACAATTGATTACAATAGGCAGCATCTAACTGTTTTCAAATGAAGGAGAGAGATTGTATTCATTTTGATGCACAGGAATAGTTCTCTTGGACCTCAAGCCTTTAACTCAATAAATAATGAATTAAATATTTAAAAAATGCAGATGCTGGAATTCAGAAATAAAAACAGAAAATGCTGGAAACACTCAACAGGTCAGGCAGAATCTGTGGAAAGAGAAACAGAGTTAACGTTCAAGGTAAAGGATCTTTAATCAGAACCCGAAACATTAACTCAGTTTCTCTTTCCACTAATCTACTGAGTGTTTCTGGCATGTTCTGTTTTAATTCACATCAGATTTATTGCAGAATAGTTCAAACTGCCAAAACGCAACACAAATCATAGAAGCCCAGACAGCTGCAGCACATGAGGCCACCCAGTGCTTGCCAGCCACGGATTACACACACAAAGCCTAACTCCTAACTTCCCACTGATTTCATATTCGTCCACATAATTAAATGGACTTAACGTTTCTACTAGCAACATTCTTTCCAACAGTGGCTTCCTTAACTTCCCTCTTATCTATCCAATTGCCTTCAATCCTTACTCCTGAATTATTGACTGCTCTGTTAAAGGGCATAAGATCTTGATATCTAAGTCTCTCATGATCTTATACATCTCGATTAATTCTGGAGACATTTCCTCCAATTGAATTTCCTCATTGAATTCTATTTTCACCGAACTAATGCTTCCCACCTTTCTTCTTCTGATCTACCCAGGTCCTCTCATACACACCATGCCTGCCTCTCGCATCCCCATTCTCCAGTCACCTCATTCTTTTGCCCAACTCCACCTCCTCCTTCTCCTCATGATTCACCCCTGTTCCCTCTGGGTACATAATCCCTTCCTCCATTCCCTTCTACCCACCATCCCTCGTCCGATTCTACATTTCACTCTCCACCCTTTCTAATCAGGTTCCACCACACGCCTCCCTCTGTCTTCTCCACCTATCGGCCTCAGTCTTTGTGACTACCTCCACCTTTCTCTCCCCCCCCCAACTGACTAATTTGCTAATCAATAACAATATTTAAAAGACATTTGGACAGGTACATGGATGATGGAATACTTTGGAATGCAATGGAATACTTTATTGTCACACGTGACTTGGCACAGTGAAATTCTATGCTTGCCTACCTAATGTACACAAATAGTGGCCACCTACGCCGCTGACAAAGTTACAAAGCACGTCGGCCCCTCCTTTTGTTCCCCGTCCTACCACCAACGTGGTTCCCCCACGCTGAGTCCCCATTGTCCTTTGTTCTCCCCCACCTGCCTCACGGCAGTCCCCCCACCCCTACATTGTTCTTCCCCTCCCCCCTCAGGGCAGTCCCCCCCATGCCGGGTCCTCAATTGTTCTTCCCCTCCCCCCCCTCATGGCAGTCCCTCCATGCTCTCATCGACTGTCGACTGCGGGTCGACCCATGAGGCATTGCCGCCACCGCGAGGCTGCATCACCGCCGATGCCCCAACATCGCCAGGCTTCACCGCTGCCATTGCTTCACCGCTGCTGAGACCTCACTGCTGTCGACGCCCACTTCATGCCTCCTTGGTGCCAACCCGAGCCCCTGCCACGGGCTCCGCCGGTCGCTCCGCCCACCCGGACTCCAACCCGCGAGGCCCGGCTCCTCCGTCCGACCCAGGCTTCTACGCGGCGATCCTGCAGGCAACGAGACCGTGGCGCCTCGATAAAGCCCTCTGGCCGCGATAACAGAGGTTTAGAGGGGTATTGACCAACCTTAGGCAAAGGGGGCATTTCGTTTAGATGGGGCATGAATGGTTTGGGCTGAAGGCCCTGTTATGTGTTGTAGGTGACTATGTACGTGCTGAATTCTGCCCTATGACGATCAACCCCTCCGTACTTGGCTTCACCTATCATACGAAAAAGAGTCTCGACCCGAAATGTCACCCAGTCCTTCATATCATATCATCATCATATATATACAGCCGGAAACAGGCCTTTTCGGCCCACCAAGTCCGTGCCGCCCAGCGATCCCCGTACATTAACACTATCCTACACCCACTAGGGACAAATTTTTTTTTTTTAATAACATTTTTACCCAGCCAATTAGCCTACATACCTGTACGTCTTTGGAGTGTGGGAGGAAACCGAAGATCTCGGAGAAAACCCACGCAGGTCACGGGGAGAACGTACAAACTCCTTACAGTGCAGCACCCGTAGTCAGGATCAAACCTGAGTCTCCGGCGCTGCATTCGCTGTAAAGCAGCAACTCTACCGCTGCGCTACCGTGCCGCCGTGCCTTCTCTCCAGAGATGCTGCCTGTCCCGCTGAGTTACTGCAGCATTATGTGTCTATCTTCCCCTATCATTTTCCGGCTGTTGCCCCATCATTTGTCCTCTCCTTTTTCTACCAGTGACTCTATTTCCCCTCTACTCCAGTGCTCAAGACGTTTCCTGACCCAAAATGTCCTCTGCCCACTTTCCTTCACACATGTTGCCTGACTCACTGAGTACCAGCAGCAGTTTTTGTTTTTGCTCAATTAAACCTTTCCTTGGATTCTCCTGTTCCAAAGAAAACAACATTATCCTTGACAATCATCTCTTGTAGCTAAAGCTCTCCGGTTGCTGTGAAATAATCTTTGGTCTTCTCTCTACCCACCTAGTGTTGTCATATCCTCGTGTGGTGATATGAAGGTCTAATGTCCAACAAAGGTCACCAAACCAGCACATGCTTTGGCATTTAGTACCGGGGCAATTGGCAGAAGTGCCTCTCCAGAACTGCCATGGATGGAAATGGAGCTAAATGCGACTCTGCTGTTCAGTACAGCCCAGTACAGCTATTCGCAGTTCTCATACAAGCAGTTCAGGAACAGTCCTGCATCATTACGGTCTGCATACATTTACTTTTTGGTTTGGTCTTGGTATTCGAGATCTCGCACACCTTTGCGCTGGTTGTTTAGAACACACTTCATCTTCCACTTCATCTGAGGTTTTCAAGAGAGAGATTGATATAGCTCTTAGGGCTAATGGAATCAAGGGATATGGGGAAAAAGCAGGAACGGGGTACTGATTTTAGATGATCAGCCACGATCATATTGAAGGGCGGTGCTGGCTCGAAGGGCCGAGTGGCTTAATCCTGCATCTATTTTCTATGTTTCTATGTTTCCCCATCACCCCAGTGAAATGACTGACGCTAGTGGGTTTCCTATTAGAGTCCTCTAAACAGAGAAAGCTGGAAGAAGAGGAGAGCTTTTGAAGAGCTAATAGGCAGGCTGCACATAGATGGATGTGTCTATCCTCTAGTTCTTGCACTCTGGAATTTTCAAAGTGGCCTTTCTTCAGCTTGGTAAATATTTATTGCAAACATAAAGAGATCCTAAGAGATCTGGAACGCAAGATCCAGTGGCACAATTTGGTAGTTATCCGTTCCTGTGAAGGCAATGCTTTCGATGGGAGATAAATCAAAATCACCCCTCTGGTCATATGTCAAGTTGCCGACAATTATTTCTGCAGGAGTAACCAGCGTTGGCTGGATGGAACTGCTGTCTCAGGATCTGAATCTGATTTAGTTAGCTGATCCTTTGACAGCAATGGTCACCAACAAGCTGAAACCCAGCTCATTTTACAATCATACCTTTGAACTTGGCCTTTGGTGTGGCCTTCAAGCAATGGGCTGGGCAGTGAATTGATCCACACACAATATGTAACCTTATTATCCCACGTTCATTTCACCTGGAAATAAAACAATAGGTCACCCATTAATAAACGTCTCACTTGTATAATTTTATTGAAAAGTGGCAAGCTCAATTTCACGTTTATTCCACTCAAATTCTGAATACCTGATCTTCCAGCAGCATAGAGATAAGGATTAGACCACATTTGCTCAAATCATGAACATCTTCATAACTGCTCCTACAAACATAGCCTTTTAAACACAGCTTTTTGGTCGCAGACGAGCAATTTGGAGTATGCATCACTTCTTGGTTTTCTATTATTCCACAGCTAATACAATAGTGCTTATTTATTTCAAGCAACCCAAAGGGAATTTCTATTTGCTTCAGCTTGATGGAATAAGATGAGGCGTTGCAATTACCCTCCATTTCTGTTAAAAGGTTGATAATGACTCAGGATTTCCATGCAGGAGAGAAGATTACGAGCAGCTGTTATTGGGCAAGTCCACAACTGACACGTAGAAGTTGTTGAAAAGCCAGCCGGTCAGAATTCAGGACCAACATGTTCCCGTGAGGAAGAAAGGCAAGGATGGCAAACTTGGATGATGAGAGATGTTGCAAATTTGGTCAAAAAGAAACATATGTAAAGCTTAATAAGATAAAGTTGGACAGTGCCATAGAGGAATATCAAGGACTTCAACATAAGTGTCCCTACCACTGATGTATAAGGTTCACCAGATCATAGTTTCCTAGTTTGTCTCTATTGCCCTTCTCAAACAAGGGGGACAACATTGAATATTCTTCAGTCCTCTGTTCTTTGTAATTTATATATATATATAACTTGCCTTCATAGATCTGGAGTATGAAAGTTGCCATGTCACATTGCATCTAACTTTGGTTGGACCAGATTTGGAGTAATGTGTAAAGTTCTTTACAGGGAAGATGTGGAGTCTTTGGAGAGAATGCTGATGAGGTTCACCAGAATGTTGCATAGATTGGAGAGTGTTAGTGTTAAGGAGAGGTCGGACAAAATTGGATTGTTTTCTGTGGAGTGTCAGAAGCTGAGGGTAGACCTGATAGAAGTTTATAACATTACAACAGGGTAGACAGTCAGTCTTTTTCTCAGGGCCAAAATGCCAAATGAGAGAATAGGCTTTAGGTGAGAGGGGAAAGTTTATAGGAAATATGTGAGGCAAATCTTTTTTATACAGAATAGTAGTTGCCTGGAATATACTGCTCTGGGAGAGGTGGAGACAAAATCAATAGCAACATTTAAGAGGCATTTAGACAAAGACATGAACAGGATATAGACCATGTGTAGGCAGATGGGATCAATTTAAATTTGAATCATGATGGACACAGACATCGTAGAACGAAGGGCCTGTTCCTGTGCTGTGATGCTCCATGTTGTATGCTGTATTTTTTTTCAGTGTACTCATATACACAATGGTGATGCTGAGCACCCTGATGAATTTTTTGAAGAATAAGACTGTACCCTCTTTGAAGGTTTCTGAAAATATTCTGTGTAGATCTCTTGTGACAAAGTTAACTCTAGCGACTTTGCAACAGTTCTCTTTAAATGTTTATTCAGTGGAAAAAACAAAGAGAAAACGAAAGTGTAACTAGAAAGACAGATTAGAAGGGCCACAATTGGCCTTCTACTTCCTACTGGGATAACGTTTCTTCATTGTGAAACTTTTTGCCATTGAAATCAGTGCAACCATGAACAACACGGGAGCATTTCCAGGACACTGAATCGAGTATTTAACCAACGTTTACGGGCTCCAAGTCTTATTCTTTCTTCCTTCCCTTTGTTTGTTGGTTGCTATGGTAAAACACAATTGTTTTCCATCTGAATGATGGCTAATTAAATTCTTCAGACTGCTCATTGTTAATTTATTAGTCACCATTGACATCCTCAAATGAATGAATTTGTGCTCCTCGGTCTGTATTATAATGGGGACCATCCAGTGGATAGTGTGACGGAAACATTGGATGGTCTGTACTTCGTTTTATTCATATTGAAAATGTGTGCTTCAGCAGTAAAGCCAGTGCAGTATTTAATTGTGACAAGCAGGTGAACCACTGTAGTCTTTGGATGAAGTGATGTCCAGCTGGGTGTTCCAGGAATTAAAAGCAGTGACAATGAGATAAGAGACACGTTTTTCTGAATCAATGTGGAGGGAATTTGCAGGTGGTGGTGTTCCTGAGCATCTGCTACATCATCCTTTCTGTTGGGAACAATGGAAGACCCGGCGTGGGGGTGGGGGTGGGGGTGGGGGGTGGGGGGTGGGGGTGGGGGTGGGGGGTGGGGGGTGGGGTGGGGGGTGGGGTGGGGGTGGGGGGGCTGCCGTGACAGAGTGGGGGGGTGGGGGGGGGGGAGAACAATGGACAATGGAGGACCTGGCATGGGGGAGGAGGAGGGGGAGAATAAATGGATATTCTGCAACTTTGTCAGTGTCCTTTATTGGCAACTATTTGCATACCTTGGGTATGCAAGCAAAGAATTTCACCATGACATGTCACATGTGACAATAAAGTATGCATTCATTCATTCTGTTAGTGAAGGTTGGAGATTGGGAGACGTTGTTCACGAAAGAGCCACATTTTTCTGCAGCAGGGAATGTGAATGCATCTCAATAGACCAGGCCCAGTACATTGACAACATCCACCCCTGGATCAGACCCAGTAGTCTGACAGCATGTACCAGCGGTTTGTCAGTATCTATCAATGGACCAGGCCCAGTACCTTTGCGACATCCACCCGTAAACCCCATAGCATCTTCCAGTAGACCAGACAATAGACAATAGACAATAGGTGCAGGAGGAGGCCATTCGGCCCTTCGAGCCAGCACCGCCATTCAATGTGATCATGGCTGATCAGACCTTGTAGATTGACAATATTTACAAGTAGACCAGACCTATTAGACGGACAACATCTACTATTAGATTAACGGCATCTATCCAGAGACCAGCCACAGGAGATTGGCAGCATCCACCAGTGGACTGGACCTAGCAACCTTCATCTCCACCAAATCTCATCCATGGTTTCTGAAAGAGCAATCTTATAATTGAACTCCAAAAGGTTGTGAGACCGGAGTGAAGAGGGCAAGCAACATGTCACTCCTCATCTGCTGACAAAAGGTTTATGAAATGAATCGCTGTATAACTGACAAGGAAGTGTAACTTAAAATCGATTGATTGAAAGATACAGCATAGAAACAGGCCCTTTGGCCACCACCGAGTCTACACCGACTAACGATCACTCGTTCTACGTTATCCCACTTTCTCATAAAGTCCCTATACACTAGGGGTAAATTTAGAGTGGACAATTAACTTACAATCCCACATGTCTTTGGGATGTGGGGGGAAACGAGCACCCGGGGGAAACCCATGCGGTTACAGGGAAATTCCATACAGACAGCAGCCGAGGTCAGGATGGTACCAGGGTCTCTGGCGTTGTTAGGCAGCAGGTCTAGCGGCTGTACTACTGCTGTCATCCCTTGAAATGGGTAAATTCAATGGTGAATCAAAAACAGAAAGAGGAGTGGTTCTGATAGATTAGATTAGGACAAAGCAAAAACATGTTTCGAAATCTCCATGAAGCATTAAATCGTAAAAAATTGACTTGTAGTTGTTAATTTCTGTGTCAGCGCAACTGGCAGTAATTAACAGTCATCGTGTTGTTCATCGGCAGAGTCACCACCAAACGTGGTGCCCTTCACCCAATCACATTTAATCAGAGTGCAGAATCTAGGAAACCGTTGGAAGTGGAAGTTAGACAGTGAGCTGGATTTAAAAATTGAGTTAATTTTGCCTAGAAAATCTCATTTTACTTTAATCTTACTTCTCGCTTCCTCGACACTGTTAACCCTATGGTACACAGTTAGATTGCCAGTGGCGGTTTCGTGGTTAATTAGATGGTCAGCTGGAACTAGTTACCTGGTAATTACTGTCAGCTGAAACTAGAACCATAAAATTGGTGTTTTCATGCTTATGTTGCATGTGTAACATCTGACTGCGCACATTTCACATGAGTGCCTGGGCAAAGGAATGCAGAGGTTGAAATGTGTTCAAGTTGAGCAAAGCAGGGTAGTGCCTCCATTGATAGAAAATTCAGAGTTGAATTAATACGAAGCTTTGGGAGTGGAAATCATGAGTTTGAGAAACAGGGTTGAGGTGGGAAACTAATTGGCTGGTGAAAAATGTTTTCTTTCCTTAAAAAGTTTCACTCTAAATTATAATCCAGAGCAAAATGTGTAAACACTTTAAATTTGCTAGACTAAATTATAATTATGAATATCCAGTTCCGAGGCAAATGTTAGCTAAATTTTGAAATAGATGAAATCTCTACGCATTGCAGAGAAGGTGATGTGTGGTCCTGGCAAATGGGAGCTGATGGAGACCATTATGATTCCGTGCATCTACATCTGTAGTAAGTATCTGCAGCGTAACAAATGTAGAAACAAAGATCTCCGGGTGCTGGTTTAGACCAAAGATGGACACAAAGTGCTGGAGTAACTCAAAGGGTCTGGCAGCAGCTCAGGAGAAAAAGGATGGATGATGTTTTGGGTTGCGTCTGAAGAAGGGTCCCAACCCGAAATGTCACCCATCCTTTTTCTCCAGAGATGCTGCCTGACCCGTTGAGTTACTCCAGCACTTTGTCTCTATCTCTGCAACTTCAGGAACCTCAGCTTGGTGTTGGTGAGCTGAAAGCTGAACTGAGATGTACAACTGCATTGGGGACGGAGAATGATCCCCCGGGTGCTTTGCTCCTGGAGTTGGTCACACTCTTTGTGTTAAGGTCTATTGATTTGGTCAGTGGACAGGGAGTAAAAGGGTGTGATGATGTGTCAAGTGGGTATAAAGATTTACAAGGTAATGTTGGTGGAACCTCAACCTGTGTACTTGTTCAGTGGGTCTGTACTTCTGTCAACCTGCATGGACAAGATCAAAGGCTACAGGGATGCGGAGGAAACTGGCCACATAGGGCCATTTGAGATTGCAAGTTAAGTAGTAATATAAAAGTGGGGGGGGGGGGGAGGGGGGGTAGTAGAGTTAATGGGGTAAATCTACGGCTTTATTTATTTACTTTTGAGGATCTGCATGTTGCCTAAATGGCCAGTATTTGAGCCATCTGGATTTGCCCTTAAAGTGCTGTTGAGCTACATCTTTGGATCCCTGCAGTCGTTCTGGTGAAGGTAATGGTGCAAAGCGTGGTTTTGCTCAGTATTTAAGATTCAACCACATAGAGTGGGTCTGGAGGTCGGACCAGGTAAAGGCGGCAGATTTCCTTTCATGGTGGACGGTGGTGAACCAGGAGGGGTTTTCTCACATTTGGGTAGTTTTTGTGAATATGGTTACTACAAGCAGTTGTGATACTTCCAAATTCCAGATGAGCTGAGTATGCAGTCCACAGCTGTATTGGTGGGATTCAAAATTAACTCTCCAGTTTGTTAGTTCAGATTTCTGGCTGACAAGTCCACTAATTTAACGGTTGTGTGAGTTCTAATGGTGGTGTTGCCTTGAGGTGCCAGGGTTGAAGATACAACTGGAGGGGAGCTTGGAGTGGCAATGGAAAGATCCAGTTGTTGGATAGGATTAAGAGGGTGTACGAGGGAACTATTGTCTGTATGAAAGAGTGCAGTAGAATTTGGGTAATCCAGTTTTTGATCGTTTGAAATTCCTGATGGTTTGGTACCTGACTCAATGAATGCTGCATCCCGTGCTTCCTTCAACGCACCACAGACCGAGTTCCTGTGCTCCCTCGAAGCTAATTTGGAAAGTTGAAGGGAAAGGGCCAGAAGATGGTGCTGGACAGTGTAAAAATTTAATGGTAAACAAAGTGTTTTGGCAAGGAACATTGTGTGCACTTGCAAATAGTCAGAGGAGGCACATTTAAAAGACAAAATTAAATCATTCATGGCACGAATAGCAATGACAACCAATAAAAAAAAAAGTGTGGTTTCAAGGCTGGAAAACTAAATATTTTGGAGTTCCTCACATTTCTGAAGGAAAAGGGAAAAGGGGAGGGTGAGCCATTAATGAAGGCTGTGATCTTGCTCATGATCAAAATGTAGCATTAAAAAAATAGCAGGGGAAAGCAGCCATAAGACATAGGAGCAGAATTAAGCCACTCGGCCCATCGAGTCTGCTCTGCCAATCGATCGTGGCTGATCGTTTTTTTTCCTTTTAACCTCATTTTCCTGCCTTCTCCCCATATCTTTTGATGCCCTTACGAAACAAGAACCTATTTATAATCAAGAACTCTGCTTTACAAATACCAATGATTTGGCCTCCATAGCCATCTGTGGCAATGAATTTCCCAGATTACCCTCTGGCTAAAGAACTTCCTCCTCTTCTCCACTCTGAAGGCATGTCCTTTTATTCTAAGGCTGTGCATAGACTTTTTCACTTCTGGAAACACCCTCTCCACATCCACACGATCTAGGCCTTTTATTATTCGGTAGGTTTCGATGAGATTTCCCCTCATCCTTCTAAATACCTGTGAGTACAGGCCCAGAGCTATCAAACACTCCTCATCCATTAACCCAATCACCCCTGGGCTTTCAGCCATGGGTCGGATGAGTCCGTAAGCCCCTGGAGGAGCTACCCAATAGAACAGAGTCAAAATCACAAAATCGTTCATAAGTTCTAGGAGCTGAATAAGGCCACTTGGGCCATGAATCTGCAATTCAATCATGGCTGATCTATCTTTCCCTCTCGACCCCATTCTCCTGGCTTCATCCTATAACCCCTGACACCCTTACTAATCAAAAATCAAATAATGGGAGGTTGTAAAAAAAGGTACAGGAATAACTGAGTGGCTTTCATCTCCAGATTGAATTGACAATGTTAGACACCTCCCTACTTATCCTTGGACCATGACCGAGCACAGACGAGCACCAGACCTTAATCTCTAACACCATCACTGATCTCATCATTTCTGGCTCTCTGCCCTCTAATGCCTCCATCCTTATCGTTCCTCAGCCCCGCACGGCCCGATTTTACCTTCTCCCTAAAATCCACAAACAGAACTGTCCTGGAAGACCCATTGTTTCTGCCTGTTCATGTCCCACCAAATTAATTTCCACCTATCTTGACTCCATCCTATCCCCCCCCTGTTCCAATCCCTCCCTACCTATGTCCAAAACACCTCACATGCTCTCCGTCTCCTCAATAGCTTCGGTTTTCCAGGCCCCCACTCCCTCATCTTTACTATGGATGTCCAGTCACTCTACACCTCCATCCCCCACCAGGAGGGTCTTAAAGCCCACCGTTTCATCCTCGACCGCAGAACCAGCCAATCTCCATCTACCAATACTCTCCTCCGTCTAGCAGAGCTGGTTCTTACCCTCAACAACTTCTCCTTTGACTCCTCCCACTTCCTCTAAACCAGAGGCGTAGCTATGGGCACTCGCATGGGCCCCAGCTATGCCTACCTCTTTGTAGGGTACATCGAACAATCCCTGTTCCAGGCGTACACTGGCTCCAACCCGGAACTCTACCTCCACTACATTGACGACTGCATTGGTGCTACCTCTTGTACCCATACAGAACTCACTGACTTCATAAATTTCACCACTAATTTCCATCCTGCTCTTAAATATACTTGGATCATCTCCGACATCTCCCTACCGTTTCTGGATCTCACCATCTCCAACACAGGAGACAGACTAGTAACCGACATCCACTACAAACCTACTGACTCCCACAGCTATTTGGACTACACTTCTTCCCACCCTGTTTCCTGTAAAAACTCTATCCCCTACTCCCAATTCCTCCGTCTACGCCGCATCTGCGCCTAGGATGAGGTGCTTCACACTAGGGCATCAGAGATATCCTCATTCTTTAGGAAACGGGGGTTCCCCTCTTCCATTATAGATGAGGCTCTCACGAGGGTCTCCTCTATATCCCACAGCTCCGCTCTTGCTCCCCCTCTCCCCATTCATAACAAGGATAGAGTCCCCCTTGCCCTCACCTTCCACCTGTCAGCTTTCAGCTTTTCTTTCTCACCTTTCAGCGTACAACAAATTATTCGCATACAAAAAATTATCCTCCAACATTTCCGCCACCTCCAACGGGATCCCACTACTGGCCACATCTTCCCATCTCCACCCCTTTCTGCTTTCCGCAGAGACCGTTCCCTCTGTAACTCCCTGGTCCACTTGTCCCTTCCCACCCAAACCACCCCCTCCCCAGGTACGTTCCCCTGCAACCGCAGGAGTTGCAACACCTGCCCCTTTACCTCCCCACTCGACTCCATCCAAGGACCCAAACAGCCTTTCCAGGTGAGGCAGAGGTTCACCTGCACCTGCTCCAACCTCATCTATTGTATCCGCTGTTCCAGATGTCAACTTCTCAACATCGGCGAGACCAAGCGCAGGCTTGCCGATCGTTTTGCTCAACACCTCCGCTCAGTCTGCCTTAACCAACCTGATCTCCCGGTGGCTCAGCACTTTAACTCCCCCTCCCATTCCCAATCTGACCTTTCTGTCCTGGGCCTCCTCCATTGTTAGAGTGAGGCCCAGCGCAAATTGGAGGAACAGCATCTCATATTTCGCTTGGACAGTTTACACCCCAGCGGTATGACAATAGACAATAGACAATAGACAATAGGTGCAGGAGTAGGCCATTCAGCCCTTCGAGCCAGCACCGCCATTCAATGCGATCATGGCTGATCACTCTCAATCAGTACCCCGTTCCTGCCTTCTCCCCATACCCCCTCACTCCGCTATCCTTAAGAGCTCTATCCAGCTCTCTCTTGAAAGCATCCAACGAACTGGCCTCCACTGCCTTCTGAGGCAGAGAATTCCACACCTTCACCACTCTCTGACTGAAAAAGTTCTTCCTCATCTCCGTTCTAAATGGCCTACCCCTTATTCTTAAACTGTGGCCCCTTGTTCTGGACTCCCCCAACATTGGGAACATGTTTCCTGCCTCTAATGTGTCCAATCCCCTAATTATCTTATATGTTTCAATAAGATCCCCCCTCATCCTTCTAAATTCCAGTGTATACAAGCCCAATCGCTCCAGCCTTTCAACATACGACAGTCCCGCCATTCCGGGAATTAACCTAGTGAACCTACGCTGCACGCCCTCCATAGCAAGAATATCCTTCCTCAAATTTGGAGACCAAAACAGCACACAGTACTCCAGGTGCGGTCTCACCAGGGCCCGGTACAACTGTAGAAGGACCTCTTTGCTCCTATACTCAACTCCTCTTGTTACGAAGGCCAACATTCCATTGGCTTTCTTCACTGCCTGCTGTACCTGCATGCTTCCTTTCATTGACTGATGCACTAGGACACCCAGATCTCGTTGAACTCCCCCTCCTCCTAACTTGACACCATTCAGATAATAATCTGCCTTTCTATTCTTACTTCCAAAGTGAATAACCTTGAACATTGACTTCTCTAATTTCAGATAGTTCCTCTGTCCCTCTCTATCCCCTCCCCCTTCCCAATTCTCCCACTAGTCTTCCTGTGTCCTACTACATCCTATCTTTGTCCCGCCCCCTCCCCTGACATAAGTCTGAAGAAGGGTCTCGATCTGAAACGTCACCTATTCTTTCTCTCCTGAGGTGCTGCCTGACCCGCTGAGTTACTCCAGCATTTTGTGTCTACCTTCGATTAAAACCAGCAACAGAAGTTTTCTTTCCTACACATTAGACCTGAGGTGTATTTATCAAGTGCATTCGGTGTAGTTTCTTGTAAAGTGTGGCTACGTACTATTAGATGTGACCTAAGTATTGTATGTAATGACCAACTGCTCTCTTTATATATTGTGCAATATATAATTGTGCAATACCTGGACAGATAGCCAGAGTCTCTGTCACATGTGGGGAGAAGCTGTCTGCCTGTGTGGTAATAAGCACACAGCAGGGATATGCTATTTGTTTTTATTCCAAGTTATTTGGTTTAATGAAACACTTTGTTAGCTTAGGGATGAAAGCTGATCTTATTGAAACATACAGAATTCTTAGGGATCTTGGCAGGATGGTTGAAGGGATATTGATTTCCCCTGGCTGGAGTATCTAGATCCAGGGGTCACAGTGTCAAATAAGGGATTGGTCATTTAAGACAGATGAAAAGCAAAAGGCAGATGAAATTTCTTCAGCCAGGGGATGGTGAATCTGTGCAAACCTCATTTCAAGAGACATGTGGAGGCCCAATCGCCAAGCATGTTCGATACAGATTGATTGTTTTTCAATATTAAGGAATATACAGCTGTACATAGCTTTAAGGTGAGAGGGGGGAAAGATTCAAGGAGATATGTGGGGCAGGTTTTTGATACAGAGAGTGGTGGTGGCCTGGAATGTATTGCCATGGGTGGTAGTGGAGGCAGATACGATGGAGGCATTTAAGAAGCTTTTAGATCGTCACATGGAAGTGCAGGGAATAGAGGGATATGGGCCATTCAGGGACAGTTTCTTCCCAACTGTTTTCGGGCAACTGAACCATCCTACTAACAACTCGAGGCAGTTCTGAACAACCAGCTGCCTAATTGGAGACTCTCGGACTATCTCTGATCAGACTTTACTAGCTTTATCTTGTACGAAGTGTTAGCCATGTCATTCCCTTTATCATGTATTTGTACACTGTGGATGGTTTGATTGTATTCAAGCATTGTCTTTCCACTGACTGGTTAGCACGCAACAATAGCTCTTCACTGTACACGTGACAATGAACTAAACTCATGTACAGGCAGATGAGATCAGTGTAACTTGGCATCATGTTCGGCACAAATATTGTGGGTTGATGGGCCTGTTTCTGTGCTGCACTGTTCTGTGTTACATAGTAAATGAAGGGATTTGAGATTAATGCAGGAAACTGGCAATGAGATAAAAAATGAGCAACCACTTTGAAAGAACGGGAAGCACAATGGGCTGAGGCGCCTACTCCAGCTTTGATTTCTGTATTTGTAATTTGACTTTGTTCATAAGTTTCTCAAGTTATAGGAGAAGAATTAGGCCATTCGGCCCATCTAGTCTACCCTGCCATTCAATCATGGCTGATCTCATTTTCCTCCTAATCCCATTTTCCTGCCTTTTCCCCATAACCCTTGACACCCGTTCTAATCAAGAATTTGTCTATCTCTGCCTTAGAAATATCCACTGACTTGCGCGTTTGCGATCATTCTGTGTGTTTGAGAAAACCTTCCTCAGCATTTAGCTCTGAGGCCTTGCAGTGACATCATCCACTATGTGGCGCTGGGTTGGAGGTGAAAGTTCATCTGAAGTTGGGTCATTTGTTTAGCAACTTGCTGGGCACTCGTGGGGAGTGAGGTTACTACTCATTGTAGCTGTGCAATTTGAGGGTCTCCATTAAGGCATGGTTCTGTCTTGGTGGAACACGGATGAGGTACAGAGCTGGTGGGTTAGAATGTCACTGAACACATACCCCTACATTATACCCTGACATATACACCTATAACCTATACCATGATGTGAAATGTCACCCATCCATTCCTTCCACAGGTACTGTCTGACCCGCTGAGTTACTTCAGCGCTTATAGAGTTATTCGCAAGATTCCAGCATCTGCAATTTCTTGCATTTCCTGTGTCCCCTCACATTACAGCAGTTTGGGTAAAGGAAATTCATCCTTGTGGAATTTGCAAACCATTCCCCCAAAAAATGGATGAAAATTTTGATCTTCCGGAGTTTATATGAAAAAACATCTAAAAAACACAAACTGCGTAAGAAGCAATGAATTATGTGAATTTTTGTCAAGAGTATATTGGTATGTTGACATTTTTCTAGGAATATAACCCCTCTGTGGTGAATCAGTGGAATTCATTGCCACAGACAGCTGTGGAGGCCATGTCAATGGATATTTTAAAGGCAGAGATAGATAGATTCTTGATTGGTACGGGTGTCAGGGGTTATGGGGAGAAGGCAGGAGAATGGAGTGAGGAGGGCTAGATAGATCAGCCATGATTGAATGACGGAGTAGACTTGATGGGCCGAATGGCCTAATTCTGCTCCTATCACTTATGACCTTATGAACTGTAACGCAGGGATGTACTGTGTAATATCGGGTATGGTACAGGGTAGCACAGTAGCACTGCTAGGAGAGTTGCTGATTTGTAACCCAGGCTAAAACTTGGGTTTAATACTAGCCTCCGGTGTTATCCGTCTGGAGTTTCTATGTTCCTCCTGTGACCACGTGAGTTTTTCCTGTGTGCTCTGGTCTCCACCCTTATGTTGGGTTTGGTAGGTTAATTACCTGCCGTTAATTTCCCCCTATCGTGTAGGTGAGTAGTAGAATCTGGGGGAATTGAGGTCCAGGTTGGGAAAGTAAAACAGGATTGATGACGGATTAATGTAAAGGGGTGAATTGCAAAGGGATGATCGACACAGACTTGGTGTATTGAACGGCCTGTTTCTGCACCGTGAGTCCATGAAAAATGATATTTCTTTCTTCAGCCTGAAGAAGGGTCTCAAACCGAAACATCATCCATTCCATCTAACCAGAGGTGCTGCCTGTCCCACTGAGTTACTCCAGCATTTTGTGTCTATCTGTCGTTCTTTCTAATAAATCCAGTTAGTAATTTTACTTGTACATTTGTTACACCATAATTTGTGTTACTGCTATTTTTCAAAATTTGCTTTTTGGGCCACTGCCAGATTTCTTCCTAAAATCTTAAGTGTTTTAAAGCTCTTGTCATAGAATCATTGAGATGTACAGAATAGAAACAGTCCCTTCAAAACACTATGTCCATGCTGGCCATCATGCCAATCCACACTAATCCTAATTGTTTGCATTAATTCCATTTTACTCTATGCTCTGCTCATTCATGTACCTGTCCAAATGCTTTTAAATGTTATTCCTCATTCCACCATCTCCTCTGGCAGCTCATTCCAAATGCCAACTACATTTTGCAAGAATAAAATCCCCCTCAAACCTCCTCTTAAATCTATACTCTCCGTTTTTAGACTCCTATTATTATTGTCTGGTGCTTACACTATCTAAACGTCTCATAATTTTATACACCTCACTTGATAACTCAAGGCCTCTGATTCATGTAATATTGTTGTGAATATTTTCTGCACTCTCTCTAGCTTAACCATATCTTTCCCACAGTGTGTGAACCATATATTGTACACAGTGCTCCAAGTGCAATCTTACCAATGCTTTTTACAAAAAGTCATGTCCGCTGTGTATGAGCTGGACTCTCAAAGAATTAACAAATGTAGTGGTGGAGGTGGAAGTTGAAAGCCTTGGTGTTGTCTGAACCCATCGTGAGGACCCTAGGATGCAGAATTGTTGAATGGTTTCAGAGATGCAAGGGAGAGCAATTAGATGGAATTAGAGGAAATTGAACTTGTGACTGCACCATAGACCCTATGGCTTTTGGTCTTCCTGAAATTTAGATGGGGGAAAACATGTTCTACCATCCAGTCCAATATGGCAATCTGCACGAGAGTTTCCATTCAGTGGAGGGTTCAGGAGGTGTGAGACAGGTGGAGATGTGATGGTGTTAACTAATGCTCTGCTATTCCAGGTTAACTGTCTGGATTCTTGTGTCAGTCACAAGGGTCAGGGTTGTTCCAACTGTACCAGACAGGCAAAGAGACAGAGAAAAGGGGAGAAGAGATGGGAGAGATTGTACACCCATGTTGTTGCAGTGTAAATTATGTGTGACCCAGGAACTTGTGTCTTCTGGAATTGCCGGAAGCCTCCAAACATTCCATTTGTTGTGACTCAATAAATGTAAAGGAGTCCATCAATGAAGCCTTGTTCTCTCTTAAAGTCTGCCACGGAATCTAATGTCTTGAACAGGGACATTCAGACCGGAAATCTTCAGAATTAACCCATGGATATTTGAAAATTACTGGGTTACTCAAGTAGCTATTTTTTCCTAATTTCATTCATCATTCCTGGCTCATTTCCTCCTGAATATGTACTGATTTACAGAACGTATAAACTCAGCTGTATAATTGGAGCCAATGGGATATTGCGTGGCTACAGTTCAGAAGATAATTGTAACGATTCAGTAATAGCTAAATGAAGAAATGACTTGCATGTACTGCCGTAGTGAGACAAATATTTACTGCTGTTGGAAGACCTAGTTGGAAGACCTCGACACATATTGTCTACCCGAAACTTGCTGATTTTCCAGCGTAAGTAATTGTCCTCAATTGAAGTGCGGCATGGTGGCGCAGCAGTAGAGTTGCTACCTTACAGTGCTAGAGACCCGGGTTCGATCCTGACTACGGATGATGTCTGTTTGTACATTCTCTCTGTGACCGCATGGGTTTTCTCCGGGTGCTCCGGTTTCCTCCCACTCTCCGAAGACGTACAGGTTTGTAGGTTATTTGGCTTCGGTAAAGTTGTACATTGTCCCTAGAGTGTAGGATAGTGCTAGTGTATGAGGTGATCACTGATCGGCACGGACTCAGTGTGCCGAAGGGCCTATTTCCGTGCTGAATCTCAAGTCTAAAGAATGTCACAATCTAATTTACAGGACCATGCACCAAGGGGCACGCTGCTCGGAAGGGAATTTTACTTGCCCAGTGATGCTTAAATGAAGAAATAACCTGGGTGAATTCAGCCATTGCCAAGTCTCTCCTCTGGGGAAGGGACAGTGTAGAGGGTCCTGCCACCGTTGGGCCCTGAGGGCTGGTCATCAAACTTATCACTGATGCAACGTTTGGGAATGAAAAATTGTTGACATCACGCAAATATTGTAACCAAATGCAATAATGTGCCCAATACAGTGAACGATGAAGTATGAATATGCAGGATTGTATATTTGCAACTGCCGTGAATAATGTCTATTTTTGGAAAAATATGTGGGGCAATGATGCTGCGACTTGCAGTGGTCCGGGTGGGACTGCACCTCGCTATGGTGTGGGGGGTCTCCATGAGCAGTTCACGGCTTTGTTGCCCCTCCCACCCCTCCACTCCACATCTTGATGGTTCTTTGGTCGGGCTGCCATGGAGATGTCCATTTGAAATTGGATTGAACCCTTATTTGGTGGGTTCACAAGTTATGGGATGTAGAATTAGGCCATTCAGCCCATCGAGCTTACTCTGCCATTCAATCATGGCTGATCTCTGCCTCCTAATCCCATTTTCCTGCCTACTCCCCATAACCCTTGACACCCGATCACTGTTTGTATATATCTCTAATTATTAATTCAAGGAGACACCAAAAACAAATCTCAATGTCGGGACAAGCTGACTCATCATTTCAGTAGCCAGTGCACAGAAGACCAAGTATGAGTGAAATCTGTGTCGTGCACCTGCCTGTATATAGTTTAGGCCTTCTGAAAGACCTAGGTTTATTAGCTACTGTACATTGTCCCTGTTTAGTGTGGGTGACAGGAGAATCTAGGGGGCGGTGTTTTGGGAGGGAGTTGATGGTTACATGAAAGACAATGGGTTGGAGGGAAATGATCTGGGGGATGGGAAATGATGTAAAAGCTCAGTAACACGACATAGACTTGGCGCTCTCCTATAGCATAAGGGAATATGAAATATGAGGGAACCACAGAAGGAAGCTTGTCCCGATATTGAGATTTGTTTATAGTGACCCATTGATTTAATGATCGAGCTATACCTAAACCAAGAGTCAAGAGTGTTTTATTGTCATATATCTCAAACAGAACAATGTAATTCTTAATTACAACAGCACAACAGAATATGTTGACATAGTTCTCTGTGAAGAATATATTAAACAAAAAAAAGTTCAACACACATATACGTGCGCACAAACATACACAACAAAACGAAACAAACAATAATTGTGCAAAAAGACAAAACCAATGCCCCCAAGTTTAGGTAGTTCAGACCTTATTTGGAGCTTATGGTGTTTAATAGCCTGGTGGTTCCTGATCCTGAACGTTACATTTTTTAGGGTCCTATACCTTCTTCCAGATAGCAGGAGTGAAATCAATAGTCAATAGTCATTTATTTGTCACATACACATAAATGTGCAGTGAAATGAAAAATTACCCACAGTCAAATGAGAATGTGACCGTGATTAGTCCACCAAATAATGACGCAATCCAATTTCAAAACTGGTTTTTGCTTTGTTATAAAGTCCAAGCAAACTACTGCTTTGAATATTTCTACATTAAATCTGATTGTAGCTGCTTCAGAAAGTTAGTCATTTTAAAGAAAACTGCCAAAGTGGTCCTGAAGATAGTGAATTGTGAAAGCATTTTCAATTACTAATGTACTTCCAGAGATGAAGGCCCACCACCTCCACCCAGCCTGGAAAGATGTCAGCTCAGTGGGTGGCTGTAGATTTAAGAACCACATGGAAAATTTGAGTGTAGGAATCTCAGCTGACACTTTGGATGCTGCATGGAGCATTATTTCAGATAAGATGGTAAAGCAAAAATGCTGGGAACTGCTCAGTGAGTCTGGGAGAATTTGGTTGATCATTGCTAGGGAGTGGGCCATGTAATGCCTGTTTTTATGCACTAACAGTATGTTTAGTAGACATCTTAAATTGATAACACCCTGTTCCTGGTGAAGGGGCTACGGCTACAAAATTAGATCAGCCACTTCCACCCATGATACCCGCAAGCACACCTGATAATGTCATCATTGTACACAATGTTCCCTTCTGCCTTTAAGGGTAAGAATTGGTCTTCTTGGGTGCATTTTACTACTTTTGCTCACATCTCACGATTCAACTAGGAACATGTTATGCTGTTTTGTTTCTGGTCATTGTGAGAGCCGAGGACATCGGCACACCTGACATAGAAACATAGAAACATAGAAAATAGGTGCAGGAGTAGGCCATTCGGTCCTTTGAGCCTGCACCGCCATTCAATATGATCATGGCTGATCATCCAGCTCAGTAACCTGTATCTGCCTTCTCTCCATACCCTCTGATCCCTTTAGCAACAAGTGCCACATCTAACTCCCTCTTAAATATAGCCAATGAACTGGCCTCAACTACCTTCTGTGGCAGAGAATTCCACAGACTCACCACTCTCTGTGTGAAGAAATGTTTTCTCATCTCGGTCCTAAAAGACTTCCCCCTTATCCTTAAGCTGTGACCCCTGATTCTGGACTTCCCCAACATCGGGAACAATCTTCCCGTATCTAGGCTCTCCAACCCGTTAAGAATTTTATATGTTTCTATATGATCCCCCCTCAGTCTTCTAAATTCCAGCGAGTATAAGCCTAGTCTATCCATTCTTTCTTCATATGAAAGTCCTGCCATCCCAGGGATCAATCTGGTGAACCTTCTCTGTACTCCCTCTAAGGCTAGAATGTCTTTCCTCAGATTAGGGGACACTTTTGGAAATACCTTTGGTTTGCTCAGTTCACGTACATGGCAACAATGGACTGGGAGTGTTTCCTCCAGCATTTAGCTGCTCGCATAAATGCTCTGTCAAACAACCAAAAGACTTGCGTTGCATACAGCTATCTACTGCTGGAACATTACTATGTTCATGATTGGCCATATTGGATGGGTTGGGGGTCCTTGGGCGAATGAGCCCTTTCTAAAAGGGTTTTCGGAGTCACCACCTGGAGGACCTACCTGATCTCCCGGTTGCCAAACGCTTTAATTCTCCATCCCATTCCCACATTGACCTTTCTGTCCTAGGCCTCCTCCATTGTCAGAGTGAGGCTAAATGCAAACTGGAGGAACAGCATCCCATATTTTGCATGGGCAGCTTACAAATCAGGGGTATGAATATTGATTTCTCTAACTTCAAGTAACCCCTGCATTCCCTCTCTCTCCCCATCCCTTTCCCACCGAAGTCGCACCAGCTTTTCGTTCTCACCTAGCTACAGCTAACAATGACCTGTTTCCTTTATCATCGTTACTTTTTTGCATATCTTTCATTCATTTGTTCTATGTCTCTCTACATCATCATCCATATCTCTCGTTTCGCTTTCCCGTGACTTTCAGTCTGAAGAAAGGTCTCCACCCCGAACGTCACCCATTCCTTCTCTCCAGAGATGCTGCCTGTCCCGCTGAGTTATACCGGCATTTTGTGTCTATCCTCCCTCGTGAATGACGGGCTCGGGTTTCTCTAGACTTATGCCTATACTGTTTTACTGCTGTGCAGTTAGGTTGAATCTGAACTTCGTTGCCATAATGTTTTTTTCCCCAGCAGCCGCAATAGATTTTGGCGGCACAGTGGTGCAGCCAGTGGCTATACTGCCTCACAGCTTCAGCAGTCCATGTTCCCAGCTGACCTTGGTGCTGTCTGTGCAATTTGCACCTTCTTCTAATGACTGTATAGGTTCCCTTTGGTCTCCTCCCACTCTCAGCTGAGAGGTTATCAGTTTCGACCGCAATCATATGGAAATCTTTCCAAAACATTGTGATTCAGTAGTGATCTTTCACGCTTAAGTTCTGTCTCTTTGTGAACTTTCTGATTGAGGTAAACATCATGGGGTTTTGGGACGGAGTTAAGTGTCTTTAAAGTTGTATATTTTTGTAAGTGACTATTGAGGTTGTTGCCAAAAGCACTTCTGAACTGATACCCCTCCTCGGCTTGAAATCACCTCCCGTCTTTCCTTTCTCTCCCACAGCTCATCCCAACAGCCGCAGGACTTTTGTGTTTATTAATTGTTGCATTTTCCACAGATCAAATGTCTGCAGGATTCTTGTGGTTTTATCACAAGAAGACATAAGGGTTATCTCCAGAATTACTTGATACTAGTTTAGCGGTTATATTTAGAAATGGATTTTCACAACTAATATCTATAGTTTTAAAACATACACATATCATCAAATATACAAGCAAAAGCATGATTATAGGAATTTAAAAAAGATGGTCCATTACAAAATTGTGGCATAGAAGCAAAGTGCTCGAGCAACAATTATTGTGTGAGCCATCCTTTATACAACTATTTATGGGACATTCTTTTTCTGCTTTATTTCATTTTGAATTAACTCCTCAGGCGTGTTGGCTGTGAGTGTGTGGAAAGTGTTGTTGCCTTTGTGAAACAGTTTCTACACAGCACTCTGGCAAAACAGTGAAACATTCCAAGGAGCTTCGCAGAAATTTTTGCAAATACTGTAGAACCATTAGCAAACCACATGAAGAGATGTGCATCCTCCAAGCTGTTTCTGCTCAAGTCTCTGGAGGAAGATTTGAAGCCACAACGTTCTGACTCCTTGAACTACCGGAACGGGAGTGGTGTAGGCCATTCAGCCCCCTTGTGCCCTGCTATTCAAAAAGAGCTTTGCTGATATGTTACTCCAGCAACATTTTTTCTGCACCAACTCAAGATTCCCCGATTCCCTTAATATCTAAAAATTGATTATCTCTGTCTTGAATATGCTCATTGACCAAGCCTCTATAGCTCTCTCGGGTAGAGGAAAGATTCATTGCCTGCTTTGTGAAGAAATTTTTCCTTATCTCTATCCTGATTAGCTGTTCCCTTAGTTTTCAGATCATCAAGTCAAGTCAAGTCAAGTCAAGTCAAGTCAATTTTATTTGTATAGCACATTTAAAAACAACCCACGTTGACCAAAGTGCTGTACATCTGATCATAACCCTTAGTTCTAGACACATCAGCCAGGTATAACATCATCCTGTGTCAAGTCTATCCAGCCTGTATGTGCTATTTAATTAGATAATCTCTCATTCTTCTAAACTCAAGAGACTACACACCTAATGTGTTTACTCTCTCCTCATCCTACAAACATGCCAACCCTTGAATCAACCTGGCAAACCTTCATTGCCATATCTCTGTCCTTCCTGAGGTATGGAAATCAGACATGTACACAATACACCAGTACCTCATTCAGGATAAGCATTCAGAATGTATTTGTGGCTGCAAGACTGCTAATTGCATCAGCTCTGTAGAGGGGCATTACATTTACTGCACTCTCATCGGTGGAGCATCAATGATGTAAAATGCTTTAATCGGCTGAATAGGCAAAACAAAATGGCCGATTTCAATGCTGCCTTACAGCCCCAGAGACACGGATACAATGCTGACCAAGAGTACTGTCTGTCCGGAGTTTGTACATGCCCCTTGTGACCGTGTGGTTTTCTCCTGGTGCTCCGGTTTCCTCCCACACTTCAAAGACTTGCATCTTTGTAGGTTAATTGGCTTCTGTAAGTTGTAAATGGCCCCTCGTGTCTACAATAGTGCTAGTGTACTCGTTTGGCCGAAACACCTGTTTCCATGCTGTAGCTCTCTCTAAAGTCTAATAAGGTCTGACCATTTATGGCAATTTTGCTTTCTCGTATTTTGTTGTAATTTTCACCCCCATGGCCAAGAGCTCTATAACAGATCAGCACTGCCATCTATTTATTTCTCTTGCTACTTTTCTAAACTGCTTCCCCCCATTCTGAATTCTCTGAGAGGCACCCAGCCCCTGCCAAGCTTATTTAAAACTTCGCCAAATATCACCTGCATCTAACCCCCTCTCCCCCTGTGAGGTGGTGGTCGTGTATGGTTTGATTTGACAAAGTTATGCACCGTATCTCGGTACATGTGACAGTAATAATAAAAAAAACATTAAACCTGATATGGACCACTGTTTAGCTTGTTCTGCGGCTATTTAGTGATGTCCTTGACCTTGGCACCTGAGAGGCATGTCTATGGCCACAGAAATATCAGCCTTTTCCCCAATTGAATCCCCTTCCACAGTTGTGTGTGAAGGAACTGCAGATGCTGGGTTACACAGAATCTGGAGTAAGTCAGTGGGTCGGGCAGCATCTCTGGAGAAAAGGAATAGGTGATGCTTTGGGTCGGAAGACCCTTCTTCAGACTGTCTATCCCTTTCACAGTTGTACTCTCGTTCTTCATATTCCCCTCCTGTGCAACTGAGCCACTCACAGTGCCACACTCCTGCTCCAACTATACTCCCCCCAAGGAGATCTCCCCTCTGAAGGCATCCAAAACTGAAGATATGATAGCGAATGAGATTTACTCAGGGGATTCATATACTACCTGTCTGCTGCTCCCCAGTACACTGGGTTGTTACCCATCCCTCTTCATGTTTAAGTGAGTAATATATTTCAAGTCTCGGAAGACATATGCTGTTAGACACAAAATGCTCGAGTAATTCAGTGAGTCAGGCAGCATCTCTGGAGAAAAGGAATAGGTGACGTTTCGAGTCGAGCCCCTTCTTTGACTCTCAGTTTGAAGAAAGGTCTTGACCCGAAACGTCACCTATTCCTTTTCTCCAGAGATGCTGCCTGACCCGCTGAGTTACTGCGGCATTTTGTGTCTATCTTTGGTGTAAATCCGCACCTGCAGTTCCTTCCTTCAGATAATGCAGTTATTTTGATCCCAGTAATAACTGCAAGCATTTTGGAGCAAATGGTGTCGGCTTGTAGCTTTATGGGTGTAGCACTGCCATTTTCCTGTTGCCTCGCATAAAGGCACATTTTCTAATGGATGCTGCCATTGAGATCTTTCTTTTAAAAACTTGCTATTTATTTTGGGAGTATTCAAAATAAATGTTATAACTGAGGTCCTCATATTGCCCAATTCCAAAGGGCTATTTGGCAGGATGCACACAGTGTTTTCCCAAGTAATTGAGTTGGCAACCCCCAGCTTTCCGACTTGTGCAAACACCAGGCTTGTTTGTTTGAGGATTATGTGAATCCCCAAACAACCAGATGAATTTCCACCAAAGAGTCAACAGACGTTTCACGGAAAAATATCCTGCATTGGAAACTTGAACTAGAACCAAAATAGTGAAAATAACAAAACCAGCCACAGAATCCACTTTTCTCGAAAAGATCCACAAATTGATTGTTCCCTTTATTTTGAATTGGTATTTTTTAAACTGATGACAAAATGTTTTTATTTAGTGCTTTCAGGGAATTGTCACATTGACGGCGATTCCTGAGATTGTAATCAGACGAACGTTGGGCACACATATTCCACAATAGGTGATCGGGGATCATAGTGCCGTACAACACGGAAAAAGGAACTTCGTCCCATGTTGCCCATGCTGACCAGGATGGCCCATCTACACTAGACCCTCCTGCCTGCATTTGGTCCATATCACTCTAAACCTTTCTTATCCATGCACCTGTACAAATGTTAAATGTTGTTAAAATACCTGCCTCAACTACCTCCTCTGACAGCTCGTTCCATATACCCACCACCCTCTGAGTGAAAATGTTGCCCCTCAGGTTTCAACTAAATCTTTCCCCTCTCACCTTAATCCGGATTTATGACTCCCTGGTACATGATTCCCCTATTCCCGGTAAAAATATTTATGCATTTCTCCAACGATTCCCCTCATGATGTTGTATATCTCAATAAGATCACCCCTCATCCTTCTGCGATCCAAGGAGTAATGTCCTAGCTTGTGCAACCACTCAGCTCAGACCACCAAGACCTGGCAATATCCTCATAAATCTTCCCTGCACTCTTTCCAACTTAGCAACACCCTTTCTATAGTAGGGTGACCAGAACTGAACACAATACTCCAAATGCGGCCTCACCAATGTGTTGTTGAACTGTTGCACAACATCCCAATTTCTTAAGTCTCAAGAAGGGTCTCAACCCGAAAGGTCACCCATTTCTTCTCACCAGAGATGCTGCCTGTCCCGCTGAGTTACTCCAGCATTTTGTGTCTATCTTCGGTTTAGAAAATAGGTGCAGGAGGCCATTCGGCCCTTCGAGCCAGCACCGCCATTCATTATGATCATGGCTTAAAGCAGCATCTGCAGTTCCTTCCTACACATCTAAATTTCTATACTCAATACCCTGACTGATGAAGGCCAATGTACCAAAAACCTTCTTGATCACTTTATTTACCTGTGATGCCACTTTCAAGAAACAATGTCCCTCCTAGATCCCTCTGCTCTACAACATTTCCTCAGGCCCTGCCATTAACGGTGAAGGTCCTCCCCTGATTTGACTTCCCAAATGTTACACCTTGCACTTATCTACATTAAACTCCATTAACCATTCCTAAGCCCACTGGCCCGACTGCTCAAGATATTGCTGAAATTTTGATAACCATCTTGGCTATCCATGATACCACCCACTGTAGTGTCACCTGCAAACATTCATCATGTCTCCTACATTCTCATCAAATTGCTGATATAAACCACAAACAGCAATGGGCCCAGCACCAATCGCCGAGGCACACCACTAGTCCCAGGCTTCCAGTCCGATAAACTACATTTCACCATCACTCTCTGCTTCCTTCCATGAAGCCAAATTTCTATCCAGTTGGCTAGTTCTCCTTGGATCCCATGAGATCTAGCCATCCAGAGGAATGCGTTAGAGTCACTGTGGTGGATGTTCATGTTAAAATGTATTTTGTGTGTCCTGTTGCTTTTTATTGTTAAGACTGTATGGCAAACAAACTTCCTCATATGTTGCAAAACATACTTAGCTAATAAAGTATTATCGTGATTGTGTTTGATTGTGATTGGTCCTACCAGGCAGAGCCTTATCAAATGCCTTGCTGAAGTCCATATGGACAACGTCTATGGCTTTTACTTGAATAATAGATGTCACAGCTTCCAGAGAGGACTACATGATGAAAATGGAGTCTGTTGGAGTGTTGCTTCTCTGAGAAGTGCAAATAATAGGTGCAGCCTCACAATGCCAGAGACTCTGGTTCAATCCCATCCTTGGGTGCTTTCTGTGCAGAGTTTGTATGTTCTCCCTGTGACATCCAACAACGTCAATTGTCTTCTTTAAATTGCCCCGGGTGTGTAAGATGGGGTAGCATAGACCTTGTGAACAGGTGATCGATGGTTGGTGTGGACTAGGTGGGCCAAAGGAACTGTTTCCACACTGTATCTCTAAACTAAAATAAGGGAAAAGCTAAAGAGAATGAATTTATTGTCCGTGAACAGATCTTCAACCTGAGGAATATTTTAATGTATTAAAAATACTACCACATGAAAGTTTCTAATAGTTTACTGAGCAGACTGGGGTTGTTTTCCCTGGAGCAGAGAAGGCTGAGAGGGGACATGATCGAGGTGTACAAGATCATGAGGGGCATAGATAAGGTAGATGGCGGGGAACTTCTTCCACTGGTGGAATGTTCAACAACGAGGGGACATAGAAACAGGGTAAGGGGAGGGAGGTTTCGGGGGGATGTGAGAAATAACTTTTTCACCCAGATGGTGGTTGGAGTCTGGAACTCACTGCCTGGGGTGGTGGTGGAGGCGGGAACACTCACAACGTTTAAAAGGCATTTGGATGGGCACTTGAAATGCTACAACATTCAGGGCTACGGTCCAAATGCGGGAAAATGGGATTAAAATTAGACTGTGTTTGGTAATGGGCGGCGCGGACACGATGGGCCGAAGGGCCTCTTTCTGTGCTGTAGGACTCGATGACTCTATGATCTATGACAAGATGTGAACAATTCAGTCTGCAAAACTTTGTGTAGTTAGTAATAAATATGACCTTCTACATTCCCTTGCCTAATAGAACTGTGACCACTGGTAGAATATAATTTGCTGATTGCAATTCAGTTTCCGATGTTACGAGTCAAGAAGTATTGAAGTGTGGTACATAAATGCAAGCTCTATCTTTCATCTGCTTGTTATTGTTGCACATCAAAATTGTCCTCTTGAAGCTACTTCAGTTACTGTGGAAATGCCAAAAGATATCTCAATGTGACAAGGATGTGGGAGGACTGGTGACTAATCTCACATACAAGTGCATACAGCAGAAAAGTTATGTATCTTGGCTCAAATCTCACTGCAAACATCAAACATCTTTTCTTCCTGGTGGTAAATTACTCTGGTTTCTTTCAAATATCATGACCTTTATTAAACTTTATCCCAAGTACATCGTTATAAAAATAATTGGCACAATTCCAGATGTGACGTTTGGAATCAGCTTGCACTTTGCCAGATGTGGAATTAGAGTGAGGGATGGAGTCACAGATTTGTACAGTAGAGGAACAGGTCCATCGACCTTGGAAAATGAGGGGACATCTACCCTTTGCCAGCCAAGTTCATGGCCACCTGTGACAAAATAACTAAACAAGAGATCAGTGCAAGATGGCACAACCGGTACAGAGAATGAGAGATTATGGGGCTGGATGCTGGAGAGACCGAGAGGGAGAGATTTGGATAGTGGAATGATTTTTCACAACCTCCAAGTCAAAGAGTGCAGTGAATCCCAACTGGTGAGATCAGTTTGACTTGGCTCAAACCAGGTACCTTTTGGTTTTAAAGGTTCAATATAATACTTGGTCCCACCATTAACCATAAAACCTTCTGTGGGTTTGCTCCTATTGTAAGCTACACCTGAACCAAGTATCTTCCCACAAGCTAGACAGGACTGGATTACTTTTCCTTCTTGAGTTTGCTTCAGTTTAGAGATACAACGTGGAAACAGGCACTTTGGCCCACTGAGTCCGCGCCAACCAACGATCCCCGGACGCTAACACTATCCGACACACCAGGGACAATTTGCAATTTTAACCAAAGACAATTAACCTACAAACCTGTATGTCTTTGGAGAGTGGGAGGAAACCGGAGCACCCGGAGAAAACCCACATGGTCACGGGGAGGACATACAAACTCTGTACAGACAGCACAGGATAGAACTCTGGTCTCTGGCGCTGTAAGACAGCAACTCTACCGCTGAGCTATCACGCTGCCCCTGAGGAAAAGGTTTTAGTTGGTGTTATTGTAGGAGGCAGTGCAGATAAGAGTTCACTTGATCAATGAGTTGCAAGTTTAAGTCCTACTCCAGAGATTTGAGCACCAGTATCTAGGTTGGTAGATCATTGCCACACTGAAGGATGTGTCTAGTAATTGAATGCGATGTTCATTCTTGGCTCTGTCTGCTCTCTTAAGCAGACGTTAGAAATCTCAGGATGTTACTTTGAAAACCAGAGGAAACATACCCCATGTCTTGGCCAATCCGTACCACGTAGATTCTCTGATCATTGCCATATTACTGCTTGTGGGACCTTGCTGTGCACAAATTGTCTGCAACTTTTCCTACATTGCAATAGTGGCTGCACTTGCAAAGTGATTCATTCGAAGTGAAGTGCTGAAGGCAGTCCTGAATGTCACAAGGAAATGTGATATGAATTCTGATCTCTTCTACCTTTCCAATCCATTTCTCAGCTAAGCGATGCTAAATGCCAGTCTGCCCAGGGGTGTACCCTGTCTCAGTCATAGCATTCAGCTGCTGAGCTGCCAAAACAAACCTGCTAAAATATAACCTTGACCTTTCATCACATCTGCAGAGGTAAGATTACACGCATTGTTTACAAAATGGTGGGCTATCGGGCTTCGTCACCCTGGTTGTCGTGAAAGCCCAAAGATAGACAAGATGGTAAATGTCAAAATAATAACCTTTTGGAAATAAGTTTCATGTAAATTACCTGATTCTCCATTACATTTTTGCTGTTAGCTTCAATATAAAATTTGGTGCTCCAAGAAGCTCTGGGGAGTGTTGGTGAACAATGAGATCTTGGGGTATAATGATATAGTTCTCTGAAAATTGCCTAAAACAGGGTAGTGTGGAAGGCGGATGGCAAGCTTGCTTTCATCGGCCGAGGCATTGAATATACTGTAACAGTTGAGAGTCACTTTACAGTTGGTTTGGCTGCATTTGGAGTTTTGTGTGCAGTTATGGTCACCGCACTATAGAAATATGTGATTAAGGGTAGAGCGGGTGCAGAAAAGACTCATTAAAATGTTGCCTGGATTGGAGGGCTGGGGTTATGTGCAGAGAGAGATTGGATAGCCTGAGTCTGTTATCTCTGGAGTGAAGGAGATTGAGACGTGATATGATCAAGGCCTATAAAATTATGAGAAGCATAGATAGGGTGGATAGCTAGTGTGAACAGCAAGCTTGAGGTGAGAGGGAGGAGATTTAAAGGGGCTCTGAGGGGATTTTTTTTCAATTAAAGAGTAACTGATATCTGGAATGGGCTGCCAGAGTAGGTGGTGGAGGCAGGAACAGTGAACATTTAATAAGAATCTGTACAGGTGCTTGAATGAGCAGAACATAAAGGGATAGGGCAGCATGGTGGCGCAGTGGTAGAGTTGCTGTTTTACAGCGCCAGAGACCCGGGTTCAATCCTGACCACGGGTGAAGTCTGTACAGTTTATATGTTCTCCCTGTGACTGCATGGGTTTTGTCCAGGGTTCCAGTTTCCTTCCAGACTTCAAAGACATACAGGTTTGTAGGTTAATTGGCTTTGGTAAAATTGTAAAATGTCTCTCGTGTGTAGGATAGTGCTAATGTACGGGGTGATCGCTGGTCGGCATGGACTTGGTGGGCTGAAGAGCCTGTTTCTGCGCTGGGTGTCTAAAGTCGAAAGTCTAAAGTCTAAATTCCTTCTTTTGATCCTTCAGTAGGACTGACAGTCCTAGGGGTCCCTAAGATCATATGCAACCAAGCCATTGAAGTGTATCAAGTTAGAAAAGTGCATGAGACTGGGATTTGAACGTGATCCCAGTGAATAAGGGGTCCAGTATCCTATTGCTGCTGTAACCGGGTTGCCTCTCAGCTCATAAAAATGTCTAACTTGCCACAATCATAAATCAAGGCCAAATTCATATTTGATGCCAGACGGCACATTAAGAATTTCACAGATTGGTTCCACTAACAAATAAAACAGTTCTGCTTATCACTCATAATTAGAAGTGTTTTCGGCACTGCCAACCCTTGGGCACGCTGGGTACAAGAGTCCGAGCACACTCGTGCAGAACAATGAAGTTTCACAACTGATCAATCAAGCATCTAGCTGGCCCACTTCAAACACCGAGGTCGATGGCTTTATGGTTGCTTTTCGAAGGAGCAACCGGTTCCTCTTGTAACTCATTCTGTGTACCGCATTCAACCAACTTTCACGCAAGCCCGCTTAAAGGTGCACAGCGTTTGCAATAACTTAACTTGCTAAAAGACGGATTGAACTGACCTCATTTATACTAGGGGAAGGGGTTACAGAAATCACCCTGTTTGAGTCTAAGTATTCATGAGTAGATTTGTCATGAAGTGATTTTCTTTTTGAAGATCTTTTGAAAAATCCACCTTAAGATTATTGCAAGTAGAGTGATTTTAATAACCCATTCTCTCAGACAGCCACGTACAATTTCTTGATGGGAAGCAAAGGCTTCTTCTAATCTATGTCGACGGTGTCACTGTTTATAGACTACTAGACCAAGTGGACCCGTTGGGCCCAAACCACTCCTGCATTGGTGCAGCACCCTCTCCTCCCCCACTCCCCCCTCTGCTCTCTCCCTCCCCTCCCTCCCCCTCTCCCTCCCCCCCTCACCCCCCCTCGCCCCTCCTCGGCCTCCCTCCCTCGGAGCTAGATTTAAACTTTAAAATGTGAATAACAAAAAATATAACACCGATTTCAATAAAACGTCTTCCATTAGCACCAAAGGGACGATGGTGAGTAAGCTGGGCCTAAAATTGTCGCGCTATCGTGTACCGTTTTGGCTATAGTTCAGGAACAAACAAATAAACGAACGAGAGTCTTAGTATATAGATATATTACCCCCGCTTGTCATTTCTACCGAGCCATCCCTAGATACAATGGAGACCAGTGATAACTTTACAACATCTTGTATTCTTTCTCCAGAAATGTGATTGCCATGACCCCAATGAAGCTGTGAATTATCACACAGCTGTTGTTCCAAGTCTGTCTTTTTGCTCTTCTAATTCCACCTTCTGGTCTTCCATCATAACGAACAGCCTCAGGGCCACACAGGCATGGGATAGGTTGTTGCTTGGGTTGTTACAAGGACCATGGAATCAAAGCTAAGGAGATTCTGTTATGTTCTTCAAGGACGACTGGAGACCAGCCATCAGCAACATACTGTACGATAAGAAGACGTCAATTTAGTCATTTTGTGTTATTCCGACTGCATTCTATCTCTGTCCCGCCCACTCCTCTGATATCAGTCTGAAGAAGGGTCTCGACCCGAAACGTCGCCCATTCCTTCACTCCAGAGCTGCTGCCTGTCCCGTTGAGTTACTCCAGCATTTTGTGTCTACCTTCGATTTAAACCAACATCTGCAGTTCTTTCCTACTCAATTTAGTTTAGTTTAGAGATACAGCGCAGAAACAGGCCCTTAGGCCCACCTAGTTCGCACCGCCCAGCGATCCCCGTACACTAACACTATCCCACACACTAGGGACAATTTACAATTCTTACCAAAGCCAATTAACCTACAAACCTGTACATCTTTGGAATGTGGGAGGAAACCGGAGAAAACCCACACGGTCACAGTGTTTTTTGTTGTTTGTTTTTTGGAGTGTGTGTATGTGTATATATATATATATATATATACTTGTATACACAGTATTCAGAGTATACACACTGAACTTTTTTTTCTCATGTTTTTCATATTGTTTACAGTGTATTATGTTTACATATTCTGTTGTGCTGCAGCAAGTAAGAATTTAGTTGTTCTATCTGGGACACATGACAATCAAACACTCTTGACTCTTGAGAACATACCAACTCAGTATAGACAGCACCCACAGTCAGGATCGAACCTGGGACCCTGGCACCATAGGGCAGCAAATCTATTGCTACGCGAGGTGATGGTTACATTAGTTGGAGCTCCATGGTTTCTCAGTGCAGCCTGACAGGACCCCGGACAAGTGGAATTGTTTCTCGGCAGATGCTTGTCAAGTGGAACCTTTGAAGTGATGGACACGGTCAATGGATTTGCGTCCTTGCAATACAATACAATACAATACAATCTATCTTTATTGTCATTGTACAGGGGTACAACGAGATTGGGAATGCACCTCCCATACGATGCAATAAATTAATTAGCTAGTCAGTATTAATTTAAACAACCCAATGAAACAAATTAGAACAGTTTTAAAGCAAAATAAAGTGCAAGTAGATCTGTGCCGGTTCACTGTGCAATGTGACCATCCGGCTCAGCAGGACCGGTTCATAGCAGCTATGGCCCTGGGGATGAAGCTGTTCCTCAGTCTGGAGGTGCAGGCGTAGAAGGCCTTGTATCGTCTGCCCGATGGTAGAAGTTTGAACAGACTGTTGCAGGGGTGTGAAGAGTCTTTGTGGGCGCTGGTGGCTTTTCTGAGGCATCGTGTGTTGTAGATGCCCTCCAAGGCTGGTAGCTGTGTTCCGATAGTCCTCTGAGCTCTATGGACTACCCGCTGAAGAGCTTTCCTCTCTGCCTCCGTGCAGCTGAGATACCACACAGGGATGCCATGTGTTAGGATGCTCCCTATGGTGCAGCGATAGAAGGTCGTCAGCAGCTGTTGGGGTAGACCAGACTTTTTCAGTGTTCTTAGGTAGAACAGTCGTTGCTGTGCCTTCTTGACCAGCGCAGCAGTGTTATTGGACCATGTTAGGTCCTCCGAAATGTGAGTGCCACCTTCTTTCACTCTTTTGCCGGCAAATTCTCCAGGGGTCACAATGCGGATAAAAAGAAAGTCTGGCTGAAGTCCTCTGTAATGCCGAGTTGTAACTTAACGAGCACCTCACAGTGGCCCAGGCGACAGGTCAGTGGGTTGATGAAGGGTGGGATGTGAAGCTAGTGCCTGCAGTTGGGTGAGTAGCGTCCTCACAACCTCCTTCTTTCCAATTCTTTTGTTTCTCCTTCAATAAAAAATCTATTTGACCTCAGAAACAATTATGCGATCAAACCTTATAAATCTATAGCAATAGATTTTCTCGTAAAAATGTCAGTGGAATTCATGGAGGTTAAAAGCCTGCTTGGAAAGTTTTCAATTTAAAAAAAACAACAGAGTGAGGCATTGCCCTGTAATGACCACACAATATTTTAGCATCTGGTGCCATTTACATCCCCAGGGAGTTGGTATTACATTTAGAAAGGTGAGATGATTTTCATAAAGGTTCAAGACTGAAGGAATGACAGGAGACTGCTTATGAAATATTTCCATGAGCAGAGCAAATCTGTACAAAACAAACTAGTGACATACAAAGAAATTAATGTAAGTTTGAAGTGCTAGTTCTGTAAGATGTGTGCAAATGGATGGTTGATGGACTTGGTGGGCTGTTTAGGCGCTGCTAATCCCTCTTTGCTTCTAAGCTGAATAAAGGGTTTTATTCTTGACGGAGTCTTTATAATTTACCATTTTCTTTCACTTCATGCATAAACCAAGGCAGTTACAGCCATTCATGCAGAGCAGGAGAGCGAGAGCAATAGAATAGCACTTTCTATGATCGGCTGAAGTCCTTAAGGCTGAGCTTTTTCATATCACGGAGAGACCAAAAATGATGTGGATTGATGCAGGGAGTATTACACAGGCCGGAGGTGCCTCCTTTTAAACGAGACATGAATCCTTCGGTGGGCATGAAGGGCCCTGCCCCTCAGAAAACACCTTGAACTATTCTCCCTTTCTTCCAAAGGTTCAATGGTAAGCAGTAATCTGCCACGTAACCAGCTACTTCCGAAGAAAAGGGTGCTCAGGGTTTTCAATCGCAGGCTTCCTGGTTGGAGGCAGTCTCCTAAGGCCAAGTTGTTTTTGTTTCCGGGAAATGAATGGCCAATTCATGTAAAATGCACGTAAAATGCACCCAATTCAGGTTAAACTCCGAGGAATGGCCTCTGCTGAAGTGATGTGAATTCCCACAGTAACTGGGTGTAGTACTACACGGTGATGAATCTGTGCAATTCATTGCCACAGATGGCTGTGGAGGATAGATCAATGGATAATTGTTAGGGAGAAATTGATGGATTCTTGATTAGTACAGGTGTCAGGAGTTATCGGCAGGAGAATGGAGTTGAGAGGGAAAGATAGACCAGCCATGATTGAATGGCGGAGTAGGCTTGATGGGCCAAATGGCCCAATTCTGCTCCAGAAATTATGAAGATGAATTCAGCACTTTTCCTGAGGCAGACAACAAGGAGACCACTTGATAGTTACCACAGATGGATTTGTCTCCACTTTTGAGGTTGGTCACAATGATGTGTGTTACAACGTAGGTTCCAACCATCTCAAGAGACAGTGGACATGATCATAAGCGATCGTCAACTCTAATGGTGCCCAAAACCTCAAACCCAACTGTACAGGGATCACTGGTCGGCATGGATTTGGTGGGCCTTAGAGTCTGTTTCTGCGCTGTAAACCCAAACTAACCCAAACTAATCAAAACTAACCAAAACTGAACTAAACCCCAGCTGTGAGCAAAGGATCACTGTTTTAAAAAAAGAAAATCAGCATGATTTTCAAATCATTAATTACATCGGCCAATTACATTCCTTTTTGGCAAATCATTCAGTTTTTATTAACTACTTAGCTCTTCAAATATTACACATCAGTTATGAATACAAATTCAATTTGCAATTGTGATTGTTTACTGAACTCCATGACAACAGAGTGCTGGGAACATACTGTTCGGTCCAAGACTTAAAACAAATGAGAAATAAATTAATGTATTTATTGCCCCTATATAGAATTTGAATGCATTGAAGTCCAAAAGACTTGTAAATCATTTTGGATGATTTGTGTTTTCCAAGTTATCCCATTTTCTTCTTTTTAAACCGGATCCCAGGAGAATAACAAACTGAGAACATTTCCCCACACTTTGCACCAAAGACAAAACCCTGCTGATATTCATGATCATGATATTGCATTGTTAGCCATGTGTTTGAATGCCGATGTTTTTAGTTTAGCTTAGGGATACAGCATGGAAATAGGCACATCGGCCCACCGAGCCCATGCCGGCCACCTGTTCACGCTAATTCTATTTTATCCCACTTTCTCATCCACTCCCGACACACGAGGGGCATTTTACAGCAGCCAAATAACTGACAAACCCGCACGTCTTCGGGATAGACAATAGACAATAGGTGCAGGAGTAGGCCATTCGGCCCTTCGAGCCAGCACCGCCATTCAATGTGATCATGGCTGATCATTCTCAATCAGTACCCCGTTCCTGCCTTCTCCCCATACCCCCTGACTCCGCTATCCTTAAGAGTTCTATCTAGCTCTCTCTTGAATGTATTCAGAGAATTGGCCTCCACTGCCCTCTGAGGCAGAGAATTCCACAGATTCACAAGTCTCTGACTAAAAAAGTTTTTCCTCATCTCTGTTCTAAATGGCCTACCCCTTATTCTTACACTGTGGCCCCTGGTTCTGGACTCCCCCAACATTGGGAATATGTTTCCTGCCTTGTCCAACCCCTTAATAATCTTATACGTTTCGATAAGATCCCCTCTCATCCTTCTAAATGTGGGAAGAAGGCACAGGATTCGAGGTCAGGATCGAATCTGGGTCTCCGGTGCTGTGAGGCAGCAGCTCTACCTGCTGTGCCACTGTGCCGCCCTTCTGTGTGTCAGTGGAAATGCAGCCTTTCTGTGAGAATCACAATACCTGCCATGCCATCCCAGGCTGTGATACACACTGGTACACACACCAGATGTTGGGTTCAAGGAATTGCATGTAATGATGACCTCCATTGCATAAAGCATATTTTAATTGCCAGCCCAGTTCATCATTGGTACAGCCTTCCCCATTATCGAGAGCATCTGCATGAAGCACCGTCTCACGAAGCCTGCATCTGTCATCATGCAACCCCTTGTCCTCTTGCCCATGTCCTCTTCTCGCTGCTACGTTGGGTAAGAGGTACCTGAAGTCCCACATCATCGGTTTCAGGAGCAGCTATAACTATCAGTCCTTGAGCCGACTGGCACAACCATAATCCTACCTTGGCAACACAGTATGCACTTTTTGCACTTTTAAGACATTGCTTTCTAATTCTACTTTGCACTGATGTCTGGGGATTTTTTTTGCCGTCTTTTTCTCATCGCCTCGTAAAATTTACGTATAATTTATGTACAGTTTATGTTTTTGCGGGTTGCCTGAGTCTATTTGCCTGTGATGTCGCTGCGCACAAGATTTTCACTGCACCTGCATCTCACCGTACATGTGCATATGACAATAAACCCAACTTGAACTTGATTCACTCTATTTAAAGTAAACCGCTTCTTGTTAGTCTCTTGCATAACCATGGAGACACAAGGAACTGCAGATGCTGGCATCCTGAGTAAGCCTCAAGTGCTGGAGTAACTCAACGGGTCAGGCAACCTCTCTGGAGGACACGAATAAATGACATTTGGAGTCCAGTCTCTTCTTCAAGCCCTGTCTATGGTTTTTCCCAGTTCGTCCATGAACTGCTTTATCCCCAAATCCTGTCCTTTTACATAGTTCTTGCCTTTAAGGCAGTTACCAAAGTTATCAGTGTACCTGATAGGAGTCTGTGGGAACATTAGCTGAGTCTGAAGAGTTGATGTCGAGAGATCAGCCAGCCCATCAAAAGCCATGGGGATAAGAGCTGCAAGGAGCTTGCTGGATCTTCCAACAAAGTCCTGATAACTTTTCGCCAGCTATTCCATTGAAATGGAACTGGCACTTGCTGCCAGAAGGCGAAAACCAGCGATTGTCTCAGCCACCACAGTGCACACAAGTGGAGGAAGGAACTGCAGATGCCGGTTTACACCGAAGATCGACACAAAATGCTGGAGTAACTCAGTGGGTCAGCCAGCATGTCTGAAGAAAAGGAATAGGTGATGTTTCGGGGTGAGACTCATTTTCAGACTCAGACCAGTCTGAGGGAAATTGGGAGGTGGGTGTAACTACTTTTATTCAGTGGGTGCATCACGGAGTGTATAGACCGATACATAAAACATGACGCGTTTGTGTATTTATTCAAAGACTATTCACAGATTTTTTTTCTGGAACTTAATACAATGTTCCAACCCCAAGATTCTTCATCATAATTGTTAAAAGTGTGACAAACCTAAAATGACAATCATTATTCACAACTAGGGTAGGTCAGGCCCACTCACTAGAAGGCAACTGAACCATCCTATCACCAACTTGAGAGCAGTCCTGACCTACCACCTCCCTAATTGGAGACCCTCGGACTATCTTTTATCAGACTTTACTGGACTTTGTCTTGCACTAAATGTTATTCCCTTATCCTGTATCAGTACACAGTGGACGGCTTGATTGTAATCATGTGTAGTCTTTTCACTGACTGGATAACATGCAACAAAAAAGCTTTTCATTGTAATGTGGGTCCTGTGACGATAATAAACAAAACTAAACTGAGATTATATATTCTGCAAGCATTGTTCTTTAAAAAAAAAGATGATTTCTATGCATAAATATTACAAATGTAACCAAAGCAATGGTTTTGGATTTTCACAACAGGATCAATCTAGCCTCACGACAATTATTGGAATATCATCGACAATAAACTGACCTTGAAACCTTGACTTCTGGACTTAAATGTTGTCTCACCTCGAATCTCAATAGAAACGCCACCTGCTCGCAATCGTTTAGGAGCTGGCTTGGCTCAACGACTAGAAAATTTAAAAAAAATTAAAAATCTGCAGATGCTGGAAATCCAAAATAAAAACATAAAAATCGCTGGAAACACTCGGTAGTTCAGCCAGCATCTGCAGAGGAGAAACAGAGTTAAAGTTTCAGTTGTACACCTTTCAGTTGATAAGTCAATGAAGACCATTAGCAGGAGAGAACACTGGATCACGATGGTTCATCTGGGAAAGCTGGTGCCTTAGAGTTTGAACCAGGTCCAATCCCTACCTCCGGTTCTCTCTGTGTGGAGATGCATGTTCTTCCATGTGGGCTTCATCTGGCTGCTCGGGTTTCCGCCCATATCCCAAAGACATACAGGTTGGAAGGTTAATTGAGCACAGTACATTGCCCCTGATGTGAAGGTGAGTGATAGAATCTGGGGAGAGGAGGGGAATTTCTGGGAATTCGGGGAGAATAATTTAGGATTCGTGTGAAAAGATGCTTGATGCTGGTGTGGATTTAGTGGCTGTATGATCATATAATTCTATGCCAAACACAACATTATTAAGGGATTTGACATGGTAGATGCAGGAAACATGTTCTCGATGTTGGGGGAGTCCAGAACCAGGGACCACAGTTTAAGAATAAAGGGTAGACCATTTAGGACTGAGATGAGGAAAAACTTCTTCACCCAGAGAGCTGTGAATCTGTGGAATTCTCTGCCTCAGAAGGCAGTGGAGACCAATTCACTGGATGCATTCAAAAGAGAGTTAGATAGAGCTCTTCGGGTTAGCGGAATCAAGAGGTATGGGGAGAAGGCAGGAACAGGGTACTGATTGTCGATGATCAGCCATGATCACATCGAATGGCGGTGCTGGCTTGAAGGGCTGAATGACCTTCTCCTGAACCTATTTTATATGTATCTATGTAAACAGGTGAAATGTAGAGTTGTAGGACATACCTGACAGGTCAGCAGGGAGAGGAAAACCTGAGTCCCGATAGAGAGAAAAGGGTTTAACCTGAAATTGCTGGATTCAATATTGAGTCTGGAAGGCTGCAAAGTGCCCAGTTGGAAGATTGAGTGTTGAACCTCAAGCTTCCATCAGAACTTATTAAAACAGTGCAGGAGGCCACAGGTCATTAGTATCACTCTCCCCGCCTGAAGAGGATTAAACTGTGGGTCAAAGTTTTGGGATAATGAGTCAAACAGTTAAGGCTGGAGTAGTTTGAGGGGCTGAGAGGCCTACTCCTGCCCCTACAACCTATGACTTTACACTGGAAGCAAAAATAACATTGCACCAGACAGCCATCCAATGTCCAACAGTGGAGAAGGGAAACCTGTTTAAGACGATTCCAGCACCAATATTGATTTACACCGAAAAAATACTCAGGGATAGAAAATCAAAACCCTTTTATTTGCATTGTGTGTAATTAAACTGATTGGAGAGACATTTAAGCCCAAACAAAGGCATCATTACTTTTCTCTCATGGGTTGTTCTCAATGTTTCAAAATCTCTACTTCTCATAAAAGCTGGCATGTCTCTAAAGTCCAACTGAAACAGCCCTTGAGAAGCCCTGCACCATCCAGGATGCTTGATTGTTGCTCTGTCTATCACCTTCTACATTCATTGCCTCCACACGGTGGCTGCAATGCACGCCATCTACAAAATGCACTCATTGTAGGGACTCTGACACAGGCTCCCAAATCTTGACCTGACGAAACACCAACACCTGCAGTTTGCTCTCCAAGTCCTTCGTTGTCACTGGAACCAAACCTGGAGCTCATCCTCCAAGACAAGGGTGGCATGGTGGCACAGCGATAGATTTGCTGCCTTACAGCGAATGCAGCGCCGGAGACCCGAGTTTGATCCTGACCACGGGGAGCTGTCTGTATGGAGTTTGTACATTCTCCCCGTGACCTACGGGGGTTTCCTCCGGGATCTCTGGTTTCCTCCCACACTCCAAAGATGTACAGGTCTGTCGGCTAATTATCTTGGTATAATTGTAAATTGTCCCTGGTGTGTGTAGGATAGTGTAAGTAGGGGATCGCGTAGACTCGGTGGGCCAAAGGGCCTGTTTCCATGCTGTATCTCTGAACTAGACTAAACTAAACTAAACACCATGGGAGAACCTTTACCAGAAAGACTGTGGTGATTAAAGAAGGCAGCATACCACCACCTTCCCAAGGGCAATTAGGGATGGGTAAAAAATACCAGCCTTATCACCTTTGCCCATAACCTGAAAAATGAATTGGAAAAAGAATTCAGGTTGAATGCAAGAATATTTTGGAAGGCAAAATTATTTCCAATCATTTGGTAAATGCTTCTCAATTTTGCCAGATGATTTAATAGCTCAGAACAGCTGTCACAAATTTTGCAAATCCACTTTATAACTTAAACATTATGATCCTTTGGAATCCAAATTGAGTGATACCAAAGCCGAACAGCTTCACTGTTATCCTCGGCCCAAGGCCAGAAGAATATTTTGGAGAAGCAACTTTGAGTCAAGGTATTATCTCCTTACTGCCCTTTGAGCAGAGAAAGCGAGTGGATCACTATCCACTTCTTGGCGTCTCAAAACCTAGCCAAATTAAATGTAGAAACGATGAACTGCAGATACTGGTTTACAAAAAAAGGACACAAAGTGCTGGAGTAACTCAGCGGGCCAGGCAGCATCTCTGGAGAACATGAATAGGTGACGTTTCAGGTCGGGACCCTTCTTCAGACTAATTGTGGAGGGGGAGAGGGAAAGAAACCTGGAAGAGAGGAATATAAGAAAATAACTGCAGATGCTGGTACAAATCGAAGGTATTTATTCACAAAATGCTGGAGTAACTCAGCAGATCAGGCAGCATCTCAGGAGAGAAGGACTGATGAAGGGTCTCGACCCGAAACGTCGCCCATTCCTTCTCTCCTGAGATGCTGCCTGACCTGCTGAGTTACTCCAGCATTTTGTGAATAAATACCTTGGAAGAGAGGAATGGTAGGACCATGCCTGCCAAGTAATAGGTGGATATACGTGAGGGTGGTTTTTGATAGGCAGATGGTTGGACAAAGGCCAGACAAAAAAGGTGTGAGACAAAAGCATTGAAGAGTTTTGAATTGTGAAGCTAGTGATAGGAATGTAGGTGTAAAGGGAAGGGGAGGGGGAGAAATAGGTGCGAGTCCAGGTGGGGCACAGAGGAAAGTCGGGGAGGAAAAAATAAGTGGGCAGAGGGGCAGATTTGTCATTAAATAAAATTGGAGAATTCAATGTTCATATCATTGGGTTGTAAGCTATCCAAGTGGAATATGAGTAGGCAGGAAAACTGCAGATGCTGGTTTACATCGAAGGTAGACACAAAATGCTGGAGTAACTCAGCGGGTCAGGCAGCATCTATGGAGAGAAGGTATGGGTGACTTTTCGGGTCGAGACCCTTCTTCAGAAGAAGGGTTTCGACCCGAAACGTCACCCATACCTTCTCTCTAGAGCTGCTGCCTGACCCGCTGAGTTACTCCAGCATTTTGTGTCTACCTTCAAGTGGAATATGAGATGATTTTCCATGTGGCCTCAGGCGGGCAATGGAGGAGGCCCAGGACAGAAAGATCAGTATGGCAATGGAAAGAGGAATTAAAATGGTTAGCAACCAGGAGATCCTGTGGATCCAGTGACCTTGGCAGACCGAGTGCAGACCGACTGGATGGTGCTTAATGGTGACACGGGCATGGTGGAACAAAGGACCTGTTTCTGTGCTCTGTGAATCTATGACGATGGCTCGAGCATCACTGGGTTGTTATGTCCAACTGCGAGTCCACTTGGGTTTAAGATTTCACCCAAAAACAGTGGGATGTAGGACCTGTTGCTGTGCTGAACTGTTTCTTGTAAGGACACCCAGTGTTACAGTAACTCAGGAAGTTAGGCAGTATCTCTGGAGAACATGGAGAGGTGACATTTTGAGTTACTCCAGCACCTTGTGTCTTTTTGTGTGTAAACCAGCATCTGCAGATCTTTGTGCTTACTGTATTGTTCCCTGTTCTAAGTGGCACGACCAGCAGTGAATTTTCACTCAGTGTTGAATTTTGGTGGATGTTTATGTTAACTTTTATGTAGTTGTGCGTCTTGTTGCTTTTTTAGTATGGCTGTAATTCGCATATCACTGTACCTTAATTGGTACCCGTGACAATAAAAAACCTTTGAAACCTTTGAATTGGAGAGCCAGCTGATATTTGCAATTCTGTTTAGGTTTACTATTTTCATATGTACCGAGGTACCGTAAAACGCTTTATTTTGCGTGCTTTCTAATCAGATCAGACAATACTATAGATAAATACAATCAAATCTAACTCAAATACAAAAGGTAGAGCATAGGGGAAGATACAGAGTGCAGAATATAGTTCTCTGCATTGTAGTGCATTAATTCCATAGCAAAGTCCCATGTCTGCAATGGGGTAGAGGTGAATTGGATGGTACCCTATCTTTTGGAAGTAACATTCAGAAGCATGATAACAGAGGGGAAGGTGCTGTTTTTGAGTCTGGTGGAGCGCTTTTAATATTGTGTTGGATTAATATTTGCCTCCATTCTCGCTAGTCTTAAACTCCACAAAACCAGCTTATAGTGAATAGTAATAGTGAAATCAAAGTAAGTACCATTAGAGTTCTCAAAACAGCCTCGTAAATCAAAAAAGCCCTTCTCGAGCATGTACGCTTGATGGCAAATTTATTAAAAAGTCCTTTCAAAGGTCTTTTTCAAAAAATATAATATCTTGCTATAAATTGAAATGATGGATGTAGAGAGTTTGACAAGGAAATCGTTCATCTGCCATAAAAGTGGACTGAGATCTGGGAGATTATTGTTAGAAAATTCACAGTAAACTGGTTAGAGATAGGGTACCATTATAGTGGCAGTTATGGTTGAGGGGAAATACAAAGCTTCAATAAAAATTCTAAGCTATCAATCTGTTAGTGTTAAAATCTGGTCAAACTGTCAGCTAGGAAGAAGGCAGAGGTCAAAGCTAATGGGCCCTCAAAGAGTAATTGAGTGACATCAATAGGGTGCTGAATATACTTTCTTTAACTGGGATTAGTCAGTGAATAAAAAAAATCCCCAGGCCCCTGGTGATCTTGGAGGTCTGGAATGAATTACTTTTTTTTTCCCTGCTCCACTTAACAATGTCAAGCACAGATACACATGAGGAAATTTCTGTTCCAGCATTTCCAAACTGGACCCACAAAAACATCTTGGTTGCTGATATGAGTTCTGACTGCAGCAATCCAAAGGACTTGGTCCACAATACCTTCAACCCCTGACTAACATGTTTCCAGCAGAAGATAGGCACAATACCATTATTCCAACCAAGCACATCTACAAATTCATGGAACTTGGAGGCAGAACTCTCCTCTGCAACTGAATCCTTGGCTTCCTGACCAACAGATCACAATCAGTGAGGATAGGTGTCAAATTATCCCCCATGATAATTCTCAACACTGGTGCACCGTTAAGATGCGTTCTCAGCTCTCCACTATACTCCTCATATACTCATGACTCCGCAGCCAAACATCAGTCCAACTCAATCTATAAATTTGCAGATGACACCACCATAGTGGGTTGGATATCAAAAAAATGGTGAGACGGAGTACAGAAATGAGAACGTAGCAATTTGGTGCCAAAACTATATCTTCCTCCTCAATTTCAGCAAGATAGAGATTGACCTCAGAAGAGAGGCAGTACGCGTACCCCTGTGTACATTGGTGGAACTAAAGTGGAGATGGTCAGAAGCTTCAAGTTCCTAGGAATAAATATCACCATCAATTTGTCCTGGACCAGCCACATCAAACCATGGCCAAGAAAGCACACCACACCTCTATTTCCTCTATCTCCTTTGAAGGCTTAGGTGAGTTTGGCATGTCTTCAACAACTCTCGCCAACTTCTACAGATGCGCCATAGAAAGTATCGTGATGCATCACAGCCTGGTTTGGGACAGGCTCCATCCAAGACCACAAGAACTTATAGAGAGTTGTGGACATAGCTCAGACCATCATACAAACCAGCCTCCCTTTCATTGACTCCATCTTCACTTCACACTGCCTTGGCAAAGCAACCAGCATAATCAAGGATCAGTCTCACCTCGATCACTCCCTCTTCTCCCCTCTCCCATCAAGCGAAGTTTGAAAATTCATACCTCCACATTTAGGAGGAGTTTCTGCCCAACTGTTGTCAGGCAACTAAACATTTTCCCCTTAATAGTAGTTGTACATATGCCAATCTTGTTTTTCATCACAGTTTAATTTTTATATAATTGAATCTCTTCTGTATTTCACCTCCGCCGCTGATCTTCTTTGATCTCTCTTCCCTCTCTAAAATTTACATTATGCATAACTTTTTTTAGAGATACAGCGTAGAAACAGGCCCTTCGGCCCACCAAGTCCGCGCCAACCAATGATCACCCATACACTAGTTCTCTCCCAGACATTAGGGACAATTTACAGAATCCAATTAACTAACAAACCTGCACGTCTTTGGAATGTGGGAGGAAACTGGAGCACCCAGAGATAACCCACTTGGTCACAGGGAAAATGTACAAACTCCACACAGACAGCACCCGTAGTCAGGATCGAACCAGGGTCTCTGCCGCTGTAAAGGCAGCAACTCTACTGTGGAAAGCTGAAGCATTAGCCTCCTTTTTCTCACTACAAAGAGCGCCTGACCTGCTAAATACTTCCAATATTTTCAATTTCAAATTAAAATTCAAACATTCAAACATTTACATTATTTTGATCCCCGATTACTCCATCTTTACATTTTCAAAATCTGTTTGAAACCCGGTTGTTATCTGAAATTTATTTGTCTCATGAACTAAACAATATAGATATAGCAAAACATGGGATTAAATCACAGCTAACTGTCGACAACCAAGTCTATAGCAGTACTCAAAAATACCCGTGCTAATGTGTTGATCACCCTTGGTATGATTTATGATAGTTTTTTATTTCTAAACAATTAAATTCAAATTAAATTCAAAGCTACTTCCAAAAGATTAAACAATATTGAGTTTCTATCTCAGTTTGTTTTTTTCACTGCCTATTTTTTTTTCACTGCCTATTGAGGGCGGCACAGTGGCGCAGCGGTAGAATTGCTGCTTTACAGCGAATGCAGCGCCGGAGACTCAGATTCGATCCTGACTACGGGTGCTGTACTGTACGGAGTTTGTACGTTCTCCCCATGACCTGTGTAGGTTTTCTCCGAGATCTTCGGTTTCCTCCCACACCCCAAAGACGTACAGGTTTGTAGGTTAATTGGCTGGGCAAATGTAAAAATTGTCCCTAGTGGGTGTAGGATAGTGTTAGTGTGCGGGGATCGCTGGGCGGCGCGGACCTGGTGGGCCGAAGGGCCTGTTTCTGCGCTGTATCTCTAAATCTAAAAATCTAAAATCTATTGTAAAAATATTTTTATATTTCTGCATACTCCTTATTTCTTTGCTACAGGTAAATTCATGCTCATAAATTCTAGAGCAGAATAAAGCCATTCAGCCCATCAAGTGTATTCTGCCATTCAATCATGGCTGATCTGTCTTTCCCTCTCAAGCCCATTCTCCTGCCTTTGCTCCGACCCCTGACATCTGTACTAATCAAGAATCTGCCAATCTCCACCTTAGAAATATCCATTAACTTGGCCTCCACAGCTGTCTGTGCTAATGAATGCCACAGATTCACCACACTCTGACTAAAGAAATTCCTTCTCATCTCCTTTTAAAAGGTACGTCCTTTTTATTCAGTCCTAGACTCTCCCACTAGTGGAAACATCCTCTCCACATCCACTCTATCCAGGCTGGATTAACTCAGCAGGTCAGGCGGAGCCCCTGAGTCCCTCGCTGCCTGACCTCTGACTTCCTCCAGCACTTTGTTTTTTTGCTCAAGATTTCAGCATCTGCAGTTTCTTATGTCTCGAAATCGAAAATCTCCTCTGAGAACAAGGCATGGTTGTTTTAAATAACCGATTTACTTCCCGCAAGTACTGTCAGTTACATGTCGGCTAAGTTACTGGTGCTGCGGCAGTGATAAATGATTAAACCAAGGTGTTATTTGGGAAACCTCACCAGATCTCTCTGCAGAGTCAGCCTTAAAGCCTTTCCAATCTCCAAGTGCCAGCTGTAGCAGTGTGAGGGAGGCAAATTGAAACTAATGGACTGTGCTTTAAAAGCATCTTATATTTATCGTAAGTGGCAGGGAGGCAGATTTCAATGATTCCCTCTGCCTCGGACATGCCTGCATGTTTTCTAAAGTATATCAGGCAATGTGTGATGTGTACAACAGGCAAGGTGAGGTAATACTGAGCAGCGCTTTCAATGCTATCTAAAGATGAGCAGCATGGCCTGTCCACATCGACGGCATTGCACCTGATAGTGTAAAGAGCAACACTGTATGGATACAGATACTACTTTAACGACAAGCTTACGATACCGTTTGAGGAGCAAATAGCCCTGTAATTTTGTACAAAGGAAAATGGAGCATGGGACTCCCAAATAGACCAGTGACGACAGCAGGGAACGGAAGTACCAGCAAGCTCAGGAGCTTCAAGTGAACTCTCCAGTTTGTGCCTTTTATGGTCAGAGGAGATGACTTTATCACTTCAAAAGGGGCAGCAGGTAAGAGGAAGAGGCTACTGTCGAGATTGGGAGAGTGGGGAAGCACAAAGGATGGAGAGCCTTCAGAAGCAACTGAAGTGTAAATTGTTATGATCATATGCATAATTGTAACTGCATTGGCCCACATTGCCCCTTCCCTTGATGTCTCGTCACTTGAGATTCATCTCTTCACATTCCCCTCTCAGTTCTTTTTACCAATGTCCCCCCACCTCATGTGGCATTGCCTTCCTCATTCTCCCCTTGCTGAACACTCTCTCAGTCCCTCCCTTCATTACTTTCCTTGTTATCCCCATCCTTCACTGACCCTTCCCGTGACTTTCCTCTCATGATGTCTCCTCCATTCCTTCATCGATAGCCCCTCTCTTGATATCCGTTCCCTCAATATCTTCTCCCTCGATATCCCTCCCTCAGTGTGCACATGCCTTTATAGATCCTCTGTTGAATCTCCCTTCCCTCTGCATCCCTTCGTAAACATCCTTCTTGATCTCAAAGGTAGACACAAAATGCTGGAGTAACTCAGCGGGTCAGGCCGCATCTCTGGAGAAAAGGAATAGCTGATGAGACCCTTCATCAGACTGAGAGTCAGGGAACGCGACTCTAGAGGTACGGGGAGGTACAGAACAAAGCAGAGCCTGCATCGATGAGTCAAGAAAGGTGGAACTCACAATGCTCCATTGTTGGCTGGGGACAAGGTGATAACAAAGGAATACAAATGGTGTAATTAGCAAGAGGACTAGGGTGGGTGAGGGACACAGCATTTTGTGTCAGCATTCTGTGTCTGTCTTCAGTGTAAACCAGCATCTACAGTTCCTACTTGCACACTCCTTCTTGATCTCACTCAGACATTTGGCATTTGACATTTCGCTCTTGGTCCCTGCCACCAAAGCCCTAGCACATGAATCATGTCATTTATGACTTTACCTCCATCTCCACCATGTTCCTGTGGCTCCCTCACACATGTGTCTGGATATGTGTAGTAGCATCTGAACGCATCCAACACACATTCAGGGCTCCTCCATGTTAATGTTTCTGTTCAATGACCTCACTGGTTAATGAGCTCACCCTTTCCTTCACCCGAGGCACTGCCTGACCTGCTCAGTGTTTCCATCATTTTCTAATTTTATCTCATATTTTCAACATCTGCACTCTTTTTTGCTTTTCGCACTCCATAAGGCCTTAAGATATAGGAGCATAATTAAGCATTTCGGCCCATGGAGTTTACACTGCTATTCGATCGTGGCTGATGTAGTTTTCCCTCTCTACCACATTATCCTGCCTTCTCCCAATAACCACTTGACACCCTTAATAATTTAGAACCTATCAAGAACCTAGTGGGATAGTCTAGGACTAGAGGGCATAGCCTCAGTATAAAAGGACACATCTTTGCAAAGGAGATGGGGAGGAATTTCTTTTGTCAGAGGGTGACGAATCTGTGGAATTCATTGCTACAGACCAGCTGTGGAAGCCAAGTCATTGGATGCTTTTAAGGTGGAGATTGACAGATTCTTGATTAGTAAGGGTGTCAAGGGTTATAGGGAGAAGGCTGGAGATTGGACTTGAGAGGGGAAGATAGATCAGCCATGATTGAATGGCGGAGTAGACTCGATGGGGCGAATGGCCTACTTCTCCCCCTATGACTTATGAAATTATGAAGTTATGAACTATCAATCTGCGCTCTAAAAAAACCTTAAATGACAAGACCTCCACAATTGGCTGTGGCAATGAATTCTCTTTATCATGCATCTGTACACTGTGGACAGCTCGATTGTAATCATGTATGGTCTTTCCACTGACCGGTTAGCACACAACAAAACCGTTTTACTGTACCTCGGTCGGTGCAGGTGACAATAAACGAAACTAAATAGATTATCTGGTATTGAGTGAAAAATACTGGTGTGCCCCAAGGACTAGTTAACAAACAGAAAATAGTAAAAACCAAATGTTGGGAAGCAGTAAGTGGTGAGATGCTGCACGGGTTGGTATAGGTAGCCCCGTTGTTTGCCATCTGTAGTCATGATCTGGATGTCAGGATCAATTATGAAACATACAATTTTGTTAATGATATAAAGCTGTGTGGCCATGTAGGCCATGAGAAGCAGGCACGCAATACAACTTGACATCATGTTTGGCACAGATATAGTGGGCCAAAGGGCCTTTTCCTATACTGTACTGTTCTGTTCCACGTTCACAAGGGGTCCAACGACCCACTGCTGCTCTGCTTCTTATATTGTTATGTTCTAATGATTGTGTAATGACTGCTGCAAAATCATTTACTGTACCCTGCAATTGGCAGCAGAAATGAGTAGAAAATGTTCTTTTAATTGCTGGGGTGTGTGTGGGGGGAATCACCATTTCAAATATTTTTTGACTAGCAATGCTTTCCGAGGCTGCTTCTCGTCACTGTCGGTTTCACTCACATCCAAATCATAGAGTTATAAAGTCATAGAGTCTTACAGCGTGGATTCTTGCTATTGAGGGCGTGCAGCGTAGGTTCACTAGGTTAATTCCTGGAATGGCGGGACTGTCGTATGTTGAAAGGTTGGAGCAATTAGGCTTGTATACACTGGAATTTAGAAGGATGAGGGGGGATCTTATTGAAACATATAAGATAATTAGGGGATTGGACACATTAGAGGCAGGAAACATGTTCCCAATGTTGGGGGAGTCCAGAACAAGGGGCCACAATTTAAGAATAAGGGGTAGGCCATTTAGAACGGAGATGAGGAAGAACTTTTTCAGTCAGAGAGTGGTGAAGGTGTGGAATTCTCTGCCTCAGAAGGCAGTGGAGGCCAGTTCGTTGGATGCTTTCAAGAGAGAGCTGGATAGAGCTCTTAAGGATAGCGGAGTGAGGGGGTATGGGGAGAAGGCAGGAACGGGGTACTGATTGAGAGTGATCAGCCATGATCGCATTGAATGGCGGTGCTGGCTCGAAGGGCTGAATGGCCTACTCCTGCACCTATTGTATATTGTCTATTGTCTATTGAAACAGACCCTTCGGTCTAACTTGCCCACACCAGCCAACAAGTCCCATCTATACCAGTCCCACCTGCCTGCGTTTGGCCCATATCCCTCTAAACCTGTCCTATCCATGTATCTGTCTAAATGTTTCTTAAACATTGCAATAGTAGCTTTCTCAACTATCTCCTCTGGCAGCTCGTTTCATACACCCACCACCCTTTGTGTGAAGTCGTAGAAAGGCTTCCCGAGAAAAAAACGTCAGTGACTTATTGAAACAATACGTGTATCGCTCTGGTACCTTCCTTCACTTCCAAAATCAAAAAACATCTTCCAGTCACTTTTGTAGCTTTGTCAGTGCCCCATACTCTTTGCATACTTTGTGTATTGTATGCAAATTAAAGGATTTCACTGTACCAAGTACATGTAATAATAAAGAATCAATCAATCAATCAATCAATCAATCAATCAATCAATCAATCAATCAATCAATCAATCAATCAATCAATCAATCAATCAATCAATCAATCGATCGATCAATCGATCAATCGATCGATCAATCGATCAATCGATCGATCAACCAATCAAGATCTTAAACAGGTCACTTGCATGAGAAATATTACAGAACATTTGTACACTCTTCTGTATGAAGGCTGAGGCACTGTACAAGAAGGGACAGAGCCATCAGTGCTTTCTGAGGAGGCTCCGCTCTTTCAACGTCTGCAGTAAGACGCTGCAGATGTTCTACCAATCGGTGGTGGCCAGTGCCATCTTCTTTGCTGTCGTGTGCTGCGGCAGCAGGGCGAAGGCAGCGGACACCAATAGGATCAACAAACTCATCCGGTTGGCTGGCTCCATATTGGGCGTGGAGTTGGATTCACTAGAGATGGTCCGTGAGGTAAGGATGCTCCTCAAACTGTGGAGCATCTTGGACAATACAGCTCACCCCCTCCTGAGCATCAACCTGAGGAGCACCTTCAGCAACAGACTGGTTTCACAAAGGTGCAGCACAGAACACCACAGGAGATCCTTTTTCCCTGTGGCTATCAAACTGTACAACTCCTCCCCCTTCTGTCGTGAGATACACTGACTCCCCTCCCCCTCCCCAATCTTTGCACATCCCCGATCCTGGACTTTCCACCCATCACTTTAATTTCATGTTTTATATATCTTGTTGTGTTTTATGACTGTTGGCAGACCAATTTCCCTCCTTGGATAAGTAAAGTTCTATTGTATCGTATCGTATCGTATTGTGTGCTTTAATGATTTCAGCTGAGGCAAAAGAATTGGCAAGAACATTAGGGGGAGCAGTGATTTTACAACGAGAGTGTTAGCTACTGGCCTCGATGGTACGGATTCTTTGAATGACTTTCAAGATACAGCGTGGGTCCTTTTGGCCACTGACTCCACGCCGACCAGTAATTACCCCATACTCTAACTCGATCCTGCACACTAGGGATAATTTACAATTTACAGAAGCCGCTTAATCTACAAACCTGTATTATCTTTGGAGTTTGGGAGGAAACTGGAACACCCGGAGAAAAGACATGCGGTCACGGGGATAACGTGCAAACTCTGTACAGACATCATCCGTAATCAGGATTGAACCCGGGTCTCTGGCGTTGTAAGGCAGCAACTCTGCCACTGTGCCGATTGACAACCCTTGTAATGGGGTACATGGCTGTGGAAGTCTTTGTGTTCTGAGTCTCTGCTGTGGGATTTGAGTCCGTGTTCTTTGACTCAGCGGGCGAGGGTCAGAGTTGAGACATACTGCTGTGATTAAATACCTGGTGGGACAGGGATTTCCCTTTGTAGTGGTCTGCTTCAAATCCAGCAATTCCACAGGCATGGAATGTCATCTTCGAGTACATTGTTTTTATAACTACCTTGGGGTCTTTCTGAGTCTTCTCACTGAATTGAGGGTGTTTTAAAGGGAAGACCATAAATCCAGTGGAGTGTGGGTGAGACCAGAAAGTTGCATTAGAGCTAACATGTTGTGCAAGACACTGAGGATACTCTGTGTAGGACGGAATTTCAGATGCTGGTTTAAACCGAAGATAGACGCAAAAAGCTGGAGTAACTCAGCGGGTCAGGCAGCATCTCTGGAGAAAATGGATAGGTGTTATTCAACGGGTCAAGACCCATTCCTTTTCTCCGGAGATGCTGCCTGAGCCGCTGAATTAATCCAGCTTTTTGTGGCAAACATGGACGTTTAATTGCACACAGTAAGGTCCTCATATGAGGCAGATTCTTGCTAACCTGTTTCCACGTTGTTTTTTTCTTGGATAAATATTGGTTAAGACACAAGAGAACATGATGGCTTTTCTTCTGCCGCAAGAACAGTCAGAACAGTCTACTTAAGAACACTGAAAAAGTCTGGTCTACCCCAACAGCTGCTGACGACCTTCTACCGCTGCACCATAGAGAGCATCCTAACGCATGGCATCCCTGTGTGGTACCTCAGCTGCACGGAGGCAGAAAGGAAAGCTCTACAGCGGGTAGTCCATAGAGCTCAGAGGGCCATCGGAACACAGCTACCAGACTTGGAGGGCATCTACAACACACGATGCCTCAGAAAAGCCACCAGCATCCACAAAGACTCTTCACACCCCTGCAACAGTCTGTTCGAACTCCTTCCATCGGGCAGACGATACAAGGCCTTCTACGCCCGCACCTCCAGACTCAGGAACAGCTTCATCCCCAGGGCCATAGCTGCTATGAACCGGTCCTGCTGAGCCGGATGGCCACAACGCATAGATCAACTTGCACTTTACCCTGTCTAAAAACTGTTACAATTGTTTCGTTTCGTTGGGTTGCTGTTAATTACTTAAATTATTGCATCGTATGGGAGGCGCATTCCCAATCTCGTTGTACCTCTGGGTACAATGACAATAAAGATATATTGTATTGTATTGTATTGTAACAGTAGATCGAGCAACAGTTTAACATCTCAGTCAAAGACTGTCACCTCCAGCAATGCTCCTTCAGTACTGCACTGAGTGTAGCCTAGATTATGTGTTTAAGTAAGTTGATTGCAAAACCTTCCGACACCGAACTAGGGATGTTGAGCTGAGCCAAGATGACAGGTTAGGGGCTCGAAATGTGAAGATGTGGTTTGACTTTAATTAGTGGCATGGTGGTGCACTGAGTTAAAGCCTCATCTCAGCTGCCGTGGAGTTTACACATTCTCTCAATGACTGTGTGTGTGATATTTCTGCCAGCTCTGGTTCACTTCCACGTCCCAAAAGGTGTGCCGGGAAGTTAATTGGTCACTATAACTCACTCCTCAGTGTAGGTACATTGGAAAACAACCAAAGGGGAGTTGATGAGTTTAGGTTAGATAGTTTAGTGTATTATTATTCTCGTGTACATTGAGATACAGTGAAAAACATTGTTTTCCATTCGATCCAGCCAGATCACATCATACATAAGTTCGTACATACATCAAGGTAGTGCAAAAGAGAAAAGAGGCGGCACAGAGTGTGGCACAGTGGCAGAGTGGTAGAGCTGCCTTACTGCACCTGTGCCCGGGTTTGATCCTGACTATGGGCGCTGACCATGGAATTTGTATATTCTCCCCGTGACCGCATCGGGTTTTCTCCGGGCACTCCCGGTTTCCTCCCACACTCCAAAGATGCACAGTTTTGTAGGTTAATTGGCTTCAGTAAAATTGTAAATTGTCCTTAGTGTGTAGGATAGTGCTAGTGTAGAGGGATTGCTGGTCCTCGCGGACTCGGTGGGCCAAAGGGTCTGTTTCTGTGCTGTATCTCTAAAGTCTAAAGTATCGCCTGTCTAAAAATACAGAATGTAGCATTACAGTTACAGACAAAATATACATTAAAAAGTGCAATGAGGTAGGTTGAGAGATCAAAAATTATCTTTAGTGTCTGAGACGTCTTGAGAATGGTGGTACATACTTACAAATGTTTGTACCTTTGCTGGATGGGAGAGGGGAGAAGAGTGGATGATGGGGTTGGGAAGGGTCTTTGATTAATGTTGGCTGCTTTCCCAGGACAGTGAGAATTGAAGAGTCCTCGAGGACACGCTGAATTCCCTCAGTCTTAGACAATAGACAATAGACATTGGACACTAGACACTAGACAATAGACAATAGACAATAGGTGTAGGAGTAGGCCATTCGTCCTTTCGAGCCAGCACCGCCATTCACCATGATCATGGCTGATCATGCACACTCAGTACCCCGTTCCTGCCCTCTCCCCATAATCCCTTGACTCCGCTATCATTGAGAGCTCCATCTAACTCTCTCTTGAAAGCATCCAGAGAATTGGCCACTGCTTCACAACTCTCTGAGTGAAAAAGTTTTTCCTTATCTCCATTCTAAATGGCCTACCCCTTATTCTTAAACTGTGGCCCCTGGTTCGGGACTTTTTTGGGAGAAGGCAGGCAAGGGGTATTGATCGGGGATGATCAGCCATGATCACAATGAATGGCGGTGTTGGCTTGAAGGGCCGAATGGCCTCCTCCTGCACCTATTTTCTATGTTTTTATGTTTCTATGTTTCCCCCAACATCGGGAACATGTTTCTGAGCCTTCTGAGAAAGTAGAGGTGTTAGCATCCTTTCTTGACTGTAGTGTCAATATGATTGTACCAGGGCAAATTGTTGGTGATGTATCCATTTATACACTTGAAGGACTCGATCCTCATCACCTTAGCACCATTGATGCCAACAGGGACACATACTCTCTCCCGATTCTGAAAGTTGATGACCAGCTCCTTCATTTTGTTGACAGAGTGAGGTTGTTATCCTTTTATTCACAAAATGCTGGAGTAACTCAGCAGGTCAGGCAGCATCTCGGGAGAGAAGGAATGGGTGACGTTTCGGGTCAAGACCCTTCTTCAGTCAGAGGTTGTTATCCTGATGGACATGTGTGGGGGAATAGGCAACCAGGAAAGTATGGTAGGGAAATCAGATTGACGGGATTGCTCCATTACAAATGGCATGGACTCAATGGGCAGAATGGCCTCCTTCAGTATCATAATAAGCGAGGAGCTTTCTGTTTGAATCACAGCCACAGAAAGATCTATGTGTTTCTATACATAACCAATACCTCAGTGCAGCGTTGGATTGTACTGATTGTATTATGTATATATATTGTATTATATATGTATAATACAATTAGTACAATCCAAATCTGCACTGAGGTATTGGTTACTCTCCCTCGATCCTTAGGTACGCTCTGATCAGCCACACTGTTAACTTGATCAAACAGTTGACTGATTAAAAATAATCATCCCAGCCAGGACAACAGACTTTCACTTACAACAACTGAGACTTGAAAATGGCGCCTAACTGGTGACTCTGTATACTGTCTCAGTGTACCACTGGTCTCCACTTACACTACTGTTATACAGTTAACTAATATGTATCTAAGTGTTTATGTACAGTGATACTTGCACTGAACTGTATACAAAAATGAATTTCACTCTACCTCAGTAGATAAATAAAGTACCATACCATATCAATCTATGTCTTTTGCCAATAGTACAATACTCCTTGCTGAAAGTTTTACTGAATATATTTATTTGAATGCATAACTTTGAGCTGCAGCATTGTATCCAATGGAACTAAGAATCAGGGCTGAAGATGCTTCTTCGCTTTGGTCCAAAGTAAAACTTCAATCCACTTTCTTCTGAAACCACTGACTCCGGCCTCAGGCGGAACATCTGAGACCAACATTAGCAACCATTGGTTCAACATCACAACGTTTAAGCCTCCTGTCTGCTAATGAAACCTCTCTGCACCACAGGGAGGGCTGGAAAATAAAGTTATGTTCAGGAGGGCTGAGTGTATAACTTATCGCTATAAATTATGAATCCTACATTTACTTTATAACTTGCAGATGATCATCTTATTGCACCCCTTTGAACACTGATTTATAGGTTTGAGCTTTCGACAGAATGTCAGCAACGTCTTTTGACGTGTGCACTTGCCTTCAGATTGAATAACCCCACACCCTTTATTATTGAACCTCAAGGTCATGGCAAAAACACTGCAGAGTATCAATTTTTCAGTGATGGCGGCCAACTTGCTTTCAACGTCACGCAAAAGTTACAAGCGCACTTTCTTGGTGAAATCCGCTAGTTTTAGCAAATTGATTAATATAGGGGTTCGACTGATGCAAATGAGAGCAGGTTTGGCAGCTCGTGACACTGGCCCACTGTGATTTAATGCCAGTTCCAGTCCCGCACTTCCACGTGCGTGTTTCTCGTTCCTCCATAACGCCAAACCCAAAGGATTTGGCTTCTCCTCATTAACAGAAGCCTTTGGCTGCTGCCCAGTCCTCGGTCCCGAAGTCCCAGCTAAGCAAAGTATTTATTGATGAGACGAGGAAATCAGTAATGGCTTTATGAAATAAAGATGAAATGATCCATTGTTGTCGCCACGGAAATGTGCAGAAGGACAAATCCTGTCTTAACTTTGTGAAACTGAATTACCCTCGTGTGGGACTAACATTCACGGACAACAAATTGTAGACAGTGTGAACAACCAAGTGAAAGGCAAAACGGATCCAGCAATCAACCCCAATTGCTGGAAATTATACAGTGAAACTGCTGTGGCTTCAATTTACCAGATGGCAGTAATCACTACATACTAAGCTGGATACCTACAGGCAAAAACAGTTAGAACATTTGTTTACATGTGTACATTTATCGGGTGGCACCGTACGATGGCAGCCTCGCCAAAAGTCTGTCTCATCCGTTTCTTCTTTTGTTGTTTTAAGTCTGTTGTTAAATGTATGTTTTAATGTATCTTTAGTTTTGTATTATGTGGGGGGTGGGGGAAACTTTTTTAAATTCTCTTTCCTCGACGGAGATGCGACTTTTTCTGTATCGTATCTCTGCCCGCACTGCGGCCTAACATCGTGGAGCTGGCGGTCCCTTTGCTGGGGATCGACCTCGGGAGCTCCAACTGAGGGAGCCTGCGGACTTAACATCGTGGAGGTTGCGATCCCTTTGTCAGAGATCGACTTCGGGAGCTCCAACCGCGGGAGCCTGCGGACTTAACATCGTGGAGCTTGTGGTCCCTTGGTTAGGGATCGTCTTCGGGAGCTCCAACCACAGGAGCTTCAACCATCTCGATCGCGGGAGCTTCAATCACCCCGACGCGGGAGCTTCGATCGCCGGCTGCGGGAGCCTCGATCACCACAACTGCAGATTGTTCGACTGCCCCGACCGCGGGAGAAAAGGAGGGAAGAAGATGATACATTATTGCCTTCCATCACAGTGCACTGTGGTCGATGTTGATGTTAATTTTTATGTAGTTGTGTGTCTTGTTGCTTTTTTCGTATGGCAAATCAAATTCCTTGTATGTTTTTACATACTTGGCTAATAAATTAATTACATTAAATTAATTACAATTATGCAGACACTAAAAGGCCTGGTATATTCTTTACTGTGTAATAGAATTATATTTTAAGGTCAATGTATAAACAATCCCTTATGCATTCACACTACCAGTCTAAAGATTAAGAAAATACTTCTGGAATTAATCTCAGAGTTAATCTGTATTTCTGGAGTCGCGAGATTGCCAAGAAACAAAGCTTCCTCAACTGAACTCTGTCCAAAATTACAATTTTACCCTGGGTTAAAGACTGTATGCATTCACCTAATCTCCCCCCCCCCCCTCATGATTTTATACACCTGAATAAGATCATCTCTCCATCTCCTAAGCTTCCAGGAATAAAGTCCTAGCCTACCCAACCTCTCCCGACAGCTCAAGTCCTTGGAGTCCTGGCCCTCTATCCAGCTTAATGGCTTCTTTCCTTTATGAGGGTGACCAAATCTGAACTTAATGTTCTAGAGGGAAAGTAAAAGTCTCAGCCTGACACCAGTGAGAATATCTGGCCCTTCTGCCCATTGTGTTGGAGCTGGCAGGAGTGTGGTTGAAATGCAGCACAACCCCAACAGCAGAGTGGCTTTCTCTAGCCCCGATGACCTTGGCTCACATAACCTGCGCAACGCAGACCCACCAAGATGATCCCATTGTAACCATTAGTCAGCAGCGATCTAACCTCATCATTACAAACCCACAATGACCAGAAAATCAGACCATCTGACTGATATGTGAGCCTCCATGTTGGACAGGTTTAGCTGGAGGCAAGGGAAAATTACACTGCTGAGTTTATAATGACAGACGTTGCAAGAACATAGTTCCAATACCACCAAAAATGAAGAAACAGGCAGAGCAACTGTGACTTCAATCACATCTGGAATCCAACCGGATTAATAACCCACCGCAGCAAATAACACTTAACGTTCCACAAAAATGCCAGCCGGGCTCAGGAAGCAGTCGCTCCTCATCCCGTTTCAGGTTGTTTCAACCACCGTGCCAGCTGGTGAGGAGGCTGTGCTTGTAACCCTGCCAGGAATACCCTTCACGTTCCAGGAATGTTAATGGCAAGCAGGAACCCTGGAGACAGCAGGCAGGCTAAAGGCAGTTAGGAAAGTCCTGGGGAATGATGATTAACGAACGGCTGTTTAACAAGCAGTGTGGTTGTTGTTTTAACTGCATTATATATATACTTGTAAATGTGATAAAGACCATTGCTAAGTGGTTTTTGCATCACTTTGAAAACCATCCAGACGCTGCCCAAAGGAACCTGTGGTTTTGTTGGCACCAGGCAGCATCAGTCCCCCAGTAGTGCCGTGTTTCTGCTGTAAGGTCTTCGAGTTGGGACGTTAATGGTTTCTCGCTCCACGGATGCTGCCTGCGCTCCTGTGTGTTTCCAGCATTGTCTGTTCGTACTTCACATTTCCAATAGCTGCATTTTTTGAAGAAATGGGGAAAGAAGTCCGCTTCCAACGTTCCCAGTTATTTCTTGGTATCACACGGAGTGAACCATATTGGCTGGAGACTTGCTTCTGCGACGCTTGGGATCTCTGGAGGAAGATGAGATGGATCATTTATAAGGCTCTTCTGACTGAACATGCCTATGTCTGCTTCTACTTTACAAAGGGCCAATCGTTATTATGAGAACCTTCTTCCATTACCTGTTAACTTGTCCCTGCTGTTCATGGCTAGATGTGGGAGGGTACAGAGCTTTGATCTGATTAATTTGTTATGCGATCACTTAGTTCTGTCTGTCGCATGCTGTCTAGCTATTCAGCATGCACGTGGTGCAGTGTTGCAGCTTCATACTAGCACCTTATTTTCAGATGCATTTGCTGTGGCTTCCAGCATGTCCTTGGAAAAAAACTGCAGATGCTGGTTAAAATCGAAGGTAGACACAAAATGCTGGAGTAACTCAGCGGGTCAGGCAGCATCCCGAGAGAGAAGGAATGAGTGACGTTTCGGGTCGAGACCCTTCTTCACACTGAAGAAGGGTCTCGACCCGAAACGACACACTCATTCCTTCTCTCCCGAGATGGTGCCTGACCCGCTGAACTACTCCAGCATTTTGTGTCCACCTTCCAGAATGTCCTTCTGCGCTCCTCATTGTATCAGAGTTCATCAACTTGGCTTGATCGTAATGCTATAGGGAGGAATACGCCATGAGATTGATTGCAGGCCGTGATGGTGAACATTTGTGTATTCTCTGGAATTCAGGAGAATGAGATGTGATTTCATCAAAACTTACTAAGTCAAGTCAAGTTTATTTGTCACATACATATACAAGAAATGAAAGTGGCAACGCCTGCTAAACTACAAAACAGAATAGAAAAAAATTTTTTAACACAAAAATAAATTAATACAGTAAATTAAATTAGTCCCTGGTGATATGAGAGTTAACAGTCCTGATGGCCTGTGGGAAGAAACTCCGTCTCATCCTCTCTGTTTTCACAGCGTGAAAGCGGAGGCGTTTGCCTGACCGAAGCAGCTGGAACAGTCCGTTGCTGGGGTGGTAGGGGTCCCTCATAATGTTGCTGGCTCTGGATCTGCACCTCCTGATGTATAGGTCCTGCAGGGGGGCGAGTGTAGTTCCCATAGTGCGTTGAGCCAAACGCACTACTCTCCGCAGAGCCATCCTGTCCTGGGCAGAGCTATTCCCAAACCAGATTGTGATGTTTCCGGACAAGATGCTTTCTACAGCCCCAGAGTAGAAGCACTGAAGTTCTTTGGTTTGACAGGCTGGACGCAGGGAGGAGGCTGAGGAGTCCAGAACCAGGAGCCACGATCTCAGAATGTGAGGTGGGTCACAGTTATGAAGAGAAATTACTCGTCTCCAGGGGCGGTGATTATTTCAGATTCTCTACCCTGGGGGCCCGGCCCGGTTATTGTGGTAATTTAAAGCAGAGATTGATAGACTTCTGGATGGTTTAGGAAATCAAGGAATATGGGGTTCATGCAAGAAAATGGCTTCGAGTTAGATAACCCTAGTCTTGATGAATGTCAGAGCTGGCTTGAAGTTCTTATCCCTAAATCATATATTCTTTTTTTAAGGCAGTGCAATATCCTCCTAGTTGACTTAGGTATGTGAAATCATGAGGAGTCTTGATACTGCAGAAAACATTGCCCTATATTTGAGGTAAGCGAAACAAGAGGGCATAGATTTAGGATGAAGAGGAAGAGATTCAGAAGGAATCTGAGGGGGCTTTCTTCACCCAGATGGTGGTGAGTACTGGGAATACACTGCCTGAGGGAATGGTAGAAGCAGAGTCACTGACAGCATTTAGAGTCATACAGTGTGGAAACAGTACCTTTGGCCCAACTTGCCCACACCGATCAACCTGTCCCATCTACACTCTTCCCACCTGCCTGCATTTGGTCCATATCCTTCTACCTGCCTGAATGTTTCTTAAATATTGCAATAGTGCTTAAGAAATCCCTAGACGAGCACTTGAAATGCTAAGGCATAGAAGGGTAGGGGCCAAGTGCGAGGAGAATGGATTATTGCAGAAGGGTGGCCAGTGGTTGGCGTGGATACGGTGGGCTGAATGGTCCTTTTCCATGCTGTATCTCTCTGGCTCTATGACTTGAATCATGGTTGTGGGTCATCATGCTACAGATGTATCACAATGAGATTCCAACCGCCCTCTCGAATGGACATAAAGGTTCCCGCTGCAAAGTGTAAAAGATAACTTGTATTAATCCCTTCATCAACATCATTAACACAGGATGCTTGTGAGCATTACTAGTTCAGTACTGGAATGCAAGCACTGCAGATGAAACTAAAACAGAAAAGAGTTAATTTCTCTTTTTTTTTGGAAATAGCTGCTGCAGAAATACAATGCTCAGAGGTGCAGTAAATAAAGAGAAATGGTGTTTATTTTTCTGCTCTGATGCTTATGCTTCAGAACTTCCCCATGTTAAGGATCAATTCCCCTAAACTGTGAACTTATTACCAAGGCACTTGGGAATCGGAGGTGCCAGTGACTGACACGTTAGTGTGTGATGGTTAAATTAATCACATTATGAATAGAAAAAATTAGAAGCAGAGAAAGTGTAGGCTGCTTTGATTTACCACAACTCAATGGAGAGAAAATTTATAGCTGGCTTACTCATTGATGTAGAACTTGGTCAAACACCTCCCAGTTCTACCTGTCTAACCCAGCTCACAATAAGATCAAAGTGGATTATTTTTCTATATATATGGCAACTACTTAAAGTTTATGTCTCTGATTTCTTTTCCTACGCCGCCTCTCTTCCACTGTGCCCTCATCATCACTGGTCGCCATCCGCTACCCTATCAATTGACCTGAATTGCGTTGCAATGACAGCTCAGGAACCGGCCATTGTACGCACAGCCCTCCTCCCTGTTTGTAAGTGTTTCATATTGCAGTTAAGATGAAAAGAGTGCTTGTGAACAGCATAGTGGTACAGCGGTAGAGTTGCTGCCTTACAGCGCCGGAGACAGGGCCGTCTTAACGCATGGGCCTGATGGGCACTTGCCCGGGGGCCCACGAACATAGGGGCCCCATGCTGATCTGTGTATGTTAAGTGACTTGCAATAAATAAATACTACTTAAAAAATGTAGGTTCAATAAGTGCTTTTTTCGCAACATTTTCGGTCACTAAGTGCTTCTCACAGCGATCTGTAAGTGCTTTTCGCAACAATGTAGCACCCTAAGTCCATCGCTAAGTGCTTTTCGGTAAGTGCTTTTCGCCGGCACGACGGGGGGGGGGGGCTGGTAGGGAAAGGGGGGTGGGGAGAGTAACGGTAGGGGCCCCAGTACACTGCTTTGCCCGGGGGCCCATAATGCTGTAAAAACGGCCCTGGCCGGAGACCGGGGTTCGATCCTGACTACGGGCGATTTCTGTATGGAGTCTGTACATTCTCCCTGTGACCATGTGGGTTTATCCGGGAGCTACAATTTCTTCTCACATTAAAAAAAAACAGATTTATAGGCTAATTGGCTTCGGTAAAAAATTTAAATTGCCCCTAGTGTGTTAGTGTACGGGGATCGCTGGTCAACATGGACTAGGTGGGCCAAAGGGCCTATTTCCATGCCTTATCTCAAAACGAAACGAAACAAAGCTAAACTAAACTAAACTAAACTAAATTAAACTATACTAAACTAAACTAAACTAAACTAAACTGTTTGATCACAGAAGGCATCACACAGACAAATATGACATGGGAGCAGAATTAGGCCAATCAGCCCATCGAGTCTACGCCACCATTCAATCATGGCTGATCTATTTTTCCCTCTCAACTCTATTTTCCTGCCTTCTCTCCGTAACCTTTGACGCCGAAGGGAGTCTCACCTCCACCACAATGCCCATATCCGCACTCTCCATAAAGAGATCTTTCAGCTCTCCCATTTCTTCTCCCCACCTACACTCCTCCTCCCTATCCCACCACTCGGTGATACCACGGGCCCTCCAACCTCACCTCTACAACCGCTACCAGAGCTGATAATGGTGAAATGAAAGGGAATTTTGACACTGAGCTCACAAATGTCATCAGCCTCAGAAAATTGATTGAAAGGTTCACTTCTTGTTCCGATGGCAGCCGGAGTTAAGGGACGGTAGCGCAGCGGTAGAGTTGCTGCTTTACAGCGAATGCAGCGCCGGAGACTCAGGTTCAATCCTGACTACGGGTGCTGTACTGTAAGGAGTTTGTACGTTCTCCCCGTGACCTGCGTGGGTTTTCTCCGAGATCTTCGGTTTCCTCCCACACTCCAAAGACGTACAGGTATGTAGGTTAATTGGCTGGGTAAATGTAAAAAATTGTCCCTAGTGGGTGTAGGATAGTGTTAATGTGCGGGGATCGCTGGGCGGCACGGACTTGGAGGGCCGAAAAGGCCTGTTTCCGGCTGTATATATATGATATGATATGATAGTTCCCGGTGCTCACTGCAAATCTCAGAAACAAAAATCCGAGCTTTAGCTCCTGTGATCGTAATTGTGAAGGGAATGTGAACTCAATTTCTTGGAAGCAATATCAACAGAAACAAACTCAGAGGAATTTCTTTAAGTTCCACCTTTCTGGCTGATGGAATAATTTTCTTGATATGCCTTTTGCTTCATCGCCCCTTAATTATACAGTAGATTTGTGTGTGATATGTAATGTGTGATGGTTAACTTGCCCAAGTTATGTCTACACTTTTACAGCCTTTGCCTCATTGCCCTTAACACCTTTGGTCCAGTGCTCTCAGATCCAGCCTGGGTCTGTTATCCATGGAGCTGAGGAAACTGAGGGGAGTACCTAATCATGTTGAATAAAATTATGACGGGCACAAATAGGGCAGATAATAGGATACTTACAGGTGTTTAAAACTAGGTTTAGGATAAGAGGTGAATTTTAGAGGAGAACTGAGGAAGATTTATTTTCATGCAGAGAGAGATTGGAGTCTGGAACTTGTTGGTTGAGGAGCTGAAGGAGGCAAAGACCTGTAACATTTAAGAAGTATCTGGATGAACATTTGAACTGCAAATGCAAAGAAGGCGATAGACCACATACTGATAAATGGGACTAGTACAACTAGATACCTTAGTATAGTTAGTATAGACAAGATGGGCTGAAGGGCGTGCTTCCATGTCGTATGACCGTATCTCCCAAAGGCACCATGACGGTCTATTTCTAAGACTATGTTTCTATGTCCCTGTCTCTCAGACTCTATGATTCCAGGACTATGACTATCACTCTATCTCTGAGACTCTAAGATAAGACCATGACCCGAAGACTCCAAGACCAGGATTCTATTTAAAATTAATAGTTGATTGAGCTTTAACTGCCTCGTATTTCTACTGTTTTCTGCGTGCAATTCTTTTCCCTAGCTTCGCTCCTGAAAGACCGGGGTCCAGATTTTAACGGATGCCCCCAGTCCTAGCCTTGCCGACCAAGGGGAATGGTTCCTCTATCAATTCTGAAAAAGTTAATCTCTCCAGAGTTACAGTAGCATCACTGTCCCAAGACTTTAAAAAAAGAACAAATGTCCTATTGTGCTTCGAGTGAAAAATCACGCAGCAGATGGCAGTTCATGACGAGCTTGCCAACTCCGAAATGTATTCCTGGCTATTTCATCGTGACCTTTTGCAACTGACCCACCCTCACACTCACCCCATTGTTCACCCAAGCCCTCTCATCACCCAGTTGTACGCTTCATCACTGCCAGCCACAAGCCTTTGCCCCCACACCTCTATCAAATATTTTTATAAATAATAAACAGAAGACTTCAAAGAAAATGAAATATAAAAAAGCACGCCATTTCTTTCAATGCTCCTCTTGTGGCATCGCCAGTTTTTGCTCGCAGCAAGGCCCTGGGAATTAATCTTCATTTCCTGGAGAGTCCAGAACAAATTTGGACCATTGGCAGCATTCGTTCAAAGCTGCTGTGAGGCAGGGTTGCTAAATACAAGCTATACAACCAGACCAACATTTCTCTCTCTCGTCAGGAAAGGGCAGGCTGTGTGGCAAGTTCAATTCTAAAATCTCTATCAGGCAGACTGAAGATTAGTCTGCCGGCGGATGCTGCGGGCGCGGCTGCGACTCGTCTCCGGAGGCTCCGGCGCGGGCCGCGTGGATGTCGGAAGCCCGCAGGCCCCTGGGTGGGGGCCGACATCGGGAGCTCCGGCAACGGCAGCGGCAGCGGCAGCGTGTTCGCCCGCCCCGAATCGCGGGGCTTGGGTCGGCCCGCCACGGACCCTTCACCATCCGGCGCGGCCTGAAATAGGCCGTGGACCTTTCACCGCCCAGCGGGGGCTTCAATATCGGGAGCCCCGACCGCCCCGACGTGGCAACTCCAACAGCCTGACCGCGGGACAAGACGGCAGGGAAGAGAAAAAGACATTGTGGCCTTCCATCACAGTGAGGAGGGACTGGAGGAGACTCACTGTGATGGATGTTTCTTTTTGTTTGGTATTAGTTGTGATTGTATGTGTTATTGCATTTTTATTGATTAATCTTATTGGTCTTATTGTTCAACTGCGGGTAATGTTTCATTTTACTACACATTTATGTGTATGTAACAAATAAACGACTATTGACTATTGACTATTGATACAAACATGAATAAGAAGCAGGAAGACCACTTGGCCCATCAAGACAGCTCTGCCATTTAATAAGATCCTGGCTAATCAGGCTTGACCTCCACTCTACACTACTTACCATCCAAGGTATCATTTCACAGCCTTTTCGAGCAAGCCTCTATATTAGAGTGATGTGGACAAAGCATGTGTACATGGGGGGATTATCTTAAATGGGCCTGGTGTGACAAGTTGGGCTTGTTTATATGCTGTATATTACTATATGACGCTATACCTTTGCTTTAAAAACATTCAAAGAATTTGCACTGCCTTTTGAGGAAGCAATTTCTAAAAACTCACATTTCTTTTAAGTAAAAATAAATATTACATTCAAGTGCTCCTATCAGGAGGTGGGTAGGAAGCCACCTTTGGTTGTCTACTCCTGTGGGCTGAAGGAACATTATGAGTTTCTCAGTGCTGTGCAACAGAAGCAGATACTGCAAATGTTTAGCACCCTGCCCAGATTTATTCCTAATTTCAAAAAGATTAAACCCAAATGGGGCAGAAAACTATGAGGTAGCAGAGATCTAGAATTTAGGCTGGAAACTGAGAGTGAGTTCGACCACAACCTCCATGGACAATGCAGTCATGGATCTTGTGTGAGACTGTATTTAAGATGTAAAAAAATGTCAGGATTCAGTTGGACCTACGGGGAAAAAGGGTCCCTTTTCTCCCGAGATGCTGCCCGGCCCGCTGAGTTACTCCAGCACTGTGTGTATATCTGTGGACATAACAAGAGATAGGTTATAGCTTTAAGCTGAGAAGGGTAAAGTTTAAAGGAGACGTGCAGGGCCATTTTTATCCACAGAAGGGGGCGGGTGCCAGGAACACACAATGGAGGGTGGTTTTTGAGAGGTTTTTAGATGGGAACATGGATATGCAGGGGATGGAGGGCTATGGATCATGTGCAGGCAGATGAGATTAGTTAAACTTGGCATCATGCAGGCATTGTTGGCTCAAGGGCTTATTCCTGTGCTGCACTGTTCTCCGTTCTATTTTCTATGTTCTATGTTAATAAAATCTGGTTAACATACACCAACAGACCTGTGCGAATAAACATAACCCCCACAGACGAATACCGCATGTTGCATGCTGTGGTTGCTTTTTGTCGGACAATAATAAGATGGTAAGGTCGGCAAAACTCTTATGGAAAAGTCAGGAGGTGAATTTGCCAGTGAACACTAAAAGGGTTAAAGGGCGGAAAACTGTTCAACCCCTTTCACAATTGTGGGCACCTTTATTTAAAGTTGCACGGAGGACTGTCTAGGGAAATTATCTGGTCATTATCATGGTTGCTTGTGTGGGGGATTACTGTGCATAAACGAATTGCCATGTTTCCGACACTCCAGTGACCACACTTCAGAAAGTATTTAATTGAGTGAAACATTTGGGAAGTCCTGCAGTTGCGAAAGGTGTACAAGGTTCCCCTTTCTCTATTCAGGAAGGAACATATTCTGGTTTCTCTCACACTCCCTTCAAATCCTGTTTGGATAATTTACTGGCGAACTGGTTATCTGTTATGAAAGGTCAGTGTTTGTTTACCTTTACTATCTGCAACCAAAGCTTATAACTGAGGCATGTGAAAGGCTACGGTTTGGATTATTATTGTTTGAATGCAGCTACTGTTGGTCTGCAACAGAAACGGAACCTCATTAACAGACTGTATATGACTGACCTGAATTATGGCATTGCTTTCTAAGTGCGTTCAATGGGTCTCACTAGTCTTAGATTTAATGGAAGAGGAAATGCTTGCAGGTCAATGGTCTACTGTGTCTCATTACAGTTGTATGAACACCAGTAAATCAGCAGTGAAGTTTTGCTCCAATTTAACCAGATTGGTGCTACCTGATGTAAGTGGGTGAGATCAGCAGGGTCAGTGACTGCCTTTTGTGGTCCAATGGGACAGGCCCTTGCTGGAATAACACAAAAGCCGTTTAGACCTAAATGTGCAGGATCTGCACAGGGTTAGCAGGGCTATGTCCTGGTAGAGGTTGGTCTGCTACATTTGACCCCTCACTGTGTAAAGAATAAAGAGTAAAACAAAACCCCAAAAAAACAAACTGCTGGAGGAACTGAGCAGGTCAGGCAGCATCTGTGGAGGTAAATATACAGATGACATTTCAGATCAGGATCCTTCTTCAAAGAAGCAATAAAACAGGGCAGGGTGCCAAAGTGTTCCAGGTTCTGCTCCTGCTACATTTGAGGGGAATGATTGACACAGGGTGTCTCTGTGAGGTAAAGAGCCAGCAATGCCTCTGCCTCAAGGTTCCCCAATACAATCTAGCAATCCATCATTTACCACTCCAGAGGAAAGAAAGAGAGAGAGAGAGAGAAAGAGAAAAAGAGAAAGAGAGAAAGAGAGAAAGAAAGAGAAAAAGAAAGAGAGAGAGAAAGAAAGAGAACAAGAAAGAGAGAGAGAAAGAGAAAAAGAGAAAGAGAGAAAGAGAGAAAGAAAGAGAAAAAGAAAGAGAGAGAGAGAGAGAGAGAGAGAGAGAGAGAGAGAGAGAGAGAGAGAGAGAGAGAGAGAGAGAGAGAGAGAGAGGGAAAGACAAAAAGAGAGAGAAAGAGTGAAAGAAAGAAAGAGAGATAGAGAGAAAAAGAAAAAGAGAAAAAGAGAGAGAGAGAAAGAAAAATAGAGAAAGAGAGAAAACAAAAGGGAGAGAAAGGGAGAGAAAGAAAGGCGAAGAAGTGTGGGAATGTGAATGACTAAATAAGTACGAGCTGCTGAACCCACAAGGTCCTGATTCAGAGGTTATGTGCGAGTTTCTGAGCCGCAGCTGAGATGGCTGGAACTTCATCTGGGAGTCTCAGAAGAGTAGTATTCCCAGCATTGAGAATTACTCAAATTGAGAATTACTGTGTGTCTTTCTCTTCAGTCATGTTTCGTCATCCTTGTGTTGTCGAGGACCTGGGACATTTTCTGCTGCAGTGAAGGTCAAGGGAAGGTTTGACAGAGATGGTCACAAGAGTTCAATGGTTTGATTGAGCAGACATCGAGGAACTGTTCCCAGTGGCAGAAGGGCATTCGATGAGGGTGAGTGGAGCCGAGAACATGGATTTAAAGAGCAAAAGACGCAGGGGCAACTTGAGAAATCATTTAAACATAGTGATTGCAGTTGAGAAAGTTCTGAATGAAACGGGGCTGAAAGTAGATTCTTGTGGATAAATACCTGAGAGACGTCACCAGCCAGAGAAGGGATAAGGGGAAAGAGTAGGGATTTAGCTTTAATTGCATCACTTAATCGATAGAACCAACACAACATGGAATCAAATGGCCTCCTACTGAGCTGTAATTCTATGACTAATTATTTTGGGTTTGTGACTGCAGCTCTCACTTCACACCAGGCGAGACTACACATTAGCAGTAGGGATATGAGTAATATTAGATCATTGGATAGTGTCCAGGAAAAAGTGACCTTGATCAATGAAAACAAGCCCACATTAGCAAGCTGTTAGCAAGGCTGGTGTTTTATGACGAGCGTCCAAGAATTTTCCAAAAACAGAATGAAATTAATGTTGTGCCTTTTGCAAATACGATGGTCAGATTGTCCAATAGTGGCAGGAAAAGAAATGGTTATATATTTTCAAGGATTTCCTGGCTCTCCGCTTTATCGAATGTCACCCCTTCTCTAAGGGTCTCGACCCGAAACATCACCCACTCCTTCTCTCCTGAGATGCTGCCTGACCCGCTGAGTTACTCCAGCATTTTGTCATATCTTCGATTTGAACCAGCATCTGCAGTTATTTTCCTACACCCCTTCTATAATTCCTCATTATGTATTTCTTAAAGTTGCAGTTTAGAGAGATAATCGTTCTGCATTTGACAAAGAGATTGGGTTCGTTGTCAATGCACATGCAGGATAAAGTCTCAAGGGCATTGTGTAAAATGCTTTGCAAAAAAGAATGGATCGACTGGGCTTATATTCACTGGAATTTAGAAGGGTGAGAGGAGATTTTGTTGAAACATATACTGTAAAATTCTTAAGGGATTGGACAGGCTAAATGCAGGAAAAATGGTCCCAATGTTGGGGAGTCCAGAACAAGGGCTCACAGTTTAAGAATAAGGGGGAGGCCATTTAGGACTGAGATGAGGAAAAACTTTTTCACCCAGAGAGTTGTGAATCTGTGGAATTCTCTGCCACAGAAGGCAGTGGAGGCTAATTCACTGAATGTTTTCAAGAGAGTTAGATATAGCTCTTAGGGCTAACAGAATCAAGGGATATGGGGAGAAAGCAGGAATGGGATACTGATTTTGGATGATCAACCATGACCTCATTGAATAGTGGTGCTGGCTTGCAGAGCTGAATGGCCAACTCCTGCACCTATTTTCTATGTTTCCATCTGTATGAAGAACACAAGTGAGAGGGTTATCAGCCTGGGATGTCCTCACCAGAAGGGACAATTATTTGAGGGCAGACTTCATCCATGTATCTGGATGGACTTGGTAGCATCACCAACTGATCCTGAAGGACTTGTTTGGGATGGCGAGTGGTAGAGTGAACCAAAATAAGTAATAAACCAACTTATGGTTGCTTTCCTCAGTCTACCTGTTGAAGATGCATCTGCTCCAGATGAGAGTAACCCCTGCAAAGTGCATACACTGATAATGCCCTGTCCATCCATCAGCAAAGCAAAGGGAGGTGTTACCGACAATGCAATTGAGTGCAAATCGCTTGCCAGTATATCAGACCTCTACCTCAAAACACTGGCCTCACAGTACCAGACACCCTGGGTCAATCCTGACCTCAGGTGGTGTCTGTGTGGAGTTTGGATGTTCTCCCAGTGACTGTGCAAAATCATGTGTTCCGTGTACAAATTCAGTGTACAAAATCATGAGAGGAATCGATCAGGTAGATGCACAGAGTCGCTTGCCCAGAGTAGGGGAATCAAGGACCATAAATTCAAGGTGAAGGGGAATAGATTTAATCGGAATCCGAGGGGTAACTTTTTCACACAAAGGGTGGTGGGTGTATGGAACAAGTTGCCAGAGGAGATAGTTGAGGCTGGGCCTATCCCATTCTTTAAGAAACAGTTAGATAGGTACATGAATAGGACAGGTTTGGAGGGATATGGACCAAGGCCAGGCAAGTGGGACTAGTGTAGCTGAGACGTGTTGGCCGGTGTGGGCAAGTTGGGCCGAAGGGCCTCTTTCCACACTGTATCACTCTATGCTCTATGATTCTATGTATGGGTTTCATCCCTCCTCCCAAAGACATGCAGATCGGTATGTTAATTGATTAGTTGGCCAATTAACTTTCCCATAACGTGTAGCACAGTGTGTGTGGAGGTGATGAGAACATGGGATTTAATATGGGAATTGGATACTGACGATCAGCATGGACTAGGTGGGCCAATGGGTCTGTTTGATGCTATATCACTCTGTGACTGTGACTTGTGCCTTTCGAAAACGTAAAAACTGAGATTGCTGGTTAAAGATTATTTTTCATTAATTCATGATGTGTGGGCATTGCTGGCAAGGCCAGTACTTGTTCTCCATTCAGAACTGCTCTTCAGAAGGTGGAGGTGAGCTGCCTTCTTGAATTGCTGTAGTCCTTCTGGTGAAGGTACTTCCACCTTACTGTGTCCCAGGATTTAAACCCAGGGACGGTAACCAGAAGTGACGTATTTCTAATTCTGGTTTGTGTGTGTGTCTGGAGTGGAATGAACCAAGGTGGAGATGGAGTTAAGATATACTGGGTATAAGTTTGAGGGGTGAATTACCTATTCTGATTCCAAGGTTCTCAACTCCTTCTGGTCACAGTGGCACAGTGGCACAGCGGCACAGTTGCTTTATTGCAATTCTAGGAACCCGGGTTCGATCCTGACTATGGGTGCTGCCTGTACGGAGTTTGCACGTTCTCCCCGTGACCTGCGTCGGTTTTCTCTGGGCGCTCCGGTTTCCTCCCACACTCCAAAGTCATGCTTCTGTAAATTGTAAATTGTCCCTCGCGAGTGTAGGATAGTGTTAGTGCGCCGGATCGCTGGTCGGCACAGGCTCGGTGGACCGAAGGGCCTGTTTCCACGTTGTATCTTTGAACTAAACTAAAACTTAACCAAACCTCAAGCAAAACCCCATACCCTTGGTTGATAGGCAGGGAAAAGCCAGAAGGAATTGTGTCCCAGTACAACTTAGTTTACAATCCCTCAGACAGAGATATGTTTTTCTCCACCCACTACCATCCCATGGTAAGGCCGGCTGCCAGAACTCTCATGTCTTGGATTCTTGACAGAAATGCTTTGCTTAGAAACTGGATCAATAGCTCCATATCTGAGTTAACCACTCAAATTCAATTTCTACAAGAATTAAAATGCAAAGGAAAATCAGAGACATATTTCAAGTTGCATAAAGTCTGGATACATAAATGCTGCAATTAAAATGAGAGGTACTGTGAAGTCTGAGCAGGTCAGGCAGCATCTCCATGTTGACAAAAGGACTTTGGGGGCAGCATGGTGGCTCAGCGGTAGAGTTGCTGCCTTTCAGCGCCAGAGACCCGGGTTTGACCCAGTGACTGCGTGGGTTTTCTCCAGGTGCTCTGGTTCCCTCCCACACTCCAAAGAAGTACAGGGTTTGTAGGTTAATTGGCTTTAGTAAAATTGGAAATTGTCCCTAGTGCGCAGGATAGTGCTAGTGTATCGCTGGTCAGCAAGGACTCAGTGGGCCGAAGGGCCAGTTTCTGCGCGGTATCTCCAAGGTCTAAAAGTCTAAAGTTTTTGGTCGGAAACCCGGGAAGGTTTCCTAGGGAAGGGAAGAAGGGAAGTAGAGAGAATTCAGGGAATTATAAGCTGGTGAGCCTCAGGTAAGTGGTTGGGGTAAGCCATTGGAGAGGGTTCTTCAGGATAGGATTTACTACCATTCTAAAGAGAATGGGTCGATTAGGAACAGTCAGCATGGCTTTGTACGTGGCAGGTCATGTCTTATTAACGATCGAGTTTTAGAGTAGGTTACGTAAATGATCGAGGAGAATAGAGTGGTGGGTGTTCTCGACATGGATTTTAGTAAGGCATTTGATAAAGTCCCCATGGTAAACCTTTGCAGGAGATTAAGATACATGAGATTCATCGTGACTTTGTCATATGGATTCAGAGCTGGCTTACTGATAGAAGACACAAGGTTGTGATGGAAGACAATTTTCAAGCTGGAGGTCTGTGACCAGTGGAGTTCCACAAGGATCTGTGCTGGGACCTCTGCTGTTTGTGATATGAGGACGGGTTCGTTCGTAAATTTGCAGATGGCACCAAGTTTGCTGGGGTTGCGGACTGAGAGGAAGGCTGTCAAAATGTACAGCGAGACAGAGATCAGCTACTTAGTTTAGTTTTGTGATACAGCGCAGAACCAGGCCCTTCAGCCCACCAAGTCCACATCGACCAGCGATCCCCACACATTAACACTATCCTACACACTAGAAACAATTTACACTTATACCAAGCCAATTTACCCACATACCTGCACGACTTTGCAGTGGGAGGAAACCGAAGATCTTGGAGAATACCCACGTGGTTCAAACTCCACACAGACAGCAACGGTAGTCGGCATCGAACCCGAGCCCACCGCTGCGCCACCGTGCCGCTACTGATGTGGACGGGGAAATAGCAGATGGAGCTTAGTTTGAGCAAGGAGAGAGAGAGCAAGTGTGAAGTGTTGCTATTTGGGAGGTGGAATGAAAGAGGAAATTATACAATTAAACCATGTTGGTCAAGACACGCCCCAATTTATCTAAGTATCCTCGCCGACCAATGATCGCCCAGTGCATTAGCACTATCCTGCACACGAGGGACAATTGACAAGATAAGGAAAAGAGTTAGCTTGATGTAGAAACAAGCAAAAGTTAAGGAGCAGCTTCACTAGTAATGTGCATGTCAACAATGTCTATTATATACTCACCAGCTAATTACTGCACATCATTATGGCCAGATGCAAGCACATCAACGTCCAGCTCAGCAGTGTTCTCTCATGCTTCACGTCCATACCAACAACTTGGCTGCCTGTGTTGGCAAAGGCCACTGTCCCATCCATAAACTGTGAGTATGCAGCCCTCCCCGAAGCCCAGCAAATTGAATTAACCCATTCCTCTTCACCAGGAACACACCAACCTTCCCGCCAGTATCAGAAGTCTCATGAAGTAGATGCTGAAAGCTTCCAAACCAAGGGGTTCGACACAGATCTCCCACACGGGTTATGATCATCTCTAAGTCACAACTGTCCATATTGTGGCTGATGTGGAATTTTTCTACATGTCGAAATGGACAACTTCAGTTTGTGATAGAGGGAATCAAGATTTACAAGGCACAACGACTGAATAAACAGTCCACAAACATCGCATCAGAGCAATAGATTTTGTCCCCTCACCCCCTGCTAAATGCCTTCAACATCTAACTGAAATGAAGTTTCTGCTCTCTCTCTCTCTCTCTCTCCCTCTTTCTTTTTCTCTCTTTCCCCTTTGTGCGTCCACTCTTGTTCCTCTTCCGATCTCCTGAATGAATCCCAGTCCGAAGAAGGTCTTGACCCGAAATCTATTCCTTTTTTCCCCAGATGCTGCCTGACCTGCTGAGTTGCTTCAGAATTTTGTGTCTATCTTCTGAAATGATTAGTTGTTTCTGTAGTTATAGCAGGTAGCCATAACAAATATAGATAGAGAGAGAGAGGGAGAGAGAGAGAGAGAGAGAGAGAGAGAGAGAGAGAGAGAGAGAGAGAGAGAGAGAGAGAGAGAGAGAGAGAGAGAGAGAGAGAGAGAGAGAGAGAGAGAGAGAGAGAGAGAGAGAGAGAGAGAGAGAGAGAGAGAGAGAGAGAGAGAGAGAGAGAGAGAGAGAGAGAGAGAGAGAGAGAGAGAGAGAGAGAGAGAGAGAGAGAGAGAGAGAGAGAGAGAGAGAGAGAGAGAGAGAGAGAGAGAGAGAGAGAGGAGAGAGAGAGAGAGAGAGAGGATGATAGCAGAGTGAGAAAAAGAGAAAGAGAGGGAAATGGAGATGGGAGTGGACCAAGAAAGGAACAGAGAGAGAGAAAAAATGACAATGATAGAGAGAGACCAGAGAGAAGAGAATGAGAGAGAGTGAGAAGAATTAATGTCTGCCATTTACTCATAACTGTTTCAAGTGAACAGAAATATAATTCCTTCACCCTACACAATGGAGGAGCTCAATGAAATAGCACAGACACGTTCATGTATCTGGTGCTGCTAAACCTCATGGATACAATGAGTGGAGATTATACTTTGGTAACCAAGCTGTCTCTGCAGTAACTGGCTCCCTCGATGGACTTTACACACGGTAAAAATTATCCCAACTTTAGTAACACTGTGGTTCAGCTATCTTTAAAGACGTGTGGCTGGAGACTGGTGCCTGTTGAACCCACACAGTGTAGTTAACCCTTTGTGTTCCTACTGGGGCAGTGATACATGTTATTGTGGAAAATGGCTGCCCTCTTAATTGTGTGATGCCTTCCTTGCCCAATCTATAAACAGCGTTCTTGCTCAGGGAACAAAGCCGTCACTGCGACCCTGTCAAGGCTCTCATGATTTTACGTACCTCAATTAAATCTCTCCTCAGTCTTCTCATTTTGAAAGGCATGCCGGTGTGTAGGCTAATCGGCTTGGTAAAATTGTAAATTGTCCCTAGTGTGTAGGATTATGTTAGTGAGTGGGGATCGCTGGACGGCGCAGACTCAGTGGGCCGAAGGACCTGTTTCCACGCTGTATCTCTAAACTAAACTAAACTAAAAAAAGTAACCAACACTACCACACACACAGGCAAACACACACACACAGGCAAACACACAGATACAGGCATGCATATACATACATGCATATCCATACACACACATGCAGATATACACAAATGCACACACACACAGACACCCACACACACACACACACACACACACACACACACACACACACACACACATACACACACACACACACACACACAGGCATGCATATGCATACATGCATATCCATACACACACATGCAGATACACACAAATGCACACACACACACACACACACACACAGACACATACACACACACTCTCTCACACACACACACACACACACACACACACACACACACACACACACACACACACACACACACACACACACACACACACACACACACACACACACACACACACACACACACACACACACACACACACACACACACACACACACACACACACACACACAGATTTCTGACAAGCTTTGGTTTGTAGAGACCCTTACTGACCCTACTGACCCTTGGAGTGAAAAGAAGACATCATCTACCTCCCTTTTAATCCATTAACCAATTACGTTGAATTTGTGGCCTTTGGCTTTTAACCCCTCTGCTAAAGCACATTGGTTTGTTTTCACATTCAGCTGATAGTTGTTGGATGTGATCTGGGATTGATTAATATTGAGTTTGACATAACTACATATAGTGTAGTTGAACAGTGACATATTTGCGCTTCTGTGTGCAAATCTTCACGAAAGATTGTTCACAAAAGGTGAATGACCATCTGGACAAATGGACACAGACCCATCTACCCATGGAATTCAATGCAGACTTGGAAACTTTAGCCAAAACTTTTATTTGCTTGGCTTGGAATGCAGAACAGTCAACTGCAGAGATTTGCAGATGTCGCAATAACTGGGATTAAAATTATCCTCTCTACAAATAAACAAAAATGAAAACACCATTGGGGGGAAGGGTTTTGAAAGCAGTTCGAAAAATGATAATGGTCCAACAGCAATAGATTACAAACTCTGGAAACAATGGCTTGCATTTTCACAACAACCCAAATCGCTTTATGTGAAATGAAATGTTCTTGCTGAGTATTTATCATAATTGAGGAAATACACTGGGTAATTTGCATGTTGCAATCTCCCACAAACAGCTTTGAGGAAAGATTTGGGCTGCTTTAGATTGTCAAGGGGAGACTTTACAGAAGTGTATAGTATGATGAGGTGTTTAAATAGTAAGGACCCATCTGCTTTAGCAGAGGGGTTAAAGGCCAAAGGCCACAAATTCAACGTAATTGGTAAATGGATTAAAAGGGAGATAGATGATGTCTTCTTTTCACTCCAAGGGTCAGTAGAGGTCTCTATGCGTCTGAAATTCACTGTATGAAAGGGTAAATCACTCATTGCATTGGTACAATACTTGGTCAGAGGTGCCGTGACTTGCAGGACTGTGAACTCAGTTCTGGAGGGTTGGATTAAGCTGGGGAGATCTTTTGTGACTGATACTTATAGGGACAGGCTGAATCCTTCTCTCGTAAATATTGTTTCAGACTTTTTCTCAGTCAGAGGTCATTGTTTGGAATCACAACAGGGTAGACAGTGATAGGTGGGCCGAGCTAGGAGTTTCTACTTAAAGCAAGACTCGTAGCAAGACTCCTACATTGTTTTTTTCATTGAGGCTACATGTGAATGTGGCTTTCAAAGTATGTGATTTGGTTGCCAAAGTTTAACTCCCCTTCTCATTCTCTTACTGGTCTTTCTGTCCTGGGCCTCCTCCATTGTCAGAGTGAGGCCACATGCAAATTGGAGGTGGAATAGCACGTCATATTTCGCTTGGGCTACTTACAACCCAGCGGTATTAATGTTGATTTCTCTAATTAAAAATAACCCTTGCATTCCCTGCCTTTCCATCCATCCCCCACCCTAGTCATCCTGCTAGTTCATCTGTTTGCTTCCATATATCCCTTCATTATCATCTCTTCCACAGCCAACAATGGCCCTGGCTCATTGTAATGTTCTGAGCACAAACATCCATTGTCAATGCTGCTTTAATAGATTATAGGACAACGTGATCTCAAATAGGGTATTGGGTATTGGTGAGCGCCTGTAAGGTTTGTAAATACGAGGAGCTGCCTGCAGTGAAGATATTTAATTCAGTCTTTCAGATCAGTTCACAACGTAAAAGGTGTTAGGGATAATAACGGAAGCCAGAGTATGGACAGGGAGGGGTAGTGCTCATGGTTTTGTTTTCCCATGGGAAAACTGGGATAACTATTTGAATTTATGCAATTATGTCTTTAGTTCTGAATAAGCCCTTGTCTGGTTAAGGCAGAAAATAAACCGCAGCTTCATTTAGAGAAAAGAAATTCAGTAACCATTTTCAGTTAACTCAATTGCTTGAAACCATGATTAAATCAGATAGGGCTACGGTATATATAGCAATTGAGTGTATCACATTGACTGAAGACTGTTGATACCAAAGTGTAATGGTTCAAATCGTATGAGTGATCTGAGAAGGGAGTGGTGGATGTTTTGGGGCCTATAAGAATTATTCCTTGGTCAAACACCTCCTCACAGTTGGAGCATCAAAGTTCTCTCCAGACTAGCCTGGGACTCCTAGAGTCATAGAATCATAATGTCATACAGTGTGGCAACAGGCTCTTTGGCCCAACTTGCCCACACCAGCCAAAATGTCCCATCTACACTACTTCCACTTGCTTGCGTTTGGTCCATATCCCTCTAAACCTATCCTGTCCATGTACCTGTCTAATTGCTTCTTAAATATTGAGATAGTCCCTGCCTCAACTACCTCTTCCGGCAGCTTGTTCCATACACCCACCACCCTTTGCATGAAAAAGTTACCCCTCAGATTCCTATAAAATCTTTTCCCCTTCGCCTTAAACCTATGCCCTCTGGTTCTCGATTCCCCCACTCTGGGCAAGAGACTCTGTGTGTCCACCCGATCTATTCTTCTCATGAGTCGCAGCCTGCACAATCTCTCCTTATAGCTACAGTTTCACACAATCTAAGAGGTAGGAGGGTACAGGCCAAGTGCTGGAAGGCGGGAGTAATACAGGTGAGTGCCCACTGGTCGGCATTCACATGGTGGGCTGAATGGCCTGTTTCCATGACCGCCTGAACCAGTGCAATTGGCTGAGGGGAAGCCTGTTGCAATAAACAGCAAAGCAACGGAGTGAGTGGTCGGTGGGAGAGTTTGCAATCAACGTTGGGAGACAAGTGTCCAAAAGATGAAGCAACTTTCCAAACTATTTGTAGGGTAAATAGGGCGCATCCCAGCCAATCACCTGACAGATGGTTCTGGTCAAGGAACATCCAAAAAAAGAAAATGATCAGACTCCCGTCCAGGGACCAATAACAGATCTGTGCTGCAGCCAGGGGTCAGCTCAGCAAGGTCTCCCACACACACCGTGGCGCCCCACACAGAAGGCTCTGTGAGAACGCGAACAGCACTAATGACTTGTTGTAGGTTGCGTTGTTTACACTTCAGGAAGCCAGCTGATCGTAAGCTGCTTCATGGACCTTTGCCACGTAATCTGCTTACCCGATTATTCATGTCCACCTGCAGGTCAAAAATAAATTGACCCTGCGTCTAGTGAGAATAGTGACACTGTTTCCATGAACTAATCCAACCTCAGTGTGGGGCTGCTTTCCTCCTTGTCTTCACATAAAAATTAACAAGTATGTTTATAATATCAAAGAAGCGTAACAGCGGTTTGGTGGTCTCTGACTGCAACAGAAGTTCCACATTTACTGAAATATAGAATAGTACAGCCCACGATGTCTGTCTGCCAAATAAGTTTCCCAATTAAACTAATCCCTTCAATCTGCACATGGTCCATATCCCTCCATTACCTGCATCTCCATAACGAACCGCCTTATAGCTTTGATCAGTTTGACCTGATTATCTAGTGGCCTGCTGAGGAGTCTGTCTGTCCAACCAGGTTTCTCTGTCTCTCCACTAACTGCATCTGATCTCCTTTTCCCCTCTGCCCACTTTGTGTGTGTGTGGGGGGGGGGGGGAGGGGAGGAGAAGATCCCAGTTGGTTCCAAGGCATGTCTCAGGGATGTGCTTCTGAAGAAACCCAATCTGAAGAAGGGTTCCGACCCAAAACGTTGTCTGTTCCTTTTCTCCAGAGATGCTGCCTGACCAGCTGAGTTGCTCCAGCACTTTGTGTCCATCTTCCATGTAAGTCAGCATCGGCAGTTCATTGCTAGACATGTGTTTTTCCGGACACTGGCCCAAAGAGGGCGGAGTAAGGGGGAACGTCGAAACAAGGAACTGCAGTTGCTGGTTTTCAAAAGACAGAGTGCTGGAGTAGCTCAACATGTCAGGGAGCATCTCAGGGTGCACATGTATTGGTGATGTTTCAGGTATGGAGCCTTCTTCAATCTGACTGATTCTCACTGACACAATTCTCACTGACCCGAAACGTCGCATAGTTCAGTCTGAAGAAGGGTCCTTACCCGAAATGCCACCAATACGTGTTCTCCTGAGATGCTAGCTGACCTGCTGAGCTACTCCAGCACCCTGTGTCTGTAGTAAGGGGGAACATTTGATGGAGGGAGATCAGAGGGACTTCTGCTTCTCCTCACTGAATTAAACTGCTACCAAGCTGTTTCATTTATCCCCCGAAGATCCCCTTTACCTGCTGGGTTCCTGAAAGACGGGGAAAATCTGGTAGTTCACAATTAAACCCGCACGCAACATTAAATGAGACACTTGGTGCCAGTAATGGTTTATTATTGTCAAGTGTACCAAGGTACAGTGAATAACTTTGCTTGTTGTGCCATCCAGGTAACTCATCCATACATGAGTATATCAGAGAGTGCAAAAGAGAATAAATGCAGAGGGCAGGATATAGAGAACGTGCAGGTTAAAAAAAGTACAAGGGCCACAATGAGAGGTGGAATAGAAGATTGGCAATTCACCCTTTGCAAATGCCAGGTGTGGTAACAGCAGGGAAGTAGCCGTTCCTGATTTTGGTGGTAGATGCATTCGAGCTTTTGTATCTTCTGCCAAACAGAGTGGGGAGACAAGGATATGACCAGGGCCTGTGTGGCCCTTGCTCACCAATGTAATCGCCAAGGAATGACTAGGAATGAACTGCAAATGCTGGTTTAAATCGAATATAGACGCAAAATGCTGGTGTAATTCAGCAAGTCAGGCAGCATCTCTGGAGAGAAAGAATAGGTGGCGTTTCGGGTCAGAACCCTTCTTCAGACTAAAAATGGAGGTGGGGAGGGGGGGGAAGGGGAAATACTATTAATATAAACAATATTCCCCCCCCCACCATCCCCCACCTCTACTTTCAGTCTGAGGAAGGGTCTGCCCCAAATCATCACCTATTCTTTTTCTTCAGAGAGGCTGCCCGACCCGATGAGTTACTCCAGTATTTGGTGTCTCTTGTGTGCTTCCTCTTCCACCTCTGGTAGAGGAGACAATGGACAGGTTGGGGCTTTGGGCTCTTTTAAAATACTGTCCTGATCCCACCCCACCCATCCTCTACATTTGCTAGATTCACTATATTAAAAGGCTAAAATTGTCCAAAACACTGTGTACTCCCACCTTCCCTGGAGAGATGTTGTTTTTGGACATCACTGAAGCGGAACCATCTGTCAGGTGACTCGCTGGGACTCGCCTGTTGTGCCCTGCACGTTGTTGGGAAAGCTGCTTGTCTGACTGGATGCTAATGTTCCGAGCATTGACAGTAAAGTCCCCAATGAGCAATCATTCCACCCTCAGCCAGTTTCACTAGTTTTCAGGGTCATAGAGTTATACAGAAGGGAAACAGGCCATTCAGCCCACCATGTCCACACTGACCAGTGGCCAATGCTCTGTATTAATCCCATCTTCCTGCGTTTTCAGTTCAGGTTCCTCATTCTCTTGTCAAAGCTTTGGACGTAGAGTGCAGAATTAGGTGGTGCTCTGTTAATATATTTCTATTTGATGGGTAACATTGTACTGCACAAAGTAGAGACGAAAGTGGCTATTAAGAGACTTTTGGATATGCACATGGATATAGAAACATAGAAACATAGAAAATAGGTGCAGGAGTAGGCCATTTGGCCCTTCGAGCCTGCACCGCCATTCAATATGATCATGGCTGATCATCCAGCTCAGTAACCTGTACCTGCCTTCTCTCCATACCCCCTGATCCCTTTAGCCACAAGGGCTACATCTAACTCCCTCTTAAATATAGCCAATGAACTGGCCTCAAGTACCTTCTGTGGCAGAGAATTCCACAGACTCACCACTCTCTGTGTGAAGAAATGTTTTCTCATCTCGGTCCTAAAAGACTTCCCCCTTATCCTTAAGCTGTGACCCCTGGTTCTGGACTTCCCCAACATCGGGAACAATCTTCTCGCATCTAGCCTCTCCAACTCCTTAAGAATTTTATATGTTTCAATAAGATCCCCCCTCAGTCTTCTAAATTCCAGCGAGTATAAGCCCAGTCTATCCAGTCTTTCTTCATATGCAGTGAATATACAGGGATATGGATTACGTGCATCGAGGGATATGGATTATGTGCAGGCAGTTAAGAGTCAGTCTTGGCATCATGTTCGGCACGGATATTGTGGGCCGAATGGCCTGTTCCCGTGCTGTACTGTTCTATGTTCTATGTTCTAAGTAAGGCTGGGTACTTCACAGAATGCTCTTTAACGTGAAGAAGAGAGATATCTGCTCCTTTATGTTGGTCCTTTCGTTGTCCAAGACCCCACATAGAACAGTGCACCGAAAAGTCCATGTAAGTCACTGAGTCATGGACAACCTTTCATCGGTAGGTCAGGAATGTGCGCAGAGCAGCTCACAATGTGACATCAATCTTACATCGTGATTATAAGAAAGTAACTGCAGATGCTGGTACAATTCGATGTATTCACAAAATGCTGGAGTAACTCAGCAGGTCAGGCAGCATCTCAGGAGAGAAGGAATGGGTGACGTTTCGGGTCGAGACCCTTCTTCAGACTGAAGAAGGGTCTCGACCCGAAACGTCACCCATTCCTTCTCTCCCGAGATGCTGCCTGACCTGCTGAGTTACTCCAGCATTTTGTGAATAAATCGATTACATCGTGATTATATCTGCATCAGCAATAGATTTATGGTTGTGCACCAACGGTGGCTGGATCTTCGGTCCGCCCGTCATGATTATAGTGACCCAAATTTTATTTTAAAAATTGGCATCAATTGGACAACCTGTGCCCTGGAGCTGAATTGCAGCTGTTGTAATTGCAGCTCAGTGAAAAACTGCGCACTAATTAAATTATACAATAGTACGACTCTCCACCACATCCTTTATCACAGCGACAGGGTGCGGCAGGGGAGAAGGGGGCGGACTGGCCGTTGCCAGAGCCCAAACCTCTTTTCCCAACAAACAAAGTTAAGGATTGTCGCTTGCCTTGAAGAAAGGATCCTTTTACGAAGGATCACTGGAATCTACAACGTCAGAGGAAACCATTGCAATGTATTGGAACCATTCCAATGCTTAAAATATACCAGGGTCATTTTTGTCTCATATTCGTCAATCCCTTTCTCCAACAACCATCTGACCAATTTCCTCTTGAACTCACTGAGACTGTGGGGAGATTTTTAACCAAACCCTCTCATGCGGTTGTCTATCCCTTTGTGATTAAGTTGAACACTCTAGGAGTTAAGGATTAATCTCCTGCACTCATCAACCACATTAGGAATACCTCAAAAATTTCAATCCTATTCCAATATTTTATGAATTATTAAATAAAAAATAATTACAAATAATAACATTTGAAATAATTTGAGAAAGTTCACTGATCTGAAATATTAACTGTCTCCACAGGTGCTACCCGACTGTGGAATATCTTCAGCAGTTTGACTAAATATACCAATACCCTGTCCTTCACAGATGTTCTCCTCCCTTGAAATCGGTGAAAAATATTCTCAGCACTAGGCCGGAGTTGGTGCAGGATGTAAGGGGTGGGGAATTTTGACAGCCTCCCACGCCCAAACTGGATTACATGGGCGAAATGGCTCCTCCACATTCATGGGAAATCCTAGTGTGGTTTTACAATTCTGTTTTAATGGGGTTTTAGAGGGATATGGGTCAAAGGTAGGGAGATGGGACCAACGTATCATGGATGAGTTGGGCCAAAGGGCCTGTTTCTGTGTCATGACTCTATGACTCGACAGGAAAATGCCAGCAGTTGTCAGAATAACAACCTTACAAAAATTCCTTATTAAATTTAAGCCATTAGTTTAAAAAAAAAATTAAATAAAAAACCCAATTTATAAAAACTCAATTTCCCCTTAATGTGCTTGTATTGGCTATTCTTTAACTACTCAGTCTGCCCCAGCTTCTACCTTTTTCCAGGAATGATCTTTAAAAGCTTCCCTATAAGTAAGGCTTCTCAGTAGTTACCTGGTGGGTCCTTACAATATTTTTAGCTAGGTTTTTTACATTGCTGTTTTGCCAACCTTCAAGCACCTCGACATTATCTAGAGAGCTCGCAAAGATTATGGAAGATCAGAAATTAATCACTTATACATTAATACGTTTTGTAGGTCCCTGGGTGTCAGAAACATTTTGAAGCCACTTAAAGGTTTCACAACTGACAAAGCCCTCCTCTCAGTTTTGCTGGCTGTGAAAACCTCTTGGTGTCCTGAGGTGATGTGGTGTCTCCATGTCTGACGTATGGTGGAGCCATCATCCAAGTGACTACAGGCCTGGAGGAGTTTGTGTTTGAGTTTAGTTTATTGTCATGTGCACCGAGGTCCAGAGAAAAGCTTTTGTTACGTGCTACCCAGTCTAGCTTAGTTAGAAAGACTGTACAGGATTACGATCGAACCATCCACAGTGTACAAATACATGATAAAGGGAATAACGTGAATAACGTTTAGTGCATGATAATGTCCAGTAAAGTCCGATCAAAGACAGTCCAAGGATCTCCAATGAGGTAGATAGTAGCTCAGGGCTGCTCGCCAGCTGTTGGAAGGGTGGTTCAGTTGCCTGATAACAGCTGGGGAAAAACCGTCTTTGAGTCTGGAGGTGTGCGTTTTCACACTTCTATACCTCTTGCCTGATGCGAGAGGGGAGAAGAGGGAGTGGCCAGGGTGCGACTCATCCTTGATTATGCTGGTGGCCTTGCTGAGCCAACATGAGGTGTAAATGGAGTCAATGGAAGGGAAGTTGGTTTGTGTGATGGTCTGGGCCGTGTCCATAATTCTCTGCAATTTCTTGCGGATGTGCAGGGCCCAGAGTGGTGGGCTTCTGCACTTCTCCTAGGGCAGGGGCTGTGATGTTGAGAGACAGGTCTGATCCAGCACAATCTAATACATTGAACAAATATGTATGTACAATAAGAACAATCCATAAAGCTGGCAGTCAGTAGTCATGAATGTGGATGTTCACTGAGTGAGATAAACAACTGAAGAAGGGTCTCGACCCGAAACGTCACCCATTCCTTCTCTCCTGAGATGCTGCCTGACCCGCTGAGTTACTCCAGCATTTTGTGAATAAATACCTTCGATTTGTACCAGCATCTGCAGTTATTTTCTTAAACAACTGAAGAGATGATTTTCAAAGACTGGATGGTCTTTTACTGTTCTGTCTACCTTTTGTTTAAAGTTACTTATCAAGCTAAGTAACAGTTACCAAAGACAGTGATTTAAAGAGCCGCATATTAGTTAATCTGCCAGGAAGATCTCAAGACAGTCTCAAAAATGAACAGTGCATATCATAAATTGAACGCTTGGAAACGTGATGCTCTTCCTTTAGCTTTGCGAAGGGAAGGGGGCAGCTGATGTCCTTCCAAGGTCACCTCAGGACATGTGTTTGTTTTCTGTCCAATCGTTTATTATTATTGGCTTGAAATCTCAACTGGTTGCGGAACGTCATTGACAACAGTGGTGCATTTTATACAGAGGCTCACACAAGAAATCACACAGCCAGTGAGCTGCATATTAATGTTTACCAGGCTGTGGAAGGAACTTTACACACTTTGTTCCTTGCAATCACGGTAGTATATTTATCACCACTCTCATTTAGCCACCTCTCCTGTGAGACTTCCCGTTTTGCCTCCAACCCTCTAATCATAAGCAGGTTCTTTGAAAAGGCACAACGTTGGACAATGTTAACCTTGTAGAAAACAAGATAGAACATTAAAATGAATTGTCGGAGGTTTGGTGGTGGAGGGGAGAATCTACCCCATTTGCCAAAGTTCCAGTGGATTTTTGTGATTTTTTAGGAAATATGCCAAATTTGGCTTCAGATCTTCATGACCGACAGAAAATGCCAACACTCACTGTGCGGTCTCTCCAATATACCACACAGAGTAGCAACTCAGCAGCTCATGCCACAGCAAAGATGGTTTTAGTTTAAGCACAAGGACAACAAGGTAAGATGCAGAGTCCGACTGAGGGCCAGTTCGGAATGGTTAACTAGTGCATCTCTTTAGTTTCTCACATCCCTCCCACAACTACCTGCTACGACACAATTCAAGAAGACCCACAACTTGAAAATCACAATAATATCTCGATGCTGGAAATCTGAATGAAAAGCACAAAATGGTGGAAGCGCCCTGCAGGTCGGGCAGCATCTGTGGAAAGAAGAACGGTCTGAAGGAACTTTTTCAGAATTCGTGTGGATTCTCGACAATCTGAAATGTTAACTCTATTTCTCCTTCTGCAGATGCTGCTGACCTGCTGAGTGTTTCCAAAGGGGACTTGAACTTGTTCAGCAGACAGAGTTAGCTTTGAAGGATTGCAAAATATCGAATTTTCCATTATTGATAAAAAAAACTCATAGATATCATCCTCGTAACATAGTCATTCAGCACCATGTAACATTACTCTGAAGATAGACACAAAAAACTGGAGTAACTCAGCGGGTCAGGCAGCATCTCTGCAGAAAAGGAACAGGTGACGTTTTGCGTCAAGACCCTTGTTCAGAGTCTTTCACCAAGTCAAACATGCTGTAAGCTTCCACTAATTGTAGAAGCACTCTGGGAACATACATAGAGCAGTAGAGAATAGGACCGGGCACATGCATCTGTGCCTAACATGATCTTGCTTTTTATAATTATTTTTTTCTCTCTCCAATTATAATATGATGAAATCATCCTGTTTTAAATGAGTCATGAATAATCAATGTGAAGGTTTGATTCTGATTTTCTCAGTTACCTTGCTTTACGAGAGACATCCAGCGTACTGACTACATTAGTTCATCAGTTCTGAAGAAGGATCTCACCCAAAACGTCACCCATTCATTGTACTGTACCTTACAATAAATGCATCTTGATTTGATACATGGTGTTGTTTGTGAAATAAATAATATCTGGACACTGCAGATTATTCCATTAGATTAGTTTAGTTTAGTTTAGTTTAGTTTACAGATGCAGCACGGAAACATGGCCTTCGGTCCACTGAGTCCGCACCGTTCAGCAATCCCTGCACATCAACACTATCCTGAACACACTAGGGGCAATTTACACTTATACCAAGCCATTTAACCTACAAACCTGGAGGTCTTTGTGAGAATCTATGCTATTAGCTAATAGCATAGATTCTCATTTGGAATGTGGGAGGAAACCGAAGATCTCGGAGAAAACCCACGTGGTCACGGGGAGAACGTACAAACAGGCAGCAACCCATAGTTGGGATCGAACCCGGGTCTCTGGTGCAGCAATCGCTTCAAAATGGTGCCATGCCCCATCCTTATGCCCCACGGTGAGAGCAGAATCCATGGTTACCAGGACGACTTATCCAACCCTCTAGCTGGCATTTACGATGGTAACGGCTGGTACTTGTCACAATTCCTGTTCCGAACGTAGCTGGGTGGGTGAGGTCACTCATTCATCACTGAACTTGCCATCTGCCCACTGGCTGCTGACCCACGCCACACCGCTGGAATCTCCTGGCCTCCACTCTCAATGGCAGTCTGCTCTTCCTGCAATGTCTTCTGACACTACTGAGCGTTGGAAGCCTCTAGTTTAGTGAGACAACGTCTCTTGAATAATCTGGGACTTAGATAACAGGTGGTGGCAGACGAACTCCGTCATTCTCCGATCAAATTCTATTCCAAAATTCATAGATTTGGGGCAAGAGAGAATTAGATATAGCTCTTAGGGCTAACGGAATCAAGGGATATGGGGAGAATGCAGGAACGGGGTACTGATTTTGAATGATCAGCCATGATCAAAGATAATAGAGCAGAGCAAGATAGACCACTCGACCCTAAAAACCGTAGTATGTCATGGCGCCATTTTAGTAGGCAGAAACTTGCAGAAACATTTAAAAAGAAAAAGAACAAAAATCTGTGAATTGATAGACGAGATATATTCTGCATTTTAATGGTATCATCACACATACTGTTCCCCAAAACACTGATTACACTACGAGAAACATAGCGAACGACGGGTTTTGCTTACTAAAATGGCGGACGTTATGCTCTTTTGCGTACTACACTTCAGTATAGGCGATTTTGACGGAGTGGTTCATCTTGCTCCTCTAGTATCTTTGGTCATGATCATATTGAATGGCGATGCTGTTTCGAAAGGCCGAATGGCCTAGTCCTGCACCTATTTTCTATGTTTCTATGTCTCTATGATGAACTCCTGAATGATTACCTTCTAGTTAAGGCCATAACAAGTAGCTCAGATAGATTTTCACCTGATTTGGTTTATTATTATCCTCTCATCCCCAAATTGTTTTACTTAATCTTTCCTAAAACTGAAAATTGCCAGTCCTGGTGTAATCAGTAAACTTCTGCTGAACTATCCCCTTGCCCTTGACATTTCCTGTTGATCAAGGTAATCGTAGAAAGTCAGAATTAATCAATGCCAAACATTATTCAAAGCTCATTTAAAATTGGATATATATTGACACTGGAGAGAATGATTTTTTTTTTAAATTCATCATCTTCCGGGTGCATCAATGATTAGAAGCTCACAGCATTTTTCAGCTATCGAATGACTCGGATTAATGTAACATACTGCTGGATCACTGTTATTATTTTTTTGTTACCATGATGTTAAATACACTTAACGGCCAATTGCAGGCTTTCAATTCTGCTGTAGCTGGCCATTGTGTGAAACAATTATTCAGGTCACTTAATTCTGGTTGAAACATAAATCACAATTTCAATCTGTCCAATTATTTGAGCACTATTTATTTCATACGTAGTTGCCACAACTGCTGCTATTTCGCTGGGGGAACAGATTGCTAAATGATTGCCCGCTGCTTTCAGTGGAGTGAGGAAATATATAGGGAGTGAGCTACCTCCCCCAGACTGAGTAATCCTATTTATTTGTTTCTCTCTGTCTGCAGCGTCATAGAGTGATACAGTGTGGAAACAGGCCCTTCGGCCCAACCTGCCCACTCCGGCCAGCATGTCGCAGCTACACTAGTCCTACCTGCCCACGTTTGGCCCATATCCCTCGAAACCTGTCCTATCCATGTACCTGTCGAACTGTTTCTTAAATGTTGGGATATTCCCTGCTTCAACATAACCTCCTCTGGCAGGTTGTTCCATACACCCACCACCCTGTGGCACCGGCACTGGAAAGCCACTGGCACTGGGAAAGAACAGAGAATCCTGAGAAAGAGCAGATTGACCTGACAGTGCCCTGTGAAGGATTGCACATTGCACCGAAGAACCACAGAGGCCGAGGGAAGGAAAGCAGCACTTCAAGTAAATGACATCTAATATCAGAGAACATGAATTATTCAGCTCTGGATTTTGGAAAGAAGCCGGAAGATGATTACAAGATCTGTCAGCTCTTCTGGCAGCATGTTTGTGGCGAATCAGGCCAAGCTCAGTATAATCATCGCTGTTTCATTTTGCTTCATGCAGAGCAAAAGCTATTACGATCTGATTTGGTTGGGTCATACTTCCCGCATGCGGTTTTCCTCCACAAAGAGTCTAGCAGTGGAGGGCATAGGTTTAAGGTTAGAGGAGACCTGAAGGTGACTTTCTTCACACAGAGTGTAGTGTGTGTACATGGAATGAGCTGCCAGAGAAAGTGGTTGAGACAGGCTCCATAACAACATTTCAAAGGCACTTGCACAGGAGGAGGATAGGAGAGGATTCAGTTTCAGTTTCAAGTTTGGTTTATTGTCACGTGCACCGACGTACGGTGAAAAGCTTTTTGTTGCGCGCTAACCAGTCAGCAGAAAGACAATCCATGGTTACAATCAATCCATTCACAGTGTATAGATACATGATCAGGGAATAAGGTTTAGTGCAAGGTAAAGCCAACAACGTCCGGTCAAGGGTTGTTCGAGGGACATCAGAGGTAGATAGTGGTTCAGCACTGCTCTCTGCTTGAATTACTGTCTATCTCCGATGTCCCTCCGACTATTCTTGACTGGACTTTGCTTAGAGGGATATGGGCCAAAGGCGGACAAATGGAATTAGCTGCGATGAACAGCTTGGTCACCATGGACGAGATGTGCTGAAGAGAATGTTTCCCTGCTGTATTACTTTATGACTCTGACTCTAACACTCTTCCCATGTTTTCCAGGGGTCTCACTTCCCTGAGATCATCAAAATGGGATGGTTTTCAGTGATCTGGGAGAACTAATTCACTCCTTGGTTTAACTGCTGGTGCGACTATTTCCATGTATTCAGGATCACTTGCCTTTAAACCAGAGATTGCATTTTGGGGATATGTAAGCCCCTAGACCTGCTGCCTCATGGCACAAAAGACCCTGGTTCGATCCCGACTTCCAGTGTTATCTATGTGCACTTTGCATGTTGACCATATGGGTTCCCCAGGGTGCTCTGATTTCCTCCCATATCCCCGAGACATGGGGGTTGGTAGGTTAATTGGCCACTATGCATTGTTCCTGGTATGTGGGTAGAATCTGGGAGGCAGATGATGAAAATTCGGAAGAATAAAAATGGGGTTAATGTAGGTTGTGTGAATGGGCGATTGAGGGTCAGCATGGAATTGGTGGGCCGAAGGGTCTATTTGCAGACTGTATGGGTCTGACTCTATGCCTGCAGCAGGAAGCCTACTTTCTATTTGCCCCTCAATATGATGCCAACACACAAGGCAAGAAGCAGAAACTACCAAGTCCAGGCATTCAGTTGCTGCTGGAAATGACCCGCTGATGAGCACTGCTGACCCTGGTATCTGACTGGGAGTTCAGAGTGGGCTGATTGATTTAATGAGCGAATTGGCAATTCCTTAATAACAATGGTGAGCTGCCAGGTGAAGATGACAAGTCAGTTTTTGAGGGCGTAACCGTTACCACTGAAGAAGGGTCTCGACCTGAAACGTCGCCTATTCCTTTTCTCCAGAGATGCTGTTTGACCCGCTGAGCGACTCCAGCTACCTTCGGTTTAAACCAGCATCTGCAGTTCCTTCCTAAGCATTACCGCTGAAGCCACGCTGCACACAAAAGCCAGGTACATGACATCCCACGGTCACCGATGGCCCAGAGAGAGAAAATAGAGGAGCTGGATTTGCCAGTAAGGGTTTGACTAGAGGCACAAGGAGGACCAGAGCTTCAAAGTACACGTAGGTATCGGGTGTGTCCAATATGACTCCCCTTTCTTTACCTCATACACTGCAAGGCAGATCCAACAGCGCAGAACTGCTTCAATACCGCACTGAGGAATTAACATCGGACAACTGTGTCAGAGCCTGCTCAGGTGACGGGAATACAACCAGATGGAGAAGGAGCAGGGCAGCGTCAGAGAGAGTAGTGAGGCAGTGGCAAGGTGATGTAACAGAAGATAGACACAAAGTACTGGAGTGACTCAATGGGTCAGCAGCACCTCTGGAGAAAAGGAACAGGTGACAATACATCCTGGTTGGTGGCGTAAAGACGGAAGCTCTTTTTGCCTGCCTTGCCGGTTGCCAGCAGGAAACATGTTCCCAATGTTGGGGGAGTCCAGAACCAGGGGCCACAGTTTAAGAATAAGGGGTAGGCCATTTAGAACAGAGATGAGGAAAAACGTTTTTAGTCAGAGAGTTGTGAATCTGTGGAATTCTCTGCCTCAGAGGGCAGTGGAGGCCAATTCTCTGAATGCATTCAAGAGAGAGCTAGATAGAGCTCTTAAGGATAGCGGAGTCAGGGGGTATGGGGAGAAGGCAGGAACGGGGTACTGATTGAGAATGATCAGCCATGATCACATTGAATGGCGGTGCCGGCTCGAAGGGCCGAATGGCCTACTCCTGCACCTATTGTCTATTGTCTATTGTCTATTGACATTTCGGGTCGAGACCCTTCCTCAGACTGAGAGTCAGGGGAGAGGGAAACTAGAGGTGTGACAAGGTACAAAGAACGAATGAATGAAAGGTATGAAAAGAACAAATCAAAGCAAGCAATGATGATCAAGGAAAGGTGGAGCCCACAATGGTTCATTGTTGGCTGTGGAACAGGTGATAACGAGTGGATGCAAACAGTAAAACTATGCAGGACGACAGTGAAACTAGCGGGGCGATTCGGGTGGGGGAGGGACGGAGGAGAGAGAATGCGTCCACAATTCTCTGCAATTTCTTGCGGTCTTGGATGGAGCAGTTCCCAAACCATGCTGTGCTTGGCCAACCTGCTGCCATTGTCATCTCACTTGGTCCAAAAGAACAGGATGTTGAGAGAGGGGCATTTGCAACCGGCAAGGCAGGCAAAAAGAGCTTCCGTCTTTACGCCACCAACCAGGATGTATTGTCGACGTCACTAATCTCACATGGTTGCCCTGTGCCCGGCTGGAGCTCGCCTGCAGATTTAATTTGGGCAACAATGTGAGTGTTCTCTCTTGAATGCAACCCCACCCACCACTCCAAACTCTCTTCCTTTCTTCCACGGAGGGATCAGTGGACCAAATACAGAATGCAAAGCAGTTGCAGTGCATGTCCAGGCTACCCCGAGAGCACCTCTCAAACCCATGACCTCTCCCAACAAAAAGGACACATTGTGCTGACTTGGGATTATATTCACGCATTGTCACTGGGTCTAACTACAGTAGGTCCTTCCCCAAGAACTGTGTGGGAGTACCTTGACCAGAAGGACTGCAACAGATCGATAAGGCAGCTCACCACCACCTTCTCAAAGGCAGCTAGGGAAGCGTAGTAAATGGCAGCCTTGTCTATGATGGCCAGATCTCACTTCCCCCCCCAAAAAAAAGAATGAACGTGAGATAGGAGTTGGTGGCAAGCAGTAAAACTCAGGGAAGCTTACGCACTTGAAAAGGTTAGTGCGGTCATAAACATAGATCCCACATCAGTTTTTATCCCTCAGCTGAAGCAAAGCAATTATCTACTCATTATCATATTACTATTGTGAGTGCCATTTTACCTGTACTGCACAATGAACACCATTAAAAAGCATCATTTTATGACTGAGAAACATTTTGGGGACATCTTAAGTCTCGAAAGGTACTAAATAAACTGATATCCGCGCTTCTGTAAGCTGCATGCTGTTTTAAATTCTAAGTTATCTCACTGCTGATAGCCATGCTTGTGAAGTCATGAAACTGCCAGTATTGTAGTGAAAAAGCATATACCACAGAAACAAATTCATGGAGAGCCTTGCTATCCTTCGGTCACGTTGATTTCCTTTCCCACGTGGCCACTCAAAGCGAAATGCACACCTTAAGTCTTCCACTGTTTCATTAGGCAGCCACTTGTCTCATTGACAAACATCATATGCACCAATAACCAGGCCGTTTGAATGCTTGCCAAATCCATCCAGTAACAGGAGAAGCAATCAGCCTTTGTGGATGCAAAACTATTTTAGCTTGATGCAAATTGGCCAGATGTTGTAAGTGATTGCAAGTTCAATGGATGCCCTAGGGCTTACAGCTAAAAGGAGCGCATATGGGGGAACATATATTGGTTACTCTGCTTTATTACTAACGTGACATATGAAAAGTTCAATTTGAAATGAGAAGTTCATTCAAAAAATGGAAAGTTAAGTGAAATATTCCCTTCGAATGATTTCCTTCATTCTCGAAAGTTGGGCTTCCTCTTTCTATTTCAAAAAGGACTGAAGAAAAGACCAGCACAGCCCTGCAGCTGGTGGAGCTGCCTCCTCATAGCTGTGGCAACCCAGGTACAATCCTGACCTCCAATGTTGTCTATACAGTTTGCATGTTCGCCCTGTGACTGAATGGGTTTCTACTAGGTGTTCTTGTTTCCTTCCACATGCCAAAACATACATGGGTAGGCAGGCTAATTGGCCTCTGTAAAAGTACCCATAGTGCGTGGATGAGTGGTAGAATCTGGGATGGGAAGAAGGTGGGAAGGACACAATGGGTTGGGGTAGGATTCAAGTAAAAACGGGTGCTTGACAGTGAACGTGGAAACACACATTTTCTGCTTCACGTTCCTAGGAATAAAGATCACCAGCAATATGTCCTGGACCAGCCACATCGAAGCTATGGCCAAGAAAGCACACCAATGCCTTTCCTTCCTTAGAAGGCTTGGGAAGTTCAGAATGTCCCCAATCACCCTCACCAACTTCTGCACTGCAGAAAGCATTTTATTGGGATGCATCACAGCCTGGTTTGGGAACAGCTCCATGCAAGACCGCAAGGAATTGCAGAGAGTTGTTGAGGTAGCCCAGACCATCACGCAGACTAACCTCCCTTTCATTGACTCCATTTACACTTCACGCTGCATCGTGCTGCTGCAGGCAGTAGGTGGGATTGTTCAGTGAACTTTTGCAACTTTGTCAGTGCCAAATCGTGCAACACTTGTATACTGCCCAGATGAGGCCTGCTACCTAATTTTACTGGGTTTTATGCAAAACAAAGCACTTCACTGCATCTAGTGACAATAAAGTATCATTGAATCATAGAAGAGAAAACCACTTAATACACAACATGGATTTTGTGCTCAAGCCACTGTGGTGCAATTTAAATCCACAACCATATGAACCAGGAGCAAGTGCTACTGCTGAGCTGAATGCTAGAGCATGTATTAAGTCAATTGGTTAGGTTTAGATTTAGGTTTATTTTTTGGTTTAATTTAGATTAGTTTAGATACAGTGCAGAAACAGGCCCTTCGGCCCACCGAGTACGCACCGAACAGCGATCCCCGTACACTAATACTATCCTGCACACACACTAGGGACAATTTACACTTCTACCAAGCCAATTAACCTACAAACCTGTACGCCTTTGGAATGTGGGAGGAAGACCGAAGATCTCGGAGAAAACCCACTCAGTCATGGAGAGAACGTACAAACTCTGTGAGGACAGCACCCATCATCGGGATTGAACCCGGGTCTCCGGCGCTGAAAGCTCTGTAAGGCAGCAACTCCATCGATGCACTTGTGACGCCCCAATTTATTATTGCCACGTGGAATTCTCTGCCTCAGAAGGCAGTGGAGGCCAATTTTCTGGATGCTTTCAAGAGAGAGTTAGATAGAGCTCTTAATGATAGCGGAGTCAGGGGGTATGGGGAGAGGGCAGGAACGGGGTACTGATTGTGGATAATTAGCCATGATCACATTGAATGGCGGTGCTGGCTCGAAGGGCCGAATGGCCTACTCCAGCACCTATTGTCTATTGTCTATTGTGTACTGATGTACAATGAAAGGCTTTGTTTTGCATGGCATCCAATCAAATCAGATAAGAAAACACAAAAATACAATTAAGGCATGCTCAAGCGTTATCATTAAGAGCAGATAGAGCTCTTAATGATAGCAGAGTCAAGGGATCTGGGGAGAAAGCAGGAACAGGGTACTGATTGTGGATGATCAGCCATGATCACGGTGAATGGCGGTGCTGGCTCGAAGGGCTGAATGGCCTACTCCTGCACCTATTGTCTATTGTCTATTGTATATTGTCTAACAAGTCGACTGAATGGAAAGGCACAGAGTGGCGAATATAGTTCTCATGCAACAATTCCAGAAACAATGTCTAAGTCCACAATGATGTTGAAGATAATCGGACTGTACTGTGCTTATGGAAGGACTGTTCAGAAGCCTTTCGACAGAGAGGAAGAAGCTTTTCCTGTCTGGCAATGCGTGCTTTCAAGCTCCATGTCTTCTGCCATGATGGGAGTGGGGAGAAGAAGGAATGACCGGGGCAGGGTGGGAAAGGTTCTTGACTAGGTTGGCTGCTCTCCCGGGGCAGTGTGAAGTGTAGCTGGAGTCAGTAGTGGGGTGTCTGGTCTGCATGATGGACTGGGCTACATCCCAGCCATCTGCAGTTTCCTGAGGAAGTAGAGGCATTGGTTTCGCTGCAACGTGGTTGGTCCATAACAGATCATTTGTAACATTTATGCCAAGAACCTTGAAGCTCTCGACCATTTTCTCTACGGCACCATCGATGCTGATCGGGACATGTACTCCACCACGCTTCCCGAATACAATAACTAGCCGCTTCATCTTGTTGACATCGAGGGAGAGGTTAACAGATCATGCCAGACTTAATGTAGCAGCCTCTCTCAGAGGAAACCACAATGGTCTGAGAGAGTGGCTTGTTGAGGGCAGACTAGGCTGTTGGGGGGGGGGGGGGGGGGGGGGGGAGGGGGGGAGACCACTGGAGGAGTCACTATCTGCTTCACCTTGCTGTGAGAGTACAAATCGACTTTGCAGTCTACATCTACCAGCCCAGCAGGAGTTCACTGGAGTTGACGCAACATAAATCCGCAATGATATGAACTAATTTGACACAATATGTGGTCACTGAATCCGTATAAACTCACGTGACCAGATGTTACCTCACTTAGTGTAGAGCAGGTGAACATTCCAAATGATAAATCCGATCTGCAGATTCACACATCCTCCGGGTCTCGTCCATGGCTTCTATTCTTCATTGCTCCCATTTCACATCAGAGGTTCAGAAGTTTTCGGAGCAGAATTAGGCCATTTGGCCCATCATTTGGCCGCTATTCAATCGTGGCTGATCTATCTTTCCCTCTCAACCCCGTTCTCCTGCCTTCTCCCCGTAACCCCTGACACCATTACTAACTAAGAATCTGTCAATCTCTGCCTTAAAATTATCCGTTGACTTGGCCTCCACAGCCGTCTGTGGCAATGAATTCCACAGATTAAATATATGACGGACTAAAGATCTAAATATCCCCGTGTGACAGGGAAGGGGGCCATTTGTGGCATTGAGTCTCACCGAATAATCTCATTAACCTCAGTCTACTTAGTTCCCCTTCTTTTTCATGTACCTATCAATTCCTCCCGCACTTACGCTGGGATAATTTACAGAGCCTAGTTTTGCCTTATATTATTATTTACTGTTTAATCCTGTTTCATCGTTATTGGTGCTGTGCCTTCAGCTGCACGGATCCTCAGCTCCGGAATTTCCTCCCTAACCCCTGTGTCTCTCCACCTTTGTCCCTTCCTCCAAGAGTATCTCTGTGACCGGTCTTTGGCCCACCTACCTCACTGTGGGCTGGGCTGATCTTCCAATGGTCGAGGAACCCCCCCACCCCTCCCCTGTTCCCCCCGATATGGTAAAGGAGAATCCTAAAAGATTCTCTAAGTATATTAAGAGGGAAAGGGAGCTAAAGAGGGAGTAGGGGGAAGGAGGGGGGAGCAATGGTGCCCAGGAGCACATAAACATTATGAAGGAGGAGGTCATAGAATCATAGAGTGATACAGTGTGAAAAGAGGCCCTTCGGCCCAACTTGCCCACACCGGCCAACATGTCCCAGCTACAGTGGTCCCACCTGCCTGCGTTTGGACAATATCCCTCCAAACTTGTCCTATCCATGTACCTGTCTAACTGTTTCTTAAAAGTTGGGATAGTCCCAGCCTCAACTACCTCCTCTGGCAGCTCGTTCCATACACCCACCACCAACAAGAATGTTGATATTCTTGGTGTCTGACCACCAACCTCATTCCACACTAACACCACAGTCCTTCCCCTCAATAACCTCCTCTCTACCCTTCCTCCCTCTATAAAATGCCCCAATTTTTTCTTCTCCTACCACTATCAGCCTGACCTGAAAAGTTGACTCTGTTTCCTTCTCCGCAGATGCTGCCAATCCCGCTGAGCGTTCCCAGCACCTTATCCTTGGACTGCAAGCTGTCTTCTCTATTTTGGCCCTGACTTTATTTCCACAGAGAAACTGTTATTGCAGCCCAATCACATGTGGGAGCTCAATAACATCTTGTCTGAACGTCTGAAGAAAAGGCAATATTTATAGTGCAATTCTTGACCTCAAAGTGGTTCGCAACCAATTTGAAGTGTCATCACTCCTGTGGTAAAGGAAAGCAAACATCAAATAACGCTGTCACAGCGTTGAAAAGACATTCGGATAGGTGCATAGATAGGAAAGGTTAGAGGGATCTAGGCCAAGCAAGGGCGGGTGGGACCAGCGTAGATGGGGCATCTTGGTCAGCATAGGCAAATTTGGCCGAAGGACCTGTTTCAGTGCGGTTTCACTCTATTTGCACTTGGACAAAGATATAAAATGAACTGAACAATGGGGAGGGCTCCCTTGCTCTTGGGGATGGCACTGTTGGGGAACTGCCTCACAACATCAAAGACCCCGGTTCAACCCTGACCACCAGTGCCGTCTTAGTGGAGTTTGATCTTCTACCTGTGTCCGCAGATGTTTCTTCTGAGTGTTCCGGTTTCCTCCCACATCCGAAAGATGTGTCGGCTGGTGGGTTAATTGGCCACTGTGGAATGCCGCAATGCACCGGTAAATGTTGGAATCTGGAGTTGATCAGAATGTGGAGAGACGTGAAAATGGTATTAGTGTAGGATTAGAGTGCTGGATGTTTGGACCGGACTCGATGGGGCAAAGGGCCCTTTTCTGTGCTGGATCCCTCTTTGACTTTGTGTGTGCCGTAGGGTCGGTGTCTCAGTTCATCCACGGGTCTCTCTCTGAGTTCCAGTCAGGCTGGATTCTGAACTCAAATCTCCAGAGTGTGCCTTGAGAGGGGACTGCAGCAGGACAACGGGCTTGAGCTGTTAGCTGAATACTAAGTGCGGCATGGGGAAGAGCAGATTTCCAAAGAAAATAAATCACAGAGTAATTTCTGATTACATAAACAGTGAGGTCAAATGGGGGGTGAGCTACAAAGCCAAACAGGAAGAATGGGTTTGCTTTCAGCTGAAGAATTCACAGCCACTTTCATATTCTCCTCACAAAAAAATAAATGTGCCTGTATTCTTTGGCGAATGAGAAAGATTAAAGAATGTGACATGTTATGAAGTGAAGCAATCTTGAACATTGACCTGGATACTCGAGCTCAGTGACCATTGGCCTATATCAGAGTGGATGTAGTAGCAAAAGAATCCAGGAAAATAAGAAAGATCCGCGCAGAAAATTGAGGGCGGCGCAGCGGTAAAGCTGCTGCCTTACAACGCCAGAGACCCGTGTTCGATCCTGATCATGGGTGTTGTCTGTATGCAGTTTGTACCTTCTCCCCGAGACCTCGTGGGTTTTCACCGGGTGCTCCGGTTTCATACAACATTCCAAAGACGTGCACGTTTGTAGGTTAATTAGCTTTGGTAAAACAATATTTCAAATTGTCCCGTGGATAGGATAGTGCTAGTGTGTGGGGATCACTGGTCGGCGTGGACTTGGTGGGCCGAAGGGCCTGTTTCTGTGCTATATCTCTAAACTAAACTAATTTGGACATCAATCTGAAGAAGGGTCTCGACCCGAAACGTCACCCATTCCTTCTCTCCAGAGATGCTGCCTGACCTGCTGAGTTACTCCAGCATTTTGTGATACCTAAACTAAACTAAAGATCCACGCAGAAAAATAGAGCTAAAGTTAGTACAAAGGAAGAGAGAGCATGTGTAGATGACTACACATGGCTGAAGTAGACTCTCCAATTGACTATTGGAGAGTAGGTGGTGTTCATCTCTCTATGCTCATCTCCACACTCCCAACATTCACTGCTTACTAAAATAACCATAACGTGTGGAACTGATAGCTGCAGCATGGCCTTAATTTTCAACAATCTGTTTCGAATTGCAATTTAAAACACAGCAAGTTACAATTATATTTCCACCACTGAGACTGAGAAATGAGGCGTAGAGTGTTGCCAGTATCCGGCTACTTATCATTAATGGGGTTTTTTCTATGCCTTTTTATTTTTCTACCTTTTGTAAAAATACATGGTCCTCAACTGCATTTAAGAGTTAAGGAAGAGTTATAAGGAACCTTGCTGACATGCCCAGAAAGAGGACAGCATAAGACGGAAGATAAAAAGCAAATTAGTGGTAAGAGTTATTGGGTCAGCATTATATACTAGCAAGGTATTGGTGTTTGTTTATTATTGGTATTGGTTTATCGTTGTCACGTGTAACAAGATTCAGTGGAAAACTTTGTTTTACATGCTATCCAGGCAAAACATACCTTACGTGAGCGTGCCAGGTAGTGGAATTGGAAAAGAAACAGAATGAAGGATATAATGTTACAGCTGCAGAGAAAATGCAGATTAAGCTGTCTGTATGGATTTTGTACGTTCTCCCCGTGACCTGCGTGGGTTTTCTCCAAGATCTCTGGTTTCCTCCCACAGACATGCAGGTTTGTAGGTTAATTGGCTTCGGTAAAATTGTAAATTGTCACTCGTTTGTGTCAGTGTGCGGGGATCGCTGGTCAGCACGGACTTAGCTGTCCAAGATCGGAACTATGTTTTAGCTCACTGGGCCTGTACTCGCTGGAGTTTAGAAGAATGAGGGGGGACCTCATTGAAACGTGCAGAATATTGAAAGGCTTGGATAGAGTGGATGTGGAGAGGATGTTTCCACCAGTGGGAGAGTCTAGGACTAGAAGTCATAGGCTCAGAATTAAAGGACGTTCTTTTAGGAAGGAGATGAGGAGAAATTTCTTTAGTCAGAGGGTGGTGAATCTGTGGAACTCTTTGCCACAGAAGGCTGCAGAGGCCAAGTCATTGGATATTTTTTAAGGCAGAGATCGATAGATTCTTGAATAGTACAGGCGTCAGAGGTTATGGGGAGAAGGCAGGAGAATAGGGTTAGGAGGGAAAGATAGATCAACCATGATTTAATGGCAGAGTAGACTTGATGGGCCGAATGGCCTCATTCTACTCCTATCACATGAACTTATGGTGGGCCGAAGGGCCTGCTTCCATGTTGTTTCTCTATAGTTTAGTCCAGCGCAGCTCCAGAATGATTATTGGTACTGGTATTAGTTTATTATTGTCCCATATACCGAGATATAGTGAAAAGCTTTGCTTGCCTGCTATCCAGTCAAATCATACTATACATGAGTACAATCAAGCTCAGAGAGAAATATCACAACGACACGGTGTCACAGCAATATAGTGTTAGTTACAGAGAAAAAGTCCAAAGTCCGCAATGTGGTAGGTTGGAAGATCGGCTTAGCTTACGGGAGGACTGTTCAGTGGTCTGGAGAAGTCGGGAAGAAGCTGTTCCTAAATCTGGTGATACATGCTTCCAATTTTTTGAGTCTACTGCCCAGTGGTTGAAGGGAGGAAAGAGAATGACCAGTGTGAAAGAGGTCCTTGATTATGTGGATCTACTTTCCCAGTGCGGTGTGAAGTGTAGATGGGGACAGTGTTGAGGAGGCTGTTCCGTGTGATGGACTGGGCTACATTATGAACTCTGAGATTTATTGGGAGCTTGAGCACAGCTGTTGCCAAACCAAATTGTGATTCACCCCGATGTGCACTTCAATTGTGTACTTGAATTTAACTTGATTGTATTTGTTTATCGTATTACCTGACCTGATTGGCGAGCATGCGAACAGAGCTTTTAACCTTTGTTAAAAGTTCAGTTAAAAGTTTATACGTGAGAATAATAAACTTAAACCACTCTCACCAATCTTTGGACAGATTACCAACATCTCAGGAGGCTTTGGTGCATTTACTCCAGTGTGCTCTCTGTCTTTTGAATCACACAGCTCAGTTGGGTGGGTATTCAATATTCTATTCAGGCACAACGTCTAAGTCCTATGATTTCATCTGCCAGCACCATGTCTCAACATTCCTTGCTGCGATGCTGGATGATAGTCGGTCATCCAAATTAATAAATAAGGAATTTCTTTTGTACACTGTAGTGAAAACCTTACAGGGTTGGGACACACAGTGGCAGACAGACTCTAAACTTTCCACATGGAATGGTGTTGCAAGAACACCAAGGGTGTTTGGAAAGATGATACAATCCTTAAAAGCAGAACAGCCTTCAGCTACGCTGCCTGGAGATGGAGAGAAGTCACCAAGTTGCAAAGCTTCCCAGCTGCAGATCACATGTTAAAGGGAAATTTCAAGGTGCCGTCAAATCTCCACACATTACCTTCACAATGTGTTCACTGACAAACACATTAAATAAATAAATGATAATAGTTACCCCAACAGTTAGCCCACCTATTCAAAGAGCTCCACTCACTCCATCTAGCTTGGTTAGGCTAGAATCATTTGACAGATGCTGCCGCAAGAAGTCTTAAGAAGGGTCCATACCTGAGATGTCACCTATCCATGTTCTCCTGAGATGCTGCCTGACCTGCTGAGTTACTCCAGCACTTTGTGTCTTCTTTTGTGAACCAGCATCTGCAGTTCCTTGCTTCTTCGTCAATCACCAAGGATCCCCATCATCTGGACCAGGCTCACTCCTCGTTGCTACCACCAGGTAGGAGGTACCTGAAGTCCCACGCTACGACATTTAGGAACAGCTATTTTCCAACAAACACCATGTTCTTGAACCAACCTGCACAACCCTAATCCTGGCTCGGCAATGGCACACGACAGGGCTTCTTGCACCACCGTGGACTTATTTTCTAATTGTGTTTTGTACTGATGTCTTGTCGGCTTTTCTCTGTCTCGTGGAATGAATGCATAGTTTATGGATAATTTATATATGATTTATGGTTTTGTGTTAGTGTTGCTGCTGCAAGTAAGATTTTCACTGTACCCTGCACTTCAATGTACTTGTGCATCAGACAATAAACTCCAATTTATTAGAGGATGCACCAGTGCTCCTGTACAGTGGTGAAACAGAAGGACAACTTGAGGAGCTCACATCCTGCGAGATGGGTCAGTGACAGCATCTCCTCAGGAGCAGCTATAACCAGGCACCAGGTAGGAAAATGCTCACAAAGGAACTGAACACAAGAATCTCAAATTAAATTGCGAGAGATTATTAAGGCAAGGCATTTTCCTTTAGACTATTTTAAATATTTATATTTGTACACAAGTGCTAATAAATCAGTGATTAACTTGCAATTGATTATCCTTCCACTTTGCAAATCATGTTATGATTTATTTATCCAGAAGCTACCTGCACGTTTTTGCATTGTGCAGAAAATCATTAAATCACACTGTCCATCATTTTGTCTGCATCGTGACAACAGCTAATTGCTTTCTAACGAGCTGAAGTCAAAAAGAACCTTTATAAAACATGTACACAAGGAACTGCAGTTGCTGGAATTTCGACCATAAAACACACAAAGTGCTGGAGGAGCTCAGCGGGTCAGGCAGTATCTCTGGGGGACAAGGAAATGCAATGTTTCGGGTTGCGTCTTCTGAAGAATCTGAATTCCACCAGGCCTTTGTGTTTCTTGCTTCATAAAACACTGCTCGGTTCCTTGTTCAGTTCTGAACACCGTACTTTAGGAAATATGTAAAATCTTTAGAGAGGGTTCAGAAAAAGATTGACTAAAATGATTCCTGAATTGAGGAGCTTTAGGTTTGTGGGTGCACAGTCGAAGCTAAGATAATTCTCCTCGGAACAGAGGTGAATGAGAGAGTAGATGGAGTAAAGCAGTTCTCGTTGACAGAGGGCTGAGAATGAAGGTGATTGGCAAAAGAATCAAAAGGGACATGAGAAAATCCATTTCACACACTGAATGATTAAAGACTGCAAATTCCCTTCTCAGGTGAGAAGTAGGGGCAGATTCAATTTTGGCATCTGAAGTAAGTTGGAAAATTACGCAGAGTAAAATAATTTGCTGACCTTTGGGGATGCATTGGGTCTAGCTGTCTGCTCTTATGTACAGACTCGATGGGCCCAGTGGCCTCCTACTGTACTGTATCCATTCTGTGGTTCTGTAAAATCAGCCCAGTAGGAGACCACCCTAACCCTAACAGTAACAATCATCTTGTAAATATTTTACAGGCTCAAGACAGGAGGGTTGTTTTTTTGTTCTCCGTTGAATAGGATATTTTCTAAATTTGAATTCATTTCCTCCCTTGTTTATGGTCATTGTTTGATTTAGCAATCGCTAATTTAATAAGAATAATTTTCTGGATGCGTGCCAGATGGAGCTGGCATTTCCTGTCACGAGCATATTAAAACATGATTCCAGGCCCATTTTCTTTTTTAAAGTATTTTTATTAAAGTAAGAACAATGATCTTCAGTTTGTTAAGCTCTCAAAATCAAACATTCCAAAAATATTTTGGCACAATTGGTGCAGTGGTTTAATCTTGACCGTACCAGCAAAATCTACATCCCACAAACAAATAAATAAAAATACAAGCCTTGGCTCCCCCATTTAAAGTGGCGGTTGCAGACTGTTAGTTACAATGCAGAGTTGAAGTGAAAAGATGGCAAAGGAAAATGTAGAGACGAGGAACTGCAGATGCTGGAACCTTGCGTAAAACACAAAGTGCTGGAGTAACTCAGCAGGTCAGGCAGCGTCCGAGGAGGGAATGAACAGGCAGCGTTTTGGGTGGGGACTCTTCTTTTGACCAGTTTGAAGAAGGGCCCTGACCCGGAATGCCATCCATCTATAGATGCCATCCGACCCACTGAGTCACTCCAGAACTTTGTTGTTTTGCAAAGGGAAATTGTCCCGAAAACCTACAGCTTCCACTGCCGAGAAATACTTAGTGCTTAGGAAGGCCATCATCTCTGTTCCTCTCCAAGGAACGTAGAACTTGACTTGCTCGATTACCATCACTGTGTTATACTCAGAGAACTCATGCTCAATACCAGGAGTTTGCCTTCACTGAACAGAATGCAGTGATTCAAATTTGGGTATTTTGGGCAATGAATGCTGGTCTTGCAACGAATGAATAAATTTAAACAAACCTTGCAGTACAATGAATCATAAATCTCTCGTTTGCGGAATGTCACAGGTCGAATTGAATTGTTTTTTTCCTAAAACATGGTTAATTTTCTCGTGCTTAAAATTGTGCAGCCTCTACAGAAATGGGAAGCCATCTGTGTTCTTCTTAGTTTTAGAGAAGTCACACTTCAGACGATCTTGATATGCACAAACCATCCACACATAGAATAAGCTCACTGGACTTATTGAAATTACTTCTTTAATCAGTTTATGCCTTTATGAAACCTGCTACTTCAAAATGACATAGTTGGATAAAAAGATTGAAATTGCGTAACAAGACTGGCTTTCATTTTGATCTGTGGTCTATTTGGAAATTACCACGCTCTGGTCTAGAAATGCACTTATAAAGCAGGATGTTATCTTCTCTGTTAAAATCCAATTGTATACATTCCACAATGTGTTCTGGGTCCTCAAAGTAAACGCACAGAAGTTACTGGAAAGGCACTGCAATGTTAAATGGCTTAACTGCTTGTTTTGCTGTGAAACACATGTATAAAGTCAAGGCCATCAATTAGAGGAGAGGTAATGATAGTTACGATTAGTTTCAGCATTAATCAGAGGACCACTCGTACCTGGTCCACTGTCGTAGAGTCCAAGACCCATCTTCTGGCAGCAAGATCTATTTTACCTGCTGACCCTCTCAAAATACCCCAACACAACTCAATATTCATCCCCAATCTGTTGGCATTTCAGCTCCCCCTTACCCCAACTCTCCTCTTCCTCAATCTGAGCCCAATACCGTATCCAACGTCAGCACCTCTCAGGTTCACCTCCTCACTATGAGTCACAAGTCAACCTTGACCCTGTGATCCACAGCCGACTTGATTTTTCCCCTTAGCTTTTCGTCTATGAGGCCAGTTCAATTTCAAACGGTCTCAGGTCTTGTGCACAGTATGAGATTTCTGCAAAGAGCTTTGCACAAGGCTGATGAGAGATCCTTGTACATTATGAATTTAACACACCCCTTTAGGTCTATGTCCTTATTTAAACTGAAGTAGTAATTTCCAATTAATGAGCGTTTGAGATGATTCATTAACTGCAGAATGAGATATGAAGTCATTGCTCTAACTTAGCCTGTAGAGCCTGGTGGCACAAAAATGTCACAACTGTGTCCTTTCACCCCAGTGGACTTGGTTTAAATCCAACCCCAAATAGTGGATTAACATCCCTCCTTTCTGAACGCCTCCCATGCCACGCACATAAACCCGCATTCAAAATAACTCGCAGCAGTTATGGTTTCAGCTCTTTCACCATCTCTCGAACTGAAGGAGAAGATGAAGCTGCAAAGCAAAACATCTTCTAATTTCTTCACAAGATTCAGAAAACCGACCACTGACAATTGGAACAAAAAAATTGTGCTCCGAATGATAAAGAACCTCATTTTTTCTGTTTAAGTAATGTTAGAAGGCCATGGATTAAAACTAAGAAATTTAAAAATGGTAGCGTGTTGATGCTTGTGGTAGTGTTTTTTAAATGTTCTGGTCCACCTTCCTTCACGACCCACAGTCCGTACTGGGGACAGGCGGGGGGAGAGTGCAATTGAAATTCTGCCCACATGTGCATCCAATCAGCTATACAGAAGGCATTAATGACTTGTCAGTTATATGCCCTGTCATTTTCTGTTCAATTAATTCTTTCATTGTGTTCTGGATTAAACAAAAGACAAAGGGCTGTTTGCTCAAAATAACTAATCATTAAAATTCAGCGCGTTCCTTTTTAGTGTGCCCTTGGTTTCTTACCAAAAGAGCACTGCCTGTTTAGCCCTATGCAGAACAGGATTTAAAATCTGGCTTACTCCAGCAGGGCAAATGGTGCCATTTCCTGGGATATACCTTTGTTTTGCTTTTCTCAAGCACCCTAGGTTTCTGCTACAAAAGAAAAGTTGGAACAAAAAAGGAAAAACACTGTTAACATGAAAAGTATGAATATGCATTTTTGTTTATCATTTTCCCATTATTAAATATCCAAAAGGAGCAGGATGTCCCATCATTTTCTCATCAATTTCATGACTAATGCCCCCCATTTGATCTCTCTTGGGCTTATTCCTCATGTAGTTTGCAATCTTTGCACGACAACTTTTGAAAGCGAAATTTCACATCACATATAAAGGATTTCTTACCATAAGGGGCCTGCATGGTCTAGTGGGAGAGAAAGAAGTGATGGTAGAGTAGAATTTGGTTAGGATATGGGAAGAAAGATTTTGGATGGGTTGATGCTGGACAACATGGAGAGATGACGTTTCGGGTTGCAACCTTTCTTCAGTCCTGACCCTCATCAGCATTAGACCAGTATTGGAAAAGTCAGAGATTGAGGGTTAAGCTGATGGAGGACTAAATTAATACAAAAGGATTGGGGAAGTTTATGAAAAATGTTACATTTTAGAGATCGAGAAATTATGTTTCCATTTGCGTGAAATCCAAATGGCCATTCATTAATTCAGTTGTTAGATCAGAAAAATATTCTTTACCTAAAGAGGATAGAAATTGGAACTTACAACTAATAAGAGTTGCTGAGTCTATTTCAATTGATGCATTGATGGAAAACTAAATAAACACATTAGGGAGAAAAGAAAAAGCCGAATATCCAAGAGGTTAAGAGGTGGGAGGAGGTTCAATTCAGAACAATTTTCTGAATTGTTTGTTTCTGAGCTTTGTGTTGTATATACATTTTTAATCATTTCTGGGCAATATATGGTAGTAAAGGGGGAGGAAGATAGAATGGAGTGGGGGCAGGGCAATGAAAATGCCATTAGAAATCAAGGATAGGGAGTTACATTTTTTTCATGTTAGAAATGGTCTTGCTTGACAATTTTGTGGGATGAATGTTTCCTGGCACTTCTATCAGTGTTGTCATGGACTTACCACAGACAGGCATGAGATGTTGCATTTGTTGGGGAGTTACAAGTAGAATTGTTACCGATGAAAAGCCATTGAAGAAGCAACTGAAGCTGATTGAGTCAAATAAATTGCTTCAGTGATATTCTGGCGCTAGGGTGATCGACCTTCAAAACCCACAAACAACTTACTTTGTGTAAGGTATGTCTGCAGCTCCTGGAGCATTTTGATGCCTTGATGTCCATTGACTAGTTTTACCAGGGATCCATATCGGTACATTTGGTCACATACCTGCCTTGATGTCAAGGGCAGTCATTCTCACCTCCAATCCTTTGATCCATATTTGGACCAAAGTGTACTGATGATGTCCAAATCCAAGTATTCTCCGTGAAATCCAACCCAGCCATCTGTGAGCAAGCTATTGATAAACAATTGGGCGGCACAGTGGCACAATGGTAGAGTTACTGCCTTACAGTGCCAAAGACCTGGGTTCAATCATGACAATGGATGCTGTCCATCCGGAATTTTTACGTTTTCCCCGTGACCATGCGGGCTTTTTTCCAGGTCCCAAATTCCAAAGACGTACAAGTTTGGAGGTTAATTGGCTTCTGTAAATTGTAAATTGTCTCGTGTGTAGGATAGAGCTAGTGTACGGGGTGATTGCTGGTCATCACGGACTCGGTGGGCCAAAGGGCCTGTTTCCACGCTGTATCCTTAAAGTCTAAAGTCTAAAGTCAAGTGCCACTTTCAAGGGGCAAGTCAAGAGTCAATAGTGATTAGTTGTCATATACAATAGGAATGTACAATGAAATTCATACTTGCTGCAGCTTTAGAAGCACATTAACACAACAGCAAAACAAAAAAAAGAAAATAAACAAATATATCAGTTATCTATATACTAAAACCCTCGTTTGTTATCTTGTTTGTGACTGAACTTCAGCCAAAACAGCACACGATAGCGCGGCAATTTTAGGCCCACCTTACTCACCATTGTCACTTTAGTGATAATGCAAGTAGTTTTATTGAAATCGGTGTTATATTTTTAAAGTTATTCACATTTTAAAGTTTAAAAGGAGGGGAGGGGGAGGGGAGGGGGAGGGGAGGGGGGAGTGGGGGAGAAGGGAGAGGGGGGGTTGAGGAGAGAGGGGAGGAGAGGAGGACAGGGTGCAGCACCAATGCAGGAGAGGTTTTGGCCCAACGGGTCCACTTTGTCTAGTACACTTTAAAACACTGTCAATCATACCTTCTATTACTTTGCCAATAATTGATGATAGACTCGGTGGTAATTAGTTAGAATGGATTATCCTGTTTTTTGTGAACAGACATATCTGGGCAACATCCTTCTTTGTCAGAAAGGTGCCAGTGTTGTAACGGTAGCAGAACACCCAAGATGGAGCTCGTTCTAGAGTGCAGGTCGTCAGAGCTATAAACGGGATGTGGTCTCGTCCCGTAGTCTTTGTAGCCTGTGATCTGACCCATTTCCTGATATCACATGGAAATACTCTTAATTGTCTGGTGTCCAACTTCTGTGGTGATGGAGACCTGAGGAGGAAGTGAGATGGATCGTCCATTCAACACTTCCAGCCAAACGTGCTTGTAAATGCTTTACTACTCATATGTTGCACCCAATGTTTCTCTTGCTTACTCCTCTCATTAGCTGTTTCCTGAAACACAGGGTGGATTCTGTCCATCTAGGCGCACACTGGACATGATGTTCACTAATCAATAAACCCTGAGAGAAGTGTAAGGAGCAGCATCAATCACTAAACATGATGTCAAAGTATCTACTCAAAGGAGAATATATAGTACCCTCCTCAAATTTGACTGACTTCAGCGGATTATCTTAATTTTCTAGAGATAGACAAAAAAGCTGGAATAACTCAGGGGGTCAGGCAGCATCTCTGGAGAAAAAGGATGGGTGACATTTCAGATAGGGACTCTTCTTCAGACTGATGGTAGAGGGGAGGGAACGAGAGGTTCTGTCTGCTTTGTGATGGGTATGCAAGGTGTGGTGTTAGCCACCAAGGATGCATGGGGGGCAACCTTACCTGTGTGTCGCGCAAGGCTGTGTCATTGACTCATCACATTTTTCGACCTTTTTCGCCACTTTCTGACGGAGTGGAGTTAATCCGCAGCACAGGTGGGAAGCTGTTCAATCTATGAGAGCTCCACTCCAGAGCCTATGTCTCCCCAACTTCAATCAGTAATCTAGTTGCAGTGTGCAGACAACGCCTGCTTCTGTATGCGCTTGGAGAACGAGCTCAAGCCAGTCGTTGATCCATGTGAGACGATGAACCTCACATTGAACAGTGTCGGGGCCGGAGGAGGCTACAGGGAGGTAAGTACAATTTCAGCGTGAGTGAGCTCAACTTTATGAAGAGTGAGAGCCTTCCACCGGAGACAGGGGAATTAATCAGATCAGATCAGATGGAGGACCCGGCGTGAGGGGCCCGCCGTGAGGGAGGGGGAAGAACAATGGGCAATGGGGAGGGAGGGGGTGAAGGGGAAGAACAATGGGCAATGGGGAGGGAGGGGTGAAGGGGAAGAACAATGGGCAATGGGGAGGGAGGGGGTGAAGGGGAAGAACATTGTCAATGGGGAGGGAGGGTGAAGGGGAAGAACAATAGGCAATGGGGAGGGAGGGGGTGAAGGGGAAGAACAATGGGCAATGGGGAGAGAGGGGGTGAGGGGGGAGAACAATGGGCAATGGGGAGGGAGGGGGGGGGTGAGGGGGGAGAACAATGGGCAATGGGGAGGGAGGGGTGAAGGGGAAGAACAATGGGCAATGGGGAGGGAGGGGGTGAAGGGGAAGAACAATGGGCAATGGGGAGAGAGGGGGTGAGGGGGGAGAACAATGGGCAATGGGGAGGGAGGGGGGTGAGGGAGAAAACAATGGACAATGGGGAGGGGGTGAGGGGGAACAATGGACAATGGGGAGGGAGGGGTGAGGGGGAGAACAATGGACAATGGGGAGGGAGGGGGTCAGGGGGGAGAACATTGTCAATGAGGAGGGGGGGTGAAGGGGAGAACAATTGACAATGGGGAGGGGGGTGAGGGGGGAGAACAATGGACAATGGGGAGGGGGTGAGGGGGAGAACAATGGACAATGGGGAGGGAGGGGGGTGAGGGAGGGAGAACAATGGACAATGGTGAGGGAGGGGGGTGAGGGAGGGAGAACAATGGACAATGGGGACCCGGCGATCCACTGTGGGGGAGGGGGGGGGGTGGGCATGAGGAGGAGCAGGCGTACTTTGTATTCAGCGGTGTAAGTGGCCGCTATTTGTATACTTTGGGTATGCAAGCAAAGAATTTCACTGCGCCTTGTCACACTTGACAATAAAGTATTCCATTCCATTTCATTCCAATAATCAGATCCAGAAGTTGCAGCTGCAACAGAGGCAGCTGCACTGTAAACCACTGCAGGTACTAAATGTGCATTAATGTGGAGTGCTGCAGCTGTTTTCAGTCATTCCGCTGCTGCTGAATGTAGTTCCCAAGCTGCACCACTAGATGGAGTGCCTTACTTTGTTGAGGCTTTCAACCAGGAACTTTTAATATTATTAAATTATTCCCCTGCAAAATATGTCCCTAGTGAGCTGATTTCAATAAAGTTGCTTTCCTTTTATGGTGCTGTCTGTAGTTCACCGTGCTAAACCAAATGACCTTCCATGTCTGAAGAAGGGTCTCGACCCTAAACGTCACCCATTCCTTCTCTCCTGAGATGCTGCCTGACCTGCTGAGTTACTCCAGCATTTTGTGAAATAAATACCTTCGATTTGTACCAGCATCTGCAGTTATTTTCTTATATGACCTTCCATGTTCTCCAGAGATGCTGCCTGACCCGCTGAGATACTTCAACGTTTTGTGTCCTGTTGTGTAAACCAGTGCCCACAGTTCCTTGTTTCTACAAGTGACCTGTAATTAAAAATGTCTACCACTTGACAAGTACCTCAATAGCTGTAAAGACCTTTGAAAAGTCCTGAAATTGAGAAAGGTGTGGAGAAATACACCCTTTGAACTGTCACAGGGGAGAGAAGTACTGTAGCTTTGTAAATGAAAATTAGAAGATGAATATATGAAATGGGAAGAGTGTAATAAGAGACCATTATTGCCTTCAGGCCACTGGCTATCTGAGAAGGAACAAAGAAAGGAGGGGTACTTGAGACTGATAGCAGCTTGTTGTGTTTTATGTTGGAAATGAAACGTAGCAAGTCACTATTGGAGGAAAGAGGAGGCTATTTACAGTGGTGGACTCGCTTGAAGAGAATTTCAGTGACTGTGAAGCACTTTGGATAGGTTATATGAATAAAAACGTTCAAGAAAACTATATATAGGTTCATAAGTAATAGGAGCAGAATTAGGCCATTCGGCCCATCAAGTCTACTCGGCCATTCAATCATGGCTGATCTTTCTTTCCCCCTCTCAACCCCATTCTCCCTCAACCCCATTCTCCTGCCTTCTCCCCATAACCGCTGACATCCTTGCGAATCAGGAATCTGCCAATCCCCCACTGAAAAATACCCCATTGACTTGGCCTCCACAGCCGTCTGTGGCAATGAACTCCACAGATCCTCCGCCATATCAAGCTCTCTCCAACAACATTTAATGTAATAGAAACAAATGTTGACACTTTCACCCTGACTCCTTCCTCAATGTTGAATATTGGTTAAATGTATTAACACAGTTCAGCCTGTGTCTGAATCATGTGTGGTCTTGCTTAGTAAAGCAAGTCACAACTGTTACGGTGACCTGTTAATTGTTGAATGCAAACAGGAATTGATTGAAAGTAAAACTTCAAAGTAAAAAGTCTACACGTATTGAATAGAGCTCCCTAAAATAACTTTGCTTGGTCTTCTTCCAGCAATTAACACCAATAATGATTGAAGCAATCTGCCTTTCTCACTTTATTTCACGTGTTAATAATTCAGTCAGGAATGAAGGAATGTGGCACTGTCACGGGGTTATCATCTTTCAAAGAAGGAGTTACCGCAAGAACTAGATGTAAAGATCTCATGGATTGATTTAAGAGGCCAGTGATTTCTTCCTGATTTTCAGACCAATAGTTATCCCTAAAATAATTCAAGTTGGAGTTGCCCGTGAGACCTTGGTGTGTTCGGACTGGCCAGATTTCATTAGTCTAACACAACTGAACATATAGAGGTCTATAAAATCATGTGGCAGAGATAGAATGAAAGCACACAGTATTTTCTTGGGGTAGTGGAATAAAGAACGAGAGGACATACGTTTAAGGTAAGAGGGGAATGATTTAACAGGAACCTAAAGGGCAACAATAGACAATAGACAATAGACAATAGGTGCAGGAGTAGGCCATTCAGCCCTTCGAGCTAGCACCGCCATTCAATGCGATCATGGCTGATCACTCTCAATCAGTACCCCGTTCCTGCCTTCTCCCCATACCCCCTCACTCCGCTATCCTTAAGAGCTCTATCCAGCTCTCTCTTGAAAGCATCCAACGAATTGGCCTCCACTGCCTTCTGAGGCAGAGAATTCCACACCTTCACCACTCTCTGACTGAAAAAGTTCTTCCTCATCTCCGTTCTAAATGGCCTACCCCTTATTCTTAAACTGTGGCCCCTTGTTCTGGACTCCCCCAACATTGGGAACATGTTTCCTGCCTCTAATGTGCCTCCTGCAACTTTTCATAACAGAATGTAGTGGGTACATGGAACAAGTTGCCAGAAGAAGTGGTAGAGCCAGGTACCATAACAACATTTAAAAGACATTTGCACAGGTACATGGATAGAAAGGATTTAGATGGATATGGATCAAATGCAGGAAACTGGGACTAGCTCAAATAGACCTAATCAACATGGACTAGTTGGGTCAAAAGGTTGTTTCCACGCTGAACGACTCTACGACTTTATGACTGCACTTCATAGATTGTTAAACACTGGGGCATACTGAGATGGTGATGTGCGCTATGTAGAGGGTTACCAAGTCTGGCTGGATCTATTATGGGAGGCTTTATCCCATGACATACTGCTTTGAAGCAAATATTGGCACAACACTGGGTGAGACCACATTAATGCCTAATCTTCATCCAAGAGCCATATGGGAGGATACCATGTTCAGAGCAGTTCCTGGGCAGGAGGAAGTCCCATGCAAGAAGGATCCTGGGTTGTAAGGGGACCCATACAGAAAGGGTGAAGGGATCCCATGTGGGAAGGGCTCCTCTGTGGAAGAGGGTCACAAAGAGCTGAGGGTCCCCAACACAGCCTTTAATTTGAGTGTGACACCGACTTCACGCCACGATTTCAGACCTTGCCGGTGGTGGGGGTTTATCTCTTCATTCATCTATTTCGTTCCTCTCTGTGTCAGCCCACTCTGGGTGAGAAGGAAGGTTATTGCCACATCCACACAGCTGCTCTGCTCCTTGCTTCAGGCTGGAATGCCTGATCCCACTGTGAACATTGCTAGTTCATTCCCTACACTGGCATCTTCTGGGCTGGCTCAGTCTGTGCAATGACTGTGAACAATCTCCTCATGCTGACAGAAAGTCATCTCCTGGGTTGCTCCCAACAGACTCCTGGAGATTTATTTAATTCCCCCCTACTATCTGGAAGGGTTGGCAAACTTAATTATACAAGTCTGTTTAAGTAGCACATTGTCTCTGTCTCAGTGGTTAAGTTTTATATATATTGAGAGTCCGGGAGATCACATTTACATTGTCCCCGCATTTAAATTGGTTGCAGATGGACTACCCTCGGGCATTTCAGTTGGATGCCACACTGGAGTTCTACCCGATGCATGCCAAGCTGGTTTGAGAATGTTCTCCCCATTCATTTAAAGATATAATTATGGCTTTCAAATCCCATTAAAACTGGCCCTCTCACTCTCTATGAGTTCTTCTCCAATCTATAATCCTGTGAGATCTCTTGGCTTTTTGCAGTTCTGGCCTCTTCCATAACACAGTGAATTCCATGTCTCCAGCATTCACAGCATTCTCTTCACAAACCCATCCCTAAAACCTTTCTAGACCCCCCTCTCTTCTCTTCAACCATGATTTTTGCCAGCTGCCTTAACATCTTATGTGGCTCAAGGGAACAAGATTTTGCGCAATAAAACATGAGAGGCTTATGCCAACACAAGATTTTTGGGCAAGAATTCAAAACCTCTAGCAGAAAACAGATAAGGTTGTTTATTTTATTCCACTGTTAAATTGACAAAAGCCGTGGTTCAGGAAGTGGTTGGTTGTACTAGGCAGCTGACGGAGAGGCAACAGAAAAGCTGGGTGTGCGAATGAAATCTAAAACATGCCAACAGATAAAATGCAAAGGACAGCATGGTGGGGCAGCAAGAGGAGTAGTTGCCTCACAGCTCCAGAGACCCAGGTTCAATCCTGACCTCCGATGTTACCCGCTGGTGGGTCGAATTTGCAACTATGCCCTGTGACCAGGTGTGTTTCCTGTGGGCACTCTGGTGTCCTCCTGCCTCCTAAAAGTGTGCAGTTTGGTAGATTAACTGCCCACTGTAAATTGCCCCTAATAGATCAATGACCGGTTCAATTGGGAGGGGGGGGGGGGAGGGAGAGGGGGTGGTGTGTATGTGGGCAGAATAAAAATGGGTTCCACGGGGAAGAAATATTAAGGTTAGGGGATTAAAATGACAACGTTATGATTTGGAGGAAGTAAATGGGCATATGCCAAGCATTCAAGAAAGGGCAGTTTCATGAAAGTATATTTGAAACTGGGTATTCACAAGCAAGGAAAAGGGTCTTGGATAGGGTAGGAAAGCTTCATAGAGGGTTATTTGTGAGAATGGTGAATGGTGGTGGGATCATGTTTTATGCAGAGGGCAGGGGAAGGTGATTGAAGGCCATAGTTTGTAAAGAAAAGAGAATGTAATTATATCAGTGGAGGTTGTAATTAGAGAACTGATATCCCTTCTCAGTTCAGTTTGATCAAATCCTGAAAATGCACAAATAACTATCATTCCCAAGTCCACTTTAAAAGTTGGTGACTTCTGCTCTGGATGCCACATAAAATAGGGCAATATTTGGAAACAGAGGAAAGTTCAAATGAATATCTAATTAAATTGTTGGTTTTAGCAAAAAACATCTTGAATGAATGCCCACTGTTGAAATAGGAGCATTTTTTTGCACATTTATAATAGTTTGCAGTCAAATTAATTGGATTTTATTTTGGCCTGAGATGCATTTGTAAATCTGGTCATTCGTAGTGTTGCTGGTTCACTATTTCTGACTAAAAGAATAAATAGCTAATGTAATATATTGTATAAATGTTGAGAGCTTTTGTTTAGTTCCATAAATCCAGCAGTAATTGATGATTAAAGCTACATTTTTTGGCTCACGAGATGCAGATATTTATGTAAATCCACAAATCTCCATGACGGTTCTTTCAAGTTAATAAACTGGAGCATTTTCTGCCCTGTCAGATGAACATAGAATGTACGAGGTACTAATCAAAAGCATAGCAGGGAATTCTCAGTGTCCTCGTCAATATTTAATATTCAGCCAACATGACTAAGAATCATGATGATTTATCATTATCACACTCTTCGTAAAAGCTTTCTGGATGCAAAATTGGCCTTGCGCGTTTCCAACATTTAAATAGTAATTGCTCCAAAAAGATCTTGCGTACTGCGAATGTTTGGGTCGCTCCTCTGCGATCCTGACAGATGATATAAAATGCATCTTTCAACTTACTTTAGATTACGTACTCGAAGATAGCATGTGTGACAATCACACAGTTCCTGCAACATGTTCTCAATCAGGTCTTTGCGAATAACATGCCACTTGTCGCAAAATATTAGCAGGCGGTAATTCACAATGAGCAATTGTGAGAATCTAGTTGCATGCATCAGCTCCGTGTCTGGTGAGATTTAACCAACATAGATGTTATTAACATTCTAACACTCATTAGAAAAAGAACAAGACTTTATCTAAAGTTACTAAGTTTGAGCAAGTGAAAAATCGACCCTCTAAAAAAAAAAATGAAAACTCAAGATGTCAGAGTTTGCTTTCCATTCAATTAAGCATCTCTGAGTAATCACTGAGTTTTCGTATATTTTTTTAGAGGGTAGATTTTTTCACTTGCTCAAACTTTGTAACTTTAGAAAAAGTCCTATTCTTTTTCTAATTAGTGTTAGAATGTTAATGAAGGTTGTGAAGGGTGCTTTGTTGATGAGACCACTTTTTTTTTTTCCAAAGCAAAGATAAACAAGTTTTAAAAATTATTTTCCCTGGCTCTTCAAAAATTAAAAACATTGTTACTGAATAAAATATGTCAAACCATTGCTAATGAATTTTGTGTTTTTGGAAGATGCTTCTGAACCTCAATGAAATCGACATGATCCTTTCCAAAGTAGAAATGATCCAACAGGGGTCCATCAAACATAACCCCCCTTTGTCTTTAAATTTTAAACTGTGTATGTAATCAATGCAAAAAAACAATGTTGAGCATAATTGTTCAGAGTTCTGTTCCCTCATTCCAGGGCATAGGTTTAGAAATGGGATAAAAGGATTAAAGAGGATCTGAGGAAGATTTTTCTTCACCCTGAGAGTGGTTGCAATTATTTAAAACATAATTAGATGAGTACTTGATTCACCAAGGCAAATAAGCTTACAGGCTAACTAAACGTCTTAGCTTTTTGTAGATGGGTACTACAAAAAGTAGTGGACATTGGGGCCAAAGGGACTGTGTCTGTGCTGCATGTCTGTGTCTTAACATTTCATTGTCTAATCCATGAACTAATTATTTTTCTTAAAATTAGATGCACCAACATACAGTAAAAAGCTTTGTTTTTAATCTTGACATTTTATCTGTACAAAAGTTAACATTGCTTAATCAGAAATTATTCTGCATTCCTCTAACAGTAGACTCTAGTACAAACAGAATGGTTAAGTTACAATTGATTTCTCAAACTATGTACAGTAAACAGTTTGCAAAAAGGATTTGCCAAGAATATCTTTTTCAAAACAAACATTTTTTTCCAAAAATAGAAGTAAAAATTAACATAAATCTTTTTATTCTTGCAAACATTAAGGCACAAATTAGCATTTAAATGGAAAACAAGTTTATATGCTCAGCATACAATTGAAACTGGAGAACAAAAGACAGTATTAGACTACCCTATTCATCGACAGCATTTGTTAATATGGGTTCGGTTTTATTGTAGTGGAGAATTAAAAGATTCACAGCTTGTTGGCTAAAATATATGGTCCCCAATAGTCCGAGTTGCCAAGGAACAAACTTTTGAAACTTCTCTGTTAGAAAAATTTACCATTTTATCCAGAAACTGTGACAAAGACACGATTTCAAAGCGTGTAATATGTTTAGTAAGATATGGTTTTCACTCTGATTTAGAAAAAAAAATTGGCATGTCATTCAAAAAACTGCCTCCCAAACCCATGGGAAATAAGTCAACTGATTCATTTTCCTTCAAGACACCCTTTCCATTATCACATGAATTCTTGATCGCACAAGAAAAAGCCTAATTTTTTTTGCTTGAAATGTTCCAAGTAAAAAAGGTAAAAATACATAAGATAAATACACACTTCAACAACTACGGTTCAGAAACAATACGTTTCAAAAATTTAGATATCCTCAACGCTTCCATAACCTCTTTTCATAAACTTAGAAAATAAAACAAACTAGGGAAAGAATAAAGATTTGCGGAGTCTGACCTATTTCATTCAAATGTAGCTCGTCCTCACAGAGGATTTCAGAGGTTTTCATTTTTTTTCCCCGTCTTCGTGCTGGTAATCACTTCAGACCAAAGCTTTTGCCTTTTTCAAACAAAAATCTAAGTCACTGATGGTTGTCACTGGTCAGAATTGGCATCATTTGGATCAGCAGGCACTTAAAATGGAATGGTACAGTGCTCCACTCATTCAGTCTTTCATTAGTGCATAATGCCATGGAAGACTGATTAAGTCTCAAGGGTTCTTGAGATCATGCATCTCCTAAACCTGCATCCCCCCTCCCCCCCTCCCTCCCTCGCAATATGTATCCTGGGAAATGACGACTTCCTATGGCCTGGTCAGGGTTGTGTAGACAGGTTGGTCCCAGTTAGTCGGGCTGTGGGCTGGAGGAATGGAGAGGCTATTCAAAAGGGGTGATGCATAAGGACGGCGAGATGAATGAAAATAAGGGTACTGGTAGATGGTTGAAGGGTATCCGGAGTAAGGGCTGTAGTAATTGGGGCCTTGGACGTCAGAATAGTCACATTGGGAGCCAGGGAAGGCAGCAGCACTGGCACTGATAGGGCTGCATCCCTGGCTGCTGTAGGAACTATAATCGGTTTGTGGCGACGAGCCGTGATGTTGGTCGTTGTAGTGAGTTGGGCTCAGCTGTTCGGTCTTAATGTGCAGCCTTTGCTGGCTCGGTTCGCTGGAGACCGATGAGGAGGACGAGGAGGACGAGATGCTCTTATGGCTCCAGATGGCTTGGGCGGTGCCGCTGCTGGTTAGATAGGAAGCACTGTAGGAGCCGGTCATGTTCAGTCCGTGGCTGTGGTCGGAGGGGAGAGGCACAGCATGGCCATTCAATGGGAGGTACTGGTCAAACTCATGGACGTCGAAGGTCTCCATGTTGTTGATGACCTCGCTGCTCAGCTCGCTGATGTCCACGTTGCTGAAGTCAATGTTCTGGCGGCCATTCTCCGGCATGGAGCGCCCCTCCCTCTTCAGCTCATGCTTGCCTGCGTGGAGGTCGGTTTTGGGAGTGGGGGGTGGAGTTGGGGGCCCTTGTGCGTGGCCTGATTAAGAACAAAAGGACAGGCCTTTACTACAGAAGTCAGAAATAGAGCAAACAATTACACGACAGTCACAGGGGAGTGGTGTTAACACTTTAAAAAAATTCACACAAAGCATTAGGAGGTCCCTGGGCTATTGAAACTGCGCAAGAGTTATCCAACCAACCACTTCTTCCTGCTCATTCACCCTGGCCCCGCAATCCTCCCCCATCCCCACTACCCTTTCCAATGTATCTCAAATACCCATCAAAAGTCACCGCTGAACACGTTTTCCAGAGAGTCAAGAGTGTTTTATTGTCATATGTCCCAGATAGAACAATTAAAATATTTACTTGCAGCAGCACAATAGAAAATGTAAACATAGTGCACTCTAAACAATATAATAAATGAGAAAAAAAGTTCAGAGTGTATATACACACACACACCTATTATAAATGCACATATACATATATATTATATACATTGTACATATAATAAATATTATATATTTATAATATAAATATTTAATATATCATATATGAAATATAAAATATCTATATATAATATCTGTATTTAAATATATATATATATATATCATATATATATAATATCTATATATCTATACATATAATATCTATATATCTATATATACTATCTATATATCTATATATAATATCTGTATTTAAATATATATATATATATATATCATATATATATAATATTTATATATCTATACATATAATATCTATATATCTATATATAATATCTATATATATATATAATATCTATCTATATCTACATCTATATCTATATCTATATCTATATCTATACACACACATTCCCCAAACAATACGAAAGCGGATTCTGGCCCTCAGTGTCCCGAGACTGCTGCTGAATCTATTTTTCGCCGTCTCTTGGAGTGAGCCAAACTGCACTAGACTGCACCAAACCCGTCTCCTCATCCCCGCTCTTCCAAATATCATAAGCCTCCCTGCCAACCGAAACCATTCACCTCATCGCCCACATTATTGGCTTTTAACCCTTTAGCCTTCTCTGCTGGCAGGAAGACAACATCGGTTTCTCTCATCTTCCCGCAGAACTTTACGCCACCAGTTGGAAACTTTTTCGCAATTATGCGAAGAGTGTATCGAAAGCGCAAATAAATGGAAAAAGTCCCGACGATTCGTTTTGTGCGCGGGGTTCATGCAAGTCAGAGGGTCCAAACTATCTCTTTCGGTTAACTCCTACCGTTTTGTCCCGAGGGCCAAATCCATGGTGAATCGGGAGCGTATGCAGGTGACAGTATTGGAGAAGGGAAGTGGACCGTTTGACCCCGGTAGATGGAGAAATAAATTCAGAAAAACGAAGGACCTTCCACCTGAAACGCCAACTCTGTCTCCCTTCCCACAGATGCGGCCTGACCCGCTGAGTATTCACAGCATTTTCTATTTTTATTGTAAATTGGAGGGGGGGGGGGGGGGAAGTGTCTCTCAATGGACAGCGCAACAGGACCAGAAACCTCTTCACGCAAACCAATCATTGTGGTTTCTCTTGAATAATGACTGGGCGCTGTTAACTTTGAGGCCAGGCCAAGTTGTATTCTGATAAACTCAGGAGTTGCTCGGTGCAAGATGCTTAAGCAAAGTGACCAGGGCGTTAAATGGTTAAACGACCAACAGTTGGTCGCTGTGACTCCACTTTGTCCTCGCTGTTGCCTTCGCTCGCTTTATTGGCTTTCCTACCTCCCTCCTCCAGTTCCTACCAAGACCCCAGCCCTCCAGCTCCCACCAAGACCCCAGCCCTGCAGCTCCCACCAAGACCCCAGCCCTCCAGCTCCCACCAAGACTCCAGCTCCCACCAAGACCCCAGCCCTCCAGCTCCCACCAAGACCCCAGCCCTCCAGCTCCCACCAAGACCCCAGCCCTCCAGCTCCCACCAAGACCCCAGCCCTCCAGCTCCCACCAAGACCCCAGCCCCCTCCAACTCTCGGCTGCTCACCTGCGTGCTCGGGCGGGTGGTGGCCGTCGGAGGTCACCCTCGCCGCCGCCAGGCTCTCCTTGTACACCTGCCCGACGCCCAGGTGGTTCTGATCGGCGCCCTGCTCCGAGTCGGCCGGGCCGTTCTTCATGCTCTTCCTGCGGCGGGGCTGGTACTTGTAGTCGGGATGGTCCTTCTTGTGCTGAACCCGCAGGCGCTCCGCCTCCTCCACAAAGGGACGCTTCTCGCTCTCGCTCAGCAAGCTGTGGTAGGGAGGCAGGCAATGGCAGTGGGTCAGTCTCAGGCTTGGCAGAAACCCCAACCCACTCTCGCAGCCCGCTCTTTCCACAGATGGACCCCCCCACCCCCACCTTGGGATAGTCTACCTTTGAAATCTCGACTCCGAAACGTCGTCCATTCCTTCTCTCCAGAGATGCTGCCTGACCCGCTTTTGGGGTCTATCTTCTTCGATGTAAAACAGCGTCTCTGCAGTCCCTTCCTACACACCTGCAGTTCCTTCCTACACACAACTCCACCCGTCACCTTTGACCGAGAACATTGGGAATTTCAGACCGGACAAATGAAATTTGTGTGATCTGATCTCAGCGCCCAAAGTGGGTTCAATAGAAAAGCCTATCTTCCTTCCACGAAGGTATTTATTAACAAAAATGCTGGAGTAACTCAGCAGGTCGGGCAGCATCTCAGGAGAGAAGGAATGGGTGACGTTTCGGGTCGAGACCCTTCTAAGACCCGAAACGCCACCCATTCCTTCTCTCCTGAGATGCTGCCTGACCTGCTGAGTTACTCCAGCATTTTGTGAATAAATACGTTCGATTTGTACCAGCATCTGCAGTTATTGTCTTATATATTCTTCCTTCCACGAATGTCCCCGCCAATCCCCCGTTGCGGTGTTTACACGCTAAGCACGTTAGCCCCCCTCTCGCTGCGTCTCTCGGCTAACTCGAAAGTGATCGCAAGTCCTTGCTTGGAAGCCGCGCTGGGATGGAAAGGGGTGAGGGAGCTAAAACCGCCCGCTAAAACTTGCTCAATATTTGGGGAGAGGGAGAGGGAGAGGAAAGGGGGGTGGAGGTCAACTGAGAGGGTCACCAACTAGCTCGATGGGCTGAAGATGGACACAAAAAAAATGCTGGAGTAACTCGGCGGGACAGGCAGCATCTCTGGAGAGAAGGAATGGTCGAGACCCTTCTTCAGACTGGCTGAATCCTTCTCGCCCACCAATCTCAAGACCGACCCATGTCCGAGCGCTGCGGACGGCGCTCTGGGTGAACTCGGAGTGGGGTTGGGATCGAATCAAAGAAAGTCACAGAGCCATGGGGCTCAGGGCAGGCTGTACGAATCTGCCTTGACTCGCTGTCCCAGCGGATAGTATCGCCTTCATTAAAATCTCATTCAGCCTAACGGAGGGCGGTCCGTGGGCGAGAGAGACTGCCACCGACCGAGAGAGGCCGGGAACAGAAATAAACCTTGTCTTCAACATTAGGGTGTAGCGGTTCTAATATATTTTTTTAATACGGCAGAGAAATGTTTCAATTTCTTTTTAAAAGGCACTTAGCTGAGCCCGCGGAGGGGGAGAGGAGAGGATGGTGGGGGGGAGAGGAGGGGGAGAGGAGGGGGAGAGGAGGGGGAGAGGAGGGGGAGAGGAGGGGGAGAGGAGGGGGAGAGGAGGGGGAGAGGAGGGGGAGAGGAGGGGGAGAGGAGGGGGAGAGGAGGGGGAGAGGAGGGGGAGAGGAGGGGGAGAGGAGGGGGAGAGGAGGGGGAGAGGAGGGGGAGAGGAGGGGGAGAGGAGGGGGAGGGGATGGTGGTGGGGGGAGAGGAGAGAGGAGAGGAGGGGGTGGTGGGGAGATAGGAGATGAGGGGGAGAGAATGCCGCACCGGGCCGTTGTGGAGATGGGGAAGGCAGGCACTACTCCTGGGTCGGGACCAAGAGCCGGCGAGCTCCTGTTCACTCGCCCACAGGTCTCCCCTATCCCCCGGGGGGTGGAGATGGATCCCCGTGGATGTCTCTCTCTCTGACCGGGAGTCCCGCAACCCACAACAAGCACGCAAGCCGGGCGCGACACTTACCGCCAGAGTTTGCCCAGGGTTTTGCTGAGTTCGGCGTTGTGTAGGTGCGGGTACTGGTCGGCGAGTTTGCGGCGGGCAGCCTGAGCCCACACCATGAATGCGTTCATGGGTCTCTTGACGTGGGGCTTGTTCTTGGACGTGCCGTTTATCCGCACCGGCATTGGCACCAGTGTCCAGTCGTAGCCCTTCAGCACCTGGCTGACCGCCTCTCGGATGCAGGCGGGGAAACGCTCGTCGTCCTCGCCGCCTCCGCCTCCTCCTCCTCCTCCTCCTCCCAGCTTCTTGGTGGCCGCGGCGGCGGGCAGCGAGCGGCAGACGTCCTCCGCCTGGGTCTCGCCTTCAGACGCCGAGCCCGGCGACCCCACCGACTCGCTGTCGGAGCCGCTACACCCGGGGCTGCAGCCCGTGTCGGCCGCTGCCTGCCCGCCTTCCTCCGTCATGTTCAGCATCGACTTGGCAAACCGCTTCACCGCAGCCGCCAGGGGTGCATTTAACTTGCGAGAAACCCGATGCGACTCGACACGACTCGACACGACACTCCAAAAAGGGGGAAATTAACAAGCGATAAGATTAACGTTCAACTCTGCCGTTTCAAACTAGGTCTGTCCACATTAAAGCCACGTGCTTCGATCCTGGGTGGGGTGGGGGATTGTTTAAATGAGACAGTGCTGGAGAGAGATCACGCTGAGCATGGAGATAGAGGAGGCAGCAGTGGACAGACAGACACTGTGTCAAGTCGCCGGGCGGCTGCTGAGGAAAACTTGGGAAAAAAGAAACTTTTGTCAGAAGTTTGTTTACGGCTGCTATATCAGTCCCGGGCTACGAATCCCTGATTGGCCCGAGTGTGCCCACGTCTCTCGGATTGGCTCCACTCGTTAAGGAGAGGAGGGAGGGAGGGAAGTCTCTTTAATGAGCGACCCGGGTTTGGGTTTTTTAAAGTCCCAGTCCTTTTCTTTTTAAAAAAAACCTATTTAAATATTAAACGGCCGCCCTCACCAAGAATCTTCTGGCAAAATGGAAGATATTTTCATCTTCCAAAGTCGATTCACCAAACATTTCAGTGCATGTACAGCCTCAATTAGCTCTTATTTCTGCGAACAGAAACGATAGCTGAAATCTCAGCGGTGTGGATATTTATGTATGTTCGGAGACGTGCATTAGTTTTTTTTTAAAACAAAACGTTTAGTTGCAGTGTGCATTTTCCACACTATGCGGCTCGCTTAGTTTATCCTGTTGCCCGACCTTTAAAGCGAGGGAACACACCGGAGGCGTCGTTTATAAATCCGACCCTTCAGAAATGAATGGCGAATTATTTATCATTCGGCGTGTGGACCGGACAGTGGTGATGTGCTTGCTAAAGTGGATATTTCATCTTTAAATTGAAATAAACGGGACCTCAAGGAAAACTGCCACGAAACTTTCGACCATATCGATTGCTTCTTTGCTTCTTAACATGGTAAGTAACTTACACGTGTAAGAGCTCAATTTCTCTCTCCCGCTCTCTCTCTCTCTCTCTCTCTCTGTCTGTCTATCTCTCTCTGTCTCCATCTATCTATCTCTATGTCTATTTCTTTCTGTCTGTCTCTCTTCTCTCTCTCTCTCTCTCTCTCTCTCTCTCTCTCTCTCTCTCTCTCTCTCTCTCTCTCTCTCGTTGCCTATCTCTCTCTCTCTCTCTCTCTCTCTCTCTCTCTCTCTCTCCCCGCCCCCCCATCTCTGTTTTATGACCCACTGCAGCATTTAACCCTGCATTAAGTGTTTCCCCGGGTAGGTAGGGATCCTTTGTAAGTGTTGGTGTTACCCGTTGCAAGGGTTGGCCCAGTAGGCAAACGCCGAATTCCTTTCTCCTGCTCCCACTCGTTTACCAAACACCAGGCAATGGTTCCCAAAGCTTGAAGCTGGGTTATTATATAGCAGAGGAGCTGATGTGTAACCTTTCCCTGACGACAATGCAGCTTAGTGATTTGGACTTCTGTTGCAAAATTATTAACGCTCTACAGTCTGAATGTGGACAGGTTATTATTTTTGTTTACAGTACACATTCGGTTCGGTAAGAAGGCTTTAATTCTTGGATTGTTTTCTAGACTGGAGTCTTTATGAAGCTAAAATCAAAAAGAGTTATGCCAGATAAGTAGAAGACATGATCATTTTATTACGTTTTAAAGGCTATTAAGACGCCTCACATGTTATTTCACGTTAATTTCCAAAGAACTGATTTCTGAGAATATTGGTGGATTTCTCCCTTCCCATTACAGTTCACTTTTCTTTTCCTCTGTCCCTTCTGTGATATGGGTCTCGCCATATCCATCTGTGGAAGGTTACACCCAGAAACATTGTGAAGGTGTGAATGCTAGTGTATCCCAAAAGGGTCTCGACCCGAAACGTCACCCATTCCTTCTCTCCAGAGATACTGCCTGACCCGCTGAGTTACTCCAGCTTTTTGGGTTTATCCAAAATTATTACCTGCTACAACGTTTGACCAAAATTATTACCTGCTACAACGTTTGACCTATAAATAGCGGGGGGGGGGGGGGTCATCCAAACTGCATAGGAATTAATTTTCAGAATATCTCTGAGGTTTCCTTTGGGGCCATTTTCCCCCTTGCCACCTGTCATATAATTCGAATAAATCTCTAAGGGTTTGGATCGGAGGAGAAGTGTTTGCATTTTTTTTGCCACTTTCCAACAATACTTACATTCTGTTTTCTTTTGTTAGAGTCTGAAACGAGAGCGTCTGCTTTGTGGCTTTGAAATCTTGCGTTGTTTCACACAAAGTCAGAGGACCTTGAGGGTGACTTGAATGGTCTTAATTGCTGAGCTGTTTACAAGCGTGTAAACGAAACTCGACTTAATGGTGCGGCTTATAATGTTGATGTCCACATTAAATATGTTTAATGCAGAGATTATGCATCTCCTTATAAAACACGTCCCGAAAAATACATGGACTAAACTATTGGGGCATTTTATGATAAAATTATCAAAGATTACACTCACTCTCTCAGATGAAATGCGGTAAGAAGTCATTTAAAAAAGATCGATAAAATGTGAGGAAAATATGAAGGTCCATTGGTTCAGGCTACCTGCTTTGTTCAGGGTTGAAAATGACAATCAGATGATGATCGATTGGTGTCCGGCTCTTTTTGGTTCTGTGATGTGTGAAGGACCTTCATGAATACTGCCCAAATGCATTCTAATATAAGTGTGTTTCCTTGCCTCTGGTACTGTGCTGAAGAAAAAATGGCAAAAACCGACAAAACTTTTCTTTTATCAAGACACCAGAATCCGTTGGCACCGTTTGTTTTCTAAACGACCGGGGACCGGGTGCTGCTTTTTCTCCCCGAATTGAATTATGAACCAAATTAACACCGAGGCGAAACGACCTTGGGGACTTTCTTCGGATATAAAGTAGCTTTCTGCGATGGTTGGCGTTTGATCTGGTCTGATACTGAATGGAGTCAGTCAGGTTTGGTTAAAGTGAAACAGGATTAATTACGAAAGATAAGAGTGCAGAAGGTACAGGCGGATGTCGTTGTCTTAGTTTGCCAGGTATATATGGACTTGAGTAGGCTATCGATCAAAGGCGAGCCGTGTGGGTGTTCGGAGTGAGTGAAAACCAAAGACCAGGAACGATGTTGCGTATCGCTGCTGCTGGGATGAAGGGTGGAATTATTTTGATAATTTTTCCAACTGGGATCTGACTATCTGTGGGATCCTTAACGAATCCCAGGCGGCTGTACAGCCAAACAAAAATGTCGAAGTGGTCTTAATTGATTCTGTATGGGTCTGCGGCAGTTTATCACAAAACATGAAGGTTCACGGCAGAGAATTGGGAGGCAGAGAGTTGAGTTTTAATCGGGAAGTGAGTGGGGCCTGAACACCCAGATGCGACTCATACATTTCCTACTTCTCGGTTTCATGAAAGAATTGTCCAGTGTTCAACTGTGGGTAGGTTACCTTTCACGATTATCTTTCGCTGCGCTTTCTGCTCTATTTTTAACGGGGAACGGTGATAATTTGCCAAGGTGATAAATCTTGTCAACAAAACTCAGGTACGCTGCAGGTCTGTGTCGCCTGCACTAGACACACGGAAGTTGGCGTTGTCTGATCACACCGCGAGCGTGCTCTCTCGGCTGGATCGTCTGAAGAGGCCTGTGCAATGTTTTGATCTGCACACACGTCTAATTATATACCTTTGCGCCGGCAGAAGTGCTTAAGATCTCGTGTCAGTTTAAAAAAACCCCAACATAGGCACGTCTACAGTTTAACAGAAATACACAAATGCTATTTTGTAAATTCTGCGGTTGTCTGAAAGGAATTTGGATTAGTGCATACAAATTAGCAAACAAAAAGGCAGTTATGGATTAATAGAAACTAATGCCATGTTATTCTTCTGATCAGGTTCCAGGCGGAATTTTCGCCAGTTCTCCCACCCAGCACGCGAAATATCAGAGCATGCAGTTCGTTCATCTTCCCCTCTCTTGCACCGAGTAACAGCGGACCAGGTTCTTTAAAGGAAATCCACCTTGTTTTGTACATCATGTTTTATACGGCCGTGCTCTTGATATTTTAGAATAGTTTCTGTATATAATCAATCAGTTAATCAATGTCCCACTTCTGTTAGAATTGATTAATTGTACAATAATAATGTTAACTGACAATCACTCTGTGCGTTTTGCTAATTTTTTTTTTTAAAAGCACTGCCATGTATTATTTTTGCATTTTATAAATAAATAAGCGATCCATGTGAAAAGAACGGGGATGCCTGCCTGCTGGTTTATGCTTTATGTTGGTAACGAAATTATATTCTCCAAAGAACGTTGTCAGAGTAACAACGATCCACGTTACAAACTCTCAATGCAAGCAGTTTTCCAAATTCAGCACGCATATTTTAAAGGTTTGATTTCTCTAACTGGAAGAGAAAATATACAGAAATCAGAGTTGAGAGTTTACGTGTCGCCCTGTGAATATTGTGCGACTAAATGGTGGCTGGGATACACAGGAATAAATTCACATCGGTTTTATACAAGACGCTGGAATTTCAATAAAAAAAATATTCACCCGCTGCAAATTCCCCTTCAAAAAATTATTTTATATTGCAGATTTAATATTTATTCTTAACCTCCCAACCACTGGATGCGGGTCTGTTGTGGTGGACATTCGGATGGACATGGATGCGCCAGTTGTCAGGCCACTTGAACTGCTCGCGATGAATTGCTGATATTTCGTTTTGAACGACAGTCACTGATTGAAACAACTAAATTTTGCATCACGCATTCACTGCCTCCTGCAACTCAATAGTAGTCACCAGTTGATTCCATTCTCCTTCCCGATATGATTAACGTGGACTATGTCGGGGTATCGATAGCTGCCCACTATCTGGAATGAATCAAGTTTTCCTTACGTATTTACTGAGATAGTTTCAGAAAGCATTACTTTCCGAATGAAAGACGTAAAATAAAACATTTTTTGTCAGCAACAGACGTGTTTATTCACAAGTATCCAGACCGTTTCCAGATGTATCAATATTTTCGCTAGTATCGGAATTTAACGCGATGTAAAACAGCATAAAACAACACAAAAGACTGAAAATACACAATAAATGACCGGCTTAAATTCTCATGAAATTATAAACATGGGCAATGAACGCCATGTTGTCCTGTACCTAACTTACGCAGGCCAGTTATATGTAAGACAGACACAAAATGCTAGAGTAACTCAGCGGGACAGGCAGCATCTCTGGGTAGAAGGAATTGGTGACGTTTCGGGTCGAGACCCTTCTTCAGACTGAAGGGCTCCAGCATTTTGTGTCAACATTCGGTGTAAACCAACATCGCAGTTCCTTCCTACACATTTCTTCTGCCTCACTGTGGAAATCTCCTCAAGGTATATCCCTACTTTGAAGAAGTTCTCCTCCGAGTCTGAAGAAGGTCTCGACCTGAAACGTCACCCATTCCTTCTATCCAGAGATGCTGCCTGTCCCGCTGAGTTACTCCAGCATTCTGTGTCCATCTTCGGTGAAAACCAGCATCTGCAGTTCCTTTCTGCACCAGTTATATGTAACATTGCCTATTTTCGATCAAAAGTACTTCGTTTTTTTGTGCAGGTAGAGCCTTCGATGAATTCGTTTTCTAAAATGTCTTTACACAGCGATTGAACTCCACGACATGCATGCGGACTCTCAATTGTTTTCCACCTCTTCAGTTGCTCTCGTCTTTATTTTGTTCCGTGTGCCTAGTTAAGTTTATATTAATATATTAAATAAATACGCACGCTATTTAACCTCTTTGTTCGATGTTAAGTTCAGGTGTGTTGGAGTATTTGGAAGCCGGATAATTGCGAAACCTCATTGACCGACCGACTCGCTACATTCCCACGCAGTTATAATGTATAAGATACGTTAGGTTTGATGTTTGTCACGATAATAATGAATATTAGTCGGGTCATCTCACCTACTGGTGACCGGGACAGATTGACTAATTTTGGCCCATTAATCATTTGGACTTGAGGGAAATCAAATGAAACAACCTTGGTGGCAACAGCTCATTGCTCGCTGTAATGACTGTATTAAGGATACAGATGCACAAATCTTTTCGTTCTTAACTTTAGAAGTGGCCAGGACAATTAATGTCCATTTCGGTCAATTTCGGCGTTGAAGTAGTGTATTTCTTTCTAAATGCAAAAATGATTGAAAAAAATGTTGCAAATGTTGCAAATGTTTGCATTATTGCGTGTAAATTGACAGTTAAAATCACGGACACGTCGTGTTTTATAGCACGGAAATAGTTTCGTCCAAGATAGACACTATCTCTGGGGAAAAGGAATATGTGACGTTTCGAGTCGAGACCCTTCTTCTCGTCTTCACGTCCGAGGAAGGGCCTCGACCCGAAACGTCACCTATTCCTTTGCTCCAGAGATGCTGTCTGACACGTTGAGTTACTCCAGCTTTTTCTGTCTATTTTTGTGTCTACGGTTTAAACCAGCTTCTGCAATTCCTTCCTACACAAACAGTTTCGTCCAATTCGTCCATGCTGACCTAACCAAGCTATTCTCATTTGCCGGCGTCTGGCCCATACCCTTCCAAACCTTTCCAATCCGTGTACCTGTCCAAGTGCCTTTTAAATGTTGTAATTGTATCTTCCTCTGGTAGCTGGTTTCATACATGCACTACCCGATGATGAAACAGTTGCCCCCCTGGGACCCATTTAAGTCTTCGCCTCTCACCTTAAGCCTATGCTGTTGAAGTTTAAATTATGTAATTTAGTCCGCCCTAAACAAAGCAGGCGAGTCTATCCTCTCAAATATCATCTTACATGACCGGGCGAGTAACTGTCAGTTCAGATACGTTTGAAGGGTTGTCATTCCTGCTTTGCTCTGAGTCGTTTGTTCCCCCCAACGACCCCCCCCCCTCCCCTTCCCCTGCTACATTCTCCCGCCTACTCGCCTTAACATGATCTCTGCTAATTACATCCTTTCAGAGAGACGGTAAACTGTACTCAACGCTGGCGCCTTGTACTTACAACCGTTTGCCCAATGCAGTAGAAACACCCAGTGTTGGCAAGAGAGCGAACGCAGGGCCTCATCAGATCGGCGACTGTGGTAACATTAAACCAGACAGGACTAACACAGAGAGATGGAAATATTGTATTAGGGACACAGCATTTAGACAGGAGGCTTCAAAAAACTTAAATTCAACCAGCCCCACAGAAAACAGTCAGTCATCGTTCCCACAACTTTGGGGTCCAGGAGGAAACCTTTCGGCCCTTCGATTCGTCCTAGCTCATTGTAGAATCAAAATAGAATCACGTTTTGTTTAAGGAAGTTACCTTTGAACGGAGAAGGGAAATTGTCAGAGTTGAACCGTATATCTGCACTGTTCGAACGAGGGGCCGTGGGATAGATTTGAAATGGATTACATTAATATTAGCATAATTAATACAACACACTTTATGGGCATCGCAAGGAAATCTAGTTAAATAATTTGAGTGAACCAATGCTTCCCGTTGACGAATGTTCGACACAAGGGTGCATATAACATACCAACACATTGTACGACAATTGTATAGACTCTGTGTGAGTTTATGAAATGTTAGACCGACCCGAAACCCATCCCTTCTCTCCAGAGATGCTGCCTGCCCCGCTGAGTTACTCCAGCTTTTCGTGTCTAGCTTCTTCCATTTCTGCTCGTCGACCTAAAGCGTCAAACCTGCTTCTCTATCCAATGCCCGCCGAGCATTTCCACATCATTTTTTTCTAGCGCCCGCAGTATTTTGATTTTACAATGAGATGTGTTTATAATAATGTAGACTAATGTTCTCGTTTTCCATTCCGCCAAAACATCACATTCGCTCCTACCCAAGAAAAGCTGCTAGTTTTGTAACATAGCTCGCTGACTAGCCTGCTGAAGTCAGTAAGGTTGATAAGCAAGTCTCTGTTCATGAGACCATTAACAAAAGATTCGAGCATGTTGGAGTGTCAATCTCTAGGTGTTGCGTTAGTCGACAGAAGCGCAGTTGGTGTCTTTTTTCAGGTGTCGAAAGCAACCCAACAAATCTCTTGAGAGGTGTAGGAAGGTACTGCAGATGCCGGTTTACACCGAAGATAGATACAAAATGCTGGAGTAACTCAGTGGGACAGGCAGCATCTCTGGAGAGAAGGAATGGGCGATGTTTCGGGTCGAGACCCTTCTTCAGGTTCGTGTTCGTTTAGATACTTTAAACGTATCGTCGGAGATATGTATCACGCCCTGAAACATTTAAGCACGAATAGAGGCATAGCCGCTTTCGTTTACATGACGTTTTACAATCTCAAACACACACTGTGTCCAGGCTGAAAGGAAACGTCCCGTTTACCAAACATTTCCTGCATTACTCTCAGCTAACAGGGCACAGGCTGCACTTGATGCAATCTCACTCGATAAGTTTTAACGCCGCTGAAATCTCATCTCATCCGTTTTATTTACATTTCGGGAAACAATATAACTCTGACAAATAAAATGGGATTCGAATTGACATAATTCATGCAGGTTTGGAGTATTCACTGTACAGTATTTAACTTTTCCGTTCATACCTGACTGGCAGGAGAAGATCCGATAATGAGATATCGTGACCTCAGTGAGTCTGGACAAAGTGTTCTCTTTAGTCCAGTGAGCAAATAATTGAAGAAAAAAAACATAGCCAGAGAAAAAGTGGGAAACGCATTGAAGGGAGTGTCTGGCTGTTGGATTCCTTTAAAACTGTTATATTGTTGTCTGGCTATCAACTCTTGCTTTAAAATAAAACTTTTTATATCCTCTTGTAATTTAGACGTTCTCCCCGGGTGCTTGCAGTTTCTTGCACAATGGCACTACATCCAGAGTCTCCGTGATGTTACCAGGACTCTGGCAAAGACATTGAGAGTCGGCATTGAAATAAACACCCAGCCAACAATGTACAAAGCTTCGGTAACTTACAACCCATCAGTATGAACATTGAATTCTCCAATGTTAGGTTAACACTAACCGCCCCCCTCCTCTCTCTTCCCCCCCCACCCCTTTTCCCCCACCCCTCCCCTGCCCTGTGCCCCACCTGCTACACATTGTCCTGCTTCTTCTCTCTCCCAGAATTCTTCCTCTCCCTCCAATCAGTCTGAACAAGGGTTCTGACCCAAAATGTCACCGGTGTTCGCCATAGATTCTACCTGACCAACTGAGTTACTCCAGAACATAATCTCCTTTAATGTGCAAAGAGCTCGTCACATTAAAGCATAATAAATAGGTAGCCACAAAGTCAGTAGATCAAAGTGCTTTTGTGTATCATGTGCAATGCAATTTGACTTGGATCATTTCACAATTTAGTCTGCTGGTTGAATTATTTCCCCTCGGTAGTGAGCCTGTTGCATCTGCTGCATCCAGGTTGATCTCCCATCTAAGTACTGAAATGTTTGGAAATGACACATGGGTTGCCAGTTCATGGGTATATAACCTCTTCCAAATTCCCCGCCAGGTCACACACTATCCTGGCTTGGAAGTATTGGATCTAAGTACTGGAATTGTCATCCTAATTTCACAGTAGGAGTCCATTCATCACATGGACTCTAATGATCTGAAGATCACACTACCACCTTCTCAAAGTATGTGTAGTAACTGTTGGCCTTGCACCACACACAGCCTGTGAAAAGGGGGTTACATGTACCCAGAATGCTTCCAATAATTGCACATTAATACAATCTCAGTTCAACCCAAAAACGTAATTCAAAAGGTTAATCACCACACATAAGGGATGGTTTATGATTAATGTGCATATTTGGTGTTTAAGTAGAATTTACAGCACGGAAATAGGGCACCAGGACCATTGAACTATGTGGATGAGCTTTCTATCCAAATTAATCTGATATAATCCAACACCATATCACTAATTGCAGCTAGATACTTGCAGCGAGATTCACCTTAAATACTGTACATCCACAGTGTTCACACATTAGTGGGACTTTACAGTACAGAAGGGGGGCGATCAACATGTGTGTCAGTGGCCAAAAATGAGCTATTTAGATTAAATCCATTTCAAGTGTTCTCGGTATTTTTTTGAATGTGATGACCAGCTCACCCTCCACCACTCTTTCAACCCTTGTGTTCCAGATCCCAACAGTCTCAAGATGAAAACCTTTACCTCGACTCCTGTTCTAATCTTTCCTCAATATTTCTATGTTGCCTAGACATTGTCCTTTCTACTCAGGAAAATAAACTTTTTTTCTGTTCTCCCTTCTTGGATGTCTCATAAATGTACACATTCTGAGTACAGAAGAGGGCCAATCAACATGTGTGTCAGTGGCCAAAAATAAGCTATTTAGATTAAATCCATTTCAAGAGTTCTCGTTATTTTTTTGAATGTGATGACAAGCTCACCCTCCACCACTCTTTCAACCCTTGTGTTCCAGCCTTCTCTATTCCAAAGTGGATAATCTTAGCCAGGCCAATCTGTTCCCATAAGTAAAATTTCCACGACTCTCCTCTGCACATTCTCCAGTGCTATCCCATAATTATTGCAGCATAGTGACCAGAAATGTACATAGAAATCTAGCCAATACCTAACCAGTGCTTCTTACAATTCCATTATGAGCTCTCTGCTCTTATGTTCTATATCTTATTAATAACAGGCCAGTATCATCCTAACATCATCTCTCTTCCCTTCTAACTTCAAGGATTTATGGGTTTGCACTGCCAGTAGTCTGTTTAGCCATGCTTCTCTGTGCCTTACCATGTCTTGTACATCTCTCTTATTGCGTATCATCCTTAAAATCATTTGTTCATATTTCTCCAGCTTGAAACTTGGTTGCTTTACTGCTCATCCACTCAACCATTGACATCTTTGTGCAATCTGTATCTTTCGTCTTCACCTTGAAGTGTCTGGCTAATTCTGGTACCATTCGCAAATTTCTTAACATGCCTCGCAATTAAAGCCCAATCCATTGAAATATCCAACAAGGAACCCAGAACTGAGTCCTTCAAAGCCTCCAATACAAACCTCTATACCGGACACTAAAACACCTGTTGATTATTACCCTTTGTTCTGGCAATAAGCCAATTTTGGATCCCTGTTCTCTTGAACACATGGGCTAGTACTATTTTGTGCATGGAAACTCTTCAAAAGCCTTGTTGGAATCCATGTAGACATGACTAACTGTTGTACTCCCATGAACCCACCTTGGTACTTCCTCAAAAAATCTTAGCAAACAATTATCCAATACATTCTCCCCTCAACAGATCTTTGCTGAACTTTCCTCATTATTAAGTGCCTTTCTAAATTATATTTATTTATTCACTCATTCACTGATTTTATACAGACTGGTCTGCATCTATTCAATCTGTTCTATTCTTCCTTTTAAAACGACATTAGCAATTCTCAGACACCATGCTTGCTGCCAAAAAGAAAAGGAAAATAATTGTAGTAGCCGTTATTTCCTCTCTGCATCCTGGTCTGGTGACACATGTGCCAGGAGTTAAATAGGCAAAAATAATTTTCTTCTGGTCTGCATGTGGTAGCCAGTTCTATACTTTAGGGAAGAGAAATGAAAGAAATAAACTTTTGCATACTAAAGATATTGGTATAATTTTGATACTTCAGCAACAGGTGACTTGGCAGAACAAATTTAGAACGCAGGGTATTTAAAAAATATATAGGTCGTTATGTTAATAATTTTTCAGAAAGTGTTTCGTCTGCTGGTTTTCCTTTGAAAAGCAAAGAGATTTTATAATCCACTCTGCTCTGCAGTAACATAAATATTTTATTATTGCAAAACAGGAGCTGGCTAAGGGCCAGTTTTGTAAATCTTCACTTGATGGTGGTGCCCATAGTGACAGGATCCTGTGTGTGACAAGAATTCAGAACAAACATTTTTTCAGTCGCGTGGACTAAAACGTTAGCGAACGGCAAAACTAATTTGCATCTGAAAACAATGGCATTAGAATGAAATTTGCTTACACTTTCCATAGATCATATCAAAATAGAAGTGTACTGTTTGAACATTTTGTTTTGGTTCTGGGTGGGAAAGGTGGAGGTTGATGGAAAGAAAATTAGAAAGTGGAATCGCAATAAAAGTTGCTTAATATTTTATTGAATTTTACAGCATTCTGGAGAGTTTTTATTTTAATACAGATGTTTTCTGAAAGTACTGTGTGCAATTGCTTTCTCTTTAAGAGATGATATCTGTCTAAACTGGACTCAAAATAATACAAGTGTATCAGTTTCATTATGGTGATCCCTTAATAAAGTCATTAAATTGATTATCGCCCATCTCTTTCATTCTAAGAGTTACTAAATATGATAATAAAAAAGATTTTCTCTGATCTCCATTGAATCCTGTAATCCAATAAATGTTGAATTATTAAACATTTAGTTTTCAAAATTTATTTCCTGTGTTTTATTGGCCTGCAGAGACCTGAAAGAAGGTGCTTACTTGATGGTACAAAGTACTTTGTAAACCAGCACTTGCAGTTCCTTTCTTCCATTGCTCACATGATGGGATTGGATAGAGTATTTGATAACTTTATTACGATTAACACGGTAGTAATAGTCAAAACCAGGATAACATGGAACTTGGAGAATCATCATATTTTGACAAATTGCTCCCTTTCTGCTCAGTTAATATCCATCTTTCCAATAAAACATCCTGATGAGCTCTTTCACAGCAGAGTGTACATATGTTGAAGTTGTGTGAAATTAAATGACTGAACCAACTTTTGGAAAGTTGCATTCCTGTGCTGCATGGTATTGGGATATATAATTTCTCTATTACCCATCTGGACAGATTTGAGAATTAGTTTTCTTTGAGATATAGAAATATACCCGGCAAAAACAGTTGTTGTTTGTTTCTATATAACCTATGTTAAATGCATTAAAATTGGGTTGGTTCAGTAAACAGATTGCATAGGAAACCATCAACAATTGGCATGGGGTATAACCATATAACAACTACAGCACGGAAACAGGCCCGTTCGGCCCTACCAGTCCACGCCGACCACTCTCTCTGACCTAGTCTCATCTACCTGCTCTCAGACCATAACCCTCCAATCCCCTCTCATCCATATACCTATCCAATTTACTCTTAAATAATAAAATCGAGCCTGCCTCCACCACTTCCACCGGAAGCCCATTCCATACAGCCACCACCCTCTGAGTAAAGAAATTACCCCTCATGTTACCCCTAAACTTTTGTCCCTCAATTCTAAAGTTATGTCCCCTTGTTGGAATCTTCCCCACTCTCAAGGGGAAAAGCCTACCCACGTCAACTCTGTCCGTCCCTCTTAAAATTTTAAAAACCTCTATCAAGTCCCCCCTCAACCTTCTACGCTCCAAAGAATAAAGACCCAACCTGTTCAACCTCTCTCTGTAGCTTAAGTGCTGAAACCCAGGCAACATTCTAGTAAATCTCCTCTGTACCCTCTCTATTTTGTCGACATCCTTCCTATAATTTGGCGACCAGAACTGCACACCATACTCCAGATTCGGCCTCACAAATGCCCTGTACAATTTTAACATTACATCCCAACTTCTATATTCGATGCTCTGATTTATAAAGGCAAGCATACCAAATGCCTTCTTCACCCCCCTATCCACATGAGATTCCACCTTCAGGGAACAATGCACAGTTATTCCCAGATCCCTCTGTTCCACTGCATTCCTCAATTCCCTACCATTTACCCTGTACGTCCTATTTTGATTTGTCCTACCAAAATGCAGCACCTCACACTTATCAGCATTAAACTCCATCTGCCATCTTTCAGCCCACCCTTCCAAAAGGCCCAAGTCTCTCTGTAGACTTTGAAACTCTACTTCATTATTAACTACACCACCTATCTTAGTATCATCTGCATATTTACTAATCCAATTTGCCACACCATCATCCAGATCATTAATGTAAATGACAAACAACAGTGGACCCATCACAGATCCTTGGGGTACTCCACTAGACACTGGCCTCCAACCTGACATACAGTTGTCAACCATTACCCTCTGGTATCTCCCATTCAGCCATTGTTAAATCCATCTTGCGACCTCACTATTAATACCCAACGATTTAACCTTCTTAATCAAACTACCATGTGGAACCTTGTCAAATGCCTTACTGAAGTCCATATAGACAACATCCACAGCCTTGCCCTTATCAATTTCCCTGGTAACCTCTTCAAAAAATTCAAGAAGATTAGTCAAACATGACCTTCCAGGCACAAATCCATGTTGACTGTTTCTAATCAGGCCTTGTTTATCCATATAATTATATATATTGTCCCTAAGTATCTTTTCCATTAATTTTCCCACCACAGACGTCAAACTAACAGGTCTATAATTGGTAGGTTTACTTTTAGAACCTTTTTTAAACAAAGGCACAACATGCGCAATGCGCCAATCTTCCGGCACCATCCCCGTTTCTAATGACGTTTGAAATATTTCCGTCATAGCCCCTGCTATTTCTGCACTAACTTCCCTCAATGTCCTAGGGTATGGTCTGCCTAAGTATGTTTTAAACACATAACATCAATGAGAAATACTGAATAAATCATCTTTCCACCGTTTAGACTGGGGTTGACATGAGAAAATTTATCTTAGGTTAAGGGAAGCAATTTCCAGAATGTGGAGAGAAGAGCCTGGCAGCGAAATCTAGAAAGTGATGGAAAGTATGGAGAATGATCCATGAATGTGGAACTGGTGGCGTGAAGAGATCATGGGGAACTATTTTTTTTGGATGCTGACACAAGGAACTGCAGATGCTAGTTTACAAAGAGAAAGACACAAGTGCTGGAGTAATTCAGTGGGTCAGTCAGCATCCTTGGAGAACATAGGTAGGCGACGTTTCGGTTCTGGACCCTTCAGACTGCGAAAAGTCGCCTATCCATGTTCTGCAAAGATACACCATGAGCTACGTAGGAAGGAACTGCAGATGCTAGTTTACACATAAGATAGAGACAAAATGCTGGAGTAACTCAGCTGGTCGGGCAGCATCTCTGGAGAAAAGGAACAGGTGACGTTTCGGGGTCGAGGTCCCTTCAGACTGAAGGAAGGGCTTGAACCCGAAACATCACCTGTTCCTTTTCTCCAGAGATGCTGCCCGAGCAGTCGAGTTACTCCAGCATTTTTTGTGTCGATCATGAGCTTTTGAGTTACTCCTGCACTTTGACCCGCTGAATTACTCCATGCTGCCTGACCCGCTGAGTTACTTCAGCATTTTGTGTCGATCATGAGCTTTTGAGTTACCCCTGCACTTTGACCCGCTGAGTTACTCCATGCTACCTGACCCGCTGAGTTACTTCAGCATTTTGTGTCGATCATGAGCTTTTGAGTTACCCCTGCACTTTGACCCGCTGAGTTACTCCATGCTACCTGACCCGCTGAGTTACTCCAGCATTTTGTATCTACCTTCGATTTAAACCAGCATCTGCAGTTGTGGTTTTTTTTCCTACTCCTGCACTTTATGCTTTTAGTAAATTGTGCAAACTTAACAAAATTCTGCTCTCCAGTCTTGTGCAATCTGCAATCTCCAACATTGTCATTCTGTGTGCAATGATTGCCGGGGTTAACAATGAAGAAGGTTGGTCCGTTTTGCACTGTAGCCCGGAGCAGGTCCCGGGGCAGCGGCGCCGGCGCAGCGCGCGTGCGCGGGCGCGGGCAAAGATGGCGGCGCCCATGGAGGGGCTGCGAGTGCGGCGGGCGGCTGGGGACGCGGGGGAGGCGGATGGGGCGCCGCAGCCCGGCAAAGACGGCCAGCAGCAGGGCCACAGCAAGCCCGAGAGCGCCGGGCTGCAGCCGGGAACCTTCTGGCTCACCAGGATAGTTCTGCTGCGCTCCATAGCGTTCATTTACTGTGAGTGAAATGATGGCGGAGGGAGGGTGAATGAGAGAATGACCACCCCCCTCACTTCTGATGACACCACCCACACTTCAGGTTGCACCAGCTCCCACCCCTTGATTCACTACACCCCATTACCAGGTCGCATCATCCCCATGCACGACCCTCCACACTCATCCTCTCTCAGACTGCACCCCAAATGCCCAACTCTCCAAATGCATCTTTCACAACCTTCCAGCCTGCACCTCCCCACAACAACCCCCCCCCCCCCCAACTGAACCCATAAATGCACCCATGCACGACCCCACAAAACTCCCCGAATACACTAAGCACAACCTTCCAGAACAGCCCTTGGACTGCACCAAAACCCCCCAAATGCACCCATCAAAACCAGACTGCACATCCGTCCAGACTGCACCACCCACCAAACCTATAACCCCCACATTTCCACAATCCTCCTGCGCCCACCATCTACTGCCCCCTTCTCCAGACCCCCACACTCCTCTGCAGATCCCCCTGTTCTCTGCAACCCATGTGGTTCAATGGGTTTACAGTGATCCTGAGTATACAGTTTTAAGTATTTTGCTACTGATTTTGGAATAAAAAGAGAAAATGCTACCAACACTCAGTGGAACACTCAGCATCCATAGAAAAATAATAATGTTTCAAAACAATGACATTTCATCATAACAGTGTGTGTGGGCTATTGACCATTACATTATAATTTCCATTTCACCCTGACTAATTTTCTCATGATTACCACAATTAATTGAAGCTGTACCTCAAACATCTATTCTTTAAAGGTCTTCCCTTGTTCTGTAAAAAAAAACCCTTCTAATCCATGGTTTGCTCTTTGCAGTCAGGTCTCTTGTCCCATCAAAGTTGGTTTTCCCCCAAATGTTCCTCCATTGACAATTGGCTGACCGTGCTTCCCAAGACTAGATCCAATGATGTCTGGTGTAGAAAGGAACTGCAGATGCTGGTTTACACCAAAGGTGGACACAAAATGCTGCAGTAACTCAGTGGGTCAGGCAGCATCGATGGAGAAAAGGAGTAGGTAATGTTTTGGGTCGAAACACTTCTTCAGACTGAGTCAGGGGAGAGGGAAACTAGAGGTATGAAAAGGTTCAAAACAAATCAGAGCCAGCACTGATGACGAAGGAAAGGTGGAGCCCACAGTGGTCCATTGCTGGCTTGGAAGAGGTGATAACATCAATATTCATACTGCAGGGTTGCTTGAAATTAGAAATCAATATTCATACCGCAGGGTTGCTTGAATACCCAGCGGTATGAATATTGATCTCTCTAATTTCAAATAGCCTCTGTATATCCTCCCTTTCCACCCCTCCCCACCCTAGTCGTCCTGTGTGCTCCACCATTCGTATCCATATGTCCCTTTGTTATCCACAACAATGGGGGAAACCATGTTTCCTGAAGAAAGAGGACATATTGGATGTTCTAGAGTGGAAAGCCTCATTTTGGAGCAGATGCGACGGGGACAGAGAAATTGAGAGTAAGGGATGATGTCCTTGCACGAGGTAGGGCGAAAAGAGGTGTATCCACCTATCACTTGCTAGGCATTGTCTTGCCTCCAGATCTCTTTTCCTCGCTTTCATCCCTCCACACTATCAGTCTGAAGAATGGTCCTGTCCCAAATTATCACCTGCCCATTTCCTCAACAGAGTTTGCATGACCTGTTGAGTTCATCCAGCAATGTGCATTTTACTTGAAACAATTGATTGTCAATGTCATTATTACATTTCCTAGTCATATAATACAGAAACAGGCCCTATGCCCACCATGTCTATGCCAACAATCAACTGCCCATCTACACTAATCCCACCTTTTAATCCATAGCTTTTAATGCCTTGACAATGCAAGTGCTTATTAAATGCAGTGACAGCACCTGCCTCTTCCACCACTTCAAGCAGTGTGTTCCAGATTACAACCACCCTTGGTTAAAGAAAAAGAGTTCTCCCTTGGATCCTCGCGACCCAGACGTCTTTGGGATATGGGAGGAAACCGGAGACCCGGAGGAAATCCACGCACTTACAGGGAAAACGTGCAAACTCCACACACACAGCATCCGAGGACAGGATCGACCAGTTGCGCCACTGTACTGCCCCAAGTGTTGACTCTGGTGCTGCTTTAGTGCAGCCTGCTAAACCTGGACAGAGCTCCCATTCCATCGAGGACCCTCTATTCTACACAGTGTCTCAAGCTGTGCATTGATTTAAGCATGGATCTGACACTCTCCTTTTAGGATTCCCATAACTACTGCATTTCAAACCTTTGTTCCTCTTCCCAACACAATTCCTTATCCCATGAAGCCACGTTTCAGATCGAAATCCTTCAGGCTTGCATCAGTCTCTGATAGTTTTTTTATTAATTCACTTTTCAGGATTTGGGCATTGCTGACAAGGCCAGTGTTTATTTACCATTCATCATTGCCATTCAGTAGAGTTACCAGTAGAGATACCTTCTTGAGCTGCTGTGGGCCTTCTTTTGAAGGCACCACTATAATGCTATTGGACAGGGTTGCATGCTTTAGACTCAGTGATGAAGGAACTATTAGTGAGTGGCACACACACTGAAGATTCCTGGACTTAATGGTTCTTCCTGGCCTCTCGGAAGGCCACACATTTACTATTGGAGTCATAGAGTCATATAGCGTGGAAACAGGTCCTTCGGCCCAACTTGCCCACACAGACCAACATGTCCCATCTACACTAATCCCACTTGCATGTGAGCTGTGGGATGATGCATATATTGCAGGAAACAAACAACTTTCTTAATTCTCTGTACAGAATGCATAAACCCTAAGTGTTAGTGTGATAATTTGTAGACTCATTTTCGGTAGTCTTCAGATAGTGTAGAAATTAGAGGCATTTTACCTCAGCTGTCTTCTAAGAAACCTTGTATTTCTTATATATTTTCAATTTTTAGATATGCTTATTATTTATTTGTCACTTTAATTGCACTGTATTTTCTTTGTCAATTTGCCTTCCCAGTTTAAGTCAGAGAACTTCTATTTTTAGGCAAGAGTTTTTTTTTGTTGCTCCTCCCCCACCAAATCTTAACTTTTGTACTCTGGTCAATCTGCACCTCTTTGAAGTCACTCCATGTGAGCCCCCAGTTCCTTTCTGTGTATCTTGTCATCTTACCAGCACATTGCATGCATACAGCTCCATTTACGTTCCACATGTATGAACCAGCATAAATGGACATTTTCACACGGATATTTTCAAATCACAAACTTCTACAACAGTCAAAAGATTCAAACTTTGTTCATAAAGTATCCCATCTAACTTTCATCACAAAGACGTAACAAAGACGTAAGTATAGAAGTAAAGGCTGTAAGGTAATTCCACAAGAGCTTGGTTGATCCATCACAGCATTTCCCTGCTATATTCTTTGGTTCCTTGAATATTCAGAAATATATCACTTTGTTCTGAACACAAGTATTAACTCCAGTATTAAGTACAAGCTTCTACAGCCTTCTTGGGTTGAGAATTACAAAAGGTCACCACCCACTGTGTGAAGACATTTCTCCTAATTTCTATGTTATATGGACGATCCCTTACTTCGAGATTATAACCTTCAGCTATTTATTCACAAAATGCTGGAGTAACTCAGCAGGTCAGGCAGCATCTCAGGAGAGAAGGAATGGGCGACTTTTCGGGTCGAGACCCTTCTTCCCAAAACGTTGCCCATTCCTTCTCTCCTGAGATGCTGCCTGACCTGCTGAGTTACTCCAGCATTTTGTGAATAAATACCTTCGATTTGTACCAGCATCTGCAGTTATTTTCTTACATAACCTTCAGTTAAATCAGCGCAATCTAATAAGGTAAACTAAGTTGAAAGCATGAAATCTTAATAGTTGTCTGAACGAAATCATTCCACATTTCTGCCACCTGAATTTCCAGGAATATAACTTGTTTAGCAAAAATAACCCCATAGGACTTCAGTTACATGCAGTCATGCAATGCTTCTATACTCTTGATGTTGCCCAAGTTAATTGAAAAAGCATATAGACGTGCAAAGTGTAACTGTTTTGGATGTAGTTCTATTGTGCGGGCAGTGCTGAAAACTCATGAGGTTTTGATTGTTTCTATTTTTTAAATAGCACGATTTCATTAAATTTAAGTGGTACATTATGCCAATGTAATTAACATTTACAGACAAACATAAAGGTTGTGAAAGTGTTGTTAATTAAAGTATGCGAGTGAGTGTATTTGATTGGGGTGCTCCAATTTTCGACCACATCCCAAAGATGTGTGGGATATGAAGTTTGTTGGCCATTGTAAAATTACCCCTAGTGTGTGGGTGAGTGGTAGAATCGGGGACTTTTGCTGGGAATGTGGGGAAAATAAAACGGGATTAGTTCAAAAAAGCTACTAGATGATTGGCATGGACTTGATGGCCCTCATTCTATAGTCTGTGACTCTATGTTCAGTAAACTTGCATAAAGAGATGGAGTACAACGTATTTACTTCTTTCATAAGGGTTGGTGATTGCTGAGGTGCTAGCATCGATCCTTAGCTATACCTTGTCAACTTGTTAATAACATGCTCGTTCTTATCTGTTATTTTTTGTCTTTTAACCAATTCTCTATGCATGATATTCTATCACCCTTTGCCACAGAAGATTGTGAAGAGGAGTAGTAGGAATAGGCTATGTCTGCACAAGTCTGCTTGGAATTGATACATAGATAGATACATAGACAATAGGTGCAGGAGTAGGCCATTTGGCCCTTCGAGCCAGCACCACCATTCAATGTGATCATATGATCATCCACAATCAGTACCCCGTTCCTGCCTTCTCCCCATATCCCTTGATTCCGCTAGCCCTAAGAGCTCTATCTAACTCATTTTTGAATGCATCCGGTGAATCGGCCTCCACTGCCTTCTGAGGCAGAGAATTCCACAAATTCACAACTCTCTGGGTGAAAAAGTTTTTCCTGATCTCAGTTCTAAATGGCCTACCCCTTATTCTTAAACTGTGGGCCCTGGTTCTGGACTCCCCCAACATCAGGAACATGTTTCCTGCATCTAGCTTGTCCAATCCCTTAGTAATTTAACATGTTTCTATAAGATCCCCTCTCATCCTAAATTCCACTGAATACAAGCCCAGTCGCTCCATTCTTTCATCATATGACAGTCCCGCCATCCCGGGAATTAACCTCGTGAACCTACGCTGCACTCCCTCAATAGCAAGAATGTCCTTCAAATTAGGATACCAAAACTGCACACAATACTCCAGGTGTGGTCTCACCAGGGCCCTGTACAACTGCAGAAGGACCTCTTTGCTCCTATACTCAACTCCTCTCGTTATGAAGGCCAACATGCCATTAGCTTTCTTCACTGCCTGCTGTACCTCTATGCTTACTTTCAGTGACTGCTGTACAAGGTCACCCAGGTCTCATTGTACTTCCCCTTTTCCTAACCTGACACCATTCAGATAATAATCTGCCTTCCTGTTCTTGCCACCAAAGTGAATAACCTCACATTTATCCACATTATACTGCATCTGCCATGCATCTGCCCACTCACCCAACCTGTCCTAGTCACCCTGCATCCTCAAGAGGAGGAGAGCCCCTCCTCTTCACAGTTCACACTGCCACCCAGCTTTGTGTCATCTGCAAATTTGCTAATGTTACTTTTAATTCTTCATCTAAATCATTGATGTATATTGTAAATAGCTGCGGTCCCAGCACCGAGCCTTGCGGCACCCCACTAGTCACTGCTTGCCATTCTGAAAGGGACCCGTTAATCCCTACAGTTTGTTTCCTGTCTGCCAACCAATTTTCTATCCATGTCAATACCCAACCCCCAATACCATGTGCTCTAATTTTGCCCACTAATCTCCTTTGTGGGACCTTATCAGCTTTCTGAAAGTCCAGGTACACCACATCCACTGGCTCTCCCTTGTCGATTTTACTTGTTATGTCCTCAAAAAATTCCAGAAGATTAGTCAAGCATGATTTTCCCTTCGTAAATCCATGCTGACTTGGACCAATCCTGTTACTGCTATCCAAATGCGCCACTATTACATCTTTAATAATCGACTCCAGCTTCTTCCCCACCACTGATGCCAGGCCAACTGGTCTATAATTCCTTGATTTCTCTCTCCCTCTTTTTTAAAATTGGGATAACATTAGCTACCCTCCAATCCACAGGAACTGATCCAGAGTCTATAGAACATTGGAAAATGATCACCAATGCGTCCACGGTTTCTAGAGCCCCTCCTTGAGTACCCTGGGATGCAGACCATCAGGCCCTGGGGATTTATCAGCCTTCAGTCTCATCGGTCAACCCAACACCATTTCCTGACTAATGTACATCTGGGTGATAGTTTGTGACTTCCTTAGTGAAGACAGAACCAAAGTACCGTTTCAACTCGTCTGCCATTTCCTTGTTCCCCATAATAAATTCCCCTGTTTCTGTCTTCAAGGGACCCACATTTGTCTTAACTAATTTTGTCCTCCACATACCTAAAGAAGCTTTTACTGTCCTCCTTTATATTCATCTTTTCTCCCCGTATTACCTTTTTAGTTACCTTCTGTTGATCTTTAAATGTTCCCAATCCTCTGGCTTCCCGCTCATCTTTGCTATGTTGTACGTCTTCTCTTTTATTTTTATACTGTCCTTGACTTCCCTTGTCAGCCACGGTCGCCTCTTACTCCCCTTAGAATCTTTCTTCCTCTTTGGAATGAAATGATCCTGCATCTTCTGGATTACTCCCAGAAACACCTGCCATTGCTGTTCCACCGTCATCCCTGCTAGGATCCCTTTCCAGTTAACTTTGGCCAGCTCCTCCCTCATGCCTCCATAGTCCCCTTTGTTCAACTGCAATACTGACACTTCCGATCTGACCTTCTCCCTCTCAAATTGCAGATTAAAACTCATAATTGAATTGAAATTGAAAATTGAAATTATGATTGACCTGTTCACAGTTTCAGATCCACTTTCTTGCCTATTTATGTTTCTCTTGATTCATCAAGTATCTGTCTCACTGTTGAATATATATTCAATGATTCAGTCTCCATAGGTTTCTGAAATGGAGAATTCAAACGACACACAATCCTTTGAGAGAAGGCATTCTTCCAGTACTGTCTTAAATGAGTAACCTTTATTCTGAAACAATGCTCCCCAGTTCTGGAATCCGAGAAGCAACATTTTCTCTGCATTTATACCGTCAGGCCATTTCAGAATCATGTATGTTTTAATTAGATTACCTCCCATATAAGCCCACAAGCTGTTACCTTGTGCAGTAATATTTATGTAGTATCTTATCGAATACTCTTTGGAAAATCCAAATGCACCGTTGTGGTCTTTTTTTTAACCACCCTGCTGGTCACATCTTCCTAGAATTCTAATGTATATTAATCACAATTTCCCTGTTATACTCTGTTATACATGTTTACTCTGCTTAATCGTGTTCTGCCTTTGAAGTGTTCTTTATCACTTCCTTCATAATGGTTTCCAGCATTTTACCCAACCACAGATGTTAGATTAACTGGCCATTAGTTCCCTGTATTTTGTCTTCTTTTGAACATTTACATCTACTTCACCAATTTGTAATTGGTAGGTCTTTTAAAGAATATAGGTAATTTTGGGAAAAAGCAATCCAATTCATCCAATATCTCTGCAGCCACCTCTTTTAGACCTCGGGGCACAGTTATCAGTGGCAAAGGATTCGCCAGACATAGTCGTATTAATTTATAAATATCAGTGATATTGTTTGAAGTCCTCACTGTGGCCCCTTGGTTACCTACTGTTTTTGGTATGCTGTTATTATCTTCTACTGTGAGGACGGATACAAAATATTTGTTTAACGTCTGCACTATTTCCGTATCCTGCATTGTTACCTAATCTCTTGTAGTTTTAAGGCACCAATGTGGACATTTTTATGCTCCCTCACACATCTTTTTCTTTGTATTTCTTCCTACCTCATTCTCATGTTCCATTTACTCTGCCCTGATCAATTTTAATTATCTGTTGCTGGTTTCTAAAATTCACCTTATGTTCAGATCTACTTTTAATCTTTGCAAATTGTTCATTAATTTCAATATAATGGATTCATAACCCGTGAACAATCGTGTTCCTGGTCATATGTACATTTTTCAGTGGAATACCTATTCATTCAGAAGTACGATAAATATTTCTCGGTGTATGCCATTACTGTTATACTTTTCAATTAATTTCTCAATCTAGCAAACTTGCTCTTTGTACGCGTGTAATTATTTTCAGTAAGCTTAAGGCTCTAGTTTTGGACCGACATTCACAAATTGAATGAAGAATATAAACACTCATCAGCAGTAAAGTGTTTAATTAATTGAAGTGCCACGTTAAACCCCACTGTTTCTTGATTGATAGTCCGACAATATAGCATCTGCGATGAGTGTTATATATCAGACCCGTTAGTTCTCTCTTCTCCTTGTACCTTCTTGTTCTGATCTTTGAGTCATGGTCCTTCATCACTACGGCCATGTTTTATCAAAGCTACCTCGCTCATCACCTTCCAATCTCATTTTTCATTCTGCCTTTTTCCTTAAATGCCAAATATCCTGGAATTTTAATTTGTTTACCTCAATCTGTTTGTCACCATGTTCTTGCAATGGCTGTTAGCTCAGATCTGTGTTTGTGTCAGTCATTCTTCAATCTTATTCCAAATGCTTTATGGATTTAGATGAAGAGTTTAATTTTGCTTATTACCTGGTGCTATACATATCTCTCACTTGAATCCACCACCACATCTATTTAATTTAAGGCCTTATCTGTAGCCAAGTTGTTTAATTCCCACCATTCTTTGGGAGGAGGTTTCCTTTGCCATGTCCCCCACCTTACTATAGTGACTATTTTTAAAAAGTACTTCACAGTACTTTGGGGTGCTTTGGGGTAATACACAGTTGTGAAAAATGCTTTCTGATCACCTGCCAGGAGTGGGTGCGAATGTGTTAGAGAAAGTCGAGACACTTCCTATCCTGTGCAGTAATTGGCAGGTGACTTTTAATAGGTCAGGAAACTTGCCTGGTTAGAAATCTGAGGCCCCAAAGTCAAGAAACAGTAGAGGCATTCAGAAGGTCGTGGGGCACCCACTGGGAGATCACGCTGACGCTTTGAATTTTGAATCCTTCCTAATTCTGAGGATTTGCGGAATATCTGTGAAGTTGACGTGTTCTTGTGACAGATGGTTCCTGACCTGCTGAGTGTCTTAGCGCTGTACTTTTCCTGACTGGCTGAGAGGGGCCGGTTTTGGTTTCAGGAAGTGGAAGCTACACATTCACCCGTGGGGGAGGAAGACGAGAAAATGTGATGAGGAATTCACAGGATTCCACAGCAAACGGGGTAAAGAATGATCTTGACAGGGTCTTGGGAAACGGCAATGGGAGCATAACAGGTGATTTGCAATAATGTGAGCAGGCATCACCTCACAATAGACAATAGACAATAGGTGCAGGAGGAGGCCATTCGGCCCTTCGAGCCAGCACCGCCATTCAATGTGATCATGGCTGATCATTCTCAATCAGTACCCCGTTCCTGCCTTCTCCCCATACCCCCTGACTCCGCTATCCGTAAGAGGTCTATCTAGCTCTCTCTTGAATGTTACAAAGAGTGTAAGAGGTACAGAGGTTCTCTTCAGAATTTATAGATTGGCCATTTTTACCATAGGCACATTCCTTTCTTTCTGAGTGATTCAGTTGATGATGTTAGGTTATGCTCTCTGCTGGAAACAGGCTTTCCCTTGAGCTATCAACAGGAGCACCTGAATTGTTCTTTGTTTTTCTCCAAAACAAATCCTGAAAATCATCTTGGTACTTGGCCGTACTGTGATAGCCAAAAGGTGCAAGAGTAGTCATTATCATTGTGCCAGTACTCATTCTGGTTTCGCATTAACACCTGGTTAGATAAAATTTAAAAAATGAAAGTGAACAAGTTATCGGGAGAGGGTGGATAAGTTGGATTTTTTTTCCCTGGTGCGTATGAGGCTAAGGGATGGCATTATAGAGGTATATAAAATCATGTGAGGCACAGATAAGATGCATGATCACAGCCTTTTCCCCAGGATAGAGGAGTCCAGAACTAGAGGGCATAGGTCTAAGATGATAGGGGAAAGATTTAAAAGAGACTTGAGGGGCAATTTCTTCTCATAAAAGGTGGTGTGTGCATGGAATGAGCTGCCAGAGGGACTGATAGAGGTGAGTACAATGGTGACATCTAAAAGATAATTAGACAGCTACATGGAAAGGAATGATTTAGAGGGATATGGACCAAACACATGTAAATGGGACTTGCTCAGTAGAAACACCTAGTCAACATGGATGGGTTGGGCCGAAGAGTCTGTTTTGGTGCTGCTTGTCTCAACAACTGATGTTCAGAAGTCTTCCAGATTGACTGTGAAGTTGTTAGCTCAGCATTTCTATGCAAAACAAAAATCGGGTTTGTAGAATAGAATGAAATGGAGAAATGCAGTTTGATTCAGTGATATTCCTATTTTGATTTTCACTTCATTGGGTTTTGCATCTAACTGGTGGGGAAGATGTGACTTAACTCTCCACTTCTCAACAATCTCATTCAGGTTGCTGAGAAGTGCTGTAAATGTTTCATATATCATATCATATCATATATATACAGCCGGAAACAGGCCTTTTCGGCCCTCCAAGTCCGTGCCGCCCAGTGATCCCCGCACATTAACATTATCCTACACCCACTAGGGACAATTTTTTTTTTTTTTTTTTTTTAACATTTACCCAGCCAATTAACCTACATACCTGTTTCGATATTAAGAGATATATGGTCAGTGCAGCAAATTGCTGCTGAGGGAAAGGCTGGGTTAATATTCCTTTGACTGGTCGAGCAGGTGTGAGGGACAAAATGGCACACTGCTGCTTCTGAAAATCATAAGGCTGCAGATACTGGAAATCTGAAAATGCTTCAAACATTCAGCATATCAGGCAACATCTGTGGAAATAGAAACAGTTAATGGTTCAGGTCAAAGACACTTCTGATCAAGGCACTGCTCTGATGAAGGGCCTTCGACCTGACACCGTAACACCGTTTCGAATACACTTCATCAGAACTGAGCCTTTGTCACAAGAGTCTATAACTATCACTATCCACAGATGCTGCATGACTTGCAGAGTTTCTTTCCAGCATCTTCCTTTATACGAGTATGTTTCACATGATCTGAAGAAAAGGGGATTTAATTTAAACAAGGCTTCTTGAGGATGCTTTGCTAGAATGTTGAATATTTATGGACATATATGGACCTATATATGTCCATATAAACACCATATATAGGTGTTTATATGGACATCAGGGAATTGAAGAAAATCATTAGGTTGATTCCATACATAGTATGACGTAATCAAGCCTTTTGCATTGTGCTTTGACAGATTAATAGCAGAAATCTCATTCAGGTGGCAGCATGGCAGACTTTGGCAAAATGAGTTCTGTATAAATGTTGAAGGAGCTAGGTAACCAATAATTGTTATACAGATCCCAATTGTTGCAGGGAGAATGCTAATGTAGTCAATACTAATAGTTCAAAGATATTCCCTTAATTGAAAAGCTTTTGTTGCGTACTGACCAGTCAGCAGAAAGACAACACATGATTACAATCGAGCCATCCACAGGGTACAGATACATGATAAAGGGAATATCATGAATAACATTTACTGCAAGATAAAGCCAGTAAAGATCGATCATCATCCGAGAGTCTCCATTGAGGTAGATAGTAGTTCAGGACTACTCTCTGTTGCGGAAGGATGGTTCAGTTGCCTGATTACAGCTGGGAAGAAACTGTCCCTGAATCTGGAGGTGTGCGTTTTCACATTGAATTGGAAACTTTTATTACCTTTGTTGCCACTTTCCTCCTTGCTCTCACCATCATATGGCTCTAGCTCCTTCTTTCCCATTCTCAACCTCGCCATCTCAATTTGTGAAGCTGGACTAGTGACTAGTATCTTCTGAAAACCTAATCACACCTTTAGCTACTTGGACCATTTTTTCCATCTTACTTCTTACAAGGATTGCATTCTGTTGTCCCAGTTTCTCTGCCTTTTCTCCTTCTTCTTCCACTTGCACTTCCTCCTAACCAATTAATCACTCATCATTTACCAATTTTGATCACCTTGCATTATCATCCCTTTTCTCACTTTCTCTCTTATCCCATCTTATCACAGATCTTCCCTTTGGTTCTCATCTTCCTTCTCGTGGTCATTCAGCGTCTTTCAAATGTTCCTCAGTTCTGACTAAATATTACCGACTCGATACATTATCGCGTAGATTCCATTGATGCAGCCTGACCAGCTGTCTGTTCTCGCATTTTCCGTTTCAATGAAATAAATGCTCAGGCAGTTGCTTTGAAAAATAAACATACACTTGTGCATAACCTATGATTTTAGCTGGATTTAAAATGCATACACCACTCTAAAAAAATGAATAATTGTAGGTTGCATAAATGCTTTGAGCAGTGAGGAAATATGAAGGTTGATTGTGTTCAGAGCTAAGCTTTTCCGCACTTGTTTCAGTAAGGTAGTTATGAATCAATTTATTCAAATCTTTTAGTAAAAGCAGGCCTCACAACCTATTGTATTTTGTACCTGACATACATTGAATTGAATAATTTGCAGAATATGTAGGTTTCCTTTCTTGTATATTGCAGCTGGCAGAGGTTGAAACTGTAGCCTTTGTAATCTTACATAGGAAAAACTTTTGAGTTATCAACCACGCAATTATCTCGCTGCATTTTATATCAGCTGAAAGAACAATAGCAGTATACATACTGCACACGATACGTAATAAGCTAGTTTTACGACTGTACTTTTTAATGAATGGCCCTGTCAGTTAAAAAGAACCTTTCATCCGATACAAAACAGGAGTTGTTTGCTGATCTTGGTGTAAGTTAATGGGTCCTATTAATGACTGACACCTTTGTGTAGGGTTGGTCACTGCAGATAAAAATCTTTTTTTCATGACTCCCTTTTGTGTCTCTATCGCATGTTAACAAAAGGGGTTGTAGAAAAAGGTTCTGAATAAAAAGAAAGCAGGTATGTGGAAAGGTGAAAGTGGCAGGAACAATCGATGGCTGATTGCTCATTTTGGAGAGACACGGTTGGGTTTGAAAATATCTGTAAACGGGAGGCGTGTAATTGCCAATGAAAGGACCAATTATACATTGGGTTTACAATGAAAGTTGAGACGTTGAAGAAGAGAACTTTTTGGAAAAGAAGGTAGACAAGATACTGGAGTAACTCAGCGGGTCAGGCAGCATCTCTGGAGAGAAGGAATGGGTAACGTTTCGGGTCGAGACCCTTCTTCATTTCCAGCTGGGTAAGAAATGTTTTAATTGAAATGGTTGTGATTAATCAATAAGATATGCTTACTACCAGTATATAGATTGTATTTAAACCCCCTGCAATTGTTTTTATTGCAAACTAGCAAGTTTCAATCCTAATATTTTCTGAGATGTAGCGAGAGAATGCAGAGGGTTCGTATTATGCATACAGTTATTTCAGGAATTTGCATCCAGTGTCTTAGTAACTAATGGTGTAGGATGGTTATTAAAATTGATGTACAAAACCTAATTGTTGTTAACCCTTGGGGTTTGGTTATTAAATTATCTTGTGGATTAAATCTATAACTGATCTCTAACTAATGTCATGGAAAGACAGCAGAATGGATTCTGCAATGATCGTTCTAAGTTCCTTTTCTCTCTCTTATATTAAATTACTACCTCATAGATTTACTGCAAAGCTTTAGAATGTGCAGTGTCTGCCCATCCCCGGAGTAATTTATCTTGTCGTTCTCTAGTTGGCTCTCTTTAGGTTTCCCTTTTTCGGCACTTGCAGGGGTTTAGGTATTTGACACATTGGCATTCTGTCCTAGTCCACCTCAGGCTTGTTGAAGTATGAGTTACACAAGTTGTTCTACTGTCGCCATGATTTGTATCACTGGCATCTCTAACCTGGCTCGCATCCTACCTGTTTCAGTGAATCCTTATAATGCCGACCGCGACTTCTTCTGGAATGTTCAGAGAATGTAAATTTTGCCTGCTCGTGTTTCTTTTCTGGATTCATTCCATTGATAAAGTGATTGCAAATACGGCAACATATGAAATGAACAGCATGGTCACTTTTTACATTATAAACGAATTCAGCAGCTCGTTTGTGCTCAGTGGTGCCCTCGGCAAATGCAAGAGGTTTCAAGGGAAAGAAATCACTGGTGTGAGTTGTCTGCAATCCGCTTTGTAGCTACAGACTATAAACCTGAAAGTAATGGGTCGTGTAAGAAAGGTACTGCAAGCATCACGGGCAGCTATAATCATCACACAGATTGCATAAATTAAATTGCGAACGGGTGATTTTGAGGATGAGTTCATGGAATATATTTAGGATCCTTTCTTCGAACAATAGGTTGTGGAACCAAGCAGGGAACAAAGATTAGTTAATGATCAGATAGTGAAGGATCCTCTGAGGAAGAGTGACGATATGATAGAATTTCAAATTCTAGAGTTTGAAACAAATGCCTGAAATACAAATAAGGCAATCACACAAGGGTAAAGGTAGTAATGGCTAAGGAGGATTCGAAAATGATAAGATGATACATAACCAGTGGTAGACATTAAGGTGAATATTTAATAAATCTTAAGAAATATATATTTTATTGAGAAATAAATGATATGCAGACAATGATACATCCTTAGCTTCTGAAGTTAGAGGTTCGGTGGCGGGGCTGATTGGGGAAACATTGTAGAAACCTGCTAAGAGTGAAGGGAGAAAATAGGTTGAGATTAAGTTTGAAAGAATTATAAAAACAGACAGTAAGATCTTCGATGAATATATAAAGGGGTAAAGAAGAGTTAAGATAAATTTTGTTTTTTGCAGGAAGATATAGGCAAATTAACAGGAACATGGAAGCGGTTGAAATATTGAACAACTACTTTGAATATATTCCTACAGGAGGAAATGCTAGAAGTATTCCATTAACAGGGCCAAGGTAAGAGGAGGGCATATCAATGAGAGGCAGCGGAGAAAGTCAATGAGCTGAAGTTGTTCAATTTGATATTGAGTTTGGAACACCGCTGCATGCCCACATGGAGGATAGGCGCTGTTCCTGCAGCTTGCGTTAAGCCTTGTTATAACAGTACAGGAATCTACAGACCTTTCAGAGTGGGAATGAGATGGAGAATTAAAGTGATGGTCAAATGGAAACAAAAGACTATTTTTACATTCCCAAGCAGAAGATACAGACGCTTCAAGATTTATGTAAGGGTTGCGTCCCGCGGATCCCTTGTGTAAGTCAGATGTTACGTAAGTCAGGGAGTGCCTGTACTTGCCCTTGTGTTACATTTTTGATGAGGTAGGGGATTACAGTAAAACTCCTGTAATCCTGCAGTTTTGGGACAGGTGCCAGAGCCATAGATTTTTAAGATAATTGGATGTTACTATCAATATCAAAACGCACTTTTATTTCATTTTTATTTTTACACATTGCAAAGTAGTCATATAATACATTTTTCAGTGACCCAGTGACTAAGGAGAACAGGAAAGGTGCAGGTACTTAGTACCTGGCTCTCAGCACAAACCTACTTACATTCCTGACCCCTTGAGTTCCAGACCAGAGCCCTGGCAGCACGCCATACTCTGGCTGCACACCTTCCCTCCTGGCACTTAGGGAGAAACTTGAACGAAAATTGTTGACTTTGTGAAACATAGTAAGTCACCTACTTTCCTTTTGTGACTGATTTATTTTCAATTGGAAGTGATTTGTGTCGGGTTGCAAAGGGTGGTCTAACTGACTGCTTTACGATGCAATAATGTTAAGTTTCACAATTCTCACCAACCTCTACAGATGCACCAGAGAAAGCATTTTATCAGGATGCATCACAGCTTGGTTTGGGAACAGCTCCATCCAAGACTGCAAGAAGTTGCAGCGAATTGTGGACGCAGCCCAGACCATCACACAAAACAACCTCCCTTTTATTGACTCCATTTATACCATGCTGCCTCGACAAGAATAACAGCATAATCAAGGACGAGTCACACCCTGGCCACTTCCTCTTTCCCCCTCTCCCATCAAGTAAAAGGTATAGAAGTGTGTAAATGCACACCTCCAGATTCAGGGACAGTTTCTTCCCAGCTGTTATCAGGCAACTGAATCATCCTCCCACAACCAGAGAGCTGTGTTGAACTACTATATCCCTCTTTGGTGACCCTCGGACTATCTTTGATCGGACTTTGCTGGCTTCATCTTGCACTAAATGTTGTTCCATTACCATGTATTTATACACTAAATGGCTCGATTGTAATTATGTAATGTCTTTCTGCTGACTGGATAGCATGCATTAAAAGCTTCTCACTGTACCTCGGTACACATGACATTAAACTAAACTGATCTCTCAATTTTGCAGCTGTTGCTCAATTATTTCTTCAGAAATGTTGCCATTGAGATATTGAGGATGTTAAAATATTTCTGATACTTGCAATGTACTAAATTAATCTTGAACTAGATTGTGATTCACTTTTTAGTGTGATTGCACAGTTTCAGAAAAAAGTATTTTTGTGAAAAGCCAAAGACGAGAAGGTATTTGCAATGGATGTTCCACTTGACTCCCCGATATTAAATCTGTTTCTCCTACTGGAAAGGTGTCTGGCTTGCTGAGTGTTCCTAGCATTTTGTGTTTTTATTTCAGATTTACACCATCTACAGTTTTTTTCATTTTCGTAAGAGTGTTTCATCCACTAAATCTTGCTTCTCTTAGTCCCAGTTTAGCTCACCCAGCCCAGGATTTACATGGTTTTCAAATACCCTTAATGCTTCTGGTACGGCTCTAAACTGCTTTGATTTATCCAGAAGTATCAATCGATGAATTGAGATCAGTTTAGAATTTACTTAGCTTTAATTTAAGTACATGAAATTATATTCATAGTAATGCCCATGTTACAGATGATTTAAATTTGGGTTTAATTTTAGAAGAGGTAAACGTTTGCTCTAACCAGTTTGTCTCTTATATTAATGGATGACCAAAATGAAGCAGGGAGGCTTGGAAACTAAATGGCACCTGTACTCGGAAAGAAAATCCCCGTGATGGGCGTGTACGTTCCTCTCACTTAAAGATTTAACTATGTACTGGAGGTGGAATAGGGCCAAGAGTTTCCAGTTGGGGGTTCCCTTAAGGGATTCCTTTAAGTTACAACAAAGTGAGCTTGACAAGCATTGTCAAGGCTTGCTTCAACATCAGTGGCCCTTGCCTTTGTGGACCATGAGTGTGTTCTCCATGTGCCCATTGCACTGCAAGTTCGGCTCATCCCTATATTGGAGTGTGAGACATGGTGAAACTTGAACAAAAAATGTTGATTTTGTGCAACTCGTGGAAAGTCTCCTACTTTCCATTTGGAGTGGACTTATTTTCAATTGGAAGTGATTTGTGTAGTGTTGTAATTCTTGATATTTGTTTCTTAAACCAAAACCCAATCTAAGAACACAATTTCAAATCTGGCATTAGTACTAGAACAGACATTTTTGACAAGATAATCTAAATTTTGACCAAAGTGTTAAGCAATTGCTATCACCATTCGTCTTATATAATGCCAAGTGTGTCAGTGTTCCAAGAGGTTAAGATAAATTTACGTGTGATTTTTGGTATGCTTCATTCAATGTTATTCACTGATAATTTTTTTTCTTTTCAGTCATGGCCTTTTCTGTTGCTTACCACCAAAACAGGCAGTTACTGGGAAAGGAAGGATTGCTACCAAGCCATCTGTATTTAAGGAAGGTTCAACAATATGCTGGGGGTAAAGTTGGCATTGAAGCTTTGAGTTATGCACCGACAGTTCTGTGGTTCCTGGATTGGTCTGACATGGACACACATCTAAACAATATTGCTTTGTTGGGAATGGGACTATCGGTGTTTGTATTGGTCACGGGATGTGCCAATATGATTATCATGTTCATCTTATGGATCCTGTATCATTCGTTGGTGAACATCGGTCAGATTTGGTGAGTGATGCGACTACTTTATTGTACAGTCATAGTGGAATTTTTTTGTTGTTTCTCTTTCTAATTAGTTAATTACTACTTTCTGTTGCATGGAGAAATGCTGCCATGTTAAAAAAGCCAGATAGCAGTTGGATTCAAAATTTGGTATTGAGGTTTGACGTCACTTGGATAGAAAGCTTCATGAGAACTCCTGCCAGGGCTAATCTAATTTAATTATATCCTTCAGTTTGTTCAGTCTATTGCATCTAGTTTGTATTCAAGCTGAGACTACAATTGAGGGCACATCTCAAGTACATAAATATGTAGAAAGAAACTGCAGATGCTGGTTTGAACCGAAGATAGACACAAAAAGCTGGAGTAACTCAGCGGGACAGGCAGCATCTCTGGAGAGAAGGAATGGGTGCCGTTTCAGGTCGAGGCCTTTCTTCAGACTGAAGAAGGGTCTCGACTCGAAACGTCACCATTCCTTCTCTCCAGAGATGCTGCCTGTCCCGCTGAGTTACTCCAGCTTTTTGTGTCCAGTACATAAATATATTGGCTTTATAGCCCAGCCAGAGGGCTCCTCCCTAAAGTTTGATGAAAAACGAAAGGCTACATGCAGTCCTAGAGATTTGTAAAATTGCTTGTCATCACACTCCCAAACCCTGTCTACACAAAAAAATGTACGTTTTGTCTTTCACCTGGCTGTGATCTGCAATAATGTGACGTGACGACTGCTTTTTACCAATATGAAAAGGGAAAAAAAATGAGCCTTAATTTTCTATTAGTTAAATGAGATTCATTGGATATTGTAAATACGGGCAAATACACTTTGTCCATGTTAAAATATTGAGATATTTATCTGAGACCACTCAAAAAACAGTGCCATGAAAAATATATTCAAACCCTGAAAATGGCTTAAAGTAGAGCCAAAGGCTGACCTAAGAGCATAAGAAATAGAATTTGGAGAAACTCATTCAGTGGGCTCTACTATTCATTAAGAGCATGGTTAATCTTTCACCTCTGTGCCGCTTTCCTGTACTACCCCATATTCCTTGGTTATCTTAGTGTCCAAAATCTATCAGTCCCAGACTTGAATATACCCAGTGACTGGGTCTCCAAATAACCAAGGATCCATGAAGAAATTTTCCTCATCTCAGTTCTGAGTGGCCAGCCATTTATTTTGAGACTGTGATCCTTAGATTTAAACATTCCAGCAAGGCGAAATGCCACCCCTACATATTCCTTCCAGGCTTTATAACAAAATATACAAACTTCTTGAGATTTTCTCTCATTCTTCTTAACTAAGGGAATATTGGCCCACTGTACTTAACCGCTTCAAAGGGACAACTTGTTCAATCCTAAGAATCAATTTGATAAACCATTTTGTCACAAACATGTCATTTCGTAAGAAGGAACACGAGACCTATGCACGATATTCCAAGTGCGGTTTGAACAAGGCTCATATAAGTGCAGTGAGATCGCTGTACTTAAATCCTCTTACAAGAAAGGGCAAGGCATGATTTGCCTTCCTAATCGCATGCTATAACTGCACATTAACTTTTGGCAATTCATGGACAGTAAAACTTTAATAATCTGCTATCCGATTGTTTGGAAATCTAGATGGTTTGGCAGCTCACGAGATGCTGATACTTGTGCTCCTTTCAACGCATTGGGGTCCAGGATTCATGAGCTCCCCTTAAACTTACCAGATTCTCTGAAATATTTATTCTCCTACTGTGTAAATCTAATTTAAAGTGTGTTAAAATATTAATAGGAATAACATACAATAATCCAGAGAATATTTCAGTCTGTCACCATCAATAACCCAAACATGCCAGATTAACAGAGCTTTACTGCAGAAGGACACACAAGTCCTCCTAATAACCAATACCTTTTAAACTCTCACTATTAGAATCAAACAACCTTGGTTTACTGCTTTTACTACCAAAGTGGATAAACTCACATTTTATCGCATTATGCTCCATTTGCCATATCATGCCATATCATGCAACTTGACTTCTCTCCCGAGATGCTCTCTCTCTTCCATTCCTTCTCTCCCGAGATGCTGCCTGACCTGCTGAGTTACTCCAGCATTTTGTGAATAAATCGATTTGTACCAGCATCTGCAGTTATTTTCTTATGCAACTCGACTTGTTTCCTGGGAGCTCCTCTGCATCTTCAAGGCCAACAGTGCAGCCCTTTATATAGAAAATAATGAGGGAAAATATGACGTTATCCACCTGGGAAGGAAAAATAAATGCTATGTTTGCATGGACTGAGGCTACAAAATGTTGTAATGTAGAGTGATCTGGAGTCCTCCTCGTACATGAAATGAGAATTGCTGTGAAAACTCAGCAAGCAGTAAGAAAGGGTAATGGAACATTGTAGAAACAAGGAACTGCAGATGCTGGTTTATACAAAAGACAGACACAAAGTACTGGAGCAACTTGGGGTCAGGCAGCATCTCTGGAGAAAAAGTCTGGCAGCATCATTCTGAAGAAAGGTCCTGACCCGAAATGTCATCCATCGTTTTTCTCCAGTGATGTTGCGTTATCCCAGTTGTTTGTGCCTGTCTAATGGAACATTGGGTTTCATTGCGAGACATGGAGTATAAAATTAGGGAAATTTTGATCCAATTTACAGGTCTCTGAAGCAGTACATTTCTTGCTCCCCATATTTAAAGAGGGAAATACTGCATTGAAGGCAGTGCAAAGAACATTCAATTGGTTAATTTCTGGGACGATGGGGATGAAGTATTAAGTGATGTTGAGCAGGTTGTACATATAATCATTGAAGTTTAGAACAAAATATAGTTGATGGAATTGAAACTTAAAAGATTTGAAAGGAAATTGACAGTTGAAAGCATATTTTCCATAATGGTGTGTCCAGGATAAGGGGCTATAATTTCAGAAGATGAGGTCACCCATTTATGATAGAAATTAGTAATTTATTATCCCTGGAGGCTGAAGAGTTTAGGGAATACTTAAGCTCAGTCATATATATTCAAAGTAAAGGCTTTGCATATCTGAGCTACAAAGGATTTGCGAGGTATGGCTAGAAGGCTAACATTGGCTCAGCTATTAGAGTGATGTTGAGGTTAAGATTGGATCAGCCATTAGATTCCACATGGTTTACAGCTCTTGTTTCGTATGCTCTGTCACTACCAGTTTTTTTAAAATATCATCAACTAACTTGGGATATATTACTCAACGTAAAAAATAAACTCATTCTGGTAACCTGCAATGTAAAAGAGAAACTTCTGAAAACACTCAACAAGTTAGGCAGCATCCATGAAGGGAGAAACAGAGTTAAGGTTTAAGGTTGTTGATCTTTAATCAAGGTCTGTTTGAGGAAACGTTTTGAGCAGAGATTGTTTTGGACCTGGAACTTTACTGTTGTAGGGACAGTGAAAACAGAGCCATTGCTTTCTCTGTACATCAATGCTGTTAAGGGTCTTTCCATTAACTGAATACTTTCCTCTTATATTTGACATCCAAAATGCAATATCTCACACTTGCACGAGTTAAACTCCATCTGCCATTTCTCCGCCAATATCTGTAACTGATCTATATCCTGCAGTATCCTTTGACAGCCTACTTCACTGTCCGCAAATCCACCAATTTTTGTGTTGTTGGCAAACGTACTAATCAACGCATCTAAATTTTCATATATATATGAAAATATATATCCCAAACTACTGAAGTCCCAGCACTGATCCCTGTGGAACACCACTGGTCACAGACCACAAAACCAGAATGACAATCTTCTGGATCAGTCTATCATAAGGGATCTTGTCGAATCATTTCTAAAGTCCATGTAGGCAACGTCCATCTCCCTACCTTCATCAATCACTTTTGTCAGCTCCTCAAAATAAACTCAATTATGTTTGCAAGGCATAACTTGCACTTGGGTCTTATCCACGTTGAAACTCTTCAAGAGATCCAACCCCACCTCATTTTGTTCGGAAAATGCCCTTGCATAATAATATACTGATCTCAATCTCCTCCATGTCATTCTCATTGGTGCACACCAGTGCAAAGTACATGTTTAATATCTTGCCCACATCCCCTCATTCCAAGCATCTCTCCTTCATTCTTGAGTGGTCCTACCCTCTCCTTAGTTACCCTCTTGTTTATAATATATGTGTAAAATGGTTCTTTAGCCCTAATACAAAGGACATTTCATGGTCCCCTTTGTCCTTCATATTCCCTGCTTGTTCATTCCTGCTTTCTTTACATTCTTCAAAGGCCCTGTCTCTTTTCCTCTTCCTAAACCTAACATATGCCTCTTTTCCTTTTTGAACAGATTGGATTTTCATCCAAAGTTCCCTTACCGTGCCTTTTTTTGTCCCACTTCCTTACTGGAACATGATCAGCTGGTCTTTAAATGACTCACACATGTCAGATGCGTACTTACCCAATAACAGCTGCTCCCAATTTACTCATCCGAGCTCCCGCCGAATAGTGTTGTAATTTTCCCTTCCCCAATTTAGTACTTTCTCCAAAGTCCAGACCCATCCTTATCATAACTATTTTAAAACTTCAGGAGTTGTGATCACTGTTCCCAAAATGCTCTTCCATTGAAACATTAGTCAACTGACCAGGCTGGTTTCCCAAGACCAAGTCCAATATTCTATTGCTCTTGTTGAATGCCCTCAGTCAGTGCTGTGGTCCCACAGCCTTCATTCTTACTTCAGTCTACATGCCTTTGAAAATCATGATTTGGACTTTCCTAAAATTGCCCCATTTTCTCTTGTTTTCTTTTTATTGTGTTAGTATTTTTGATGTATGGACCTCTGCCTCAATTTTAAGGCTTACTCACAAAGAAAGAAGGCAATTGTATGGAATTATTTCTGCTTTGTATCTGTATTACATCTGCAAACTGTAGTGCACTAGGCTGAGTCCAATTGGAGGGGAAGTGGATATTATAGTTACCAGAGCAACAACTTCCACTGGCAGAGTATCCTGAATGCAGCAACGATTGGTGAGGTGCTTCACTGGAGCACCGCCATCCAAAGCAATTTCCACAGAGCAATGTAAGAAGTTGATTTGATTTGATTTCCTAATGGGAATGTTCTTGCTGAAGCTAACTTCATTTTCATCGATGAGGTCCAAGGCAGTGTATTGTGAAAATGGAGCAGAACAAAGAAGGCGCCATCCAAGAGAAGGCGAGTAGCAGGTTTTGATAGCTTGTGAAGCCATTCTTTCTCCCTCTCTATTTTGGCGCTATTTTAACTTCATCCAGCTGATTTCCCATCAGAAGTCTTGGGGATCTGTGAGAAATTATCACCTCCCTTTGAGTAGTCCAGCAGCAGAGTGTGATCTATAAAAACATCCAAGGAGGTGAGCTGCGATCGTAAGTGGCTCATCGCTGCCAAATTCCACAATGTAGGATTGCCAACATTCCTGAGATGAATCTGGGCCAATAAATATTTTTTGGTTGAATTTATTTTTGACATTGGTAACATTCTTTTTTTAAATACAGAGATTTACAGTTCTTGATCTCCTGAGTCACTAGATCAAGCAAATTGCACATTCTAGTATTGTGCCTCCTTTGAAATCTAGAGTCACCATTTTTATACATTTTGGTTTTACCATGTAGAAATTACAGCAGTGTTTATACATAGTCCCCCCCATTTCAGGGCACCATAATGTTTGGGACACATGGCTTCACAGGTGTTTGTAATTGCTCAGCTGTGTTCAAATGCCTCCTTAATGCAGGGAAAAGAGAGCTCACAGCACCTAGGCTTTCATCCAGTCTTTCCATCACATTGCTGTGTCCCAAACATTATGGTGCCCTGAAATGGGGGGACTATGTATAAACACTGCTGTAATTTCTACCTGGTGAAACCAAAATGTATAAAAATGGCCTTTATTAAAATCTGACAATGTGCACTTTGACCACATGTGATTTTTATTTTCTATTACAAATCTCAAATTGTGGAGTACAGAGGCAAATAAATAAATGATGGGTCTTTGTCCCAAACATTATGGAGGGCACTGTATTTCTATGTTTGTATCACACTGATCCTTCAGTGCTTATTGCCAGTTGGCAGTACAAAACTTTTACATCCTGAAAATTGCCTTGAGTTTATTTGAAAAATGGCTGTGAAATGACAGTGCATTTTGTTGTAAAACGGATGTTATGGTTGATTCGCATAGCTTGCATTTTAGGTTTTAGTGTCAGATTTACACACTGCCAATTGAATTATTCTTGATCACATACTTAAGCCATTGAAAAATGACCTTTATTTTCAAATTGCCATCCTTTTGAGTTTAAAATGTCGCGTGGAAACTAACCAGTTGTCAACGTGAAAACTGGTTGCAAGATAACCTACTGAATTGCAGCATTACTACCAGACTTTTTTGTATTTTGTTATATCAAATGAAAAATATAGTGAAAGCTCCGAGACTCTTTCTCCATATGCTGCTGTTCTACATATACAAGCTCTGTAATTAATTTGTCGAGGTTAATTGTGTGACATTTACATTGTTGTGAATCTTGATTGGGGCGCTGTACATTGGATATCAATCCTCGGTTATTGAGGATTGTGACCCGAGGTCAGTGGAATTCTGAGTTGCTTCCTGTTTAATGTATCGCTACATGGTTTGTAGACTGTGGAGGGGTGTGAATGTTTTATTATATAATCTGAGAGGGTCTCGAAGATGTCTTTCATGGACACGCTTTAAACAGACCCAGAAATTATTTAAATGTGCCAAGAAAGTGGATTCAGCCATCTGCATTCTTGATTACTTAAGATTCATTGGCATAGCAGAGATATTGGCATGTAAACTGACTCCTGTATCCTGTGGTCCAAATTAAACCCAGACAACATAAATCAGGTACTGTTTACTGCACATGGTAACAGTAACGTTTAAAATCTGTGGTTACTGTGCAACTGCACCTTGAAAATACCATGTGTAACCTAACAGTGTGCTGTGTTGGAATTCCTTTCACTTCCACTGATACTGTATTTAACAGTCTGGAAATTGCACAGACACCTATTTTCATCACCAAAGCAGCTGAATACAATGTCTATTCTGACCGTGCGCAGGCAACACATGATGAAATAATCTCGAGATTTAAAGCATAGCACCTTTTGCCTATGAAATTGATCTAAGATATAATGAATCCAGGAAAATTCAAGAATTAAATACCTGTGCTTCTGCTATTATGTGCGTTTCCATAATGTGAATCTGATATAATGCGATCGATGAACTAGGGAACACTATTTATTATATTTGGGTTGAATTGATTGCAATTTAACAATTTAAAAGTTACTTTGGAGATTGACAAAAAAAAAAAGCTGTCTTGGAAAAAAAAAATCAGTGTTGGAAGAAACCGTTTAACATGTAACCTCCCTTCAGCAATCAGACACCATCGTCTCTAAAGGACACAGTTGCTAGTTTCACCGCAGTAGTTTATTGAAATTGACAAGCAATCGCTTCTATAGATGCTTGTGCAATGATACTCCTTTAAACAATGTAACAAAAAACCCACAGTATTTTCAGCTTGCAGTAACAAATCTAAACTTGAAACTCTTGAAGGAAAAATAACTGGTATAGTGAATCTGTCACAGGTCTCCATTGACACAACTGTCTGTAGAACATGGTTTTCTATAATACAAGGTTCTTTAGGAATGCAAGTATCGCGTTGTAGTAGCGCTACCCATACTATGGGTAAAGAAGGTGCTGTAAGAGGCTTTCCTTCCTCTGGCTGACCCTTCAGGTTCCCAATGTCATAATTATGACCAACATCCTCCTCTTCCTCATCTATATCCTAAAACTCTCGTTTGTTATCTTGTTTGTGACTGAACTTCAGCCAAAACAGTACACGATAGCGCAACAATTTTAGGCCCACCTTACTCACCATTGTCACTTTAGTGATAATGCAAGTAGTTTTATTGAAATCGGTGTTATATTTTTAAAGTTATTCACATTTTTAAGTTTAAAAGGAGGGGAGGAGGGAGGGAGGGAGAGAGGGAGAGGGGAAGGGGGGAGTGGGGGTGAAGGGAGAGGGGAGGGGAGGGTGGAGGAGAGAGGGGATGGGGAGAGGACAGGATGGTTTGGGCCCAACGGGTCCACTTGGTCTGGTGTTCATTAATTTGAGTTTCACTCCCGATATGTGACCTCTGTATTCCTTCAGAAGTGGAAACTGGATTTTACATTTTATGGACCATGCAATGTGAAGGTGCTATGAAATCCTACACGTTGTAGTGGAGATAACCATAGAGAGGGCAACTCTGTGCTACCTATGAGCTAATTCAGATATCCTCTTCATTATTTCCCCGACATGATCTTCATTTTCCATCGTGTGATCTTGTAAAACTCATTTATGCTACTTTTTTGGCTTTTTTTTGCCACAATCAGCATCAATAAATCAAGTCGAAGATCAAGTATACAATTTGAAAGCCAATTGTAGAATTTTGAAAGAAAATTTAAATTCCATGTGATTGACATTTATTGGTCGTATGGAATATTATCTGTAGTTGAAAACATGATTTTTACAATTAAAAAAAAATTGACCAGTTAAAACCAATATTTCAAGCCCTGAGATTAATTTGAAAGGACACAAAATATCGGGGTAACTCATCGGGTCAGGCAGAACATGGTCCTGACCTGAAACGCCACCTAGCCATGTTCTCCAGAGATGCTGCTTGACCCACTGTTACTCCAGCACTTTGAGTCTTTTTGTAAACCAGCATCTGCATTCCTTGTGTCTCCATTAATCTGAATAGGAATGTGTTTCAACCATGGTTTGTCTTTGAAATGCTCAAGCTTGCAATGATGTGGGAATCCTTTCAAACGGCATTTATGTAAAAACTGATAAACCTTGGAACTCGACCTTAAATCTTACTATAAAAGTTCAAAGATGATGATTTTCATTTACTCATTCTATTTTTTAACTAATATAATGTACTCAAATAAAGTCATTTTGACTCAGATTTGGACGTACACAGGTAAAATACACTCAAATGTAGTAAATTCCATAACCCGGAGATCCAGTAAGGTTCAAGAGCTTAATCCTTTGTAACATTGGGTTGAATTTTGCGTTTCTCATTTTTAAAGGTTTTTCGTTATTATCCTAAAATTTGAATATATTTATTCATTTTTGTGATTACTGCATTTTTTCTTCTCCGAAGCATTTTCGTGTCATGATAGTGGCAGGAGGTTTGAGCAATGTTGGACTTACTATTATAATTCCAGATTTATTGGAAAATAATTAGTAAATTAGAGGGAAATTCTACCCTCACATTGAAAACAGACTAGATGGAAATGTGATGATGGAATATGAAATATGATGGAATATAAATATGAATATGAAAGGCATATGAAAGTCTAACATTTTGCCATGGATGAGCTAAGGACACATGTTCTCAGTCTATTAATGAAAAACAGCAATACCAGAATCATTATAACTGTGTGGTATTTAAAAGGCAATTTCGTATTCTGTTTGATATGATGGATTACAGCGTGGTAATACTTTTAAAGAAGACAAAAAGACTTGTTTATTGAAGCTTATTTGCACTGATTGTCATTATGATGTACGGTAATTTGTGGGTTTTGTTAGATCTAAGTAATTCGAGTAAATGTTAAATAGTCTGCTTGCCTTATGTATTCAGCATGTGGCGTATACAGGCTTCATCTTTGGTGATGGCAGTTAATGTTAAAAACTTTGGCCTGAATCTTCCTTTAAATTACGAGCTGTCTGAGCTTTCTGGCTGTGTGTCTTCTAAACCTGCTGTTATACCAAGCAGGATTCCTGGATATGAAGCTCCTGTGGTAAGCAGGCACCACGTTGGTTGGTGAGGCCCTGCACAAAGCAGGTGCTTGTCAATTACCTAGAAACCTCCACCTGAATTGCATTGAAGCCAAGGAAGCCAAGCCCACAGCTTGACATTCACTGCCTTTAGATATTTGCAGACACTCAGAATTATTCACGCTTTCAAAAACGAAGCATCGTTAATATTAAGTGTTCTCAATATTTTTTAATAATTAAATGTTACTTGCCCATACACCTCACCACTCTTCTTTGCCATTCAAATAGCTGGTCTCCCTGGAATAACATGCGCCTGGCTTGCTGAACCACGCAGAGTAAATGCAAGGAACTCTGAGGAAGTTCACATTCCCCCTTGGGCGTGCAAGAAGACTGCTGTGCTGATCAGCTGTGGGGAAGTTCAGGATTTCCGCCTTTGTTTGGGTGCCCATATCCTCCACTTAGTTACGGAGGTAAATGCCGGGAGTTGGACCCCTGGGGGCGAGGGGTGGTTAGGCAGCGGTGACTGAAACTTTAATCTCCATGGAGGTCAGATTTATCTTTGCAAGAGATTGGATTCTGATTTGATACATTAGCAGTTGATGAAAGCCGTACTTATTTTGAAAAACATTTCACAACCAAATGAAACGATTTAGCACACTGTGCCTTTGCTGGATTTGAGCTGACTGTTTGGTTCTCAAATCTGCCCTTTACAGCATCATGTTGGTAAGTGCTCTTGTAAATTCTTCTTCCATCACTGATATTGGTGGAATATTTCATGCCTTGGAAATTTATACGTAAAAGTATTATGCTATCTTGTTCTCATTTGAGGATCTTGGGTTCTGCTTTATTCTGTTCGTTTTATTCTGATTTGTAGTGGATTATCTCTCATAATTTTAAATATCCATTTAGATCTCTGCTTAATCATCTTTCCTGTAATGAAATAATTTCTGATAACAACAACTCTAATTTATATAGTGTAGGAAGGAACTGCAGATGCTGTTTTTACTGAAGATAGGCACAAAGTGCTGGAGTAAATGATCGGGTCATGCAGCAATAATGAAGTGATATAGAGGTGCGAACAGTGGAACAGCTCTACCACAGCCAACAGTGGGCCATTATGGGCTCCACCCTTCCTTGGTCATCTGTTGCCGGCCCTGACGTCTAGCCTTTTCCTACGTCCACTTCCCTCCCCGCTACTTTCAGTCTGAAGAAGAGTTCCGACCCAAAATGTCACCCGTCCTTTTTCTCCAGAGATGTTGCCTGACCTGCTGAATTACTCCAGGACTTTGTGTCATCTGTAATGTAGAAGAATGTCTCAGGACATCAAAAGAAAATTATAAAGCACAACCTGCTCCTTGGAACAGAGAGGAAAATGTTAGAACAATTAACCAAAAGCTTGGCAAATGTTAGGCTTCAGAGGATGTGAAAATTCTCACAACAAAGGCAAAGACATCCAACATCGTTCAGCATCCAAGAAAGGAAACCATTTACGATGGTCAAAAAGTTAATAACCTCAGAATAATTTAATCTGCTCATTTTGCCAGTGAATGTACGTAATTCTGTGATTTATGTAATGAGATCAAACAATTGAGTCAAATAAATATATTTTTAAATTTGCAGTAATCAGTAATATGGTGAGCTACATCTGAAATCAATATTTAGCACGTGTGGAAATTAGCTAACACTGAACTGCAGCAAAGTAATTTGTAAATATATAAAGAATATTTGATAGTTCCATTTAGTTATGGATATGAAATGTTAATTAGTTAATAATGATTATTTGGGAAGTAAATATTGGATTAAAAATGATTATCCTTTTGTGCTATATTAACCTAACATTAATTTTATTATTGCCCGTAGGAGCCCCATGCTATGTTTATGTCTAATTATTAGATAAGAGAAAATTACATTTGGTGATGTTGGGCAGCATCTCTGGAGAAAATGGATGCGTGATGTTTCAGAAAATATCCCAAAATGTCACCTGTTTTCTCCAGAGATGCTACCTGCCCTTCTGAGTTACTCCAGTATTTTGTGTTTATCTTTGGTATAAACCAATATCTGCAGTTCCTTTTTATTACATTTTGTATTACCCTGTATTTTATTGAGTCTCAGCATTCAAGGGTGCACACAAATGGTTTCATGAAATAAATGTGTTGTTGGACTTTTTCTTACCAGAATCATATCATGATATTAATAAGGAAGATTGCACTTGTAATATATGATAATTTAACCAGCAATATTGGACACTTTTGATTTTAGATTAAACTAGACCAAGTGGACCTGTTGGGCCCAAACCTCTCCTGCATTGGTGCAGCACCCTCTCCTCCCCACTCCCCTCTCCCCCCCTCCTCGCTCCCCCTCCTTCCTCCCCTCCCCCTCCCCTCTCCCCCTCCTTCCTCCCCTTCCCCCTCCTTCCTCCCCTCCCCTTCCCCCTCCCCCCTCCCCACTCCTTCCCCTTCCCCTCCCTCTTCCACCCCTTCGCTCCTCCCCCTCCCTCCTCCCCCCTCCCTCCTCCCCTTCCCCTCCCGCTCTCCCCTCCCTCCACCCCCCTCCCTTTCCCCTCCCCCCACTCCATCCCCCTCAACCCCCCTTATCCCCCTTCCCTCCCTCCCTCCCCATCCCTCCACTCCCCTACTTCCTTCCCTCCCTCCCTCCCTCCCTCCCTCCCTCCCTCCCTCCCTCCCTCCCTCCCTCCCTCCCTCCCTCCCTAGGAAATAGATTTAAACTTAAAAATGTGAATAACAAAAAATATGACACCGATTTCAATGAAACTTCTTCCATTCACACCAAAGGGACAACGGTGAGTAAGGTGGGCCTTACCGTTTTGGCTGTAGTTCAGGAACAAACAAACAAACAAACTAGAGTTTTAGTATATAGATGTAATCTTGGTTACCTCATGAATTTTAAAGTAGTAAGTATATAATTAGTGGCAAATAAAATCTAGCATATTAAATACGTTGAATTGTAGAATGATGGGATAAAACCTGAAACAACAACAAAGTGTTGGAAACACTCAGCCGATTAGGCAGCATCTGTGGAAAGAAAAACAGTTAATGCTTCAGGTCAACAATACTTTGTCAGAATTAAATGAAGTGCTGTTCAAAGTTGGTGTGCATTTACAGGTTATTGTGTATTGGACGATTTAATGACTCACCTCACCAACTCGAATAATGAACGCACACTTAACATTGACTGAGAAGGAAAAGAGAAACTTGCATGCTAAGATATTGGAGGATTTCTATTATAGACAGTCCAGCAAAAGCAGACGGGTAATCTTCGTAATATTTTACAGTACTTGCAGTACTTATGTATGCAATGTAAATCATTTAAAGCAAAAAAAAGCAAAGAGGAATTTTAAGGTAAGAAGGTATGTGAGGAAGAGGAAGTTAGGTGCTTTGCAGAAGAAACAATGGCACAACAGCGTTAGAGTTGCTGCCTTACAGCGCTTGCTGCACCGGACACCCGGGTTCGATCACGACCACAGAGTTTGTACGTTCTCCCCATGACCGCTTGGGTTTCTCCCGAGATCTTCGGTTTCCTTCCACACTCCAAAGACATGCAGGTTTGTAGGTTAATTGGCTTGGGTTGGTGTACTTGGTATAAGTGTAAATTGTCCCTTGTGTGTGTAGGATAGTGTTAGAGTGCGGGGATCGCTGGTTGGTGCGGACTTGATGGGCCGAAGGGCCTGTTTCCGCGCTGTATCTCTAAACTAAACTAAAAATGGAATTGGTTGCATAACTAATTCCTCTGTATGCCAATTATTGATTTCATGAAAACATGGGACTTAATATTAAGCGTTGTGCAGTAATGTAAAATCATTTCGAGCACTTCATTCTCAGATAAGTGGAGAGGAATTTGCATAGTACCATATTAAAAGGTAACTTGTATTAACTTGCTTATGCATGTCATATTGTTGTTAACCCTTGATTAATATATGGGGTATTTTGAGTTTATTTTTATGGATTTGTCTCAGTATCCAAGTGCAGATTACTATTATAAGGGATTTTCAGAAAAAACTCTGCACTCTAATTCAAATATCAAGTACATACCAGATATTTGTTGTTTATTTATTGGGATCTAGACGTTGCTGGCAAAGCCAACATGTTTTGCACTTGAGAAGGTGATGGATGACTGCCATCTTGATCCTTTGACCAGAAATTCAACATTGTTAATTACATAAACACCGTGGTGACAAGATAAGGTCAGAACTTGTGTTTCCTGCAGTGGGTGACATACAGTTATTGGATTAATAATAACCATAAGGTCTTTCCATCTGTAAGGCACAAATCAGGAGCATAATTAAATAGTTTCCACTAGCCTGGCTTAGTGCAGTGCCAATGGTTTTCAAAAATCCTGACAACATCCATGGTGATCGGTAACCCATCAACCACCCTAAACATTCATTCCCTCGACCTTGCTCCGTTTACTAAGCAGCTTTTGCTCAGGCTTGGTTGGCAGCACCACTCAAACCTGTGGCCTGTACCCCAAGGAGGACCAGGAGGGCAGAGTGGGTTAGCATATGATGAGCGTTTGACAGCACTGTGCCTCGACTAGCTGGAGTTTAGAAGGTCGAGGGGGGACCTCATTGAAACTTACAGAATAATGAAAGGCATATTTAGAGTGGATGTGGAAAGGATGTTTCCACTGGTGGGAGAGTCTAGGACCAGAGGTCATAAACTCAGAATTAAAGGGCACACTTTTAGAAAGGAGGTGAGGAGGAACTTCTTTAGTCAGAGGGTAGCTAATCTGTGGAACTCATTGCCACAGAGGGCTGTGGAGGTCAAGTCAGTGGATATTTTTAAGGCAGAGATAGACAAATTCTTGATTAGAACGGGTGTCAAGAGTTATGGGGAGAAGGCAGGAAAATTGAATTAGGAGGCAGAGATCAGCCATGATCGAATGGCGGTGGACCTGATGGGCCGAATGGCCTAATTCTACTCCTATAACTTGTGAACATGACAGGGCAGCAGGCACATGGGAATACCAACACGTTCACCTTTCCCTCTGCGTCATGCAGCATCTTTAATCAGAAATATCACAGCTATTTTTTCAGTGTGGCTTTGTTTAAATCCTGAAATGCACTACCCCATTGCATTGTACGAGTATCTACATCATATAGACTGATTGTTCAAGAAGATGGCTCCATCTTACCATCTCTTGCCCAGAGTAGGGGAATCAAATACTAGAGGACATTAGGTTTAAGGTGAGGGAGGAAAGATTTAATAGAAACCCGAGGTGTAACATTTTCACACAAAGGGTGATGGGTGAATGGAACGATCGGCCGGAGGAGGTGGTTCAGGCAGGTACTATCGCAATGTTTAAGGAACATTTGGACAGGTACATGGATAGGACAGTATGGAGCGATATGGGCCAAATGCAGGCAGGTGGGACTAGTGTAGGTGGGACAGTTTGGTCGCTATGGGCAGGTTGGGCCGAAGAGTCTGTTTCCACGCTGAATGATTCTATGACTGTATGACGCAATGTCTCTATCACAAGAGAAATTAGAGATAGGCATAAAAACATATCTTGTTGACAATGCTCACATCCTGAAAATGAATTTAAAAGGATGTTGCCTGACTTGCTGAAATTTTCCATCAATTTTTGTTCTTATTTCAGATTCCTATAATCTCTACTTTTTTGATCTTCAGTAATTCCATATTAATTTGTGTATGTCACATTTTGACATCTGAGGAAGTATGCATTTGTGATAGTGAAAATGCACTGGAGGTTCACCACATTTATTTTTGGGTTGATGGGTTTGCCATTTCACACATTAAGCAGAATGGATTTATATGCTCTTGTTAAAAGAAAAAAAAATGTGATAAAAAATAAATAATTAAAATTCGTACAGGGCAGAGTTAGTTTTTCCTTTCAATGGGGTGTCTAACATAATCAAGAACCATCTACACCCTGGTCATTCGCTCTTCTCCCCTCTGTCATTGACAGGAGATACAAAAGTTTGAAAGCATGTACTACCAGATTCAGGAACAGCTTCTTTCTTGCAGTTATCAGACTACTAAACAGTCTTTCCACAAGCTAAGTTGTAGTCCTGATCTTCCAGCCAACCCCATCGTGGACCTTGCACTTTTTTATCTGCACTTTCTCTAACAGTATCACTATAATGCCATAAAGCAGTGTTTTGCGTACTTGTATTTTTCTCTTTGCATTACCTATTGTACTGTGTATGGCTTGTTGTACTGGATAGCATGCAAACAAAGCTTTTCATTGTATCTCTGTCCATGTGGCAATATTAAACAATACAATTCAATACAATAAAACCAGAGATCTCTATCCTGAAATGATTTGCCCATTCATGGTAGAAATGTAGAGAAATTCCTTCACATGGGATTAGTGATTCTGTGGAATTTTCGACTCAATGGAATATGGAGGCTCAGTTGCTGAATACATTTGAGGAAGTGGACCATAAATTTTAGATATTGAGTAATGTGGAATTAGTAGAGGAAAGTGCACTGAGGTAAAATGAGCAATCGTGATCTTATTGAATCACCCACACTGGCTTCTATTTCCGATGATCTCTTAGCCTTTCCAAGCCCTGACCCCCCTGGTGATCTGTGAATGTGTTTCAGGAGTGCCTTATTGACCAATGCCAAAATATCAAAGCCATGTGCTATTATTGGTCATTGAATTAGTGATGCACAGTCTCTGCCCCAAATTGCTGTATTGTTATATTTTAAATGTTGTTGATCTTAACTAAATTGAAACATTTGAGTACCTCACAAAAAAAAAGGATGTAGAACTGATGAAGTTATTTCAGAGGATCTTGCACCTGAGGCATTCATGAGTTAGGAATTCAGATACTGATCCAAGTTTAGTTTTAGTGGTCTTTTCCTCTGGGTTCCTTCCAGGAATATTTTCAACGTGGCTTCTGTCGGTATGTACCAATTAGGTGTTTTTTGTTCAAAACAAAACGGGCTAGTAATTCAGTCGAGAACAGAATCTGCTTATTTATGCTTCAAAGATTTTCTTTTGTGCAACTTCCTTTAGTAACGACTTCAATAAGTTTAATTGTTCAGTTGTTTGTACAATGACATCACTGCCAGGCAAAAATAAAATATTTTTTTCCCACCTACGGTCGTTTGATATCATTTGAGATCGTAGATTAGCAACTGAATCCATATGTAAAGTTCTGATCAAGACGCCTGCTGCATACAATTTACTTTCGCTGTTATAATCCAGTAATTTTGTTTTCCGTTCCCTCTCCATCCCAGCTTCCAAACCTGAACATTCAGTCTCAATTTTAATCTAGACCGGTCAGGGTGAATAATTGACCTGTTCTCTGCACAGCCCTGGTTAAATTGGCACAAAAGTTGAGGGAGTTTTCAAATTGTTTTTAAATGTTTAACCGTTTGCCCTTTTCAGGATACTCACTGCCAAAAACAGACTGACATTCGATGCACTTATTATGGGTAAGGGCAAAAGGTTAAAGCTATTTAGGATGCCTCGTAATTATTACAGGCCTCAATGCCCTTGTTAAAAAAAATTGTTAAAATAATCGCCTTGTGAGCTGGAATGGTTCACAGAACGTCATTAAATGAAGTATGCAAGCAGATTAAAATGTGTTTCTGCAAGAAAATTTTAAAAATTGCATTCTTTAAAGCATGTAACGAAAGATTATCATTAGACAAAGAAAAATAATTTACAAATTTGACAGCTGTTTTCAGTTGGTGCCAAACCTAAATATTCTGAAGCAGTCGTAGGGGAGGAAATAAGCTGGAATGGTGGTAAATGAAACCACTTGTCTGGTTTCTGCATTCTCTTTGTTGTGGTTGCAGTTCTCCAAAGTGGGCTTCTAAACTTGTAATTACACTCTCCATATTCCTCGGAAGGAAAAAGAAATGCAGAGGAAGCATTCTCCTTCAGGGTATTTGATTATAGAGACGGAAGGAAGGGTCTTGCTGAAGCACTCCAGGCCACTCGTAATTGGAGAAATATTACCTTGCGGTGTAAATGCTTTTTTATAAACAAGAGCCATAGTCAATCCCTATAAACCTGCCAAAGCAAAGTAATTACTGAGTATTTTCACAAGGTCCGTGATATGGAGGTCTGACAAGTTGGTCCGTGACTTAGTAAAACCAAGGAACGGATAATTTCATGAATCAACATTAATTTCATCCTGTCTTTGCAAATGTTTAATTGACTGCTGTTCAGCAGGGTTTGCTTGCATTTTGAATAGAACTTGGTTGTGATATTTGGTTATTTTGTTGTCGTATGAGGTTATATCATTTCCTCTTGGAATTGCTAAGAATTTTACTTTTAATGCAAGTATTTTTTAATAGGAAATTTCAGGTTTTGGAGATGTGCGATACCTCCTTAAGAGTTTTATTATTATCAGTGCTTTATTTGTCTAACACATGGTAATGGATGATACAGATCAGATTAGACAATGTGACAATCATAGTCATAAACCAAAGTGAATTTAGTCATTGTAGTTTACTGAGAGAACAGATCAGCAAGTAAGAGCTGTGGTTCACATGAAATGAACAAATGTTGAAAGTTTACTCGGATCGGAGGGACATATTTATTTAGACCAATATTCTCTCTTTCTTTCTTAAGTTTTCATCGATGCCACAAAGATCAAAGAATCATTGAAAGATTTTTAACACAGAAAGAAACCTAAACTAAACTAAACTAGTTAAAAAAAGATTGACCCAATCTAATTCCACCTTCTGGCCCTGTGCTCAGAACCCTGCGCATCATGGGTTTTCAGCTGCACATCTAAGTACTTTTAAAATGTGCCTAAGGTTTCTGCTTGTATCACTTTTTTCAAGTGGAGAGTTCCCGACCACTGCACTCTGTTCCCTTTACCAATTACTTTAATGTTACTTTAAAACATTCTTTTGGTTTTTGCCTCTGCCATTTTTTTCCTTTTAATTGCCTGGGATATATTTCATCTGGGCCTGACAATTTATCCAGTTTAAAAAATATTTCCCCTTTTACCATATTTATCCTATCCATACCCATCTTCTTTAACAAAAATATTCACATCATTCCTCTTTTTTTGAAGGCAGCTGCAAACTATTTGTTAAGAACTTTACCCATATTCTCTGCCTCCACATAGGATTCCTTATTTACTCTAACAAACCCTACTCTTTCCCTAGTTACCTTCAATCTTTTTATGTATTTATAAAATACCTCTGAATTTTCTTTGATTTTATTGCCAGTATTTCTTCATACATCTGCTTTTCTAATTTCCCTATTTTATTTCTAGACCCTTTTATATTCTTTTAGATTTTCTGCTAGACCAAGTTCCTGTTATCTCTCACAAGGTTCCTTTCTTGTCTCATGCTACCTGTGATGTAGGTTGTGGTCTGGGGGCTCTAGATTTGTCAGGAACATTATTACCCTGAACTCTTGAATCACCTTGAACATCTCCTATTGTTCTATGACGTGTACATTATTCAAGTAGAAGTTTTCACACATTCAATCACTTTTCTCATTCCAATTGGACTAAAGCAGTTCTCTCTGTAACGAAATCAGCCTCAACACAATTTTGAATAATCTCTTCCATTTTAACATTGTCCTTTTCCAAAATTATTCCAAATATAACTGAATTATGATCAGACGTGAAAGTGCTTCCACTATACTTCTTCCACCTACCCAACCTCATTCCCTAAAACTAAATAAACAATTTGTGCTCTCCAAGCTGGGCTGGTGAGTTTTAGCAGTAAAATGTCTGTGAACTTATTTTAAGATTTCTGAATCCTTTTCAGACTGACTGCATGCAAGATAATATTGGGATTTAAAATCCCCCTCTATCATTGCCTAGTATTTTTGCATTTGCCTGAAATTCGCCAACTCATTTATTCTTCTGAGGCCCTTGAAATGTGGATATTCAACGTTCACTCAAAACAATGTGCTTGTTCCTTCAATTCAACCCATTTTGTTTCATCTGATGATCCTTCTAACATATCGTTCTGTACCATAATTGTGATTGTTTCTTTAATATTGGCACAACTTTATTTGTTTTTAAATTCTCCTTCCCTTAATAAAAATGCTGCAAACTGGACCAGTTGGCTGTTAGTCCTGCCCGTTTAGCTGTGCTTCAGTAAAATGCTAAATGTCTCCAACTGTCAAAGTACCTTCAGCTCTTACGTTCTTGGCTAAACCTGTGGATATCTATCTTTAAACAACAGCATTCTCCTATTTTGTGCAATTTCTAACCATTATTTATGCTGCAAACCACATACTCTCTCTAATTTCCACGTTCCATTTCCATTTCCACTTTTGAATCGTTGCCCAATTATCTATTTCCCTACCAACTGGGTTAAATCTCCCTGATAGCGTTACAAGGACATTGGGTCTCGGCCCTTTTGGGTGGAACCCATTGGAATGTATAGGTCCCACTTTCCCCAGATCAGACCCAATACTCGAGAAGGCCTGACACTTTTCTCCTGAACCATCTTTACAGCCACATATTCATCTGCATCACATTATTGTGAAGCCTCGCAGCCGTGGGGCCTCGGAAGCGGTGAAGCGGCGATGAAGCCTCGGCGGCGGCGGTGAACCTCGCGGGCTGACCCGCGATTGGCAGTTGGTGAAAGTGTGGGGGGACCACCATGAGGGAGGGGGAAGAACAACAATGGAGGACCCGGCTTGGGGGGACTGCCATGAGGGAGGGGGAAGAACAATGGGGATGGAGGGGGGTAAGAGGGGAGGACAATAGACAATGGAGGAGCTGGCGGGGGGGGAGAACAAAGGAGGAGCCGGCCTACTTTGTAACTTTGTCAGCGCCGTAAGTGGCCATTCCATTCCACATTATTATTTTTTAATCAATGGTTTGTGACTCTGGTAGTAACCCAGAGACGACTGCTTTAGAGGTTCTGCTGCTTAATCTTTTTCCAAATTCCCTAAAATTTGTCCCTTCACTGTCTACTTTGTTGGGCACTTATATAGCCTATAATCTCTGTGTATTGCACTCTCCACTTCTCGAATATCAATCAAAGGCCAGTGATATTCCTGACACTAGGGAAGCAACATACTGGAATTGTGCTTGTGAAAGCAGAATGCTTGCCTACCCTCTTCAAGATTCAAGAGTGTTTTATTATCAAATGTCCCAGATAGGACAATGAAACTCTTGCAGTAGCACTACAGAATATGTGAACATAGTACACTGTAAACAATATAATAAACGAGTCAGTGTGTGTTTCTATACACATACTCCCAAATACACATATGTATAGATCATATATATATATATATATATACATACATACACACGCACACATACGTACACACAAAAAGCAAACAATTCCTGACCTCCTTTCTCCCTCTTTATACAACTAGGTATAGAATTTTGACTTTGCCAGGGGACTCCCTTACTGCTCCATCAATAACCCCATCAGAACAGAATACCAATTAGAAAAACAGGATGCCATCAGAAGTCTCCTGAGGTAGCTGCTCCTTTAAAAAAAATTCCTGTCTAACTGTCACCTTGTCCCCCTCTGCCTGCACTCTGTTGATTTGCAAGCTGACCACCAACTGAAGCATGTTAGTCTCAGAAAAAAACAACCTTGCCAGTGGACCGTAGTGACATCAGCTGTTGCTCAGGCTCCAAAACTGGTAACTAGAACTCCTTCAGCCGACGACATTTTCTCCATCTGTGATTGTCCAGACGTGGATAGAGATCTGGAGTTTCCACCTGTCCGTTGGTCCAAGGTGACCTGTTGTTCCTCTATTCATAAGATGAATTTAGCAGAATCAAAGTTGAAGGACATTGCCTCGTTCCCCTTCTTACCAAAATCCCCCGTTTTGTGCTCGATATGAAAAGTTTGTAATTTGCTGGCAAAGCCTCCTGTTTTTATACTAACTAACGTTCCAAAGACCTGAGTCATTCCTGGTGGCAGCAATTATATGATAACTAGTTCTAGCAAGCCACCCGACTAAGCAGCAACTGGAGCTGCCACTAGCAAGCTGCACACTTCCTATTTCTACTAATGCTGTGAAAGAAATTATAATCTGAAAGTTAAGTTACGCACCAAGTGCAAGAATTAACTAAATTATTGAGAGCGATCAAATTGTAAAATCTTTAACATTCCTCCACTCACCAGAATACCCAGCTTCTTACTCTTTTTTTATTATCAAAAATTGTACTCAATTATTTAAAAACAATATTTACAATACAATAAAACAAAACAGAACCCACCAGCAGAATACAATACAAACAAATATACCAAATGAAACTATTATACAATTATATTACAATCCCCATCCAGGATACATCCAATCCCCCCGCGGTGCCCAGCGGTCCCGGAAACCCTCCAGGGTGCTCGTGGACAGCACGTAGTCCCTCTCCAACACCACCCGGGCGCGGACGTAACCCCGGAAAAGGGGTAGGCAGCTGGCTCGGGCAGAGCCCTCTTCCGCCTGGCGCCGTGAGTCGCGGATGGCCAGCTTGGCCAGGCCCAGGAGCAACCCAACAAGGACATCTTCGGCCCTGCCCTCTCTCCTACGCACAGGGTGTCCAAAGATGAGGATGGTGGGTGAGACGTGCAGCCAAAAGGCAAGGAGCAGCCCCTTTAGATATTGAAACAGGGGCTGCAACCTCACACACTCCATATACACGTGGTACACAGACTCTTCCAGCCCGCAAAAGTGGCAGGCGGCTGGCGAGTCTGTGAAAGCTTCTTACTCTTTAGGAATAGTATTTGTGGAATGTTCCTGTTCTAGGCATCCAAAGTGTTAACACCAGAGCAATCAAGTGCATAAAAGTTTAGTCAAAGATGCTGTTAAATTGGATAATATTGTATAAAATAAAACTGGAGCAAAGGCCAAAGTGACATAAGAGTAGAATAGAGAGCAATAAGTCTAAAATATTTAGTGGGTGCCGAAAAACCACAAAACTACCAGAAGAGCACACATTTTACAACAAAAAAAAAGTGTCAGTTATTTTTTTGAATTAGTGACTCAATTCATTGAGTTATTGAAGCTGAGAAAATGAATGAATAGTGGGCACGGTATCATGGCATGGCAGGATGTACAGTTGAGTAGAGAAGCCTCTTACAACAGTAAGTAAATTGAGCGTTATTATAATAATGAATAAATTTCTACTTGTACACTGTGTTGTTACAGTTTAGAATTGATTGCGATCACGTGCCATTCGACCTGCACTTGGTTTAGTCTTTATACCCTCAATAAATCTACCATGCATCCAGCAGGGCCTACATTTAAATGGAAATAGTACTTAAAGAATAGCAACGGCATGCAATTATCCATATTTCATAGGAATGTGCTATATTTGCAGCTTGACAGTTCCAGAAAGCAGACAGTAGAATTATATTAAAGCTGTGTTCTGCAATTTTCATTGCTGTATTTGAATGCCTGAAAATGAGTATTTGTTTTTGAATAAGTAAAAGAAGATATTAAGTGTGTAGGAAGGAACTGCAGATGCTGGTTTAAACCGAAGATAGACACAGAAAGCTGGAGTAACTCAGCGGGACAGGCAGCGTCTTTGGAGAGAAGGAATGCGTGACGTTTCGGGTCGAGACCCTTCATCAGACAAGATATTAAGTTGATTATTGTAAAGATATGCTTGTGCCACAGACAGCTTGCTATCACTCACCTTTACTTGTGCAGCAGACCAGGTGTACCTCACCTGAATTTGTGGGAATCCAGGATTTAGTTCTGACCTCTGGTGCTGTGTGCGTCGAGCTTGAACATTCTCTCCATGGAGTTGGTGTTAGCTTTGGTTTATTATTGAAGCCTGTACCCATATTTTGCAGTGGAATAACTGTTTTGCATGCTATCCAGGCAGATAATATCAGACATGAGTACAACAGGTGGTGCAAAAGAGAAAATAAACAGTGCAGAATATATAGTGTTACACCTATAAAGGAAGTGCAGATAAAAGAAGTGCAAAGGCCGTAATGCGATAGATTGGAAGATCGGAAATACATCCTTAACATAAGGGAGGTCCATTCAACATTCTGATGACAGCAAAGAAGAAGCTGTTCTTGAATCTGTGGTTATTGCTTTCTACCTTCACGGTCTTTTGCTCGCAAGGACAGGAGAGAAGAGGGAGAGATGAGATTACAGTTTCTGGTTTACAAAAAAAGGCACAAAGTGCTGGAATAACACAGTGGATCAGGCAATATCTCTGGAAAACATGGATAGGTGATGTTTTGGGTCGGGACCATTCTTCACACTCGACACAAGGAACTGCAGATGTTGAAATTAATTCTCTGCATTCTCCCTTACATACGTATTTAACATGTATGTGTTTTTATTCCCACAACACCTGGGGCAGATACAATTTCTTTTTTTTAAATGGTGCACTTTTCACTTCATGAACTGGCTTGACTTGGGTGCTTTGGACTTGTAGGTTCAAAGATATTAATTACTTCTCATTCTCAATGAAAACCTTTACTACTTACCCTTTGCAGAATTGGATCATAGGCAAGTGATTAAATTGGATCTGTTCGACTAAGTAGTGTTGGAGAGTGAGGTTGTGGAGAAAGAAATTGGCATTACTCCTAGACATTTTGCATGGGGAATTATGCCCTGTGTCATCCAAATAGCATAGGAAACTGTATTTTATTAACCATAATATTGCAGTTGCTGGAGATCTGCAACAGAAAATTAGAAAAAATCAGTAGGTCAGGCAATATCTGTGGAGAGAGAAACAGTTAGTGTCTCAGGGCAGTGTTCTGGGGGAAGAACTGGGAGAAGTCGGAAATTAAATGTTTAAGATGCATAAAAAACAGATGGAGTGGGGGTGTATACCAAGGTCCCTTTCTTCCTCAATATTCTTTGGGATCCTACGATTTATTGCAGCCTTCCTATTATATAGCATGTGCATCCTCCCAAAGATTTTTCTACATCATTGTGGACTTTTGACTTTGTCTCTGGAACTGTTATTCTACACTTTGCCTTTCCCAGTGTATTTGAGATTGGCTTGATTGTATTTTTATGCATTGTATTAGCTAATTTGATTGGATAGCATGCTTTCACTGTATCTTGGTGTAAATTCTAATAGTAAAGTCCAGATTTATCTTGTGTGAAATGTTAGTCATGGTAGCATTGAACACACAATTGGTGGATTGTCATGTAACCTCATCTGGTCCACTAACATCTTCCAGGTAAAGAATCTGATACTCTTATCTGGTCTACTTGCAATTCCAGGTCTCATCAATTATAGATAGACAGCAAATATCGTCGTTGTTAGCCGACCCACAACAAATAAGTAAATAAATCGGTGTATTGCAGCAAGTTCTGAAGTTTGCTAATAATTGAAAGCTGGATGGGAAAGTAAACTATAAAAAGATGCAAAGAGTCTGAAGATCAAATGTGCTGTCAAGTGAAAAACTGCAGGTGCAGGAAATCTGAGATAAAAGCAGACAATGCTGGAAATACTCAACTGATCAGACAGCACCCGTGGAGCGAATCAGAATTAATATTTCAGCTCAATGGCCTTGTATCAGAACGCTGGCATCAAACACACAACCACCAACAACTTAACTTGTAGCTATCTTGTAGCTCTTGCCCCTTACCTGGTCCTGCAGTGCCAGACTTAAGGTTGCATTCAGCCATCCACTGTCATCTCATCCCAATCATTGTGATTCCAGTTAATGTTTTAGCAAGCGATGGCCGACACTGGCAATGCGTTGTTAATTGACTGTCACCATTTTCATTTTGAATTTAAACACAAAATGCTGAAGTAACTCCGCGGGTCAGGTTGCATCTCTGTAGGAAAGGAATAGATGACGTTTCGGGTCGATACCCTTCTTTAGGCTGAGAGTCAGGGGAGAGGGAAACAAGAGGTATAAAAGGGAAAAAAACAAAGCAGAACCAGCACCGAAGACTCAAGAAAGGCGGAGCCCACAATGGCCCATAACAATGGCCGTGGAAGAGGGGATAACGAAGGGATACAAGCAGGGATACAAGATACTAGCAAGAAAAACTAGAGGGGGGTGGGGGGGGGGGAGGTGCGGGCAGAGAGGGAATGCAACGGTTACTCGAAATTAGAGGAATCAATATTCATACTGCTGGGTTGTAAGCTGCCCAATTGAAATATGAGGAGCTGTTCCTCTAATTTGCATGTGGTCTCACTCTGACAGTGGAGGAGGCCCAGAACAAAAAGGTCAGAATGGAAATGGGAAGGGGAGTTAAGATGTTTGGCAAACAGGAGAATGCGTAGGATTTGGTGGACTGAACGTAGGTATTCAGCGAAGCGATCGCCAGTCAAGCCTTTTGATGTTATTTAATGACCTTTAAATCCAATCTTCGATGAAGAGAAATATATGTTACACTGTTTGATTAATTTGTTCTAAATATTATTGTCTCTTTTTGTCTTTCAGGTACTCCTTTGGTAAGTAGATTACATTTTAAATATTTTGAAAATTATGGGTGCTAATATAGTGAAAACTATGGTTGAATTAATTTGAATTACATTATGTATATGACATATCAATGGCAAATGATGAATAAATGCATGTGAATTATTCTTATTTGATGTAAAAGTCCTGCATTTAATGCAATTAATTGTAAAGAAAAGCCACTGTCCCTGTGAACAAACGACAGTGCAGTGCACTTGGGAGATCAATAGAGAAGAGATAGCTGGCTGCTGCAGGTGATCTGATCTTTTGTGATGTAAATTTTGGTTTTCTATGATACATGGTTATATCTCTATGGTCATATACACCTTCATGCGGACAATGCACGTCATTGTTCGCACGAAGCTCATGGAGTAAACAGTGTACATGGTAATATTAGACACAACACCAAATACAATGACAAGTGCAAAGCAGCAAAATGGTGTGCAGATTGCTCTACAATCTGAGTTCCTACAATAAAAAACTAAAGTAGAATAATGGAATGACCCAATGAGGTAGAATTAAGAGTAAGAGTATGTGGCAGCACCTCTGGAAACGGGGTGCGAATGAGGTGGTTGGTTCATGAATCTGATAGCAATGATACACAGATGTTCTTAATCTGGACATCTGCGCTTTCAAGTTCCTACATCTTTTCCCAGAAAGTTGGAGAAAGAAAAGGAAATGGCAAGAACGTCAGGCATCTTTGACAATACTTTCAGCCTTCCTGATGCGACGTGCTGTGAAGATGGACTGAATGGAAGGAAGTGACAAGTCTGATGGACTGAGCTGTGTTTCTCACTCTCTGCAGGTTGAGGCAGTCAAAGGCAGAGCAGTTGCTGTGCCAGACTGTGATGAATCACGTTAGTTTTTTTCATAATGCATTTAAAGAAGTTCAAGAGACTCTTCGTAGATATGCAGAATCTTCTTAGACGTCTAAGACAGTAAATATGATCATGTATTTTCTTGAACACCACATTAGTGTTAAGGGACCAGGTAAGGTGGGTGGTAATATGGATGTCGCGGAACTTACAGCTGTTGACCTCTCTACTTGTATCTGTACACTGTGGATGGCTTGATTATAATCATGTATTGTCTTTCCGCTGACTGAAGTTGAACTGAAGTTTTGCAACTGAAGTTTTTCACTGTACTTTGGTACACATGACAATAAACGTAACTCAACTAGACTCAACGACAGCAGCCACCTTGATGAGGACAGGTATTTGTTTAATTGCTGTTCCGATTAACAACAGTGGTATGATTGACAAACTTAAAGATCAAGTTGATACTGTACTTGGCAACACACTCATGGGTGTACAGGGAGTAGAGCAAAGGAGTGAGCACACACTCCTGAGGGGCACCAGTGTCGAGGACCAGGGCAGAGTAAATGTTCTAGTAAATGCTACCTGACTGCGGTCTGCTGGTCAAGAAGTCCAGAAGCCAGTTGAAATTAGAGGCCCCAAAGCCACCATCCAGAAGTTGAGGGAAGAGCTTCTGTAGTCTTATGGTGTCAAAGGTGGACATGTAGTCCATGAATTGCCTCCTGTCATAGATGTTCTGATTGTTGATTTCTCCTGTACGCAAATTGCAAGGGGTCTAGATTGTTCAGAAGATTGACGCACATGTGGTCTATTACCAGTTTTCAAAGCAATTCGTAGTGGGCGATGTTAGAGCTAGAATCATGAGATGGGTCACTTTTTTTTCTTGTGGACCGGAATGATGGAGTTTTCCTTCAAGCATATGTGAACAGTGTACTGCTGAAATAAGAGGTTGAAGATGTCGGCAAAGACTATGGCTAATTGATTTGTGCACGATTTCGGAACTCAACTAGGGACTCCTTCCGGGACTGCTGTTTTCCTTGAGTTTACCCTTGTGAAAGCAGATCCAACTGCTACCACCAAGTGGGACAGAGCTGGTGGAGGATGCAGGGATGCACCTTGGTGGAACTTTGTTCGCTTGCTCAAAACGGGTGTAAAAACATTGCTCATCTAGTAGAAATGCGTGTTACCAGAGATTGTCCCCGATTTAGTTTATAGTCTCTGATGATATTCAGCTCTACTACAGTTACCTTTTAGGCATTTTCTGGACATCGTAAATGGGGATGGATGATTGTATTAATTAATCCTCAATGTTCTTAGCACTTTTCAGAGGCAGTTCAAATTGTATAATGCAGGACAAGAGGGTGCAATAATTTTACTTCAGTGGTTAAAGGGATGATCTATTGGAGAATTAATCAATATGTCTACATGTGTCTCAGCATTACCAAATTAAACTGCTGGGAAGTCCACATTTCACTTCAGCATAAGAATTGACAATGCCCATTATCCTTACTTCTGCCAAAACTAAGTTTAAATACTTAGTTTAAAATCCAGCTGTAAAAGTATTGAAATAATTTGTAACTCGGAAGTCCTCGCGTCCTTCTATTGGCAGCAAACCTCAGTAACGTAGTGATCGAACATTGCCATCATAAAATATCTAAACCTGTGGTTAGATTATGAACAATTGATGGCAGGTTCCTGGCAGAAAGTGGGAATATATATTGGGAGCCTTTTCAAGGGTTTGTAATGTTTTATCATTAACAGCGTGCATGTTGCTCTCCCAGCATACCTCTTTGTATAGGAGAAGGGTCTCGACCCGAAACGTCACCCATTCCTTCTCTCCTGAGACGCTGCCTGACCTGCTGAGTTACTCCAGCATTTTGTGAATAAACACCTTCGATTTGTACCAGCATCTGTATACTCTATGTATAGGAATGTCACCCAATGAAGCTTAAACTCGTATACATATCCTGTGTATATGTACATCCACAGATGAATTATTTAATGCCAATTATAGAGGAAGAGAATGTCATGCGTTGTGATAAATTTTGAAGACTTATGTGTTGACAATATTGATCTTTAAAAGTTCAGTATGGTGAGATATTCAATATCAGGTTAAAATTTCAAATTCAGTAATGAGGTGCAAAACAACATTTTCTGCATAATGAGGCAGGAAACATGTTCCCAATGTTGGGGGAGTCCAGAACAAGGGGCCACAGTTTAAGAATAAGGGGTAGGCCATTTAGAACGGAGATGAGGAAGAACTTTTTCAGTCAGAGAGTGGTGAAGGTGTGGAATTCTCTGCCTCAGAAGGCAGTGGAGGCCAGTTCGTTGGATGCTTTCAAGAGAGAGCTGGATAGAGCTCTTAAGGATAGCGGAGTGAGGGGGTATGGGGAGAAGGCAGGAACGGGGTACTGATTGAGAGTGATCAGCCATGATCGCATTGAATGGCGGTGCTGGCTCGAAGGGCTGAATGGCCTACTCCTGCACCTATTGTCTATTGTCTAATCTTGTTCAATAGTTTATTGGATTGTCAGTGGAATAGTGCCAGTGAATGTAGAAATGAAAGAGACTGTGCTGTAGCAAATGATAAGTTTTTTTATTAGAGATATCCAGGCATGGTGGTCATTCCTCCCCTAAAAAAGTCTTCTCACCCACAAAGGGATGGGATTTCATTTTGAAAGTAAACCCCAAAATTGTTATAGCAAATGATAATAACTGTACTTTGAATTCCTTTATATGTTTTGAAGCCTCTGCCTTGATGAAACAGTTGAAATATATTTAAGAACAGCAAAAATAATGGTTGCGCGTCAGGGTATAATTATATAATCAAATCAATTGAAATGAAAAAGGTAATCTGACTTATCTGCAAGTGAGGAGCAGCTGTACCAACACACAACTTGAACCGAGTGCTCTACTATCAAGGGTCAAGAATTTCCACTAAACAGAGGTCTCTGACCTGCTATTTTTAGGTTTGCATTTCCAGAATACATTCCTTTTAAGTGCACCTATCCAGCAGAAAAAAAAGTGGAAATGAATTTCATCAAAATATTTATTTGTGACTAAGATTACCATGTAATGATATTAAAAGCAAGTGGAGCAAAGAAACAATAAAATATAGCAAAGAAAGCCAGGAAAAGTAAAATGATTGAGTACAATTTCATAATCTTGCTCAAAACTGATTATTCCTATACATGAGGTCTGGATTAAGTTGTTTGTTTAAAATTGCATCTTATGGCAAAACATTCATTTTGATCCCAGGTTATGAAGAGGGGTTTCATATTTTCAGGGGTGTCTCATTATTTCATTTTTATCAGAAAATACTATATGAAATTATTTTTGAATCCCTTCAAGGTTTTGCTATGGTCGTCTGCTTCCAAATTACTCCTTTGTGATTTCCACCATTTTTCCCATTCTCTTCCTGTTTTCTGTCCTGGTTAAACAATTCTGTATTTTGTATCTTTATTTGCATTATCGAAGTCCCAATAAAATTGATCTTGAACATAGATGTGTACTGATTTACAGACATTCACCGAAAATTAGAAAACTTCTCTGATTTGCTCATTGTCATAACTTTTCTTTGTGAATCCTTCTGTGTAGCTCCAACTAGTCCCAGGATTATGTATGATGAAAGATTGTCAGGTGAAATGAATTTTAAATGAGTTAAATCTGCCTTTGACAATTTTAGGTGCAAATAATTTTAAAGGTCAGAATGTACTAATAGTCACTTAGGCTCAAAATGTCGGCCTTAATCTGCTCTATGTGTTATTCCAAAACAGTCACTCATTTCTATTTGCATTTCAAATTCTAGAATGAAAAGTAAACATTCTTTAGCTCTCTGGGTAGCAACGTGAAATAATGTTATTGGAAGGTGACTTATTGCTCTCCTCCGATTTTACCATAATTCATTATCTCACTCAGTTGAGGCAGACCTGAGGCTCATTGTTTAAATGGTCAATACATACAGTCTTTGGACTAGACATTAATTTTGGTGGGTGTTGAATTGCCAAATAAACAGGCAGTAAATATTGCTGCGCCTGGTGGTCAAGGATTAAACATTTTGAAATGGACTTTTTTCTTATTTAAATAATTATATTTTATGTAAATTATTTGTAATGAAGTCAAACTTCCAGCCCTTGTGTTGGAAGGTGTGGATTGTTCACAGATGAATATGACAAAACACGTTTGGTTGCATCTGTTCCCACTTCATTAGGACATTAAAGCTGCAGAAACCATTAAATTTAGATTTACCAGTAAATGTATGGAAATTTGTAAACAGAAGGAAGAATTTGAGATGCTCGTATTTTTAATATCAAAAGAAAATTCAAAATAGATTTTCAAACTTCTGATTTGGTTTTAGTTTTATAGATACAGCGTGGAAACACCCCTTCGGCCCACCAAGGCCGCACCGACCAGCAACCCCCGCATATTAACACTAGGGACATTGTTTACATTTATATCAAGCAAATGAACCTACAAACCTGTACGTCTGGAGTATAAGAAAATAACTGCAGATGCTGGTACAAATCGATTTATTCACAAAATGCTGGAGTAACTCAGCAGGTCAGGCAGCATCTCGGGAGAGAAGGAATGGGTGACGTTTCGGGTCGAGACCCTTCTTCAGACTGGAGTGTCTGGAGTGTGGGAGGAAACCGAAGTTCTCAAAGAAACCCCTCGCAGGTCACGGGGAGAATATACAAACTCTGTACGGGCAAGCATCCGTAGCCAGGATTGAACCCGGGTTTCTGGCTATGTAAGTGCTGTAAGGCAGCACTTCAGATGGGATTTGATACCGCAGGGAAGATCAAAAGAAAATTTAAAAGAGATTTTTAAAGTTTTGATCTGATTTGATAAACTGAAAAGGTGCAAACCATTTCATTTGTTTGGGAAGAGAGAGATGAAGGAATGATCAATTATGATTATTGTTAAAATTGGAATGAGAGTTTGGCAAAAAATGTTTTTGCCCACTTGCTGAGGTTGAGAATGCTTTCCCATAAAGAGAAGGCGAGGAAGACTTCTGCAACTTTTAAGAGGAAATGTCATACATTTTGAAGTAGTAGAATGTAGAGCGAGATTGCAATATAATGGTTTGAGTTGTAGATTTCTCTGCAATGAGCTGATATGAAATCGCTACCTTTTGATATTCTAAACTTCCATGGAATTACAACTATTTGAGAAATAAAACAGTCTGGAATAATTTAGTAGATCACCCATCATCTGTGGAAGGAAAATCAGTCGAGATTGGAGATTGTTTCTTCTGAAGGGAGAAATTAGTTGAGATGTTAAAAATAGGGGATAACCAATTTAACACAGGGACGAGGTGAAGTTTTCACTCTAAGGGCAAGGAGGCTTTTGGATTCTGAGGATCTTTGAATATTTTTAAGGCAGAGGTGAATAGATATTTGAGCAAGGGGTGAAAGGTTACTGTGGGTAGACAGGAGTGTGGTATTGCAATGGAGTTATATAGGACGAAACATCCCTTCAGCCGAAATTGTCCATGCCGACCAAGATGGCTGTCATATTTATCTCAATTTTTGTGTTGGGCCATAGCCCTCTAAACCTTTCCAATCCATGCACCTGTCCAAATGTTTCTTTCAATGTTGTAATTGCGCATGCCTCTGGCATCTTGTTCCATACACCAACATATGTGGTATCAAAAAAGTAACAAAGCTGTCCGTTCTCACAGCCAGTAATATGAATTAAAATGAAGTAAGAAATTATTATGTTTCAAACAATGAACATTATAGTTTAACATTTTAAAATCCTAAAAATAACTACCTACATTCTGTATTTGTTAGCTGCATTTAATGGGTTTAAACGCTGTTGAGGAGTCTGTTGACTGTGTGTCAGAGGGGGTGTTTTTGTGCTTAGCTTTTTATCTGGTTCTGTTTACTGTCGGATCACCACTCCTACCGTCACCTCTGAAATCAGTAACTGTCTAATTATTAGTTCTGCTGGCTCCGACAAATTTTGCCATCAGCACCACAATCAATCAGGCTGTTCATAGGCAGATCCTTTCGTTAAAAAACGCTGCTGGGCTAATTGTCAAGTAATTTTGGACCAGACGATTTATGTACCTAATTAATTTTAGTAGGGATTCTTACTGGGAGGAATAAATCTCAGACTCGAGTCTAACGTGTGTAGGCCACAGGAAATGATATATTCATGTTACTTTTACGTGGCATGGAATAAAGAAAACATCAATATTATTTCTCATTCAATTTTAATTATTACAGAGTAATTGGAGACTTCACTTTATTTTAACTAGGGGCAAAAGTGATGAAAGAATGACATTCTTTCACAGCTATGAATTTGTGATTTAGTTGTTGTCCAAGCTGCATTTCTTTTTGTGCCAGAAACCCATCCTGAGTGTTTGAACTCCACTGCAGCAGTATTTTGTTTGATTTTCCTCGCAACACCCTCGTTGCCACTTCTGTCATTTTTCCCCTGTACTGTAATTGAACTGTGCCTCTGACATGAAACTCATATTAAGACATTGAAAACAAAATGTTGTTTTTCCCGTTCTGTTCCTAAAACGATGAAATATTCTCGTTCTCATTATGAAGTTAGTACCTCCTCAGCTGAAGTGACAATTGCACTGTAATCATTTTGACATTGTAGTAGTAATGCCTTTGACAATATGTTTTTTAATTTTCTTCAATAGAATAATATCTATTATACTCTCATCTCCATGGCCAAGCAACACAGCAGGGAAGGGTATAGTTGGCCACCCTGCAGTGGGCACTCAGATCTGAGAAGTTGCACAAGTGCAGACAAGGAAATCTTCTTTCCTCTCTCTTTGGGCTGTCTCGCTTATTTTTGAGCTCGAGATAGATCCACTCACACAGCCATCGAGGTAGTTTGAGTGAAGTCGAGACATGTGAAGAAAGAATTGGTTAAACGTGCATGCTTGTATGTTCGTACTGCCTGAGCAAATGCACAAAATAGGTATTTTGATTTAAATTTGAGATTGGAATTGTGTGGAAAAGTTGTCGACGTATCTGAGCAACATAAAACATTCACTTGGCTGTGTGGTCAAGTGTTAATAAAACTGTTAGGATTCACCTCCATCTTTTCTAATGGGATAATCTTTGGTAGCCATGGTGTTCTGTCTGACCTTTGAATTTGATCAAAACACTAAAAGTGACCCACATTATGATGGTGCTTATGGTATATGGAAGTTGTGAATCTGTGGAATTCTCTGCCACAGAAGGCAGTGGAGGCCAATTCACAGGATGTTTTCAAGAGGGAGTTAGATTTAGCTCTTATGGCTAAAGGAATCAAGGGATATGGGGAAAAAGCAGGAATGGGGTACTGATTTTAGATGATCAGCCATGATCATATTGATTGGCGGTGCTGGCTCGAAGGGCCGAATGGCCTACTCCTGCACCTATTTTTCTATGTTTCTGTGTTCTATGTTAAGTTGCTCTCGGCGGTTGTTCGTGCAGCGTTTGAGATTTAAGGCATATATGGAACATATCTGAGACCACATCTGGAATGCTGCATCCAGTTTTCTTTACTCATTTAAGCGAGAATATGAATGCATTTGAATCCACTCAGAGAATGTTTCCTTGGCCCAAAGCAGGAATGGCCAAGCTGTCTTCAGATGAAACGTTGGACAAGTTAGGCTTGTATCTGCTGGGGTTTTAAAAAATGAAAGGCAACTTAATTGAAAAGTATCTGATCCCAAGGAGCCTTGGCAGGGTGGATGTGTAGGTTGTGGGGGAATAGAGAACGAGAGGGTGATAGTTTATTGCGGCTAGGTGGGAATGTGGAGGTCAGGTCATCGTCTTGTTGGTCTGATCTTATTGAATGATGGAGAAGCTCAAGGGGCTTGAATGGTCTATTTCGGCTCCTAATTCACATGTTCGTATCTCAGATGAGTTGTTTAAATCAAATGACTGCATGGGTTTGCCATACCATACATGCTTACATGGTTAGTGGGATATCAGACTACTGCTTGACTGGGGACTACCATTAGAGGTTGCCAGCTAACTACAGTAGCTTATTCTAATGCTATTAATAAGCTTTATAATTGGATTTTGAGTTAAGAATTCAGCATGTGACTCACATGTAGATACAGAGAAATTGTTTCCTCCGTGGAGGTTCCGGAACAAGGGAACATAATCCTAAAATGAGATGTCGAGCAGGAAACACTTTTTGCGCACAAAGGGTAGTGGAAATTTGAACCCTTGTTCCCCAGAAGGCTGCAGAATTGTACATTTCATGACTGAGATTGAAACGTAGATAATATTTTGTATGGTGAAGGTATCAAGGAAACCGGAATAAGATTGGGTAAAATGTACAGATCGGCTGAGATTTAATTGAATATTTGGATAGGATTGAGAGGTATCATGACCTAATCCTGTTTTTGTGTTTCTGTGTTCAAAACAACAATGTCATTTTCACAAGGCAGCTGAAGAGAAAGTTAAGTGAAAATATGCCTTTTCCCTGCGTCTATACACCACTTGCCTCTGACCTGCTATTTCAAAGTTATATTATCTGTTGTAAATGCACCTCAGAAGAAACTTTATATGATAAGAAACCCCACAGCAAGGGGCTTGCATCATTTCCTTTAAGGCTGCAAAGAATGAATGATACTATATTGCTGGAAAGTGATTAAAATAACTTGAGTGCCCAGAAGCAAGTGTGCATTTCTTTGTTGAAATAAATGACAGGAAACATGTTTTGTGCATTGAATATAGATTTCCTTGAAGTACTTTCATTGGATAGCATTTTTGTGTAGCCACTATGGTATATTTTTCTAAACATTGATTTCAGACTTTTACCTACATCAAACAAACACGAGTGGATAGGAGAGCAGAGTAGATTCTGCATAAGCCTTTGTCTAGTATAACTATCGTACAGTGGCAGACCGAGATTAATGATTTAACTCCGTTGAGGAATTATGGGCATGACCCTGTGTCCTACCACTACATGCCTCGTTTGGAGTTTCAACATTCACTGGATCTGTGCCAACTCTCTGCTTCTTGCTTACAACAAAGTGGTCTTGTGGGTTGGTATTTGAAGTGTAGCCCTACAAGTTGTGAAGAAAGTGCTTTTGTTGAAACCAGTTTAATGGATACATTGAAATTAGTTCCAAAATGTTCATTTTAAAGAGATTTCACAAGTTTTTTTTTTAGCATATCAGCACGTCAGTAGGAAGTGCAGGTTAATATTTCATGCTGTCACTTTTTTCTCTGTATTTGCACTAGTAAAGTCGGATGTTTACGTGGCCTGGCCAGTTGAACCCTTGTGTTTCTAATCATAACATCACCTATGGAGAATAGTTCTGTGTCAGATTTTAGTTTAGACCTTTCACCTTTTCTTCTCCTTTAATTTCATGCTGTAAAAACAGCATAATGAGGGGTTTACTGACCCAATTGGAAGTTTTAATAAAACCTATTAGTGCTAAAAGTTGTGCCTTAAGGAAACAATTACTAAAAGAAACCCTGCTTGGTGCTGGCTTAGCTAATGGACCTTCCCATTAAATGTTTCCAGATTGGTTGATTAACTCTTGCACTACCTTTCACTGTGGAAGCTCCAAATACAAAGATGCACTATTATGCAGAGATGTTTTAGTAACCAGAGTAACATGATGATAAGATTGTCACTTCCCTATGCATTGCAGTTGAACTGTCGTTAGTAGAAAACTCAATATTAAGAGCCAGAACTGTGAGCACTGGAAGTTATTTACAGCCCTTTTACTTCCTGATCAGTCAGCAACAGTATTAGAAGCTGTTGAAAAAAGAAATATGAACCAAGATTATTGGTTTTATATAAGCAATGGATTTTGCACAAAAGGGTGTTAGAGGCTTTCTGTTGCTGTCAAATCTTCAGCAAATTTAGTACTTCACATCATGGAATTAACAGATTGTAAAGCTGTGGGAATTCAGGAAAATCTGTGGTCTTGGTAAGAAATAGTGAAAGGGAAAGAAGTAACAGATATGTGTTAAGGGCATTATATTATTAGAGGGATGACAGTAGAATGACAGTAAAAGCAGGGTATTTCCCAAAAGCTGAGAGATTTAGAAGTGCTGATATTAAAAGGGACAGAGGTGTTCGTACATAAGCCACTGAAAGTAGCATGCAGGTGATGTAAGCAATTGGGAAAGCAAATGCTATGTGCACTTTTATTACAGGAAGATTTGAATGTAGGAGTTAAAGATGCAATTATATGTAGTCTTGGTGAGACCACACCTCAAGTTGAGTTTAGCTTTGATCACCATACCTAAAGAAAAAGGATGTCTTGGCCAGAGAAAGAGTTCAGCAAAGATTCACTAAACTGGTTCCTGAGATGGCGGATTTATCACGAGAGCAGATATTGAGTAGACTAGGATTGTATTCTGTAGACTTGAATAGAATGAGTCATAACTCCATTGAAACTTACAAAATACCCATAAAGCTTGACAGGGAGGGAGTTCCTCCTGACTGAAGAGTCACAATCAGGGATCATAGAATAATTGGTAATGTTTAGGATTGAAACGAGGAGAAATTTCTTCACTCAGATAGTGGTGGATCTTTGGAATTCTATATCGGGAAGGGCTTTGGAGGAGTTGTCATTGGCTCATGCAAAACAAAGTTGAATGGATTTCTCGCCATTTGGGATAAATCAAATGATATTGGTCATAGTGCAGGAAAACGGGGCTGAAGTTGATAATCAGCCAGGGAACCTGACGAGTACCGCAGCAAGCATGAAGAGTCAGACTGCCTATCCCTGCTCCCAATTCTCGTGAGAAGTGCTCCAAAGGTTACTCTTTGGACACCCAAGATTTGACTTCACATATGGCCGTTCAGAAACCTAATGCAACCCACTGCAATAACAGTGATGCAGTTACAGAGAGCACTTTGATTTGAATGGCTTACCATCTTCAAATAATTGTAAAGTGCTGCAGATTGAAAGAATGGACGCACATTGAAGACCTAACGTTTGAAGATATGTGGCTGGTAGCCACGTTTTTTTTGCCTGAATTGCTGGCTATCAGTCATCACGGTTCACCTCTATATTCCTATGGTCACAACTTATTATTTTGCTCTGCCAAACACAAGCTCTGTCCGCCAGGGCCAGCTGGAACTCCCGTTTGCAAACCACTTCAATTCCCCTCTCCATTCTCATTAAGATCTATCTGTCCTAGGCCTCCTCCATTGCCAGCGTGAGGCCACATGCAAACTGAAAGAACTTGTATTTCGTTAGTGTATGGCATGAACACTGAAGTTTATGTGGCTCGCACATCTTTTGCAGATTTAAGTTCTTTAGTTTGTACTGAAAGTGTAAAATTTGCAGCTGTTTAAGCTTGGCATCGGCTATTTTGGTACATACAAAATAGTTATTTTATTTAACGTTATCGAGAGCAGAAGGGAAATTTGTAGGAATATATGAAATTGCAAATATAAGTGTTTTTTTTAATGTCTGCCATTTCTAGATTTGCCTCGAGGTATGCAGCAGAAACACTGGCCTCCCGTAGCATGTCTTCATATTGGGCATAAGTTACGGATGACAGTAACGTGGCAGTTTATGTTCACTCTAGTTGCCCCAAGGGAATTGTGGAAATGGAATTACATGCCAGACAAAACATTTGAGATCATGAGAGGCTTGTACGCTACCTTTCTGATGCTAACCCTTGGTACCTGAAGTTCAATTTTAATTCCAGAACCTTGATACCTTCTTTGCTTTTATGTTTTAAAAAAAATTATTTGAGTTTTGCTGCATGATGTTGTTCCTGAATCTCTTGAAGCAGATTGTAGGTTTGGAGTAAAATTTGGTTCCTATTATATAAAATGTGGATCCTATTTGTCACCAGACTGAGTTTGGCACGTTTTTTGATTTATTCAAATGGTTTAGTTATTTATTTCTATACATTTAATTTCCTGGATTTAATGAATGAAATTTGTTGACAACTCAAATATAATGACCTAAATTTTACGCCTAAGAGCTAAGTTTCCCAAGATCATGTGAATGCAAATTTGAGTCTTCCGTATGATATCATAAATGATAATTGCATAATTTTTGTAATATATTTTGTTTTATTTAATTTCACTTCTTCTGTTGGTCTATATAAGGGAAGAACCTTTATCTACTGGACAGTGAAGTGTTTGCACCACGATATAGGATATTAATAACTTTTATAAATAAAGAAAAAAGCATCAGGTCCAAACAAGACATTTTATTTTATAGACATGAAATAAATGCATTTTGAATTTAATTATGCAAATTTCCCGTTGGGCTTAACATTTATATTTTCTGAAATAAAGATAGAAAATTATGAAATTACTCAGCAAGACCAATGTCTACGGAGAACAAATATAATTAGTCTTTCAGGTCACTGACCTTATATAGTAACATAAAGGAATCAAAATGAAGTTTAAAATTTTGGTGAAAGGATCAGAAATAGACCTTTAAAACTTGCCTGATCAGCTGAGCATTTTAATATATAATATATATAATATATAACAGGTGGGGGTGGGTAGAATCAAAGGGATTGGGAAAGAATATGAACTGTCAACAAATCACTGTTAAATAAATGATATATCAATCACCCCTATTAATAGGATCTTCATAATATTGAACGTTCCACACTGTTGTAATGTGGGTTGGTTTCAGTTGGCTTGTCATCTTGTGCTTGGACCAGATTACGGATCCGCTTCCACCTCTCACGTTGAACCTCGGAAAACGCACAACTTCTAGCAACCATAATAGTGAATGCAGTCTTCACTTGATCCATCCTGCAAAGCTACAAGTTTACATCCACTGATTCCCATTGGCTTTGGCAGCATGGGCATCGCCCCACTCCTTTCTGCCCCCTCTCTCTATGGCCCCTTCCGTTCCCTCCTGACCTCCCCTCTTTACCAACCGTCCCGTCTATCCCTCCTGAATATCTTTACTCTGAATTCCAACCCCCATCTTCCCTGTCCCAATCTCCTAACTTTCTTCATCCCATCTTCCACAATTTCTACTTCTGCCAACCTTCCTTCCTGTTCTCTCAATGGTTGAGTCTTTTGGACATCAGATTTTGACATAGTCTGCTGATGTTTGGACAGAGGGCCCATGTTTTCTTAACAGGGATGAGCGTTTGATGGCATTGGGCCTGTACTCGCTGGAGTTTAGAAGGATGAGGGGGGGGCCTCATTGAAATTTAGCAAATAGTGAAAGGCCTGGATAGAGTGGATGTGGAGAGGATGTTTCCACTAGTGGGAGAGTCTAGGATCAGAGGCTGCAGCCTCAGAATAAAAGCACGTTCCTTTAGAAAGGAGATGAGGAGGAATTTCTTTCGTCAGAGAGTGGTGAATCGGTGGAATTCATTCCCACAGACGGCTGTGGATGCCAAGTCAATAGATATTTTTCAGGCAGAGATTGATAGATTCTTAATTAGTATGGGTGTCAGGGGTTATGGGGAGAAGGCAGGAGAATGGGGTTGAGAGGGAAAGATAGATCAGCCATGATTGAATGGCGGAGTAGACCTGATAGGCTGTATGGCCTAATTCTGCTCCGATAACTAATGAACTTATGAACAAGTTCATAGGGAGTATTCATAGGAAACACATGCGGTCACAAAGAGAAAATGCAGACTCCACATAGCAAGCAGCCGAGGTTAGGATTGAACCTGGCTCTCGGGCATTCCAAGGAAGTGGTTCCACTAGCTGTGCCTCTATGGTGCTAACTAAGTGTAAATGGGTGGTAGAATTTGGGGTGGGGGGGCTCGGCAATAATATCTAAAACCCATCTTCTCTCCCATGTGGGCTAGTGTCATCGTTCACTGCTGCCTTAGTTCTTTGCATGTTCATCCTGTCTGCAAGAGGAAGCATCCTCTCCAGCTGGTAGAGCTGGAGCCTTACAGCTCCAACGATCTGGGTTCAATCCTGAACTCGACTGCCTTAAAGTTCTTACTGTTTGTAGCCTATGTCTTCAAAGTGCGCAGGAGAGAGGGGAATCCTTGGGCTTGGTGCCATGGTTGACGCAGCCAAGCTTGACCCCAGTTTGTATTGGATTAGGTCTTTGCTGGACCTGTTGGTTAGAAGCACTGCCTGTATGTCTACAGCAGATGTAGATTTAGGACGGTTTTCTAAGGACAGCCAAATGTGAGGAGGATATTCTACAGCTTGTTGTGGTTGACAGAGTCAAATGCTTTAATGACAATAAAGGCCGTGTATTGTGGTTTATGTTGCTTTTAATGTTTAGCAAAGATCCTGTTCATTGTGCCGGTTGAGAGATGGAATTCCTACTGTGATTAGAGGAACAGCTATCAGCAGCCACAAGGAGGAGGCAATTAAGGGGTTCTTCAAAGTGCTTCTGGCAAGCAATGATGACTTCTTTGTCAGTCTTGTGTTTCCAGGTGCTAGTTACAGTGGACTAAGGACAGTTCAGATACTTTGGACACTCTGGTCAGGTTGTCAGAGGTGTGTCTGAGAACAGTCTTTCAAGCCTTTGAGATCCTTGACACTAATTTTCTCGTGGTCGTGTTTATATTCCCCTTAATATCTTGTGGTCAGGTTGATAGAGTAGGATTTGTCAGTGACTAGCAGCTGTCGTGGCTGATGCAGATAGTGCAGATATTGCAGATATCCCTGCAGTTTCTTGCTCATATAGTGACATAATTTAGCAGGTATCCTGCCCTGATGAGGTCTTCTATGTCTCACTCTCACTGAGCATTGTGCAATTGACAACAATGTCCTCTTCTGGGTTTGCAAAAAGTCACAATTAGGTTTTCTGGTTGGTATTCCATCCTTGACAATCACATATTTCCTATGGAAGGGGATGGGGTGAAGCGGAAAGGGAGGCGAGGTAGTGGGAGAAATGGCCATGCATACGGGTGAAACATGAGGGGGGTGAGGGGGGGGGGGGTAGGGGAGAATGTTGTTGGCTAGTTACATACAATTGGAGAATTTGATGTTCATCCTATTGGGTTGTAAGCCAAGCAGAATAGCACCATAAAGGAGCACCAAATGGTGAAGGTGAGGTTAAAAGAGGTGCATGTGAGCATCTGTCTCACCTGGAGGGGCTCTGCGGTCTCTGGACCAATGTGAGGGAGGAGGTATAGGGACAGGTATAACATCTCCTGTGGTTACAGGGAAATGTTCCAATTTCTCCCACTATCCCATCTCCTTTTCTTCCTCAACACAACACCCCCCGCCCCCCCCCCCCCCCCCCCCCCCCCCCACCACCACTCCCTATCTCTGGTTGCACATGCTTCTTCTCCCCTTATCTCACAGCCTTTTGTCTTCTTTCATCTCTACCATTTGTTCATCCGTTTGTCAATCAACCCCCCTCCACTGTTGAAACAATTTATTGCAGTTGCGGGTTTAAAAAAAAAGATGCAAAGTGCTGGAGTAACTCAGCGGGTCAGACAGCATTCCTGAAGAACATGGATAGGTGATGTTTCGGGTCGGGAGTCTTCTTCAGGCTGATTGTAGGGGGAAAGAATGAAAGCTGGAAGAGAGGAGGGGGCCGGCTGAAGTGTGGCAGGTAATAGGTGAACACTGGCAAAGGGGTTTTGATCGGCAGATTGTTGGACAAAAGCCAGAGATGAAAAAACAGAACGTGTGAGACAAAAGGATTGAAGAGTTGCGAATTGCGAAGCCACAGAAAGGAATTTAGACGATGGAGGGGAGAGGGGAGGGGGGAGGGGGGTGGTCAGTGTGTGAGAGATCGGCGCAGCGGTAGAGTTGCTGCTTTACTGCGAATGCAGCGCCGGAGACTCAGGTTCGATCCTGACTACGGGTGCTGCACTGTAAGGAGTTTGTACGTTCTCCCCGTAACCTGCGTGGGTTTTCTCCGAGATCTTCGGTTTCCTCCCACACTCCAAAGACGTACAGGTATGTAGGTTAATTGGCTGGGTAAATGTAAAAATTGTCCCTAGTGGGTGTAGGATAGTGTTAATGTGCGGGGATCGCTGGGCGGCACGGACTTGGAGGGCCGAAAAGGCCTGTTTCCGGCTGTATATATATGATATGATATGATATATCACCTTGTATCCACCTATCACTTTCCTGGCTTTGTCCTGCCCCCACCTCTCTTCCAGCTTTCTCCCCCTAGTGCCATCAGTCTGAACAAGGTTCCCACCTCGAAATGTCACCGATCCATATCCTCCAGAGACACTGCCTGACCCACTGAGTAACTGCAGCACTTTGTGTCTTTTTTTTGTAAACCAGCATCTGCAGTTCCATGTGTCCACATATTTCCAGATGGTTACATCCTTTTTGACCCCGGTATTGATATCACCTAGTCAGCTTGTCTCCTTCCGGGACACAGGCCAAATGTCAGATTAGAAATCGTACTCGGCCTCATCCATAGCTTCGAGGTTTGGGTCTGTGCATCGATGAATGTTATGTACTGACATTCTAGGCGCAGACCATCGATATTGTACATGTAACTGGAGGTGAACATGTCCTTGTGATCCAGCTGATCGTGTCCATGGTAGAGATTAATGAGTCGGGGGGGGGGGGGGTCAATATTTGTGGGGTCAAATCAATATTATCCTGAAAGGTCATGTTCAGCTCTATGCCACTATTCTTAAAACAAGGCACATTTCATCAGGGAGAATTATTTTTATGAATATGTTCAAGGGTTACGATCTGTCATAACTCAAAAACAATCTTGTATTTAGAGGGTTAATAAATAAGAGTAGATTAAATCTTCCTGGCAAACTTCCTGTGTGTTTAACTTGAAGCAGTACTTTGCCATCTGTTTGCTATTATTACATATAGTTAGGATGTTTAACTTTTCCTCCAACTTGTATTCAATTCCAAAAGTAATATTACATGCCTATATGTGGTTTTTAAATTCAAAACACAGAATTTAAAAAAAGATAATGTGCTTCGGAAAGGGCAATGAAATAATAATATTATGTTGAAATTTGCAGTTTATTGCCTCATGATTTTAGCATTAAAAAAATCATATTTCCATGCACAGTAAATTTATACAGCTACAATTTTTGCCATGAAGTGTAGAAATATTAATGTTTTCTGCTAACGAAACTTCTAATTACCCAACTTATATTCATCGTGATTTTATTTAAAATTTGGTAAATTGTCATTGCAAAACGTAAATACAGCTTTTATCGAATATGTACTGATTTTCAGTTCTTAAAATCCATAGAATAAGTGTGCAAATTAACACAGCTTCAAGAAAGTGTTGGGTGTATCAAAGTCACAGTGTGATGTGGGTTTGGGACTTCAAATGTTCATGATCTAGACTGGCTTGGTCATGCAACTTCAGATTAAACTTGTCAGATGTTGAGAGATATGGTATCAGAATGGGTCTATTGTGGGACTCAAGTGAACTAATGCTGAGGGAAGAACTTACTTGATTTCCTCCTTGCGAATCTACCAGTTGCAGATGAAGTATTCATGGCAACATTGGTAGGGATGGCTCCTGCACAGTCCTTGAAGCGACAACGTTTTGTCTATGAGGTGCTGTAGGCCAACAGCTGCAAAGTTGTAGACAAGACACAAAAAGCTGGAGTAACTCAGTGGGTCAGGCAGCATCTCAGGAATAGGTGACGTTTCGGTTTGAATCTCTTCTTCAGACTGAGAGTCAGGAGAAAGGGAAACGAGAGTAGATGGCGATATAGAACAAACTAGACCAAGTGGACCTGTTGGGCCCAAACCTCTCCTGCATTGGTGCAGCACCCCCTCCTCCCCCACTCCCCCTCCCCTTTCCCCCCCATTCCTCCCCTTTCCCCCCCATCCCCCCCTCCCCTTTCCCCCATTCCCCCTTCCCACCCTCCCTCCTCCTCTCTCCCCCTCCCCCTCCCCTCACTCCCTCCTCCTCACTCCCTCCTCCCCCTCTCCCCCTCCCCCTCTCCCCCCTCGCTCCTCGCCCCTCCTCCTCCCCCCTTCCCTTCCCCCCTTCCCCTCTCCCCCACTCCATCCCCGTCAACCCCCCTTATCCTCCCTCCTACCCCCTCCCTCCACCCCCATGTAAATTCATGGGCTGACATGTTCTTTGCCTCACGTTCACCATCAAGTCGAGGGATCATCTCAAGTTAACAATAGGTGTAGAAAAACAATTCAGAGGTAAGAATATATGGTGAGGCTGAAAAACAAAACCACAAGTCTAGGTATATAACCAGAGCAATAGGGTGCAGACACAAGAAACCAGATACAAGAAAGCTGAAATCTAGACCAGAAAATAAAGTGCTGGAGGAACTCTGTGGGCCAGGCAGCATCTGGGGAGGGAATGGGAAAATACCATTTCATGTCAGGACCCATCTTCAGACTGATTGTAGTAGGGGAGAGACAGCTGGAGAAGAGAGGTGGGTGTGAGATAAAGCCTGGCAAGTAAACGGTGGATGTAGGTGAGGTGGTTGGGCGTTGATTGGCAGATGGGTGGAGTAAGCGACAAAGGCTAGATGGGAAGAGGAGACGAGTGTGTCAGAAAAAAAAGGAGTGAAATGTAAAGCTGGAGGTAGGGATGTGGCTGGAAGGGAATTGAAGGAGGGGAAAGTGGGGGGGGGGGGGGGGGGAGAGAGAGAGAGAAAAGCAAATGTGGGATTCTGGGATGGGAGATGAGCGAATGGAAGAGAGGAATGGAACAGGGTGACGAATGCGGTGGGAGATGCTGATTGAGTTAAATGATTTTCACTGGATCAGATCAAAGCTTTGCCAGTACTGCCACAATCGGCCCTGTGTTCAAGAAATTAACAGAATATGGGAGCAGGAAGTCCATTGAACGTTCCCATCTTTACTATGCCAAACCCAGCATGTAAGTACACATGACAGGGCTGAAGTATTTGTAACTACTTTCAACCAGAAGTACTGATTGTATCATTCATTTTGGCCTTGTGATGAGGTCCTAAACAGTAACTAAACATAGCACAAAAAGTAAGGAAATTTGTGTTTGGTAGATTATTTCTTTGTTGTAACAATGCTTCTTGGCAATAAATCTTATACCGTTGGAAAGCCTGTTTATTTCCCTTTTAAATGGTGCCACATTTGTAAGGAACATGCATTTGTGGGATGAGCAGCAGAGCTGAGTATATGGGTTGCGCCCATGAAAAATTTGCCAAATCTTCTCTGCCAATGCCAAACAGCTTATTCTGCTGTTGCTATTGACTCTTGTTTTGAGCTTCTGGTACCCTCAGGTGCTGACAATCAGGTGCCTGATAGGCACCTAATTGGCAGCATCTATGAGCATGGGCCCTGCTACAGTGGTCAGTAGGTGTCTGTTCCAAGAATCGGCATGCCACGTTTGACTGATCTGGATAGGGCCCGTGCGATAGGGCAACTTCAAGCTGGTGTTCCGCAAAACCAAGTTGCGGCATTATTTGGAGTGAGCCCTAGTACCATCTCCAAAGTGAAGGCCAAGTTCCATATAACGGGGGATGTCAGAGACAGGCCGCGAAGTGGGCGTCCCAAGAAGACGACACCCAAAGAAGACCGTTTCCTCACCCTGTCAGCACTTAGGAACCGTAGGCTGTCTTCTACAGATTTGCAGTCAAGGTTTGCAGGACGATATGGCCGACGGCTCTCTGCCCAGACAATTCGGAACAGACTGCACGCAGCCGATCTCCAGTCTCATAGGGCTGCCAGGAGGCCTGCCATGTCTGCCCTTCACCGTCAGGCCCGTTTGCGCTGGTGTCGGCAACACGTGCACTGGAACCTGAACATGTGGAGGAACGTTATGTTCAGCGATGAGTCCAGATTCTGCCTACGGCAGTTGGATCATAGGGTCAAAGTGTGGAGAAGACGCGGAGAACGCTATGCTGATTGCTGCACCGATAGAGTTACATCTTTTGGTGGAGGCAGTGTGATGGTGTGGGGCGGCATCTCCCTCACTGGAAAAACGAGGCTTGTCATCATTGGAGGCAATCTCAATGCAGAGAGATATCGAGATGAGATTCTGAAACCAGTGGCAATCCCATATCTCCACAGTCTGGGACCGAACTCTATCCTCCAAGATGACAATGCTCGCCCCCACAGAGCAGGGTTTCTCAGAGACTACCTCCAGAATTAGGGAGTGGAGAGGATAGAATGGCCTGCCAGCAGTCCTGACCTCAACCCCATTGAACACTTGGGGTTCGTGCCAGAGTGACCAACACAACCACGTTGGCTGACTTGCGACAAATGCTGGTTGAAGAATGGGATGCCATCCCACAACAGTGTGTGACCAGGCTGGTGACCAGCATGAGGAGGAGGTGCCAGGCTGTTGTGGCTGTGTATGGTTCTTCCACACGCTACTGAGGCTCCTGTTTATTAAATGAATAAATTGTTAAATTGCCAATATGTCTTGTTTCTTCAGACTTCAATCATCCAATCCACCAAACAACACCGAACAAGAGTCAATGGCAGAATAAGCTGTTTGGCATTGGCAGAGAAGATTTGGCAGATTTTTCATGGGCGCAAGCCACATACTCAGCTCTGCTGCTTATCCCACAAATGCATGTTCCTTACAAATGTGGCACCATTTAAAAGGGAAATAAACAGGCTTTCCAACGGTATAAGATTTATTGCCAAGAAGCATTGTTACAACAAAGAAATAATCTACCAAACACAAATTTCCTTACTTTTTGTGCTATGTTTTTAGTTAGTCATCTTGGTTCATTTCATTTGATATCCAGAAACATCGCAGTTCGAAGAAGGGCCTCAACCCGAAACTTCGCCCATTCTTTTTCTCCAGAGATGCTGCCTGTCGCGCTGTTACTCCAGCATTTGGCATCTTCAGCAAAGATGATGTGAGAAGCTCCAATGATACAACTATCACATTTGACAACGTTGAAAAATGTCCATTTGTGTCCTGTCCACAAAACAACTATGTGGACTTTAAATCCTCAAAGGTCTATCTATGTTCAATCATTACCAGAGTTTTGTAGGATAACATTAAGAATACAAATGGAAATACTTACTTGGCAGTGACATAGAAACATAGAAAAATAGGTGCAGGAGTAGGCCGTTCGGCCCTTCAAGCGAGCACCGCCATTCATAGAAACATAGTAAATAGGTGCAGGAGGAGGCCATTTGGCCCTTCAAGCCAGCACTGCCATTCATAGAAACATAGCAAAATAGGTGCAGGAGGAGGCCATTTGGCCCTTCAAGCCAGCACTGCCATTCATAGAAACATAGCAAAATAGGTGCAGGAGGAGGCCATTTGGCCCTTCGAGCCAGCACCTCCATTCATTGTGATCATGGCTGATCATCCACAATCAGTAGCCTGTGACTGCCTCCTCCCCATAGCCCTTGATTTCACTAGCCCCTAGAGCTCTTTCTAACTCTCTTTTAAATTCATCCATTGAATTGACCTCCACTGCCTTCTGTGGCAGAGAATTCCACAAATTCACAACTCTCTGGGTGAAAAAGTTTCTTCTCACCACAGTTTTAAATGGCCTTCCCTTTATTCTAAGGCTGTGGCCCCCGGTTCTGGACTCCCCCAACATTGGGAACATTTTTCCTGCATCCAGCTGGTCCAGCCCTTTTATAATTTTATAATTTTAGTCTCTATAAGATCCCCTCTCATCCTTCTAAACTCCAGTGAATACAAGCCTAGTCTTTCCAATCTTTCCTTATATGATAGTCCCGCCTTCCCAGGGATTAACCTTGTGAACGCATGCTGCACTGCCTCAATAGCAAGGACGTCCTTCCTCAAATTAGGAGACCAAAACTGCCAGTCCAGATGTGGTCTCACCAAGGCCCTGTACAACTGCAGAAGGACCTCTTTGCTCCTATACTCAAATCTTCTCGTTATGAAGGCCAACATGCCATTAGTTTTCTTCATCAGCTTAAGGGTTTAATTTTGTCAAGGTTATGTACGATGAGTACCCAGGCATCCATGCTGGTGGGCAGTTGTTCCATAGCTGTACTGAGCTTTCTCCTAATTTAATAAAGGTTTCTGGGTAGACTGCTGACTGAAACAGATGGGCTTTTGTGAATATTTCACGACGGTTGACAGCCAAGCAGGAAATCTTGTAGGATTGTTGACAACTCTTTCTGGAAAAGTTGTCTTTTGTTACATATTGTGGAATAGATCAGCTGGGTGGTGCAGCAGGTAGAGTGATGTGTTGCATTTTGGGAAGTTACACCAGAGCAGGACTTTAACAATGAAAGCTCGGACCCTGGGGAATGTGGTAGAACAGAGGGATCTAGGAATACAAGTACATACAGGTGCTCCTCAGCTTACGATGGAGTTCTGTTCCGAGAAACTCATCACAAACCAAAAATATTGTAAGTCGAAATGCATTTAATACACCTGATCACGTGGCCGGAAGCGAGCTGCGGCTCGCCACGGGTCGCGGCCGTTTGCGCCATCGCAAAGTCTTAATATCGCAAGTCGAAGCACCGTAAGCCGGGGAGCACCTGTACTTATTTGAAAGTGATGCAATATGTAGACAGGGTGATGAAGAAGACTTTTATCTCTTTGGTCTGCATCAGTAATGGAAATTAGTATAGGAGCTAGGACGTCATGTTACAGCTGTACAAGGCATTGGTGTGGCCACACTTGGAGTATAACATTCAGTTTTGATCACCCTGCGGTAGAAGATGGAATTAAGCTGGAAAGGATGCAGAGAAAATTTATAAGGATGTTGCCAGGACTTGAGGGCCTGAGCTGTGGCGGAGGCTGGGACTTTATTCCTTGGCGTGCAGGAGGCTGAGGGGTGATCTAAAGAGGTGTATAAAATCATGAGGGGAATAGATAGGGTGAATGGTCAGTGTATTTATCCCAGGATAGGGTGAATGCTCAGTGTATTTATTCCAGGATATGGGAATCGAGAACCAGAGGGCATACCCATAGGCTGAACATGAGTGGGGAAAGATTTAATAGAAACCTGAGGGGCAACTTATTTCGCAAAGTGGGTGGTGGGTTTATGGAATGAGCTACCAGAAGAATTAGTTGAGGCAGGTATAATAACAAAATTTAAAAGACATTTGGGCAGGTATATGGATAGGAAAGGGTTTGAGGGATGGATATGGGCTAAACATGGGTAAATGGGACTAGCGTAGATGGGGTCTCTTGGTTGGCATAGATGAGGTGGGCCACGGGCCTGTTTCCGTGCTGTACGACTCTATGACTAATAGGTCAGATAAGTAAAGCTTCTCCTAGTCCATGTTGGATTTGTGCACTGCTGCTGATTGCTCTCTCACTGTATTGTGCCTGAAGCAGAGAGCAGGATGAAAGATAAGTAGAGGGCTACGTCAGTTATCAGGTTGATAATACAAATTGGAGAAAGTCCAGATACTAGTCAAAAGGGAAATAAAGCAAAATAGATAAGTTGTGAGTAGATGGGAGTTAACATAAAGGGCAACAATCAGGAATGAGATTGTTGGTAGAAAGAAGATTTACGCTCCTTTGCCTTGACGTCAGGTAGGGCCTTGGCGCCTGATTTAAGCTGCATTTTTCCATGCAAGTGTAAAACTGAACCTGCCTGGCAAAATGCCAGGAACAACTAAATGCATGGAAAGTATAGCTATTTGTCAGAGAGTTGCTTCAGCTGGTCTGGGTACAATTCAGTTTTCTGAATATATTTTTGAGTTTTCATCCATATCTTTGGAATAATTTTCTTTCAGTGAAGGTATGTTTAAAATCTTATTGAAGAGTGACCAGCTTTTAATTGTATCTAAACACGTTTTCATTATAAGTTAAAGGTTTTAAAGTCCTGCTATATCAGTCCTCTGCTTTGATGTAAAGAGTTTGAGAATAAGATTTGGTAGTATTTCTTCACTGACATAAAGTTTGTAGACAAAATATGTACCTTAAGAAGAACAAGGTTATAGAGCTTCAGGCTAGAAAAAATGTTGTTAGGCACTTCACTGAAACTTTATCCAAAAACTCGACGCCCAGTAATAAAAGGAGATATTACCATTACCTTGGTCAAATAGAGTGTAAAGTCTCAGAGGAGGAAGGAGATAGAACATAGAACAGTACCACACAGGAACAGGACGTTCGGCCCATAATGTCTGTACCAAATGTCTGATACCAAATTGGATAAAGTTTCAGTGAAGTGCCTAACAACATTTTTCTAGCCTGAAGCTGTATAAGTTGATGTCAGTGAAGAAATACTACCAAATGTCTGTACCTTAATGTCTGATTCCAAAATAGACTAACCTCATCCGCCTGCACATGATATATATTCTTCCATTCTCTGCATATATATGCGCAAATTTAAAAGCTTCTTAAATAGCACTATCGTATCTGCCTCCACCACCGTTCCTGGCAGTGCGTTCCAAGCACCCACCACTCTCTGAGTAAATTAAAAATGAGCCTTGCACATCTCTTTTAAACTACGCTCCTCTCAGCATCACGCTAAGCCCTCTTGTCTTTGGACAAGAAAATTCTGACTACTCCTTCTATGCCTCTTCTCACTTTCTATACTTCTGTCATTGGGAGGTTTAGCAAGAGAATTATGGAACTTGGTTCCTTGGGTGTTGGGGGAACTGGCTGTCAGTCGTGGAATAGTAGTGTCAGTAGTGGAACAATTATATTTGGGTTGTTAATTCGAGGAGTGCTGTTGTCTCAAAAGGTCCCAAGCTGCAGATGATGACCAAGGTGGGGACATTTGCAGCACCGTGAAGAATGGGCAGGAGAGTTTTGTCTGCAGATTTTGAACTTTCCAGAGACATTTTGAAAACTATTAAAGCTGCTTTCAATATTATTTTAAATAAAATGTGGCCCAAACAAAATTTAATTCAAACGTATGAAAACATAAATGATCAAAAACACTAAAATAAAGTAAAGTAGACAAGAGTAAACTGCAGAGTTTGCCTTTACCAAATCTTTGAATCTGGGATCCTCATTCAGTTGATAGGGATTCTGATACTACACTCGGTCTGGTTGATATATCGCAGAGATATATTCCCTAGGGTAATGCTGAAGGATTCCAGTATGCTTGGGCTGAGTTGCTGACTCCACATAGAGTGTTAGCATATTTGCACAGACGCCCATCATTTAGCTTGTCTTAGACATGTGACAGGTCTACTTTAGTCTGTGAGGTACTTATGTTCAAGTGAGTGAATACTGATGGTCTTGTTTTGCACTGCCAGGTGCAGGTAGCTTGATTCAGCACTTTACATTGGAAATTGCTTGTATTCTCAGTAGCTAGAAAACCGATGATATCTATTTAAAGAAATCCTGTTGGAATGCATTAATGTTTGTATCCTGCGTGAGCACACATCTGTAACACATCAACATACTTGCATATTACCCAGAGTACTGGCTATGTTGCACTGGGAAATATCAGATTGTTTTTAATGGTTTTAAAGTTGTTAAGTAGTTTTAAAGAAGGTAAAATTCTGCAGATGACACCGAGACCTCCATGTTTCTGGTTGGTTAGCATAATTAAATTTGAGTAAATATTGAATAAAGCATTGGTAGCGAGCTGCAAGATCAGGTGCTTGACGCCATCACAGTGAGATGTTATCACTGTATCACCTCATTACAGTGGGGTCACCTACTAAAAGTTTTTATAGAAGATACTGGGCAGCAGAGGAATTCCTTGCTTTTGGAATTTGTTTTATAAAGCAGTGAAAGTAAAAACAAAACAAATACTCGTTGTTTTATACAGCAATGAAAATGACAAAATATGTACATAAAACATGAGAAATTGTACAGTTCAAAGAATACTCAGAACACTAAGAATATTCAAAGAATAATACTATACATTGAAATGGAGTGCAAGATTTTTACTTATGGAAAATGATTCCCAGCTTGTGTTAGTTAAACCAGGGATATTAGGCTCACTGAAATCACATCGTTGTGATGATAATGCCTTCCGAAATTGACTGTTAGAAAATTGGTTCTTCAGGCAGGGAATGTTACCACAAGAGACTGTCAGTCTAAAAACCATCTTTTTAAAACCTCAACTGGAGGATAAAACTTCACAATGCTCCAAAGGGAGTACCATTGTCAGGCATCTTTGCCAGATGGTTCTGTTTAAGAATTACCCTAAACAACAGGTTAGGAGAACATCTCTCTATTTGTGGTCCAGCTGCTAACAAAAAAAAAAAAACTGTTTAGAAGTCATTGGTTTCTTTCTGTTTTTAATCATTTTAGTGAGTCTGGGCACAAAAATATAACTGATCATCTGTTGGCACAACAATCCCACATCAGCATTTTTGTTGACAACCTTAAATGTTCAGGATCTTAAATAATGTAATGGAAGGTAATCATCGGCACAGGAACATCAGCAGGGGGCCTCTTGTGCTACCTCCCTCATTCAGTGTGATCATGGCTGATCTTGTGGCCCCATTTCACTTTCTCATCTAATCCCCACTCTTTCCACCTCTGCTGCTTATATATCCTAGCCATGAACATACCCAGTGATTGAGCAGCCAGAGGTGGAGAACGAATCTGTGTAAGATTCTGTGCAAAGAAATGTATTCTTATCGGAGCCTGAAATGTCCAATCTTGTATCTTTTTAAAACACTCCCTATTTCTAGTTGTTCTGGATAGAGAAAATATTCTCAACATCTGACCCATTTCAAAATCTTGTATATCTTATTCTCACCTTCTAAAGTCCAACATATAAGGACAGTTATACTTGGTAACTCTTTACATGTCAACTTCTTCAATCCAGGAGTAAATGTAATCGATCCATGCTGCACTGACTCTAAATTATCTGCTTCAGTTGGTTCAACAGATATAGAGTCATAGAGTGATACAGTGTGGAAACAGGCCCTTCAGCCCAACTTACCCACACCAGTCAACATGTCCCAGTTACACTACACTAGTCCCACCTGCCTGCGTTTGGTCCATATTCCTCCAAATCTGTCCTTTCCATGCACCTGTCTAACTGTTTCTTAAATGCTGAGATGTCCCTGCCTCAACTACCTCCTCTGGCAGCTTGTTCCATACACCCACCACCCTTTGTGTGAAAAGGTTCCTATTAAATCTTTTCCCCTTCACCTTAAACCTATATCCTTTGGTCCTCGATTCACCTACTCTGGGCAAGAGACTCTATGCGTCTATCCGATCTATTCCTCTCATGATTTTATACAATTCTTTAAGATCGCCCCTCATCCTCCTGCACTCCAAGGAATAGAGTCCCAGCTTATTCAAACTCTCCCTATAGTTCAGACCCTCTGGTCCTGGCAACATCCTCGTAAGTCTTCTCTGTACCCTTTCCAGTTTGACGACATGTTTCCCGTAGCATGGTGCCCAGAACTGAACACAATATTCTGAATGCGGTCTCACCGACGTCTTATACAACTGCAACATGACCTCCCAACTTCTATACTCATATTTGTCATGTTATTTCAATGGTATTAGGTTAGAAGTGTTGATGGTTCAATGGTGTGTTTATCATCACGTGCAAACGCACATTGAAATTCTTTTCTTACATAAAGTCCAGTAAAGTATTGCCATTCCTAAGCACATCCTCAATGAGCAAAGTGTACAGAAATAGTCTACTGAGTCCGTATATGAGGCGCCATGTTTTGGCACCATTTTCAAAGTCCAGACCACGCTCTTGTTCTTATGAGCGGGGCCCGATCCAGGCAGGCCACTGTGAGCCTCCAGCCATCGCCTTCCTTGAATGTGATGTCCCTCTCATCTTCTGACCACCTTTGTGGCCCGGGGGCGCCTGCAGCAACCGACCTTGAGGGCGTGGTAGGCCAGACCCCGGTTCCCTCTCCTGCCGACCTTGCTTCTCGCCCGTCGCGTCCGTCGTCGTCACCGACTCCATCCTCCCTTTCCTGCACAGAGACCTGAGCCCTCTGGTACAACAGTCACTTAAAGCAAACATGCAGGTGCGGCATTAAGTTACAAAAACAAACGGTATTTTGGTCTTCACAGCAATAGGATTTGAAGTACAAGAACAAGGATACCATGCTACAATTACAATTGATGAGACAACGATGAGATGGAGTATTGTGTGCAGTTTTGATCTCCTTACCTAAGAAAGGATACATCTGATAGGGTGCTGCATTAAATGCTTTGGAGGAAAATAAAAGGCTAACATAAACAGGAGGTAGCCATGAATGGCTCTTTTTCTTTTGACAAGATGCAGTAATTGGCGTGCGACAGGGATTTGTGCTGGGGCCTCAACTTCATACTTAGACATGACTTGGATAATGGCACCAAAGCGTGGTTGCTAATTTTGCTGATGACACAAAGATAGGTAAGAAAGTAAGTTATTAAGAGGACATGAGGAGGTGAGAAAGAGATAGAGGTAACTTAAGTGAATGGACAACGATCTGGCATATTGAGTAAAATGTAAACTGTTCCTAGTTCCAATGAAGTCATTGGCAGACTACATGTTTAAACATATCCGTCTCTTCAAGACAAATTTCTGGCTCAGTCCGCTCATCAAAACGGATGCTTTGAATTCATTTCTTGGATTTTTTAAGAATGCATTTCATAGCCATATATCTGTGTGACTCCTGTATTATAGGAGAGGTAATGGTTTCCAGATTATGTGATAGATTCTGGCTGAAGAATGCACCAGAATGCATGTAAGAGTGCATTACAGTTGCTGATCTACTTTGTCTTGGTTTGCATTTTTTAAAGTATCCACTATAATATTTTCATTGGTTGTCTGCTAGATCCTATGGGAAGGTGAGATAAGACATCACTTAATTAAAAATAAAATAATGTCTCTTTTAGGAGAAGGATAATCCATTCAGACATGTTTACGTAGAGAAGACAGTGATGCTGAAGAACAGCTTTGAAAATTTGCAGTCAAATGAACAGTGCAATGCAATTATCTATGCCTGTCTTCAGCTTTGTTTCATAACTGACTTCCATTAAAAAAAATCATAACGTTGATTTGTGAAGTTATTTCAAACATTTGAAATGAATCAAGATTTGAATGTACAGTGGTAATTGAATTGTTATCCCATCATAGATAATTGATTAAGCAATTATAATGAGGACATTTATACACGTTTTGTACATCTTGCCAAGTGTCAAAAATATTCTTAAAAGGTATCACAAAAAGCTGGAGTAACTCAGCGGGTCAGGCAGCATCTCAGGAGAGAAGGAATGGGTGACGTTTCGGGTCGAGACCCTTCTTCAGTTTTCTTAATATATTCATAAATATTCTTAAAATATTCTTAACATTTTTCTGATGATAAGTCTGTTAGTATATATTGTATATTAATTTTTACTTTGAATAGATTTATTGTATACATTGTGAAATAGATCATGTTGTGAGACATAAATGCTGGAGTAACTCGGAGGGTCAGGTAGAATCTCTGGAGAACATGAATAGGTGAGGTTTCGGGTGTGGACCCTAATGATCGCAACCCGATATGTCACCTTTCCATGTTCTAGAGATGCTGCCTTAGCCGCTGAGTTACTCCAGCACTTTGTGTCTTTTTTTGTAAATCAGCACCTGCAGTTCCTTGCGTCTCTATGTTGTGAGGCATTACATTCATACTTTGTTTTCCTGAAATTGTATTATTTCACACTAACTGCTGCTTTTGATATAGTTATTTTGCAGCTATTCCAATGTATTATCTGGAAATAATTTTTGAATAGGCAATTTCCAATAAGATTTCTAATATTCTTATTGTCCACTTCACCAAGCAATACGTGGCTGCTCTTTGTTGCCCACATGGTTTTGAAATACTATAGTCATTTTGTGCATTAGAATGGATTAATTACTCATCGTTATTCTTTTTCAGTTTTACATATTAAATCACATGGTTTAAATCAGCCATGATCACATTGAATGGCGGTGCTGGCTCGAAGGGCCGAATGGCCTCCTCCTGCACCTATTGTTTATTGTCTATTGTCTATTGTAAATCACGAGTTAGATTTAGCTCTTAGGGTTAACGGAATCAAGGGATATGGGGAGAAAGCAGGAATGGGATACTGATTTTGGATGATCAGCCGTGATCATATTGAATGGCGGTGCTGGCTCGAAGGGCCGAATGGCCAACTCCTGCACCTATTTTCTGTTTCTATGATTCAAGCCAGTTTAAAGCAGCCTTTGTGTAGGAAAGATACTGGATTATCATTAAAATCCTTTTAGTTTAATAACTTTCTTGCAGGTAGGAATCTGATTTCTACCTGGTCAAGCTAGTGCATGACTCCAGACATCTCAATGTCATTGTCCGTTTGCATGACTGGTGGTTTAAGACGATTGAACTGCACACAAATTGATAATAAAATCCTGGCTTAGCTATGACTTTGAGCACCTGAAATAAAACTAGGATGTGCGGTTTTAGATGTTGCCAGACTTTTGCGTGTAACTTGTGTAGTGCCTCACATGATGCCATCTAAAGGCATTATGAATATTGCAAGGCACAGTGATCCACCGAATAACTTTTGCAGGAAGTTCATACCAGCTGACATTAAAAAAATTAACTATGGGTCTGCAATTATTTTCTTTGCCAGTAATATATTTAACATTCTGTGTGCATGATTAGACAAGTAAGGCATCCTTTTTTGAGTATCTACACTATTGATGGGGTCCAAAACATAACAGCATTGGCCAAAAAAGATGGTATATGGCTTTTATATACTTTTTATATATCCTTTGATAGCTGCATGTTGCGTAATGGTGTAATATAGTTTAGTTTAGAGATACAGAGTGGAAACAGGCCCTTCGGCCCACCGAATCTGCACTGACCAGTGATCCCCACACATTAACACTATCTACATACACTAAGGACAATTTACATTTATACCAAACCAATTAACTTGTAAACCTATACGTCTTTGGAGGAAACCAAAGATCTCGGAGAAAACCCACAGAGGACATGGGGAGAACATATAAACTTACAGACAAGCACCCATAGTCAGGATTGACCCCGGGACCTGGCGCTCTGGCGCTGTAAGGCAGTAACTACCATTGCGTCACCGTGCTGCCCTAAGTATTCAGGGATACAGTAATATTGTATATGTAGTATTTAGTACATGTAGTATTTAGGAACATTTCAATGAAGGTGATCAAAGATCTGCAGTTTGACTGACTTGCTAAATTTGCATAAATTATGACAAGTTATTATTTTCAAGAAACGTAAGTGATCATTTTTTTCCTTCCCCTTTATATTTACTGAGGCCCCTTCTGTCAAGCAAACTTCAACTTTCCCATTCGTTTGGGCCACAGAGTAATTGAAGATGTTAGCTAGAGTTCTGAAACATGTTTAGAATCAGTGAGCTGGGCAGTTTATTTATTCTTCCTTCCTCCAACAGGTGAGAAACATGGTCTTCCTTCAACAACTTGCTGAAAATGGATGATTCTTCAAACTCCTTAAAATAGTGTGAAAAGATATTTCCTATAATTAACTCAGTTTGGCTCTGTTTAAGTTAGTTCTTGCTCCAAGGCGCATCTTGCCTTTTCTATATTTTACTCTGTTCAAGGCTTTTCATCTGCTCAGGAAACTCTTCTCAAACTTGAACCTAAATTGTCGAGTCTGTCCAGCTTATAGCCTTCTCTTCAAATGCATTCCTTTTTCCTTTAGGAAGGAACTGCAGATGCTGGTTTAAACCGTAGATAGACACAAAAAGCAGGAGTAACTCAGCGGGACAGGCAGCATCTCTGGAGGGAAGGAATGGGAGACGCTTCGGGTCTGAAGATGGGTCTCAACCCGAAACGTCACCCATTCCTTCCCTCCAGAGATGCTGCCTGTCCCGCTGAGCTACTTCAGTTTTTTGTGTCTATCTTCCTTTTTCCTTTAGTCTAGGCCACTTCATTGCACCATTTCCAGCATTTGAAATAGCACATAGAAATTGACTAACATGTAGCCATGATGAGGAGGTCAATCAAAACCCAAGAACTATACGCCATCTTTATTTTCGATCAAATCGAAGAGCTAACTTATCTTTGCCTTTTTCTGGAGACGTTAGCTGCAAAACCCCAGGGCGATTCGCAACTTGGCAAGGGCCTCACTTTTGCGAATAGTAATATCAAATTCCAACAAGTCTGAAGAAGGGTATCGACCCGAAACGTCACTTATCCATGTATTCCAGAGATGCTACTTGATCTGCTGAGTTAATCCAGGACCCTGTGCCCTTCTGTGTATTAACCAGCATCCGTGGTTCTTTGTTTCCATAATTAGGTGTTATCACTGCTTGAACTTTCTTGTGCTAAGATCTTCGAAGCAAATCAATTTATATAGCTGGCAAATATTTACAAGGGAGCGATTATTCGAACAAAAGGTTCTAAAAACAAATACATCCAGTTCTGATAAAGGATCTTTGATCTGAAATGTTATGTTTCTCTTCCCACAGATGCAGCCTGACCTGCTGAGTATTTCCAGCATGTTCTATGTTGATGTTACTTAAACAATAGATCTGAATGCTGATTTCAATGCAATTTGGATGTTAGTAGCGAGTACATTATTTTTATAACGTATATTGTTCAAATATTCCTGGGGGAAGCTAGTTTGCTTTTGATTTTTCTTGTGCTAGCAATTGTGCCTTTATGTGACTTTGGAGTCTGTTGTATGCATGATCTCAGTCACGAATATTAGAGTCCGAGCAGAGGTGGGCTAGTCAATTGCGTCTATGCAGATGTATTCATTGTGGACACATTATTGCAGCTTGTTTATTATGAGCTCTGAGCAACTGAAGGTGCAAATTGAAGCCATCATGTCAAGAATAACAGTAGAGCTATAAACAAATAATCTAGTCAAGGCACGAATTTAGCATTATCCATCATGAAAGAGAAATTGAAGAGCTAGCTGTCTCGCCCCAAAACGTCACCTATTCCTTCTCTCCAGAGATGCTGCCTGACCCGCTGAGTTACTCCAGCATTTTGTGATATCAGCATTTTGTGTCTACCTATGCCTTTGCCTTTACTGGAGATGTTAGCTGCAAAATTCTGGGGACATTCGCAACTTCTCAAGGTCCTCACTTTTGTGAACAGCAGATGCTGTCAGACCCACTAAGTTCTTATTGTAGTTCGCTATTTGCTTCAAAACATATACATGCACCAGTGTAAAGTGTGCTGAATAAGCTAATGAAGGCACAAATATCCAAGTGGGATACAAAATGATATTTGTAATGGATATTTCAAAAAGCGAAGGGGCTGGCATTTAATACTCTTCGATAGAAGAGCTCAGAAATAAGTTCTCAAATCTTGTCTTATGACAATATTTGCTTAAATATTGTCTTATGAAAATATGTTTAACCTGAATTGAGCAAAATTCTACAACCTTCAAGTTACTTTATGCCCAGCGATATATTTAACCTCTGACAGTCTGGTGTGATTTCTATCAGCTCTGAAAAATTTAGTTCCAACATAATAATTTCCCCAGAAATATTGAGAAAGAAGCATCACTGGCAATTTTTGTTTACTTGGAGTATAGCCAGCTATTAATCATGCTGCTTCCACAGAAACTGTGCTACTTAAATAGACAGCACTCAAAATGAATTCTTTGTCAGACTGCTCCACACAGCACTTTGCAGCCTTACTGCTTGATATGCATACGACTCACACTTTAACACCGAGCTTTCCTTGCATCTTCAATAAGCTCTCTGCATTCAAAACCTACCTTCATTTGGGCACTTGTATCCACGAACAGTTCTTTATGGGTCGACAGCAAGAAGGACTGCAGGCATCGTAGCAGCCAGGGTAATTCTTTGGAAGGAGGCATACAAGGGCTTGTCACCCAAGGTCAAATACACCAAGTGATTAACAGGGCATATGTTCAGAACTGGACTTTTCTGAGAAGGAATGCCTACGAAGGCTTTGCTTCACCACACGATCCCCACTGAGATCTGTCAACTCCTTCAACCTTGCATTTGTGATTGGGAGTTGTCATCAAGTTTACTTTTATTAGCAAGGATGACGACACTGGCGCACCGGTAGAGTTGCTGCCTTACAGCGGCGAAGACCTAGGTTCAATCATGACCACGGGTGCTTGTCTGAATGGAGTTTGTACGTTCTCCCCGTGACCTGCGTGGGTATTCTCCGGGATCTCTGGTTTCCACTCACACTCCAAAGATGTACAGGTTTGTAGGTTAATTGGCATGATATAATTGTAAATTGTCCGTAGTGTGTGTAGGATGGCATTAGTGTGCGGGGATTGCTGGTTTCTGTGGTGTATCTCTAAACTGAACTAAACTAAACTAACCATTCCATGCTTCTGCTACTGATAGAGACTAAATTTTCCTAAAGTTTACGGTTGCAACACAGAGGTCATCTGAATTCATTTGCAAGACAATTAGACTTCTATTTTTCCGGAACCTTCACCCTCATCGCTGGACTTCTCCAGAATAATTGGGCAGTTTGGAGATGTGTGCACTTAAATGTGAAGATTCAGTAGCTCCTAATAGAGGATAAAGAAATTGCAGGCTTTAATGCGACAATTTTATTGTAACCATGTACCATTGCTTTGGAGAAACCTAAAACTTGCATTTGGGCAGCAAACCTGCTGTCCACCAAAAAATAGACCTCTCCCCTCGGACCGGGGAATCTGATTTAGTGGTGGCAAGGTTTGGAGCCAATTCATGGAAATCATTGTTCCAAATTCTGAATGAAGACATTCAGAATTCAGAAGCTCGTGTACTTTTGTTGGTGGGTGGAACTAGAAGATTACTTCAATGTTAAAGTTACTGTTTGTGGGAATATGGAGCCTGAAGCTTTTAGATTTACGAAGGTTTATTACATTTATAAGAACATCTGGGATTGTGTATTTGAAATCCTACATTACAATATATACAAAAGGATAATCTAATAACAGAATATTAAAAATACATCACCGCACTTTGCAGCATTTTAAGATCACTGTTGCATTGGCAGGCAAACTTTGTCCATGACTTATCATTGCCACTTTTTGTTAATTCAGTACTTGATATAATTTCCTAAAACCTTTATGATTTGTGATTGAAAAATAGAAGCAAGGCTTTTTTGAAGGCAAGTATCACCTCAGTTAAATTTTTTGTTTAGTTTAGAGATACAGTGCGGAAACAGGCCCTTTGGCCCACCGGGTCCGCACCGACGGAGATCCCTGCTTATTAACACTACATGCACTAGGGATAATTTACACTTATACCAAGCCAAATTACCTACATACCTGAATGTCTTTGGAGTGTGGGAGGAAACCAAAAATCTCAAAGAAAACCCACTCGTTCACGGGAAGAACGTACAAACTCCGTACGGACAGTACCCGTGGTCAGGATCGAACCCGGGTCTCAGGTGCTGCAAGCGCTGTAAGGCAGCAACTCTACTGCTGCGCCACCGTGCCGCCCCAGTTCATTGAGATTTTTCCATTGCCTGAATTGGATGTTCTATAATCCATCGCCACCATAAGTTAATAAAATAGATGTACAGAGAAATCCCAAAGAACAGGAGCATTGTGAATCATTGTGCAAAAAAACCCCCCAAAATGTGTAAGACTTGGGAAGTACCAGTTAAATTATTCAATTCCTCTCCCATTTTGTTATTAGCAGTACACTGTGCATCCATCTCTCAATCGCTGCATGTAAGATGCTTTTATTATTGCCAGATGATTCGTCATTCCTTGGGAGTGCCTTGTACAAACTGGAGGAGCAGCACCTCATATTCTGCTTGGGTAGTTTTCCACCCAACGGTATGAACTTTTGATTTCTCCAGTTTTAGGTAACTAACCCACAAACACACCTTCCCTTCCTTTTTTATCCCCCACCCCTTTCATTCCCCCTCCCCCAACCCACTCCCCTCCCCTGAATACTAGCTGACTTTGCACCCCTCCCCTCCCCTTCCCCCTCCACCTGCAAAGCTGCCAATTACTCACAATTCGCAACTTTTCTATCCCCGAGCTTAACAATTAGCAACTTTTAATCCTTTTCGGGCTTACACCCGTCTTTTCATCCCTGACCTTTGTCCAAAAATCTGCCTATCAAAAAAAAACCCATGTCTGTGTTCATCTATTACTAGTCATGATCTGTCCCTCCTCTCCTCTCTTCCCTACAATCAGTCTGAAGGAGGGTCTTGACCCGAAACGTCACCTGGCCATGTTTTTCAGAGATGCTACCCGACCCGCTGAGTGGCAGTGTAGGCCAGTTCTCTGAATGCATTCAAGAGAGAGCTAGATAGAGCTCTTAAGGATAGCAGAGTCAGGGGGTATGGGGAGAAGGCAGGAATGGGGTACTGATTGAGAATGATCAGCCATGATCACATTGAATGGCGGTGCTGGCTCGAAGGGCCGAATGACCTACTCCTGCACCTATTGTCTATTGTCTATTGTCTATTATCTATTGTTACCTATTGTCTATTATCTATTGTTACCCCATGATTTTGTATCTGTCTTTGGTATAACCCAGCAACTGCAGTTCTGATCAGTCTGAAGAAGGGTCTCGACCTGAAACGGCACCCATTCCTTCTCTCCCGAGATGCTGCCTGACCTGCTGAGTTACTCCAGCATTTTGTGAATAAACTGCAGTTCCTTGTTGTTATGTTGAAATAGTCATAAGTCAGGCCTACGCAATTTCATGGTTGCTTGCTGTAAAGGTGCTGCATGGAAGTTGTTGGGACTTTCCAATTCAAAGATCAGGCCTGGTGCACGATTGGTATCTGTATATTTGTGTGGGAAGTGAGGTAATAAGAGTTGTTGAGATTGTAACAAATGATTGAGCAGAATAAAAAGAATTGACCTGATATGTTCATGACACCAAGACTTTCACTACAGAGTCCTTGGTGTGCTGGACAAGGAGGATAGTATTTTGACTATTGATGTTTTACGTTTATTTTAGAAACAAGAAACAAAAACACACAGAAAACCGGAGCTTCAGTGCTGCAATTTGCATTAAAGACTTTTGGGAAAATGTATTTGTTTAATTTGTATTCAAATACTATATTTTACTATTGATGCCCACCGTCAACACTGCTTCAGTTGTCACTTTACGTAGTAAAATCTTAGTAAAATATTACATTTGAATCATCTTTAACGTGTAACGTGTTGCTGTGACTTTGTGGTAAGAATATACATTCATTTAGTCACAGTGATCATATTCTGACTCCGCATAGTTTTAATTTGCAGCTTTACGGCTAATCTGTCCAATTGTGTGGCAGCTAAACTTTAATTACATTAATTAAAAAAGACACCAGAAATGCATCAAAAATTTGAAATTGGATAGTATGTAAAGACCGTAGATTGGAAATGATACAGATAGACATCAGGCTCACACTTCGTATCATCCAATGATGCCAGTTAACGATTAGTTAATGTAAAAATTACATTGATAAGGCAGTTGTAATGAATATGTTGAGGTACAATGAACCATTGCGTCATGGGAAGAATGGAGTGCAGGACCCAGAGCAGTGGGCTAGAGTTGCAGTTTATACAAAGGAATTCCAAAGGGCATTTGGGTAATGGCCGTGGAAGAAAATTAGCACAGAAACAGGCCCTTCGGCCCACCGGGTCCGCGCCGTCCAGCGATCCCCGCACATTAACACTATCCCACACCAACTAGGGACAATTTTTACATTTGCCCAGCCAATTAACCTACAAACTTGCATATCTTTGGAGTGTGGGAGGAATGCGAAGGTCTCGGAGAAAACCCACGTGGTCACGTGGAGAACGTATAAACTCCTTACAGACAGCACCCATAGCCGGGATCGAACCTGGGTCTCCGGTGCTGCAAGGCAGCAACTCTACCGCTACGTCACCCTGCCGCCCAAATATCAAGATTTGATAATATCCTTCATGGTAGGTAAATCCAGAAGATTAAGATGCATATGATCTACAGTGACTCAGTCATTTGCATTCAGAACTGGGTTCCTCATAGAGAGTTGGGGTGGAAGGGTGTCAATCTGGCTGGAGGTCTGTGATCAGTGGAGTTCTGCAGGAATCTGCATTGGGACTGTTGTTTGTTATATATATAATGACTTGGATGTTACCGTAGATGGCTTGGTCAATAAGTTTGCACCCAACACCAAAATTGGTGTAGTTGTGGACAGTTGTGAGGAAGGCTTTCAAAGTGCAAGGCATGATATAGATCAGCTACAGAAATGAGTCGAGTAATGGCAAATAGAGTTTGATGAGTAAGTGGGAGGTGGTGCAATGTGGGAGGTGGAATGTAAGGGAAAAATAATGTCCATGTAGGAGATCGAATGTAAGGGGAAAGTATCCAGTTAATGGCAAGACCCTTAACAGCATTGATCCACTGAGGGATCTTGGAATCCAAGTCCATAGTTCCCTGAAAGTGGCAAGACAAGAAAAACGATGTGGTAAAAAGACATGTGTTATGCTTTCCTTCATTGGTTGGGGCCTTAAGAACAAGAGTTGGAAGGTCATGTTGCAGCTTTATAGGATTTGGCTACGTTAGGACTATTGTAGGCAGTTCTGTTTGCCTGTTACAGAAAGGATGTGGAGGCTTTGGAGAAGGCGCAGAAGAGATTTATCAGAAAGCTGTCTGGATTAGGGGGCATTAGCTATAAGGAAAGGTTGGACAAACTTAGATTGTTTTCTCTGGATGTCGTGGGCTGAGGGGAGACCTGATAGAAATGTTTGACCCGTATCCCTCTGAACCTTTTTCTATGTATCTGGCCCAAATGTTTTATAATTTTGTTTTCCGACCTGCCTCAGTCACTTCCTCTGGCAGCTCGTTCCATATATGTACAACCTTTTGTGTTAAAAAAAGTTTCCTATGAAATCTTTCCCCTCTCACCTTAAACGTTTGGCCTCTGATCCTTGATTCCCCTACACAAGGGAATTCACCCTATCTGTGTCCCTAATGATTTTACATACGCTTCAAGGATTGAAATCCAAGCCTACCCAACTTCTCCCTGTAACTTAGTCCTTCTAGACCTGGCAACATCTTTGTAAATCTTTTCTGCACTCTTTTCAGCTTAATGACATCTTTCCAACAGTGAGGTGATCAAAACTGAACACAATAATCAAGGTGTGGCTTCTCCAACGTCATGCACAACTGCAACATAACATCCCAACTCCAATGTTCAATGCCCGTATTGATGCAGGCCACCATGTCAAAAGCTGCTGCCTTCGTCCTTTTCCACCTGTGATGCCACTTTAAGGGATCTAAGCACTTGTAATCCCAGGACCTTTTGTTCTACATCACTCCCCAAGTCTCTACCATTCACTGTGAAAACCCTGCCCTGGTTTGACTTCCAACCCACGCCTCCAAAGGAGACTGTGATTAGTCTTTTAAATTTGAGGAAGAATGTTAATTTATTGGAAATTGTTAAAAGGAGGTTTATTAGGCTCATCTGGAATGGATGAGTCATTGGGTATCAAGAGGTTATACAGGCTAGGGTTTGTATCTGCTAGAGTTTAGAAAGTGAGCAGGAACAGCATTAAACATTTAAGAACTTGGGTGGTCTGGATGGTGGATTTGGCAAGGATGTTTGCTCATGTGGGAGAATCTAGAACCAGGGATCACAATTTAAAAGTAAAGGATTGCTCATTTAAGACAGATATAGTGACGCTTTTTTCTGTTGAAGTTCATGAACCTTTGGAATTTCTTCCTCAAGGGTTGATGAAGTAGAGTCTTTGAATATTTTAAAGTCTGACGTGGTTAGATTCTTGATATGCAAAAGGGTGAAACGTTCCCATGGATAAATAGGATTGCGGAGTTGAGATTACAGTTAGATTGGCCAGGCGCTTGTTAAATGGCAGGGCTGGTTTGCAGGGCCCGATATCTTACTTGCTCCTGGTCCTGATTCATTTGAATGTTCTTTGTGCAGAATAGAGTTGGGAAGAAATACTTTAAAATATAGAATTTTGAAAATATAGTTGTTTTGCTCAGGATCTTATTAAAGCAAGATATCGAAACTCAGGAAGGGCTACTGCAAGGAGTGGATGGCTCTTCACAGAGGGTTCCATCAAACATTCATGCCGTGCGAGGATAAAACATCATCCTTGTTGCACTTCACCTCAGGTTAGGTTCAAAGATAGGGGCCAGGAATCAACATCCAACCTCCTGCGGTGGCTGGAAAGAGGTTAGCAAAAACAGAGAGAGGTCAGTTGTTCTTTATAGAATGAATAAGCTGTTAGAATCTTTACTGAAGTAGGTTTAAGAAGTTCGAAATACTAGGGCAATAATGTGAAGTCACCTACTTCAGTAAAATAAGTTGTGTTGTTATAATATATGTCTTGAGTCAATACATGAAGTTGTATACATTGCAATGTAATCAGTCACATTTATTGCTCTTGCTAACCTTGATATGGAATAAAGCAGCACAATTATTAATACAGGGTCTCGACCAGAAATGTCACCTATTTCATTTCTTCAGAAATGCTGCTTGACCCGCTGAGCTACTCCAGTTTTTGTGTCTATCATCGGAACTTTCCCTTGACACAATAAATGTACATTTAATCTATTGCCTTCAATAAATATATTTATTTTCTAGATTATGGGATTCATATAATCTTTTTGCAGCTTTCTTTGGTGTAACTCTTTTCTTTCTGATCCTTTTGTCCATTTTAACCTTGATGACTCTGCCCTCTAAGGCTCCTTTGTTTCTGTCCAGCCTCATTTTCTTTGCTGAATCATTTAAATCGCTCTCTTCCACATTTCCAAGCCAAGTTGTGATTGGACTGAGTTTGGTAACAGTCCAGTCAAAGTTCAGCTTTCATGGAGGCACACATGGCCATGACAGATTTTGTTGAGGATCAGGAGGGAACCATCTTGTATCCTGGATGTGCCTCAGGGCTGTTCATTATACGTCTGCAACCTTGGTATGCACACATGTTCTCGGAACGATTACGAGATGATGATTTTAGGACTTTATTTTAACTGTGCCAGAAATTCTTTCAAATAATCAATCTTAATACTTCCAGTGTTATAAAAGAGCTTGCGTGGATTCATTAAGTATAATTATTGGTTAACTTCAACAGCTGAGAAACAGAATTCTACACTTGCTTTTACATTGCCTTTCAGCAATGTGTTGCTTCACCGGAATCTATTGACCTCAAAGAGCCCTGCGTTGCTTGCTTTAATTTCCTTCAAAAGGAAAGAACGTCTCAGATGGCTGTTTGACAGGAGTAAAATTGACCGAGGTCATTGTTGTGGTTATTTCAGAACACCAGCCTTGTACCACCTGTGTAGATTCAGAGCACACTGTACATCTGTGAGTGGGAATGCTGGTTGTTATGGAGACTGACTTTCAGCAAGCATCATGGCAGGAGATGGATTTGATTGTAGAGTTATTAATGTGGGTGTTTGGGTCACACTGGTCACTTTCTGTCCAGCCTAGTCATTTGCCAGGCCTTTTAAAAATGTTAACAATTAACTCTGCCATTAATGATACATCGGCATCAAAAGGAGGGGAAAATAAAAATACCATCATCAAAATCTTTTTCCTCTGAATAATGAACAGGAAATTCATTTTATTGTCAGTCTTGTTAGTACTTTTAGTAGCGCAGAAATTCTATTCAACCTCATAAGAACTGTTTCAAATATACTTACAAAATAACAGGATCATTTCTTGATGTCTTGTTCAGATAACACTGACGAAATGCTCATATTGAATTGTTTACATCAGCTCCAACGTATTACATGTAAATGAAACATGGGGCTCATCATTATTTCAGAGTTGATTTCCTTCATTTTAAAATCTTAGAATGCTCTGCCACTAAGCACTCCATCTAGTCCCTTCAGTTGCTGATCAGGGGTGAACCAAGAACAGTCACAAGTACATTAGCGAGACCAAATGTACACTGGGCGATCGTTTCGCTGAACACCTTCCTGGACCTACCTGATCTCCCGGTTGCTAAACACTTTAATTCCCCATCCCATTCCCACTGACTTTTTTGTCCTCGACTTCCTCCGTTGTCAGAGTGAGGCTAAACACAGATTGGAGGAACAGCATCATGAGAATGATCAGCCATGATGGCATTGAATGGTGGTGCTGGCTCAAAGGGCCGAATGGCCTACTCCTGCACCTATTGTCTAATATCTCATATTTTGCGTGGGCAGCGTGGGATGTGGTGATGTGGAGGCCACTCACTCTTTATGTGGAAAGGGTATGAAAATTGATTTCTCTCACTTCAAGTAACCCCTGCATTCCCTCTTTCTCCATCCCACCCCCAACCAAGTCTTACCAGCTTTTTATTCTCACCTAGCAAACAGCTACCAACAACTTGTTTCCTTTATTATTGTTACTTTTATGCATAGCTTTCATTCATTTGTTCTATATCTCTACATCATCGTCTATATCTCTCGTTTCCCTTTCCCGTGACTTTCAGTCTGAAGAAGGGTCTCGACCCGAAACGTCACCCATTCCTTCTCTCCAGAGATGCTGCCTGTCCCGCTGAGTTACTCCATCGTTTTATGTCTATCTTCGGTTTAAACCAGCATCTGCAGTTCCTTCCTACGCAAGTATCTCTTATCTTGATGATTGGAGCCATGCGACTAACTATGTAGGATCGTTATTAGAATTATCTGCAGGTTAAAAAGGATTAGCACGAAAGAGCTCATTCCTTTTGAAGAAACCATGCTTCTAAAGCATATATATTTTATTATATAAAAATGTCAAAAGGCATTTAAAGCCATGACTTCTTGGGATTAGATGGGAATTATAGAATATGGCTCAATCCATCACCTTGGTGAATGCTTTTCATTCAAGATCTAAACCATGAGAGTAAGCAGGATAGTTTCACCTTGGAAGGCAATGAAGTTGAATCTGACCTTGGTTTTCACTTTCTGCACCATCTATTTTCCTCTATATATATATGCTGAGGTCAATTATTGCAGCTCAATCACTGCAGCTGAATCTGGCTTGTGCCACACATTAACAGTGGAATTGTAGTGGTCTGTAAAGCCTAGTCCTCGCAGAGTAATGTCTTTGAGATTTTCATTTTAGAATGGTCTATGTTTTTGAGATATTGATAAAAGTCAAAATTTCATATGTTTTGCAGATGGCAAAGATGTTTTGTTATTAATTATCAGAGGTTCGCAGACCAGTGAAAAATGAAATCACGTGGGTGGCATTGTTGATGAATTGTGTTGGAGGTCTGGAGACTTTCCCCTCCGATTTGTCTGAGTCCCTAGCTTCGGATGTGGTGATGTGGAGGCCACTCACTCTTTATGTGGAAAGCACAAATGTAATGGCATGTCCAAGCCATGAGAGGAGTTGGCCGTGGTTGATTGTCACGTTTATCTGTGTGGAGTGTCGCAGTGAAGGGTTAGGATGCAAGGACCCTTTCTGTAAAGATTCTCACAATCTGCAAATCACTATTCTAATGAAAGCTTTTAAAAATGTAATTAAGGAAGATAGAAAGGAAAACTGACAACTGATCTGTCGTTTTTCATTTGCTGGCGGTGTATAACATAATTTTTCTTAGGCTATTGAGCAGGTTTATTTTGCCTCGAATGAAGGGCAACTGGCAATTGCCTTTACATTCATCTTTGGTTTTGCATTAGCACACACATTTAATTTATCCACAAAGGTGTTAAACTTGCAAATAGCATAAAAAAGTTGTGCTCTGGTGACATGGATTTGTTAAGGTACAGCTTTGAACATTATCCCTCGATAGGCTTGTTAACCAGGAAATGCCTTCTGCTCTGGTGTCCTCTCAAACTCCAAAGGTATAGAAATTTTAAAACGCACACCTCCACATTCAGGGACAGTTTCTTCACGGCTGTTAGCAGACAACTAAACCTTCCTACCATAACCAGAGAGCAGTCCTGAGCGATTATCTACCTCATCGGGGACCCTCAGACCAGTCTTGACTGGCTTTTCCTCACACTAAACGTTGTTCCCTTATCATGTATCTGTACACTGCGAATGGCTCGATTGTAATCATGTATTGTCTTTCCGCTGGCTGGTTAGCACACAACCAAAGCATTTCACTGCATATGACAATAAACTAAATTGAACCGAAGACGTACAGGTTTGTAGGTTAATTGGCTTCTGTAAATTGTAAATTATCCCTAGTGTGTAGGATAGTGCTCGTCTGGTCGGCGCAGACTCGGTGGACTGAAGGGCCTGTTTCCATGCTGTATCTCTAAAGTCTAAAGTAAAGTAAAGACAGCATTGGATGCACCATATCCCAATTAGCAATGGCTTCCAACAGCTGGTCTTCCAATCCTTGAACATTTCTTCAGCTATGGCTGAAGAAACATGTGGCTTGCAGCCGCTGGAAAGACCTGCACAAAATAAATTTAATTGTGTTCCAGGAATCTTGATTTTTCTTGACGTGCATTGCTGTGAAACAGGCACATTTATCAGATGATCTACATCTGTGTAAAGGACTTTTGCAATGATACTGCCAATTAAGGCAGGCCTTTTCACAGGAGTATCTTGTTGGGATAAATTGTAGCTTGCTCTGTGCGACTGTTGTGATTTACTACAAAGCCTCCTGTTTTTCATTAATATGTTAATTTTTCATCTTGTACCTATTTAGCTCTGCTGTTTGAATGAAACCATAGGTTGTTATCTGTCCAACGTATAAACAGGTATTCATGTAGTCAATTCTTGAAAACGGAATTTAATTCCAGTTTATAATTGCTGTGTCACTTGTAATACATTTAGAATATTTCCTGGACTCCACTCCGAAAAGAGATGAAGGCAAAATGGTTCTTAGTGGAACAAGATTTTCCACTGCTCTTAGCAATTGAATTTCCAAGAAAAAAATAATCTAATTGATGTGAATCTGAAGTTTCCTTCCAGGTCCACTGATGGTTATTTAATTCTAATACAGCAGAGGTGTCCAAAGGCATGCTACACATGTCTGAACACTGCTTTTGTGATTTTTATTGGTGTCTTTAGGTTAAGTAATGCTAGTTTCAGCAGAATCTCAAAGGGCTTTAGGTATGTTTACTCCCGGCATCTCCCTCTGCTCCTTCCCCTTCTCCTTCCTCTTCTCTCCAGAGCTCCCTTCCTCCCCTGTGCCCTTCCTTCCTCCGTCCCTCTCCACCTGCGCAGTTCCTCCCATCTCCTTCTGCTCACTCTCACTTTTTCCCCTTTGCCCTCTCCTCTCGCTCCCTTGCACGCTCTCCCTGTCGCATACTCCCTCTTCCTTCTTGCCCCTCCCTCCCTCCCTCCCTCCCTCCCTCCCTCCCTCCCTCCCTCCCTCCCTCCCTCCCTCCCTCCCTCCCTCCCTCCCTCCCTCCCTCCCTCCCTCCCTCCCTCCCTCCCTCCCTCCCTCCCTCCCTCCCTCCCTCCCTCCCTCCCTCCCTCCCTCCCTCCCTCCCTCCCTCCCTCCCTCCCTCTCCTCCCCCTCCCCTCCCCCTCCCCCTCCCCCTCCCCCTCCCCCTCCCCTCCCTTCCCACCCCCTCCCCTCCCTTCCCACTCCACCTCCCCCTCCCTCCCTCCCTCCCTCCCCTCCCTCCCTTCCCCCTCCCCTTCCTCCCTCCCCCTCCCATCCCCTCCTCCCCCTCCCCACTCTTCTCCCCCTCCCCTCTCCTCCCCTCCTCCCCCTCCCTTCCCCTCCTCCCCCTCCCCTCCCCCCTCCCCTCCCCCTCCCTCCCTTCTTCCTCCATCCCCTCCCTTCCCCCTCCCCTCCCTTCCCCCTCCCCCCTCCCTTCCCCCTCCCCTCCCTCCCTTCCCCCTCTCCTCCCTCCCTTCCCCCTCCCCTCTCCCTTCCCTCTCCCCTCCCTCCCTATAACAACAAAAACATAGTCTATAGGAGCTTCAATTGTAGGAGTTTCAAAGCATGTTTTCTGACAAGGACATGCTTTCTGATCCAAATATTTTGCATTTTCAAGCTGAATGAATCTTCAATATTTACATGCATCCGGATATAAATGTAGTTGGCACTACCCCTGTTGGGTAACAAATTTTGTTAGTTGGCAACATTATTGCAAAAACTCAAAAGGATTTAAAAAACACCCATCAACACTTTTAATCAATTTAATATTTGGATGATTTCATATACGTCTTGATTGAAATATGGGGGTTATTTGTGGTAAGATGGTGAATGATAACAGCTATTTACTTCATATTTTGTCATTACGTTCGGGATAGAATTACTGATTGGTACTATTGTCTTTGAAACGAAGATGCAGTTGAATTGGACAAGCATAGACAATGGCATTCGTGTCACTTGGCGCCCTTTTTGGGGGAATTTATATGTGACTCTTCAGTATGAAACAACAGTGACTTATTGTATGAGACTGCAGCTGGTGTGTGGAGAAATCCAACAGGATAGAGAGGAGCGGGGGCAGGTGGGCCAACAAACCACTCTGTTCTTTCCCATAAATATCAAGCTCCACTCTGGGCCTGGGGGAAGCTGCATTAGGCATCATTAGACCCTCAGTTCTCTGAGCAGTCAAGAGGCTTTGGGACCAGGCACTTCCACCGAGTGGAATCGCTGTGATCAGATTTAAGCTTGTTGCGAGTGTTTTGTTGATAGGTTTCATCATTAGGATTTCTCGTTTTGGGTTTCAGCATTTTCCCCAGGGGACTTTCTGTTGCTCCTTAAAAAGTGAATGTGATGTTTTGAACTTATTCTACCTTTTATGCTGTGTGGCAGCAATGTAGTAAAGGGTGTGATACCTTAAAAATAGAAAATATTTATGAGAACCTTTATTTTGCATATGTGTTTTGTAGTTTGTCATGAGGTGCTATTGTTTAAAAATTAATTTTCTTAACTGTTTGAACATTTCGACTTGCCAATCCTTGTATCCCTTCGTAAACTTTGATTAAAATGTCATACAATTCCGTGAATTGGGCGAGTTGATGTTTTTCTTTCAATCTTCGTCAATTTTTAAATTCTAATGAAGCTGGATCTTTTTCAAAAACGAGTATCACTCTGATTTTTTTTCAGTGAGAAGCTGAAGATAAGATGCAATTAAAAAAATTGCAAGCTCCTGAAGCGGCCTTTACCTGAGAGAAGTGAGAAATATTAAATCAAAATTAATATGCATTATGAGATTCCTGTGGAGGTGGAGGTGGAGATGAAGTTGTTTGTGCAATGATTTGGTAGTAAGCTCACCACTCTTCTTTGTAGAATAATTCAAAATGATCCAGGAAAGAAGAAGTTTAGATGAGAAGGTGAAAGGCATTTGTAAAAGAAGCTTCAAATCCATTAATTGATAGATCTTCAATCGCACTGTATTACATAGAGATTCAGAATTCACTGGTGGTGTAACATCTGTTTTGTATTTCTCTTGTTCAGATCTTCTCCCATAGCTGTAGCTGCACGAGCCACCACCCATCCCATTCTCAGCACAACATCTCAATCTAATCAAACAAAAGCTGATGAGAGCATTGAAAGGTAATGGGGCAGGTAGAGAAGCTGATTTGGGTGAAGATGTTTAAAGAAACAGAAGAACTGCTCTGGCCCTGACTAATGGGGCAGGTAGAGAAGCTGGTTTGGGCGAAGACGTTTAAAGAAACAGAAGAACTGCTCTGGTCCTGACAGGCTAGTTACAGAGATGACGTAAAGCATAAGGGAGTGTAGGAAAATAACTGCAGATGCTGGTTCACATCGAAGGTAGACACAAAATACTGGAGTAACTCAGCGGGTCAGGCAGCATCTCAGGAGAGAAGGAATGGGTGACGTTTTGGGTTGAGACCCTTCTTCAGAGCATAAGGGAGAGTTACTAAAGTAGAGAGAAGTGTTACTTAAAGAACGTACCGTATCTGTATTGTGAAGATGTGATGTATGCCAGAGGTTTCAGGAAAGGATGAAAAAGGTTGGTGGGGATGAGGAAATGCGTGTTTGAGGTGGTGTTATAAAAATACACTCACAGCTGTAGATTATTACATTTTAAAGAAAAGAGCTTAAACTTACAAACGAGAGTAACTGCTTCAGCTGGGGAAAATTAATTTCAATGGAAAGGCACAAACAATAGGGAGGTATACTTTATTCATTTCGTACTTCACCTCAAAGAATGCAGTTACTGATATATAACAGGCAACAAATGTAGCGAAATGAGAAGCAATCCCATTCACATTCTACTTGCCTTTTAATTCATCCTCTCCTTTCACCTACTTACAAAATGTTATTTTTTCTAGTTTCTTCTTGTAATGTTTGAGCTTTGCAAGTGAGAGAATGGAAATACAATTTGTGTTTTCGGTTCTATAAACAAGTTCTTGGAAAGGGCTTGACAGCGGTTTGCTTCATCAACTTTCATTATTTTAAAGTGTCTAAAATTGTGAGTTTTCAAGATTAGAAGCCCCACTTGTGGAAGCAAAAATCGTGTGCATTTTACATCCAAAATAACTTTGCAGCTTTGTCCATTAGATTCCAGATGTGTTCAGAAGCTTCCTCAATTGTGCTTTTACACTTAGAACAGTCAGCACTTTCCCTGAAAATATTGCAAAATTGGAATGTTTAAAAAAAAAAGTTATCCATAGAGAACTGTTACAGTACTAGAATAGGATAATTAATCTAGTTTCAATATACTTAGTGTGGCGGTGCCCGGGGATTAGGCCACTCCCTGGGTCATCCCCCTCGGCAGGGGTTGGACAGGGCTGGGGAGGGGTCTAGAGCTACAGGGTTTGCCTGAAGGGGCTAGGGCGAACTCGTGCTGGAAACTGAAGAGAGTGGATGTTCTGATGCTACATTAAAATTACTGTTAATACTTACCTGGCGTCTTGCCTGATTCCTGCTGCGTCCAGACCCACTACATTTGTTTAGATTAGTTTAGTTTAGAGATATAGCGCGGAAACTGGCCTTTCGGCCCACCAAGTCCGCTCTGACCAGTGTTCCCCGCACACTAATGCTATCCTACGCACACTAAGGTCAATTTTACAATTATACCAAGCCAATTAACCGACAAAGCTGTACACCTTTGGAGTGCGGGAGGAAACCCGGAGATCCCGCAGAAAACCCATGCACGGGGAGAATGTACAAACGCCGTACAGACAACACCCACAGTCAGGATCGAACCCGGTTCTCTGGCGTTGTAAGGCAGCAACTATACCACTGTGCTGGTTAAACTTTTTTAGTCTGCATACATTCAGTGCTATAACTACATAGATAGTGATTTACCTAATCTACCAGTAGCTCATTTGTATCATTGGTGAGTCTATGCATCTAGGAACACTTCTTAGTCTATCTTGATTCATGGTCATGTCATAATTGATAGGAGCAGAATTGGGCCATTCGGCCCATCATGTCTACTCCGCTATTCAATCGCGGCTGATCTATCTCTCCCTCTCAACCGCATTCTCCTGCCTTCTCCCCATAATCCTTGACACCCATACTAATCAAGAATGTATCTATCTCTGCCTTAAAAATATCCATTGACTTGGCCTCCACAGCCTTCTGTGGCAATTGATTCCACAGATTCACCACCTTCTGACTAAAGAAATTCCTCCTCATCTCATTCCTAAAGGAATGTCCTTGTATTCTGAGGCTGTGACCTCTGGTCCTAGACTCTCCCAATAATGGAAGCATGCTGCTAAACATAATGGAAGCATGCTCTCCACATCCACTCTATCCAAGCCATTCATTATTCGGTAAGTTTCAATGAGATCCCCCCTCATCCTTCTAAACTCCAGTGAGTAGACGTCCACTGCTGTCAAATGCTCATCATATGTTAACCCACTCATTCCTGATCAATCTGGATACTCTCCAGCGCCATCACATCCTTCCTCTGATATGGGGCCCAAAATTGCTCACAATACTCTAAATGCAGTCTGACCAGCGCCTTATAAAACCTCAGCATTAGATCCTTGTTCTTGTGTTCTAGTCCTCTCAAAATAAATGCTCGCATTGCATTTGCCTTCCTAACTACCGATTCGACTTGCAAATGAACTTTTGGGGAATCCTGTCACTACTTATCAGTCTCTTACCTTAGGCCCCCTCGGTCATGGCTGACCATGGGTGATGCATCCTAGTTGGCTGCTTGCTCCCAGTATCAGTAAAGGTTAAACATATGCAGAATTTGACCTTGAGTCATAGAGAGATAAAGAACTGAAACCCAAAGAATCTAAACTTAATCGGAATGCTTGGTTTTGTATCAAAGTGGCTGCGGCTTTGCTGGGAAAATATTGTGGATGCCAGCAATCTGAAATAAAAATGGAAAATGCTGAAATGATTTAGGAAGCATCTGGAGGAACTAAAATTAAACCTGAAGCTTAATGCCATTTTATCAATAAATTTTGACGAACTGTGAGTTACTGAAAACATTTGTACAGAAATTTCAGGCTAATGTTTTCAGTTTTGAAAGAACAACTTTTCCCTCTGAAGATAGACGCAAAAATTGTTGGAGTAACTCAGCGAGTCAGGCAGCATCTCAACCCGAAACGTCACCTATTCCTTTTCTCCCGAGATACTGCCTTGACCCGCTGAGTTACTCCAGCATTTTGTGTCTATCTTCAGTGTAAACCAGCAACTTCCTTCCTACCACTTTTCACTGCGTTCAAAATGGCAGTCGGTCCTGAATTTCTAGCATTGTCAAATTGTTTCGGAAAAGGACTATGCTGGAGAATCAGACCTTGGATACTGTCAAAGGTTAGAAGCTCCACTATAATCCCAAGCATATTTCAACACTTAATAAAATCATGGCTGAACTGATCATAATCTTTAACTTTAACCCTTTATTGCTGGTAATCTTTCATCACTTTTCTTGTTCAACGTCAAACTAACTCTGTCTTAAAAATGTAACAATGCTCTCCTTCCTCGGCTCTTTGAAGAAGAGAGTTGCAAAGACTCCGAGAGGTAAAATAATTGCCTCATCTATCTTAAATGAACAAATACTACTTAAATAATGATGACTAATTCTCAATGCGCCCACAATCCAAAGCATTGTCTCACATCTAGCCTGCTAGGACTTTTCAGGATCGTACATGCTTCATCAAGTTCCCTTTCATTGTTCTGAACTACCATGGATTAAAGTATCGACCATTGAACCTCTTTTCATAAGACAAACTGTCCATTCCAGATATTAGTCGAGTAAACATTGCGTCTATTACTTACAATATATTAACATCCTTCCTCAAATAAGGAGACAATGAAATCGCAATGCCACGTGTAATTAAACATAATCTCGTGGATTTTAAAATATTCAATGCTTTAGCAGTATCCAATGACAGTCTGTTAGCTTTTCGGATAATATGCTTTACTTGCACACTAGCCTTTTGCAAATTCTGCACTAGGAGACCCAGCTCCCTCTGTGTTCGGAGTTCTGCAACTTTTCACTGTTGAGATATAAAGCTGCTTACTTTTCTTGATGGATGGTAGGTTCTTTTCACAAAACTAATTCATGTTTACTATAAGAAAATAACTGCAGATGCTGGTACGAATCGATTTATTCACAAAATGCTGGAGTAACTCAGCAGGTCAGGCAGCATCTCGGGAGAGAAGGAATGGGTGACGTTTCGGGTCGAGAAGGGTCTGATTTGAAGAAGGGTCTCGACCCGAAACGTCACCCATTCCTTCTCTCCCGAGATGCTGCCTGACCTGCTGAGTTACTCCAGCATTTTATGAATAAATTAATTCATGTTTACCTTCTTTTAATTAGCTAATTTTTGGGCATATTACACTTTGTTTTTAAATGTTAAACTTATTTTCATTTGTTTTAATGTTTGTAGAGACATAAATCTAATAAGAAGTGCCTCAGGGTTGTGGTAGGAACCTTTGCCTTGTGTTAAAGCTTTTGGGGGGAGGGGTTCCATAGATAGGGTTTCTTCAGTGAAGTACCAGAGGTCCCATTGCTGATTGGGTAACACTGCCAAAATACGGGATGCTTTTGCCCTGGATCATGGGCTCTCAGAATCCAGATCAGGTGAGTACAAGCTTGGCGGATTTGTGAGTGGTGATTCCAGGTGTAAGTTCTGAACCAGCAAGATCTGACTCATTAACTCTGGTTCTCTCGCCACAATTACTGTCGTATTTTTTGTGTTTTCTGCTCCTATTTATGGTTTCAATAGCACTGTCAAAAAAAGGGACATTTTGCTTGTTCTTTTGTAACATTGTGCTGGGTTTCGTGAGCACTTTTGCATGGAATTGCAGATGCTTACTGTTGTAATTGTCGTAAAACTTTGGGCTTCTGCTCGAATGTAGAAGTCCACAACTGGGAGACCAAGCTCTCCCGGCCATGTTCTGGAAAAAGAGCTTGTTGGAATTTCTCAGCATTTCCTTTGGGGGACTCTGCTTTCAGATCTGTACAAGATCTATGATCCCAATTCATTTCAGTGGAGATTTAACAGCTGTATTTTTTATTTTGGTGAAAAAAAGGAGATAGCAATTGGCTGAGTTACACATCCCACCCGCCTTCCATGGTTTTCTGCTCTTCCTGCTTCCACATCTGCCATTAATGCATCCTTCATGTATTTCAGGCTACATACTCTTAGTGAGAAATGATGCTTGATTTCAGTTGTTAATGCAGAGCTGATATTACTTTAACATTATACCACTATATTCTGCACACTAGTATTTTTCTCTTTGCATTATCTTTTGTACTTGTGTACTATTTTTTTAATGATTTGACTGGACAGCACACACACACACACACACAATGTTTTTTTCCTGTATCTTGGTACGTTATTGTAATAATAAACCAAACCAAATCTTGCAGCATTATTTTATATTAGTTCATAACTTTTGTTTGTCTTATTCTTTGACTATTGATCACAGGCTGATGCAGTGTTATTCCTGGATTCTTTCTTAATTTAACCTAATGTGGACTGTTTCACATGGCTAGCATGTTAAAACCGTAATGGCCGTACCAATGCTGCTTGCTTTCCAATGCTCATCTGAGTGATTATCACATTTCGTCTTGCATTCATATCGTGTTAATCTACCATGACTATGAAAAAGGCCTGACTGTTCTTTGTATTTCTAGCAAGAGCTATTTGTAGTTTGAGTGGGAACCCAAACCTTATCATTAAGGTCAATCACAGTCCCTCACGGCTGAACCACATGAGGGATAGAGCCTGCAACCTTCTGTAGTAGCTTCTCATGGGACATTAGGTACCATGCCCACCCTTGTGTGCGCATCTGCATGTTATCACTCAACACATATGCACTCATTATAGATTTGGCCTTGATTTGAATTTGTTGAGCTCATTATGCTTCTCTTAAGTCTAAGAAAGTGGGAATGGTGTATAGTACATGAAGTGTGATGTCTGACATCAGGGGGGCAGTGCTGCCGGAGCTCACCGGACGGCCGCTCTGGCACCTCTGTAAAGAAAAACCCAAAATAAACAGTGGGGAATTTTAATTAGTGGGGAATTTGACAGCGGCCACTCCGGCACTTAAAAAATTAGCACTGCAACACTGTCTGACGTGTACTTTTAACTTTGGTGTTCGCAAACCAGGCAAAGTCCTTGTGGGTGTGTTATTCTTGAATATGCCACCTTTGTAGAAGATTACTTTTTCATTTCAAAGAATCGGTGGTGTGGTTTACTTCAAAGTAACAATTGCTTTCTCACTATTCTTGATTTCAGTTGTTAAGTCATTTGGAGGACAGCCACATGAGTGTGGCAGAGCCACATTGGCAAATTCTTTCCCACTTCAATACGCAGTGTCAATATATTTCATATATCCCTCCCTTTAAATAGTTTAGTTTAGTTTATTATTGCCACGCGCACCGAGGTACAGTGAACAGCCTTTGTTTGCATGCTATCCAGTCAAAGAAAAGACTTCACGTGATTGCAATCAAGCAGTCCACAGTAACTTCAAATTGAATAGTTTTATTACAAAGGTGAGGCTTTTGCGAAGCAATTAACATAGTTGCATCAGCTATATCTAACATTTTTTGTAGACTAATTTTGTTTTTGGATTTGGAATCCTGTTTCACATTCCCACTGTGTAAATGGAAGTTCATAAATTTTAGGAATGACAGCAAAGTTCTGAACAAATTATAATATTTGGAATGGTTTGGCAGGCATGCCGATTGCAGAGTGGTTGGTCTTTGTTTAACCAACTTGCAGGTTTTGTCTGTGCTATTGCACTTGAAAAGAACACAATGATCTGATACCCCAAAAGCTAAACATGAAAAACCTAGAATTATCAGAGCAGAGAACATGGGTAAAATTTCCATATGAAAAGTTCAGTGATGAGTTGTGTACAATTTAAGTTTATGATGTGCATAACTACCTCACTTTCATTCCACCAGTTTATTTAACCTCTAAAGTACCATTGATTAAAGACTGCCGCTGAATCTCCTGCCAACAGCAAACCTACCAAACTTTCCCAGACGTATATGGTTGCATGCCTTTTGATCAGCTGGTGTTAGGCTGGCCAAATCCTCGATGAATAATAAGATTGTTGTGTGACATGAAGGGAAGGGAATAGACCTCTTCTGTAAAATAAGGTGACAAAAGGAAATACGTGGGACTATAGATCTGGAATCTGCGGAGGGAAATGGACGGCTGCTCTTTTGGGTCAGGAACTTTCATCTGAACTGGAAGTGGGGAGGGCTGACAGCTGATTAAAAAGGTGATGGGGAGGATTGAGGCAACAGCAGCCAAACTATAAGTGAATCCAGGTGAGATGGGGTAGATTGGCAGATGGAGTCAGGTGAGGGACAGAAGGGTGGATGGGGATAGTGACGGGGGCCGGGAGGGGATATAGAGTCAATAAAGAGCTGCAGATTATTGCAACCTATCCCCTCCTTCTCACACCCAAGATTAAAGAGCTGCAGATTATTGAATCTGGTAGGAAAAGTAGAGAATGGAACCAAATTAGGGAGGTATGGTCTAGGCTATGAGATTCAGTGGGAGGAGTGTGTGTGATGGCCAGATTGAGTAGATGGGGAGGGAAAGAAATGGTGTGACAGGAAGCTTGTTTGTGGGAAAGAATGGATTGTGTGCAAGGACCTGGGTAAATCAGAAGGAGAGCGAAAGGGATCGACGGGGTGCGGCATACTTGAAATTGGATAACTCAATGTTCATGCTTAAGTAAAAAAACTGCAGATGCTGGTTTAAATCGAAGGTAGACACAAAATGCTCGAGTAGCTCAGCGGGTCAGGTAGCATCTCTGGAGAGAAGGAATGGGTGACATTTCGGGTCGAGACCCTTCTTCAGTTTGAAAAAGGGTCGCGACCCGAAACGTTACCCATTCCTTCTCTCCAGGGATGTTGCCTGATCCGCTGAGTTACTCCAGCATTTTGTGTCTACCTTCAAAGTTCATGCTATTGGATTATAGATTACTCGGGTAGAAAACAAGATGATATTTCTCTTCTTTTTTAATAAAAAAATTATTTAAGGTTTGCATTAGACCTCACCTCGGCAGTGGAGAAGGCCGAGGACAGAAAGGTTGGTGTGTGAATAGGAAGAGGAATTAAAATGGCTTGTTTGGGAGCTCAAGGTGGCCATGGCGGACTGAGAATAGATGCTCAACAAACCAATCGCCTAGTCTGGACTTGGTCTTGCTAATGTTGAGGAGGCAAAACTGGCAAAACTTTGACCGTTACATAGACTATGCTCTTGGCCGAGCTGAATGTCAATGTGAATGGTGAATGTGTCCGAATGCTTCTGCTACTAACAAACTAAGAAGTAACATATTTATAAGTGTTCCAAAAATATTTAAGAACAACTAAATACTCCCCTTTTGACTTATTTGTCTACAGTCTCCTGTACTGTACTAATGAGACCCAAGTAAGCTTGAGAAACACTGCATCAATATAATGCTGGCCGTTTACCGTTGATTCCCCCTATTATGTATTAATCTTCCAATCTCTGTCTTTGCCAATGACTGAGCCTCCACTGTCCCTTTTTAGTGGAAAATTCCAAAGATTCACTACTCTCTGGATGAGGAGATTTCTTCCATCTCAATCCGGAATGTCTGATTCTTTATTTTGATACTGGACACCATGGCCAGGAGACATGGAATTCCAGTCTCTACCCAAGCAAGCCACATATGAATTTTCAATGTTAAACCAATGATGGTATAGGTCCAAACAAACAAAACACAATGACACAAAGCTGGGTGGCAGTCTGAGCTGCGAGGAGGATGCTATGAGGCTGTAGGGTGACTTGGATAGGTTGGGTGAGTGGGCAGATGCATGGCAGATGCAGTATAATGTGGATAAATGTGAGGTTATCCACTTTGGTAGCAAGAACAAGAAGGCAGATTATTATCTGAATGGTGTCAGATTAGGAAAAGGGGAGGTGCAACGAGACCTGGGTGTCCTTGTACATCAGTCACTGAAAGTAAGCATGCAGGTACGGCAGGCAGTGACGAAGGCAAATGGCATATTGGCCTTCATAGCAAGAGAATTTGAGTAAAGGAGCAAGGAGGTCCTACTGCAATTGTACAAGGCCCTGGTGAGACCGCACCTGGAGCAGTTTTGGTCTCCTAGTTTGAGGAAGGACATTGAGGAAGGCTATTGAGGGAGTGCAGCGAAGGTTCGCCAGGTTAATTCCTGGTATGGTGGGACTGACCTATGATGAAGGAATGGATCGACTGGGCTTATATTCACTGGAATTTGGAAGGATGAGAGGAGACCTTATAGAAACATAAAATTCTAAAGGGATTGGACAGGATAGATGCAGGAAAAATGTTCCCGATGTTGCAGGAGTCCAAAACTATGGGTCACAGTTTAAGAATAAGGGCAAGGCCATTTAGGACTGAGATGAGGAAAAACCTTTTCACCCAGAGAGTTGTGAATCTGTGGAATTCTCTGCCACAGAAGGCAGTGGAGGCCAATTCACTGGGTGTATTCAAGAGAGAGTTGGATATAGCCCTTTGGGCTAACGGAATCAAGGGATATGGGGAGAAAGCAGGAACCGGGTACTGATTCTGGATGATCAGCCATGATCATATTGAATGGCGGTGTTGGCTCAACTGGACTGGCATATGATTCTTTCACCATGTTCCAGTCCCGCCATCCCAGGAAGTAACCTGGTGAACCTAGCAAGAATATCCTTCCTCAAATTAGGAGTCCAAAACTGCACACAATACTCCAGGTGTGGTCTCACTAGGGCCCTGTACAACTGTAGTAGGACCTCCCTGCTCATATACTCAAATCTTCTCGCTATGAAGGCATAACATGCCATTTGCTTTCTTCACTGCCTGCTGTACCTGCATGCTTAATTTCAGTGACTGATGTACAAGGACACCCAGGTCTCGTTGCACCTCCCCTTTTCCAAATCTGACACCATTCAGATATTAATCTGCCTTCTTGTTCTTGCCACCAAAATGGTTAACCTCACATTTATCCATATTATGCAGCATCTGCCATGCATCTGCCCACTCACCCAACCTATCCAAGTCACCCCGTAGCTTCATAGCATCCTCATTGCAGCTCACACTGCCACCCAGCTTTGTGTCATCCGAAAAGTTGGAGACGTTCTTTAAAACGTTTTTAAAGCTAATGTTTGACAATTCCACCCTGGTAAATGGTTCGTAGGAATGAACTTTAATACATACATTGGACTTTTAAACATTGTAATATTATGGGAGTTTGTTTGTATGTCGGGGTGTCCATAGGTCGGACAATCTTAACCCAGGACCTGCCTATACTTTTCTGACCTCTAGGGGGGGTGGGTATTGTTTACTTATTTTCCCCGCATTGCCTGCAAATAATCAGGAAATTAGCTTCCACTGTTTTGCATTTTTCACAGGCAATATTTACAAGTTTTCTATTTAGAAGTCAGTTTAACCTTTGACAAAGTGGTATTTCTAGTTCCATGCCCATTATTATGGCAGGGCAGGAATTCTCTTGAAATGTGGATGTTGCTTTCACTCATAAAAGCAAATGATCTGTTTTGGATATTTTCAGTGCAACATTTGCACTTTCATGCAAATATTGCCTGAAGGAGTATTGGTACATCTGATTGTCTCAGTGTGTAATAGAAGATTGTTCCTTTCCACATCATTGTAGTTGTGGTTGTTGAATTAATTTATTCCCAGGAATTCCTCAGGGCAATGTCCCGGCCCCAACTGTCTTTATCAACTATCATTGGACCTTCTTTCCCACGATCAGAAGGGAGGTTCACTAACGATTGCGTAGTGTTCATTTCTGTCCTTTATAAATGAAGTACTTGGTGCCTGGCCTGCTGCAAGGCCCGGACAACATTCAGGCAGGGGCTGATAAGCAGGGAGTAATGACCACTTAGAGCAGGTGAGAGTCTAACCTCTTATCCTTGCCATTCAATGGGACTACTGTTGCTGAATTCCCCACCATCAACATACAGGTGGTCACCGTAGATCATAAAGTCAAATCAAATAGCCACATAAATATTGTGGCAATGAGAGCAGGTTGCAGATTGGGTATTTTGTGGTAAGTCGTCTACAATGCACAGATAAGGAGAGTGATGGAATACTTTTCACTTGCCCACATGAGCGCAGCTCCAACAACACTCAGGAAGCCCAAAAGCAAGCCTGTTTGCCATTCCATCTGCCATACTAAATTTTCTTAGCGATAGCGCAGAAACAGGCCCTTCGGCCCACCAAGTCCATGCCGACCAGTGATCACCCCATACACTAGTACCATCCTACACACTAGGGACAATTTACAATTTTTCCAAAGCCAATTAACCGACAAACCTGTACGTGTTTGGGACGAAAACCGGAGCTCCCGGAGAAAATCCAAGTGGTCGCAGGGAGAATGCACAAATTCTGTACAGACAGCACCCGTAGTCAGGATCGAACCCGGGTCTCTGGCACTGTGAGGCAGTAACTCTACCGTTGTGCCACTGTGCCGCCTTTAATGGTGTATTTTGGGAAGTTGGTCTTCTCTTCGGCGCACCGAGTCCACACTGGCCATCGATCACCCGTTAACACTATTTCTATGTGATTGGACTTTCTCATTCAACACACTAAGGGCAATTTACAGAAACCCATTACCCCACAAAGCCGTACGGCTCTGGAATGTGGGAGGAAACCTACGCGGTCACAGGGAGAACGTGCGAACTCCACTCAGACAGCAACCGAGGTCAGGATTGAATATGGGTCTCTGGCACTGTGAAGCAGCTGCTCTACTGATCCTCCACTATACCGCCCTTTTATTCCCTCCCGCACTGACAGACTGTGGCTGCAGTGTGTACCACTTATACCGTGCACAAAGGTGACTCACAAAGGCCATTGCTGCAGCACCTTAAGCATTTTAGATCTTACCCACCAAGAAGGACCAGGGATTCAGGTGAGTTGGAAACCACTTGCAGGTTCCCCTCCAAGTTATACACCAGCTCTGTCAGGGATACATGTCATTGTTCCTACAATGTCAGTGGTTCTTAATCGTGGAAATCTCTTCACACCTGGAGGATCGCTGTGGTCAAGAAAAAGGCTCATCACCACCACCTTCTCATGGGCAATTAGGGACAAGTATTACATGACAGCTTGCCACTGGAGTGCCTGGAAAATGAATCCATCGATAGAACAAAGGGGTGTTGCAGCTGGTGGAACCCCTGCCTCATAGAGCCAGAGTCCGGGGTTCAATCCTGACCTTGGTACTTTAGCAAGTTTCCCCTGTTCTCAGGGAGCTCCGGTTTCCTTCTACAACACAAAGATGTGCAGATTTGTAGGTTAATTGGCCTCTTTAAATCACCCCTAGTGTGTAGGGAATGGATGTGAAAGTGGGTTAACAGAGTTTCTTCCCAGCCATTGTCAGGCAACTGAACTGTCCTCGCATCAGCTAGAGTGCGGTCCTGACCTCCCGTCTACCTCAATGGAGACTTTGAACTACCTTTAATTGGGCTTTATCTTGCATTAAATGTTGTACCCTTTATCCTTTATCTGTACACTGTGGATAGCTTGATTGTAATAATGTACTGTCTTTTCTTTGACTGGATAGTGCACAACAAAAGCTTTTCACTGCATCAGTCTGAAGAAGGAAGGGTCTCGACCCGAAACGTCACCCATTCCTTCTCTCCTGAGATGCTGCCTGACCTGCAGTGTTACTCCAGCATTTTGTGAATAAATACCTTCACTGCATCTCGATACATGCGACAATAATAAACTAAACTAAACAAAATATAACTAAACGAGAATGAACAGGTCAGCATGGACTCGGTAGGCCGAAGGGCCTGTTTCCGTGTTGTATTGTTTGATCAATCAAACTGCTGATTGACACAAAATGCTGGAGTAACTCAGCGGGACAGGCAGCATCTCTGGCTGGAAGGAATGGGTGACGTTTTGGGTCGAGATCCTTCTTCAGACATCAGGTCTCGACCTCAAACTGTTTTAGATAAAGTTTACAGAGTGTGACATTTTGGAAAAGTAGTTATTGTAACTTTGGTTGCAACCTTTAAGTGATTTGACACATTTTCTATATACACCACATGAATAAAATAAAAAAGAATTGCAGATGCTGGAAATCTAAAATAAATCCAAAGCACTGGAAATAGGTCAGCCAGCATCTGTGGAACGAGGAACAGAGTTAAACCTTGCAGTTAACGACACTTTATCTGAACTGGAAAAGTTAGAAAACTAACTTGTTTTCTTCCCATCCCAGTTCTAAAGGAGAGTCTTCAACCTGAAATATTAGCTAATTCTCTCTCCACAGGTGTTGTCTGCTTATTGATTCCAGCATTTTTGTAAATTTATTTTCTATTTGTCAAAAAGCAAAAACATTTTTGGTTGCAGAGAGGGAAAGGGGGAGAATGGACAGTGGCAAAGTGTGAAAGGGAGGGAACCAGGTTTGCCTAGAATGTGGATAGACTGAAAATGCTGACAGGCAGCATCTCTGGAGAGAAGGAATGGATGATGTTTTGGCGTAAGACCCTCCTTCAGACTAGGCTCAGTGTATGCTCTTGATTCTTGCTTGGCTCGCTGATAAATATGTTCTTAGAATCAATCAACGAAAAGAGGGTTCCTTCGATCAGTGTTGGGCAGGATTTTCCTGAGCATGGTCTTCTCATTCTTTCCCGATTGCATGGTCTTCTCATGTTTGTGAAAATTGGTTTTTATGTTGGTTAGAGATATGTTTCTTATGGTATTCTCAGACTGTTTTGGTTAGTAAGTTACAAGTGTATCCCACCCACATTTAACTGCATGCTTTTTTCCCCCGAAAGAAATGCCTTTGCGCAAAGTGGTTACTCCAAAATTCGGAAACCCAGTTGCGACAAAGTATATTAATTTTGCATGAGCTTTCCACCAAATCGTTATTCTAGAAAAGATAAGAAGATAAAAATGCTATGTTTTGCATGCTCAGGTACTATTAATCTACAGGTATTTACATGCATCAAGGCCATGTGGTCTTATTATTTGCATACTGTTTCCTGTTTCTGTTGTTCATAACAGGAGAAAATTCACATGCGATAAATACTTTCTGTGCACATTTATCTTGGACTAAAATGACTAAGGTGACGAAGGAAGGAATGGAGATGATGGCTTCAGATATCTTCCTGATTCATTTTATGAATCTGAAAACCATGAAAAAAAGCACGTGGAAATAAATTATGAAGCTTATTTTGTGAATGAAATGTACTCTTGCTGTCTGCAATTATTGCTGAATCAATCTGTTCCTGTCACCATGCCTAATACAAGATGATCAGGTGTCTTTCTTAGAGCATTCTTTTTGGTGACTTGAAGGATTCCTGTCATATGAGGAAAGATTGAAAAGACTAGGCTTGTATTCACTGGAGTTTAGGATGAGAGGGGATCTTATAGAGACATATAAAATTATAAAAAGGACTGGACAAGCTAGATGCAGGAAAAATGTTCCCAATGTTGGGGGAATCCAGAACCAGGGGCCACAGTCTTAGAATGAAGGGGAGGCCATTTAAAACCGAGGTGAGAAGGAACTTTTTCACCCAGAGAGTTGTGAATTTCTGGAATTCTCTGCCACAGAGGGCAGTGGCCAAATCACTGGATGAATTTAAGAGAGAGTTAGATAGAGCTTTGGGGGCTAGTGGAATCAAGAGATATGGGGAGAAGTTGGGCACGGGTTGCTGATTGTGGATGATCAGCCATGATCACAATGAATGGCGGCGCTGGCTCGAAGGGCCGAATGGCCTCCTCCCGCACCTATTTTCTAATGTGGAAGCACGAGCAAATGGGTTTGTCATTCTGCTTTGATGTCAAACAAATCAGGTATTAATATAGAGAGATAGTCTAAGAATGGAGCCAGAGAAGATTCCCATGTTCAGAAGCTACACTCTGTGAGCACAGTAAATAGCAGGCTTGAGGTACACAGATATAATTTCCATGTTGCACTCTTTATTTAAAAATTACAGAGGCATTGCAAACTAAGTGAACATAGGGAATTAAAAGAACCCAGCAAACACCAAATCAAATGTGACCAGTTCATCAACAGAGACGCACTATATCCATAAGTATATACGCAAGTATATCCATAATAACGTTAAATGAAAATTGGTCAATGTTTGAATGGGAAAAATATGCATGGCTGTTGGGAAAAGAATAGGGAGAATTATACTAACAGGATAGTTACTTTGAAGGTAACTGGCACGTGAACAATGTTTTGAATAACGTCTACCTGCGGTGTTTAATTTTTTGATTCTGTGATGTTGCAAGGTGAAGAGAGAACAGAGTCAAACTTCTTCATGACTGATCCTTTCAACTTTTGATTGATGGAACATTCAAAAATTCTGAAAACGTTGATGACTTAGGCATATAAAAAACACAATTTAAAAAAAATAATTATGCTGTCATTACTGAATCCCAAGATAAGAGCAAACCACCAGAACTGCCACGTAATTGGCAAATCAATTTAGATATTAATTAGGATATACTTGCAGTTTGCTTTCTCGAAACCAGAATCAAATGTCATTTGAAAATAATCCAAGGACAGTGAGTGACAATACGTGCATGTAAATTGAATAAACCAGTGCCTTGTTTGTAGGCAAGCTGGACTTGAGGTTATTTCTTGAGCAATTATGGTAAATGGTAAATGGTAAATGCCATGAACCTTGATTTGACTATAATTAGAGATTAAGTAGAATTCTAGTTGCTTTATTATAAACAATGGAGAGGGTGCAAACACATTTGAAAGGATGTTTCTAGTACTCTGAGATTGTACCAGGACGATAATTCTGTAAAATGATGTGTGTAAAATTATGGGAGGCATAGATAGGGTGGACAGTCAGAACCTTTATCCCAGAGTGGAAATGCCCAACACTGTGCAGAGTTTGCATGTTCACCCTGTGACTGTTTCCTCCCACATTCCAAAGACATGTAGATTTGAAGGTTAATTGGCTTCTGTAAATTGCCCCTGGTATGTAGGATGTAGAACTTGTGTACTAGTGATCGATGGTCAGTGTGGACTTGGGAGGCCAGTTTCCATGCTGTATCTTTAAACTAGAGGCCATAGCTATAAGGTGAGAGAGGTGACGTTTTGTTTAGTGCAGTTTAGTTTTGGAGATACAGTGTGGAAACAGGCTCTTTGGCCCACGAAGTCTGTGCTGACCAGTAATCCTTGCACACTAACACTATCCTACTAGGGACACACTAGGGACAATTTACGTTTTTATACCAAGTCAATTAGCCTACACACCTGTACATCTTTGTAGTGTGGGAGGTAATCAGAACTTCCTGGAGAAAACCCACGCAGGTTACAGGGAGAACGTACAAACTCCAAACAGACAAACACCTGTAGTCAGGACCAAGCCCGGGTCTCTGGTGCCGTAAGGCAGCAACTCTACCGCTGCATCGCCATGCTGCCCCAAAAAGGAGAATTTTGATTGAATATTTTTCACTTTTAACGTTTATAATAAAACCAGCGGATCAATCTTACTTCAGGAAGAAGGGTATGTCAGGAGTAGCAGCAGTACTACTGACAGACAAGATGCCAGTATGATACAGCTGCAACATAGGACTGTATGGGCAAGACACTAAGGTAGCATGTAGTAGATGGAGTTAGAGATTTGTGCAACCAATGGACACGAATGGTTATGGACAATCAAACAGCTCATGGGATGTAATCATTTCCATCATTGTCTTCAGAGGCTGATCCATCATGACGTCTTGGGGTGACTGTGGGATATTATTCTTGCTTCAGAACCCAGTATACCTGCAGCCAAGCTGTTCCAACACAGTTACAATTGTTGAGTTGTGTCCCTTCCACAAAAATAAGACAAATCTTTCCAAAAGCCACCTTTTAGGGCTACTCAGTATCATCAGTAGAATGATGGATAGAATTATAAACAATGTGAAGGAGTGACAAGAAACTAAGCTGAGCCATCCATAACAACTGTTTACAAGAGCAGGTCGGAACATGTTACCTTTGTCACAATTACGGGGAAGTTGTTACTGACATTGAGTGCTTTTTCAACAAATATTCCCATCTTTCTCCACAATAAACACAGAGGAGAAATACTCATTAAGGACCTTGCCCATCTACATCGGCTCTACACAGAGATATCCACTGTGCTTCTATGGGGCTCTATTATCTCCAGTCACCCATTTTCCCATAATGTACGTAAAATCTCTTTGGATTTCCCTAAATATTATCTGCCAGAGCTATCTCTTGCCCCCTTTTTGCCCTTCTGATTTCCTTCTTAAGGATGCTCTTCGCATCCTGAAACTCCTCCAGGGATACACTTGATCGCAGTGTCCTGTACCTGTCCAATGCCTCCTATTTCAGAGCCAAGTCACAGAGCCACGTGAATTGCAGGGCTCCAGGGAGTGTTGTTGAGCATAGGTATCTAGGGAGTACAGATAGTTCCTTCAAGGTGGCATCACAGGTAGATAGGGTGGGCAAGCAGTCATTTGGCACATTGGCCTTCATCAGTCAGAGTACTGAGTATAGAACGATTTATTCACAAAATGCTGGAGTAACTCAGCAGGTCAGGCAGCATCTCGGGAGAGAAGGGATGGGTGACGTTTCGGGTCGAGACCCTTCTCGACCCGAAACGTCACCCATTCCTTCTCTCCCGAGATGCTGCCTGACCTGCTGAGTTACTCCAGCATTTTGTGAATAAATCGATTTGTACCAGCATCTGCAGTTATTTTCTTATACTACTGAGTATAGAAGTTGGGAAGTTATGATATAGTTGTAAAATACATTGGTCAGGCCACATTTGGAGTACTGTGTTCAGTTTTGGTCACCTTGTGAAAGGAAAGATGTTGTTAAGCTGGAAAGGGTACAGAGAAGATTTACGAGGATGTTGCCAGGACTCGAGGGACCGAGCTACAGGGAGCATGTTAGGTCTTTATTCCTTGAGCACAGGGGGATGAGGGGGTGATAAGATCGTGAGGGGATTAGACAGGTAAATGCACTGAGTCTTTTACATAGAGTAGCAGAATCAAGAACTAGAGGACGTAGGTTTCAGGTGAGGGGGGAAAGATTTAACAGGAACCTGAGCTTCAACTGCTTTACATAATGGGTGGCGGGTGTATGGAACAAGCTGCCAGAGGAGGGTAATTGAGGCAGGTACTATCACGACATTTAAAAGACATTTGGATAGATATATGGATAGGAAGGGTTTTTAGGGCTGTGGACCAATGCAGGCAAATGGATCGAATCCAGTTTGCCACCTTGGTTGATATGGACAAGATGGGTTGAAGACGCTATGACTCTGACTTTATCAGACATTAGAAGGAAAGCAGGGTGCCCAATAATTTGGAAAAGGAAGTTATTTTGGGAAAGGACAACATGAAGAAGTGTGTGCAGGAAGGCACAACTCCCATGCTATTCGGATATGAACTTTGACTTCCCTTGGAAATTGGTGTGAAATTGGCGCAATAGGCTTAATTTGTGTTGGCTCAAGTCTTGGACCTCACTGACATGTTGCCAATGGACTCCAGGTGCTGAGAAACCTGTAATAGCAGGGGTGGAAATTGGCCGGCTTGACGCTCAGCTGGTGGTCAGGTTGGGTAAGGGAAGAAGTGGAAATCTGCTCTCAGGGATGGGAGCCATGGGAACCCAAGAGTGGTGGCAGCTGCTGGAGCTCCTTGGAGTAAAATGGTGCAGTAAACTGTGCATGCATGTTTAATTAACATTGACTTTATAAATTCGAATGCAACAACAAATAAATATTTTCAGTGTATTTAATAATGCTGTTAACAATATTGGTTAATGTTTTTAAATTCTGTGTGAGGTATATAATTTGGAGAATGCTCATCCTGGGAACATAGTGCAATTTCTGTAAGCTGTTACTGCTTACTGAAGTTAAAAACTGAAAAAGGGCGATCAACGAAACATCCTTTATTTAACACAGTTTAGTTTAATTTGTTGGTGTGTGTCCCGGGGGACAGTGAAAAGCTTTTGTTGCGTGTTGCTTAATAAACTTATAACTAACAGAGTCTTGTATGACAATGCATCAGAAGCCATATACTCCGTTCTTAAAGGTACAGTTGCATTACATTGAATCTTCTGTAAAAAAAAAATCAACCAGTACAAAACATTGTATGTGTATTTGACCAACGGTAAATGAACATTTCTGAAATATCTATTCCAGAACTAGTAAATGCAGTGAATCACTTCTCCAGAGAGAGCTCACGTACATCTGCTTTCATATAATGTTCTTCAGTTGCTTCAACATCGTTGTATTCATAAATATGAATGCATCTAAATGCCAAAGTCTTCACATAAAACTTAACAAGCCAAGTAACTTTAATCAGCCATTACAACAGTTGCAATTGTGCATTTTATTTGGTACGTTAATGCATATCATGTATGCTTTCCCAACAATCTTGACTTGATGGTTGCTTCTTAAGCCACTGCATTTTTGTGTTTGTGGTTTGACGCTGAATTGAGACCGTGTCTCCTAATGACATTGGATGTTTCCCTTTCCCTGCTGGTGCTCTTTAAGTACTAAAGTCAACTCTGACTTTCATTTATAGCTGCTCCATTTCTATCTAAATCTCTGCATTTTAGTTATACTGTATAAGGCAGACATGAGTAAATATGTTGCTACAGTGGCTTTCTTCATTGGACCTTCAGAGCAGTGAGCTGCATCCATGTTATATTGCCATCTTTTCATTGCATCCAAATCAATCTGTGCTTGATTCAGGCCATTCAGCAATTTTGTCCACGCAGAAGTCTTATCGACACTGTGCGGTTCCATAGAATTTGTGCAGTCCGATCCTCTCTATTGGTATTGTCTATACCAAACTCAACTGATGTTACTCCACTTCAGCAATCCACGCTGTCTTTTTACTTTGATGTTTTCCCCGAGCTTTTGCAGTGGTACAATTGTTGCTGTGAAACTCCTTTGAACTGGAGGTCTTGCACTTTCAAACAGATTAAGGATTTTGAGAAGTCAAGCCAGGGCAGAACCTTTAACGTGAGTGGTAGGGCCTTGGGGAGTGTTGTGGAGCAGAGGGATTAAGAAGTACATAATTCCCTGAAAGTGGCGTCGCAGGTAGATAGGATGGTGAAGAAGGCTTTGGGCATTTTGGGCTTCATCAGTCAGAGAACTGAGTAGAGAAATTGGGATGTTATGTTGCAGTTGTACAAGATATCGGTGAGGCCGAACTTGGAGTATTGTATTCAAGTTTGGTCACCCAAACATAGGAAAGATGCCATTAAGCTGGAAAGGGTGCAGAGAAGATTTTACGAGGATATTGACAGGACTCGAGGGCCTGAGCTATAGGGAGAGGTTGTGCAGGCTAGGACTTTATTCCTTGGGGTGCAGGGGGTTGAGGGGTGATCTTTAAGAGGTGTATAAAATAATGAGGGGAATAGATAGGGTGAATCTTTTTCCCAGGTAGGGAAATCAAAAACGAATGAGGATAGGATTAAGGTGAGGAGGGAACCTGAGGGAGAACCTTTTCAGACAGGTGGTGGGTATATGGAATGAGCTGCTGGATGAAGTAGTTAAAGCAGGTGCAATAACAACATTTAAGAGACACTTTGACAGATACATGGATAGGAAAGGTTGAGAACGTGATTAAATGGGACGCATAGATGGGGCATCTTGCTCAGCATGGACTCGTCAGACTGAAGGGCCTGTTTCCAAGCCGTGAGACACTGACTGCAAGTGGTGTTTTTTCATTGTAAGTCTAAGACCTTATGTCGGTCTAATCTTCTGGTCAGCTTTTTACTTTTCAGGCTTGTTTGCGAATTGCACAGTGGCCTTTGCCAACACATCTGTAGTTGATGCCTTCTGCCCTAGCATCTTGCTGCCATCATGGTTCTATACCTGTTTCACAAACTGATCTTAACCAAAGAGCACGCAGCACACATTTGACCAGTTCTTCGTGGCAGCTTCTTGAATCAATAACTCTGTATTCAGTTTATACCATAGAAAGTAAATTTTTTTTTTTTGATTCTGTCCTTTCAAATTGCAGATCCATTTATGGGCCTATTTAACTTCTTTGTTGGCTCCATTTAATCCCCTAGTTCTTCTTAAAGTTCACATTCCTCGTCAGGTGGATTGTTGTCAGATTCCATCTGCAATACTGCCGGTGTATTGCTGCCCATACTAAGATCTCCTCGCCTGCACTTGTGGAGAGTGCTGAGCACATTCACTGTTCACTCATCCTCCGGTAGAATGGAGAAAGGAGAATGGCAGGGTAACATCGGTGAAACCAAACGCAGGCTCGGCGATCGTTTCGCTCAACACCTTCGCTCAGTCCGCCTTAACCAACCTGATCTCCCGGTGGCTGAGCACTTCAACTCCCCCTCCCACTCCCAGTCTGACCTTTCTGTCATGGGCCTCCTCCAGTGCCATAGTGAGGCCCACCGGAAATTGGAGGAACAGTACCTCATCTTTCACTTGGGCAGCTTGCAGCCCAGCGGTATGAACATTGACTTCTCCAACTTTGGATAGCACCCCTGTCCCTCTCTTCCCCTCCCCTTCCCAGTTCTCCCTCTATCTTCCTGTCTCCACCTATATCCTTCCTTTGTCCCGCCCCGCCTGACATCAGTCTGAAGAAGGGTCTCGACCCGAAACGTCACCCATTCCTTCTCTCCTGAGATGCTGCCTGACCTGCTGAGTTACTCCAGCATTTTGTGAATAATGGCAGGGTAGCAGGTATCCTTGACAATACTTCCAGCCTCCCTGATGCAATGGACCAAACTATAGACTGGATGGAAGGAAGTGAGGAATCTCTGATGGATTCATCCATATTACACACTATGGCACGGAGTGGCCTGGCAGAGCATAGAGGAAAAGGAGTTGTGGGATTGCCTGTTCATAATGCACATCCTGCCCAGTTTAACTCATCGTCCGATTTGTTGCATGACTGTTACATTTATTTTACATAGGTTATTGCCCCTTCTAGAGCATCAGGAAATATCACTGGAACTTTTCCAACATTTGTCTACTTGTTTTGCTAAAAGTATTATGGATCAAATGTGGTGTTATAAATGCTTCCCAGCTATATGTTCCACTAATAATTATTTCAGCATTACATTCCAAGCTTGCAATTCAAGCATTTGTTTCTTCTATCGGAAGAACAAGCATACAACCGTAATAGTGTTTAATGATTTCAACACTAGTTCCCATTAAATCATTTTAAACAACATTGACATTTGATGTAGATTTGAGAAAAATAACATGCAGGAGGTATTTTGGATTCATTTTCTCTTGAAGGGCAGTATCCTGCAGTGAAATCAGGGCTCAAAAAACCTCAGCTGTCATTCTGAAATTTATTTGTCTCAAAATTGTAAAATATCCCAACCCCACACGTTCCCTACTTACAACATTCCATATCTTTAGTTATGAATTTAGTTCTTTGCTTTAGGTGCTCCCATAGGTCTTTCAAAACTAGTCACTTGTCAAGGAAAGGAAGGTTGCAGTTTGTAAGTAACTTGCTAGAGTGTTCTCTGTTTCCAAGATTTTGTTCCACAAACTCATGTGGAATATCAAGCAACCTAGAATGGTGAAAGCATATGAATGAGCAAACTTTCTTTCAGAAGTCGGCTCGGAGCTGAGGTGCTGATCATTGTGTCCTTGATTGGTTGAGTGGATTGCACTTGAACTCGTCCAAGACTTTGTTTTGTCATCAGCTGCCGTTTGCAGACGTGGAGCTGCATCAACTCAACTCTTTTTTTCCCGTCTTCCCGTGTAGTTGGAAGAGGCAAGCTTACTCTTGGCACTTCTTAATGACAGCCCCAAGAAAGCATCAACCCAGCATGCACAATCCCTATCCAGCTGCCACTGGCAGTGCCATTTTCACACTGCTTTCCCAATGTCATGGGAGAATTTTGTAAGGTATTAGTGTTGGAATATAAAGGCTTCTGCTGCAGTGAATTCAGTCTAACCTTCAATTTTGTCAGTAAATGGGAAACATGTCATGTTAAATTTGGAAAAAAAACATCTTGAATTTGGAAGGGTAGTGTGAGATCAACAGTGTCAATATATATGGACACGTTAACCTGCGTAACTAATTATTTTCCCTCCTCTGTGGTAGGTGGTGCTGCCTTATTTAATCTTAATATGTCTCAACGACTATTGACAAAACTCCAATATAGTCCATATAGTTTCAGATTGAGCCAGTGGAGTTTAAGAATCATTTGTGATATGTTAATCAGTTGATTAATTTCCTGACCTCAGAATTGATGTGGAGCTTGGAGAGAATAGGAGAAGAGTGAAAGGTGTCTAATGTTGTACCATTATTTAAGATGGGCAGCAAGGACATGTCAGGGAACTACAGATAGGATCTACCAATGTTTTCACTTGTTAGACTGATTAGGGATAGTCAGCATGGCTTTGTGTGTGGGAAATCGTGAGAGCTGGGCAGTGGACATTGCCTATTTGGACTTTAGCAAGGTCTTTGATAAGGACTGCTTTTTACCACAGAGAAAGAAATGATGAGGAAACTTGGGACACTCAATGGAGAGTCATCCTTAGGCATGGGTGAGGTGTCGGAAGATAGAGGGTGGCCAATGTTGTGTTCTATTTAAGAAGGCTGCAAAGTAAAAACCTGGCAATGATAGACCAGTAAGCCTAATATATGAGGTAGGAAAGTTACTGGACAAGATCATGAGGGGTAAAATGTACATGCATCTGGAAAGACAAGGGTTAATTAAGGATAATCAGCACGGTTTTATGTGTGGAAGATTGTGTCTCAAGAATTTGACTGAATCTTGCAACATTACAAGACACGTGCTTAAGGTGAGAGGAGAGAAATTTAAAAGTGTCCTCAAAGGCAGCTGTTTTCACTCAAACTCCAGTCTGTATCTGGAATAATTTGCGAGAAGAAGCTCTAGAAGCAGATAGAATTAGCCATTCAAAAGACATTTGGACAGATGTATGGATAGAGGCAACATGAGCAGAATGCAGGCAAATGGGAGAATGTTACCAATCAGCATGGACTTGGTGGACCGAAGGGTCTGTTTCCATGTTGGATAGCTTCATAACTCAAAGAGCTCTATGACCAGGAAGTGTTTTACAGTATCAATCAAAATCGAACTTAATAACTTCATGCATTGAACTATGTTTTTTAAACTCTTCATTTTCCACCTCTTTGCAGGTTGGGAGTCTCAGTTGCTGGAAACTGGGTTCCTTGGGATTTTCCTGTGCCCCACGCTGACGCTCCGTTCCATTCCACGTCAAACACCGCCATCCAAAATCGTCATCTGGTCTTTCCGTTGGCTCATATTCCGCATTATGCTGGGAGCGGTGAGGAATTTTATTCCCTTCAATAAAATATTGGATACTTGGTTTTCTGCAGTGTGGAGTGGTTGAGGCAAATTATATCATGTAATGGGGAAGCTGGATTGACATATGAGAAATATCTAGTAGATAATTCTGTTAACATTAGCTGAAGTGGAATGAAAAGAGACGGTTTGGAGCAGAAATACGAAGATAGAACACTTTTGCCAAATAGCATATGGAGTAAGCTTTAAATCAGGGATCTCCAAACTATGGCCCGCGGGCCACATCCGGCCCGCCATGAGATTTTATCCGGCCCGCAGCAAGCTCTTAGGCGGCGGGTTCTGGAGGCAGAAGCTGCAGGCAAAGTTCACCGGAGAGCGGATCGCCACCGACTCAGAGCCGGGACAAGGCGAGAGATTACAGCGCCCCCTCGCAAACAACAAACCCAAGGAAACTTCCCTCCTTGCCGCCGCCGCTCACCCCGGGGGGAGAGAGAGAGAGGGGGGGGGGGGAAAGAGTCAGGGTAGAGGGAGCAGCGGGTGAGAGCGAGGGGGAGGGGGAGGATGTCAGAGGGTCCGGTGAAGGAGCTTGCGAGGGCTGCTCCCTCCCTCTCTCCCCTCTCCCTCTCTCCCAGCGCCAGCGATATATGCGCCGCTGCTCCACTCTCTTCTAACGCAGCGAAATAAGAAAAAAGCACAAGTGCAACTTCCCTCCTCGCCACCGCCGCTCACCCCGGGGATGCGGGGCTTCTGAACAACCACTACACTTGTGTTTGTTCTTATTTCGCTGCATTAGAGGGAGACGGGGCCGGGGAAGAGAGTGGAGGAGCGGCGCAGATCTCGTTGGCTCTGGGAGAGAGGGAGAGGAGAGAGAGAGGGAGGGAGCAGCCCCCGCAAGTGGCGGCGCTCCTTCACCGGACCCTCTAACACCCTCCCCCTCCCCGCGCTCCCACTCTCACCCGCTGCTCCCTCTACCCCGACTCTCTCTACCCCCCTCTCTCTCTACCCCCCTCTCTCTCCCCCCCCAACTCTCTCCCCCCCCCCCAACTCTCTCCCCCCCCTCTCTACCCCTCTCTCTCCCCCCGTGGTGGTCACGGTATTTTTTATGTTTTACAAATAATTGTATACCTAGGATATATATATATTCCAATATTTCAAGCTCTTTTTAAAAATTGAATATTATTTATTTGTTGCCATATAAACCTAATGTAAATGTAATCTAACGTATGTATGTCATTACATAATGTAATGTAATCTAACCTAACCTAGTTTAACCTTTCTTAATCTAATCTAATGTAACCTTGTCTAAACTATTTTAAGTTCATTAAATTTATAAAACACACTTTATTTTTTCCTACGGCCCGCAAAAATGTGCCAAATATATAATGTGGCCCTCATGCTGAAAGGTTTGGAGTTAAATGATTACATGCAAACCGTTTGGAGTAACTTTGTTTTTCTTTTCAAATTGAGATGTCACACCAGACCTGCCATTAGACATTTGATTCAATAAAATGTGCTATTTTAAAACTATTATCAACCATAAATTAACATCACGCACGAGGTGGAATGATTGGTCCATTAATGCTGAATGATAAAAGCTTTCAACAATGTTTTTGGGAAGTCATTTACATGGGAGTTGTTGTTTTTGTCCTTGTGCTATTAACTGGAAAAGAGACCCACCTAAACCGTTAAAGCTATCAAGGACAACATAAATGCAAATCAATCTCTGGTCGTTAAAGCAGACAGACGCCTTGTTTCTGTGTTTGATCATGATAGTGTAATAGTAGATGGGTGTTCAATTTCTCATGTACTTGGGAATAAATTGACTGTTTGAGATCAAAGTTATGTCAGTGGCATTTAGTAAATGGCAAAATGTTGACATACTAGTTGGAAGTTGTTATCACTCCAGTGACAATGTGAAACCAATTATGGCAGGAGAGAGGATTGACAGCACAAGATTCTACTTTAAGAAAATGGTTCGAGACCCCCTGGCCAATCCGTATGTCCCTACAAATCATCTATATACTGAAACTCTCGTTTGTTTGTTTGTTTGTTTGTGACTGAACTACAGCCAAAACGGTACACGATAGTGCGACTATTTTAGGCCCACCTTACTCACCATCGTCCCTTTGGTGCTAATGGAAGAGGTTTCATTGAAATCGGTGTTATATTTTTAAAGTTATTCACATTTTAAAGTTTAAATCTATCTCCTAGGGAGGGAGGGGGTTGTAGGGAGGGGGAGGAGGGAGTGAGTGGGGAGGGGAGGGGGGAGGGGGGAGGGGGAGGAAGGAGCGGGGGGGGGGGGGAGGGGAGAGGGGAGAGGGGGGAGGAGAGAGGGGGGAGGAGAGGGTGCTGCACCAATGCAGGAGAGGTTTGGGCCCAACAGGTTCACTTGGTCTAGTATAAGTTAAAGCTGACCTGTTAGCATGTTTTTACAGTTAACTTGATTTATGACGAAAATGTTGTGTATGCTGTAGATTATTGTTAGGATAGGGAACAGTGAACTCTATTGAAAACAAGAACTTCAACATGAGAATCATAGGAATATTTCTGCATTATGTTTTGATGCTTTCAGCATTAAACATAATAAATGTGTAATAAATATTGATTTTTGGTAGCTTGATCTTTAAGAACTCTGAAATTCGGACGAAGGGTCCCAGATCTGAAACATTAACTGTTTTTCCTTCCACATATGCTGTGTGAACCGCAAAGTGTTCAGCACTTTCAGATATACAGCATCTGATTCTGTAATTTTTGTTCTGCAATAATTTTCACTTCAGAGTTCTTCATATTCAGCTTCAATACAATAAGTTATCTGATTACCTGTTTAAAGATGCTGATTATATGATCTGTTATGCAGATAATTTAAAAACTTTTATGAAATAATTTACTTTACTTTTTTTAAATATATGTATTAATGACATCGTTCACTGCTTTCCCACAACTTCATTGTTACATGTAAATAATTTTACTCTCCATTATATCGTGAATGCGTCTAATTTTAATTCGACTAATTCTGATGAGGACTGAAGTTGAAGAAAACTATTCATTAACTTGGAAGAATGGTACACCAGAAAGTTGTTCCATGATATTTTAATGTAGCTTAATGTAGACATGCAAACCTTAGCCAGAAATATCTCTAACAATAAATCTACCTATTTTCAACATGCAGGTAGACTGGGAAAATCAGGTTGGTAATGGACCCCAGGAAAGAGAGTTTGTGGAGTGCCTTCGAGATGGATTCTTAGAACAGCTTGTACTGGAGCCTACCAGGGAGAAGGCAATTCTGGATTTAGTGTTATGTAATGAACCTGACCTGATAAGGGAACTCGAGGTAAATGAGCCATTAGGAGGCAGTGACCACAATATGATAAGTTTTACTCTACAAATGGAGAGGGAGAAGGGAAAATCGGAGGTGTCAGTATTACAGTATAGCAAAGGGGATTACAGAGGCATGAGGCAGGAGTTGGCCAAAATTGACTGGAAGGAGGCCCTAGCAGGGAAGACTGTGGAACAGCAATGGCAGGTATTCCTGGGAATAATGCAGAAGTTGCAGGATCAATTTATCCCAAAGAGGAGGAAAGATTCTAAGGGGAGTAAGAGGCACCCGTGGCTGACAAGGGAAGTCAAGGACAACATAAAAATAAAAGGGAAGAAGTACAACAAAGCAAAGAAGAGTGGGAAGCCAGAGGATTGGGACTCTTTTAAAGACCAACAGAAGATAACTAAAAAGGCAATACGGGGAGAAAAGATGAGGTACGAGGGTAAACTAGCCAATAATATAAAGGAGGATAGTAAAAGCTTTTTTAGGTATGTGAAGAGGAAAAAAATAGGCAAGGCAAATGTGGGTCCCTTGAAGACAGAAGCAGGGGAATTTATTATGGGGAACAAGGAAATGGCAGAAGAGTTGAACCGGTACTTTGGATCTGTCTTCACCGAGGAGGATACAAACAATCTCCCAGATGTTCTAGTGGCCAGAGATCCTAGGGTGACAGAGGAACTGGAGGAAATCCACATTAGGCAGGAAAAAGTTTTAGGTAGAATAATGGGACTCAAGGCTGATAAATCCCAAGGGCCTGATGGTCTGCATCCCAGGGTGCTTAAGGAGGTGGCTCTAGAAATTGTGGACGCATTAGTAATGATTTTCCAATGTTCTATAGATTCCGGGGCAGTTCCTGTGGATTGGAGGGTAGCTAATGTTATCCCACTTTTCAAGAAAGGAGGGAGAGAGAAAACGGGAAATTATAGACCAGTTAGTCTGACATCAGTGGTGGGGAAGATGCTGGAGTCAATTATAAAAGACGAAACTGCGGAGCATTTGGATCGCAGTAACAGGATCGTTCCGAGTCAGCATTTACGAAGGGGAAATCGTGCTTGACTAATCTACTAGAATTTTTTAAGGATGTAACTAGGAAAATTGACAGGGGAGAGCCGGTGGATGTGGTGTACCTCGACTTTCAGAAAGCCTTCGACAAGGTCCCACATAGGAGATTGGTGGGCAAAATTAGAGCACATGGTATTGGAGGTAGGGTACTGACATGGATAGAAAGTTGGTTGACAGACAGAAAGCAAAGAGTGGGGATAAATGGGTCCCTTTCAGAATGGCAGGCAGTGACTAGTGGGGTACCGCAAGGCTCGGTGTTGGGACCGCAGCTATTTACAATATACATCAATGACGGATGAAGGGATTAAAAGTACCATTAGCAAATTTGCCAATGATACAAAGCTAGGTGGCAGTGTGAACTGTGAGGAAGATGCTATGAGGCTGCAGGGTGACTTGGACAGGTTGTGTGAGTGGGCGGATGCATGGCAGATGCAGTTTAATGTGGATAAGTGTGAGGTTATCCACTTTGGTGGTAAGAATAGGAAGGCAGATTATTATTTGAATGGTGTCAAGTTAGGAAAAGGGGACGTACAACGTGGTCTGGGTGTCTTAGTGCATCAGTCATTGAAAGGAAGCATGCAGGTACAGCAGGCAGTGAAGAAAGCCAATCAAATGTTGGCATTCATAACAAGAGGAGTTGAGTATAGGAGCAAAGAGGTCCTTCTGCAGTTGTACAGGACCCTAGTGAGACCGCACCTGGAGTACTGTGTGCAGTTTTGGTCTCCAAATTTGAGGAAGGATATTCTTGCTATTGAGGGTGTGCAGCGTAGGTTTACTAGGTTAATTCCCGGAATGGCGGGACTGTCATATGTTGAAAGACTGGAGCGACTGGGTTTGTATACACTGGAATTTAGAAGGATGAGAGGGGATCTTATCGAAACGTATAAGATTATTAAGGGGTTGGACATGTTAGAGGCAGGAAACGTTCCCAATGTTGGGGGAGTCCAGAACCAGGGGCCACAGTTTAAGAATAAGGGGTAGGCCATTTAGAACAGAGATGAGAAAAAACTTTTTTAGTCAGAGAGTTGTGAATCTGTGGAATTCTCTGCCTCAGAGGGCAGTGGAGGCCAATTCTCTGAATACATTCAAGAGAGAGCTAGATAGAGCTCTTAAGGATAGCGGAGTCAGGGGGTATGGGGAGAAAGCAGGAACGGGGTACTGATTGAGAATGATCAGCCATGATCACATTGAATGGCGGTGCTGGCTCGAAGGGCCGAATGGCCTACTCCTGCACCTATTGTCTATTGTCTATTGAAGTTCCAATTTAATGGAACGGTTCCAGGATCTCTTCTCCCTGAGGTAAAATATATAAGTGAATGGATGATGTCTTCATACTTTTGTTAGCCATGGTTCTTGCATCAGCAGTTTGTGGCCAAGCCACACCATGGGTTTTTGAGGTAGGTATTGCTGTGGGTGTAATGCAAATGTACTTCTTAGCAGCACCTTTTCGGTAATTGTTAAATTGCACCCGATGACCTGTAAATAGTACAAAGTAACTAGTGTGGAATTTTTGCATAATCATAATTATAATCTATATTCACTTTATGACACCGGAGTTGACTTTGAATGCAAATTATAGAATTTACATTATATTGTTCAGAGACCTGACATTTATCACCTTCCATTTACTTTGGAAAAACACACAGTCCATGCTCCAGGCTCTAGTCATAGAGTCATACAGCGTGGAAACTTGCCCACACCGGCCCACATGTCCCAGCTTCACGAGTCCCACCCGCTTGCGATTGGCCCATATCCCTCCAAAACTGTCCTATCCATGTACCTAAGATAGACACAAAATGCTGGAGTAACTCAGGGGGACAGGCAACATCTCTGGATAGAAGGAATGGGTGAACCTTTGGGTCAAGACCCTTCTTTAGACTGGCCTTCTTCAGCTTCTCCCCACCCGTGCACTGGTTCTCATGCCCCCCCTCCTCTCTGAAACCTCAGCATTCCCCCACCAGACATCGCCTCGGCCTCTGTCTACTCACTTGCCCTCCTCTCACCCCAACCCCCACCCTTGTCATCACCATCCCCCCTGACCTCCCTCATTCTGATATGGAATGGTCTGTCCTCAACAGAGGCCGCACCTTTGTTCCCCTCCACGCCCAACTCAACGAGATCTGGGTCTGCCACGACGTGGAGCTTTTCTTCCATTGCCTCCGCCTTCGTGTCTTTTTCTATGGGAAGGAGTCCTCACCACCCACTGATGACTGCTTCTCCCGTCTCCACCATTCCCCATCCTTTTGGGTTCCCCTGAACGGCCTTCTACCCTCTTTAGACCTTTTCATTTCTAACTGCCGGCGTGACATCAACCGTCTCAACTTTTCCACTCCCCTTACCTACTCTAACTTCTCCCCTTCTGAACGTACAGCCCTCTAGTCTTTCTGCAGCAACCGTGACATTATAATCAAACCCGCCGACAAGGGAGGTGCCGTGGTAGTCTGGCGTGCTGGCATCTACATCACTGAAGCCAGGTTCCAACTCTCAGACACCTCCTCCTACTTATCCTTGGACCATGATCCCACAGATGAGCACTAGGCTATAATCTCGCAGACTATTTCTGATTTTATCGCTTCTGGCTGTCTGCACTCCAAAGCCTCCAACCTTCTTGTTCCCCAGCCCTGCACGACCCGGTTTTATCTTCTCCCCAAAATCCATAAACAGAACTGCCCTGGCAGACCCATTATTTCTGCTTGCTCCTGTCCCACTGAATTAATTTCCACATACCTCAAAAGCTGTCTGATGAAGGGTCTCGACCCTGAAACATCACCCATTCCTTCTATCCAGAGATGCTGCCTATCCCGCTGAGTTACTCCAGCATTTTGTGTCTATCTACAGTGTAAACCAGCATCTTCCTACACTATCCATGTACCTGTCTCACTGTTTCTTAAATGTTGGGATAGTCCCTGCCTCAACCACCTCCTCAGGCAGCTTGTCCATACCCTCACCATCCTTTGTGTGAAAAGGCTACCCTTCAGATTCCTATTAAATCTTTTCTCCCTCACCTTAACCCTATCTCCACTAAATTTTAAATAGGTCTTGTCCATAAAGTAGAACAGTTTTAAAGTGTAAATCAGTCCTTGCTTTTCTGATCTGCCCATTGTGTGGTATCCGGGGCTTTCACTGTTCATTGAATCTTTAGTGGCATTTTGCAAACCATTGAAATGAAATGCTTTCAGATCATCTATCTATTTTTGTCACAAACCTCAAATAGCTATTAATGAGTCTGAACCTTCAATTGAGTAAAAAATATTCATCTCATCATCAGCAACACATCGATTGATTTTCATTGTTCAAGTCATTAATTTGGTGATTAAAATGGAAGAAGTTGCATGGAAAATATAATTACTTACAGAGAATTTTGTTGGTTTTAGTTTTGATGATGCAGGGTTTCCTGTTGACAATTCCTTTCCCCCCACAACACTGCCAAATTCTGCTGAATTCCCCCCCTCAGATTCTTTATTGCTTGCATACAATTTTAGCTTACTAAACTCCCACTCTCGGATACTTTACTACAAGGGAAAAATGAAGTGCCATTAAGTTAATTACTCAGCTTTACTCTCAATAACTTGTCAGACCTAATCCACCAATACTAGTGTGCAGTACTGTACTGCAATCCAGCTAAACCACTAAAAGTGAGATTTAGAAGGAGGCTCTAATATTCTGCCATGTATAAGGTCCAAGGCACTGTGCATTGCCGACTGTCCTTCCACAATCTCCTTCCATTGTGGAGATTGGATGGAAAGTGACTTGGAAGATGGGAGTTGAGGAGGTTGAGGTTCTGATGCAGCAAAAATGTGAAATATTGCAGAGCTTAAACGATCTGCAATTCTCTACATCTGTGTGATTAACTAGAAAACACATATTTCGCTAAATATGTATAATTACAAAACTATAATGATTAATATTCATTGTAGTTTGATCTAATCAGCAGCACACCAGTTGGCTACTTGGTCCATTGCACCTGTGCCAGTTCTTTGAAACAATTATCAAAGTGGTCCACTGTCTGGCTGTCCCTCTGCAGCCATGCAATTGTGTCTCTTCAACCATTAGTCCAATTACCTTTTGCGGTGTGGCAAGGTACTTTCTAAGTCCCTGTCTCCTTCATCCTTCCATTGAATATTCGTGGTTGGTGCAGAAAAGCCTAGATCATTGCGTCAAATAATAACACAGCATTGAATTTACTGAAGTCTTTGGGTGGGTGCAACTTTGATTAGATTTAAAGCTGCTGTAGAATCCAGTTTATATGAGTTTGCCAAAGACGTCAGTTCTTAAAACCGTCCTTATCTGAAAGTCATTATCTATGCCAGTGTGTAAAACAATAATAATAGCTACTGTAGCCAGATTGGACATTTCCCAGTTAAACATTTTGTTTTGGCTGCCTTCCAAAGAGAATAAGACATGAAAACGTAATTTTGTCAGTCGTTTCAACTTCTTCAAGGTGCAGTTGTATACTTTTCAATGTTGATATGATTTATGCAGAGTATGGTATCTATATACTAAAACTCTCATTTGTTTGTTTGTTTGTTTGTTCCTGAACCACAGCCAAAATGGTGCATGATAGTGCGACAATTTTAGGCCCACCTTGCTCACCGTCATCCCTTTGGTGCTAATGGGGGAAGTTTAATTGAAATCGGTGTTATATTTTAAAAGTTATTCACATTTTAAAGTTTAAATCTATCTCCTCGGGAGGGAGGGGGGGGGGTGGAGGAAAGGGGGGGGGGAGGGAGGGAGGGAGGTTGAGGGGGTTGGAGTGGGGGCGGGGGGAGGGGAAGGGAGGGGAGGGGAAGAGGGGGAGGAGGGGAGGGGAGGGGAGGGGAGGGGAGGGTGTTGCACCAATGCAGGAGAGGTTTCGGCCCAACGGGTCCACTTGGTAATTACTGAAAATATGCTGGGTAGCAATTATGTATAGCACATCTCTTTGTACAAATGGTCCATTGTGATATTTGGTTGTTTATGCATCTTTTTACATGGAAATGTGCCCTTTCACGTTTTGAACTGGGCAACACAGAGTTGACAAATGCTAGCCAATTTATCCACATTTGCATGTTAATTATCACGTGAAGTGGTGAAATAACTAAAGATGATATTTATGCTGTTATTTTTTTAATCATATCAGGCTTAGTAGCTGAGTATGTTTTGCATAACAGGTTTTGCAAGCTCTCACTTCGGAATAAAGTTTGACACTTTCCAATTTTACACTAAAATTTCAACCTCTCCAACTCACTAAATGTGTAAGTTCTTAAGTGACAAAGAAAAAATCTACCTTTTTTTTCCTCTCTCTATTTTCTTTTTACTTTGTTATGTGAAAAAGAGCCTTTCCCTAAAGCTGAATGGAGTAATGTATCAATTGCTATGGAAGATGTACGTGACTTATGAGGATTTCTCAGAACCACCTTTCTGAATTGATTCTGAGGCAATCACTTTGTAATTGTCCTGTGCTGAAAATTGACGTCCATATATCTACTCCTTCTGCGTTATAATCTACAATAAACAGGTTGCAGTTGGGTGCATATTTTTAAGCATCCCTTCTGCGTTATAATCTACAAAAAACAGTTGAGTGCATATTTTTAGTGTCTTGGTGAAAAGGTGAGCATCCACCAGACTGAACAGCTGGTCAAATAGGATGGACTTTCCTGTTAGAAGATACTTCCTGGCATCATGTGACATCAAGCTGCTTCATGCAGATCAACCATCAAAATAATTGGTAAAGAATGTTACTTTTATCACACTTACCATTGTTCAGCTGCCAAAAGCAGTGATTTGGTCTCCAAATTTGAGGAAGGATATTCTTGCTATTGAGGGTGTGCAGCGTAGGTTTACTAGGTTAATTCCCGGAATGGCGGGACTATCATATGTTGAAAGACTGGAGCGACTAGGCTTGTATACACTGGAATTTAGAAGGATGAGAGGAGATCTTATCGAAACGTATAAGATTATTAAGAGGTTGGACACGTTAGAGGCAGGAAACATGTTCCCAATGTTGGGGGAGTCCAGAACAAGGGGCCACAGTTTAAGAATAAGGGGTAGGCAATTTAGAACTGAGATGAGGAAAAACTTTTTCAATCAGAGAGTTGTGAATCTGTGGAATTCTCTGCCTCAGAAGGCAGTGGAGGCCAATTCTCTGAATGCATTCAAGAGAGAGCTAGATAGAGCTCTTAAGGATAGCGGAGTCAGGGGGTATGGGGAGAAGGCAGGAACGGGGTTACCGATTGAGAATGATCAGCCATGATCACATTGAATGGCGGTGCAGGCTCGAAGGGCCGAATGGCCTCCTCCTGCACCTATTGTCTATTGTCTATTGTCTACTACATATCTGGCCATTGAAACAGTGTTTGAAATTGTCATAGTTTGAGAGAGCTGACAGTATTGAGTTTTTTTGATCAAAAGCTTAATGTGCATATCTAGGTCTGAATCTCAAATGATAGTGATAAGAGCAGGAGTTAGACACGCAACTATTTGAGTCTGAAGTTCAAGATTATGGCTGATCTGCATCCAATCTACTTCTCTATCCTATTCACAAAACACTAATCACCTCAGTTCAAGAGCTATCAATTTCATTCTTTGATATTCTCAATGATTAGTCACCCAAATTCCAAAATTCACAGCCCCTTACAAGTAAAGGAAGTTTTCTTCATCTCTGTAATAAATGGGCAACTTCCTTAACTAAAGCCACCAGGTCTGGTTTCTCTCCATCAAGTGAAACTTGTTTAGTTTAGTATAGTTTAGCTAAAACCTTTGGCCGACTGAGTCCATGCTGACCATCGATCACCCGTTCACGCTAGTTATATGTTATCTCCCTTTTGCATCTGCTCGCTACACATAGGGGCAATTTACAGAGGCCAGTTCACCTACAAACCCACCTGTTTTTGGGATGCGGGAGGTATCAGGAGAACCCAGAGGAAACCAACATGGTCACTGGGAGAAAATGTAAACTCTACACAGCACCTGAAGCCAGGATCCAAGCTGGATCTCTGACACCGTGAGACAGCAGCTCTAACAGCTGTGCCCCTGTGCTTCCCTAAGTTGTTATCAGGATTTACACTCTTGAGCTGTCATTCTCTGTTATTGTTGAAAGTATTTGACAGTTGAAAGTATCAAGTTCTACTTGATTTCACACTTGGAAATCAGGTGGAAAGAATGCTAGTGATATCTAGTTCCACTGCCTCAATGTGTTGCCTTAGTTTTTATTTGTAGATCTCCCACTTCTTCCAGTGTGTGGTATTCGGTGCTTATGAGGTGGTCTGCTCTGCATTTGAGAAACCAAATGCAGATTGGGTGACTGCAGGACACTTGTGTTCAGTCTGAACTTCCAGTTGCCTGTCACTGTAATTATCCACGTTTACCTCTCTTTGGCTTCCTTTATTGGTTTCAATGATGCCCCATGTAAGCTCGAAAAACAGTATCTTGTCTTCCATCTGAATATATTCCTTGTAACTATGTGGAATTTAACTATTTACGTTAACTACCTTTTTTCCATCAATGTGACATCCCTTTGAATTTGAACTTTTTCTTTCTTCTCCTTCTCTAAATACGTCTTCCAGGTAAGTGTAACTTTGAAAATTTTGGACTGCGGCCTTTGACATACAATCCCTGTGTCCCCTCTGCACCTCCACCTCTCTGCAGCACTTGCCAAGGCTGTGGGCCTAATGGGATTAGTATAGATAGGTGCCGTGGGTGGTGTGAACGTGGTGGGCCTAACAAGGGCCTATTTATACACAGTATGACTAAATCAATAGTCTGAAGAAGGGTCTCGACCCGAAATGTCACCCATTCCTTCTCTCTCGAGATGCTGCCTGACCTGCTGAGTTACTCCAGCATTTTGTGAATAAATGACTAAGTCAATGATTTGTATTTTATCATGTTTTTAGTTCTGATGAAGGATCCTCGACAAAGAAACATTACCTGTCTCTTCCCATGACTGCTGGTTGATCTGCTATGTTCTTGTAAAGTGTTCTTTCTTCAGTTTGGATTTAAACACCTGGTTGTTTTTTTTCAGAGGATTGAAGTGTGATGATCAGAGCATCCACTCTTGCTCCTTTTAAAAACTATGGATTATGTTTCAGTCACATCTGTAAACTTTGCACTTCCAAAATGCCAAATCAGCATGTTTATCCCACCTAGTATCTGCCTGTCTCTCCTTAATGGGAACTTCAACATTGCCTTTCCCTTTTGTGAAGATAACTGCAAAATCTTCACTAGGTACACATCCCTCCACACAGGTTATCTAGTAGGCCTTACACTTTCTTTAATTATCTGCATGCTCATCACAAACTTTTAAAACAACTTTGGATTTTCTCTCATTTTTTCATGGCCCCCCTTTTCTCTCCTAATTTCCCGTTACATTTCACAACTACTGTTCTCATGGACAGTAATCCATGACAGTAATCTCACTAATCCATTGTATTAAGCTCTTAGTGTTGACACATGTCAACACTACAGGATGCCACAGGAGATAATTTTTCCCTGGTCAGAGCATCAGGAACCCCCATCTATCGTGGGGTAGACTGACTCCCCTTCCCCCCTCCCCAATCTTTGCACATCCCCAATCCTGGACTTTCCACACGTCACTTTAATTTCATGTTTCATGTATCTTGTTGTATTTTATGACCGTTGGCAGACCAATTTCCCTCCAGGGATAAATACTGTCCTATCATATCATATCGTATTGTTTCCTTTTATTGTCTTATTCAACCCTCTGTACACCTTGAGCAAAGTGCTCGAGAAACTCGGCAGGTCAGACAGCATGTGTGGAGGAATGGCTAGACAATGTTTCATGTCGGGACCATTTTTTAAACTGATTGTGATCTGAAACGCTGTGTCCATTCGCTTCACAGATGCTTCCTGACCCACTGACTTCCTCCAGCTGTTTGTGTTTTGCTCAAGGTCCCAGCATCTGCAGTTTCTTGTGGCCTCTCCGTACAACCTTGCCATTCAGGGGACTTCTCCATACATGTTGTCATGGCAGCTTCATTCTTTCTCTTTGTGGGAACAATTTTTGCCCTGTGTTCCTTTGACTGTTTTCCTACTTTGAAACCGTTTATATCAAATGGATGTTCCCAGTACACTGACAAAATCATTTATCAATATCAAATTGGTAAATCTAGTAAAATTGGCTTTATCACAATTTAAAACCTTTACTCATATTTTATCATTGTTTTTATTTCCTAACAAACTAACTCATAAATCTAATTGAATCTAAATGCCCATGAAAATGTCATGTCTCCGATTTTTGTCCTAACAATTTTTTTTCCTTCATCTTATAATTGACCGCTGGTATGTGATATGAGCACATTGAATGGTGGTGCTGGCTCGAAGGGCCGAATGGCTTACTCCTGCACCTATTGTCTATTGTCTATTGAAAAGAAAGGAGAAAGTTAGTTAAAATGAGACCAGAGCAAGAGAGAAATAAGTGTTTTTCTGACTGGTTTATTCAACTCATTGTTACAGAAATTTTTTTGTTCTTCCCACGTGAACACTTGGGACACTCTAAAAAATGTTGACAATTGTGACAAGTTGAAGTCAGTACCTGTGAGCAAAACCTGTGAGCTCAAAGGGGAAAGGAACTATTTGGTGTCTTTCAGAGTAGTTTTTTTCAGTTATAAATAGGAAAAGGATGCTATTAATTTTATGATCAGTCACAATATTCCATGCTGAAAGCCCAAGTCATTTTTTAATGCAGCGTTTCACAGCAGAAGATCAGAGATATTTCTGCTTTTACTCTTGCTGATTGTATTAATTTGAAAGTAGCGTGTAATTAAGCAACCAAGCCCAAGTTGCAAAGATAGCTAGTGCCCCGTAATGCAGTGAAATGTTGTATTGGCAAAACAGCTTGAATGGAGTCATAGTGAAAATGTATCTTATTCTTATTAATCTCCAATGTTTAACAAGGAAAGTAGAAGAATCACATATTTGCCCTTTAAATTGTATTTCAAACAAGCAGTCTATAATTTTAACGTGGGAGTATTTGGTCATAGGTTTACTTCACCAAGAACTGAATAATTTCAAGAATATCATAATAATTATTATTTTTAGCGGAAACTCCATTTGATCATGTGAATAACATTTGCATCGTGCCTTTGTAGACAAAGGGAGTTCTACATTTTTCAAAATAACGATCACTTCATTTAATTTTCATAGCATTTGCTCCAAGATTTTAAACACTGGTTCATTTCATTTTTTTAAGAACTAGTCTGGTTGCATCTAATTTTTGCAATTGTTAAATTTCCTCCTTTACTTATCCTCCACTGCATAAATTGAACCTTCTTTTGAAGACTTTAGCACCTGTGAACAAGAGAGTGGAATTTATGATAAGTGCTTTAATATTTTATCGTATTTCGGTTAGAGTATGATTTGGATTTTGCTGGCACCCTAACTTACCACTGAACATTACAAAAAACAACATTGTAATGACTGACTGATTTTATTTTTAGTGTCTGTGGTTGAAGAAGTGTTGGTTAAACTATCTAAAACATAGACATAAAGCAGTACAGCACAGGAACAGGTCATTTGCCCTACGATGCCATGGTGGCTGCATGTGACTTTAATTCCTTGCCTGTTCATGTGCCTGCCAAAATGCCTCATAAATGTCGCTATCGTATCTGCTACCACCACATTCCCTGGCAGTGCGTTACAGGCACCCGCCACTGCATTAAAAAAAAACTTGCTACGTAAACTTTGCTACTCTTACATTAAAGCTATGCTCTCTAATATTTGAGCATTCTTCCCTGGGAAAAAAAGTCACCAAAAAGATGCACAATGTCTTTACCTCTCATAGCAGGGGGATGGTGCCCGTTATTGCCGATTGTCCTCTATAACCGAGTGAGAGGATAATGTTTAACCCAAGGCCGGGAAGGAAGATACGCGACGTTGGGGCGGGTGATGAAACAAATGAGAATTCGCAGGCCGGGGAGCCACAGAGCCCCCGGGCCCACACCCGGTGTGCCAGGGATGGGTCTGATGGCCACGCCTCCTTCATGCTGCTTGCTCTCTCCGCTCTTGCAACTGGTAGTTCCCACCAAGAGGCACCAGCTCATTGAGTAAATGGCGGAGGTGGGGGGGGGGGGGGGGGGGGTGGCGGTGCAGTGGGAGCCTCGGTCCACTAGGTGAGATCTGCTATATAGATGTTCGTTATTGCGTGGGTTCACTGTATCATAACCTACCCTTCAAATAATGCTGTGAATTCTTGCCCACCCTGGGCAGAACAATTAGATTAATGTTTATGGGAAGGAAGATGGATGCAATGCTTCTGCTTGCTATTGCACTGGAGTTCATGCTTTGAGAGTTGCTTTAGCTCCAAACGTTTCAATCCAAGTATTGTGATTTTCAAGAACTCACTGTGCTGATGTTCCTTGAGAGATTCCACTGGCGTAAACATAAAATAGAATTGGCAACTTTTCTTTGAAGTGAACGTGTTAATGTTTTTAATGTCCAGAGTGAGGTTGAGCGGTCTAATACTAAATATAGACATAAATAAAATCTTTAAGCACCATGTTGATAATTAAAATTACTGTAAAACTTAACTATTTAAAATGTAGTTAATGTACCAACTTTTTCTTTTGATGACTGATATTCCTGATTTTAATTTGCTAACTGTATAGTGAAAAGAACATATTGTTCTGATTTTTTTTCACGTTTCCACCACTTGATGTTCTTCCAGCATAGGTTTTTGGCAATAAAAAGCCCTAAAATTATTCTGGTTTGTTCTGCCAGACATTGTATACAAACAAAAATGTCAATATAGTTTTAGTAGATTTGAACAATAAATTATCATGCAGCATTAGTATGCGGCTATTATGGTTTAAATGCAAGATATCTAATGGTTATGCTTGTTTTATATATGTTGTGGATTAACTCATGATGCACCAAGCGGCTTTGCATTTCTTCCTTGGATCGGATGATAAAATTAAACGTCTTTATTTCAATTGTTAAGTTGTTGAGATGTCGCTGCAAAAGCTAACCAGGGATTGACAGAGAAGACTGAAATGTGATTTTTTGCAATCTGAAGAAGGGTCTCGACCCAAAAAGTCACCCATTCCTTCTCTCCCGAGATGCTGCCTGACCCGCTGAGTTACTCCAGCATTTTGTGTCTGCCTTCGATTTAAACCAGCATCTGCAATTTTTTTCCTATATATGTAATTTTTGGCAGATATCCCATTCTCAGTTTTCACCCAAGCCAACCCAATGATCATATAAATGTTATCATTTGCAGTTGGAATCGGGACAAACCTTTGGCTTCAGTAAACGAAGAAACATTTTGATAGATGACACTGTGGTAATTCTCTGAGAGAGGGCAAGACAAGATTCTTAAAAGTTGAAATGGATCTTTAGATGTAGTTGTCTGGGGCTTCAATTTAAGATGCTGTTTGTAAGATCCCTTCTTAATGCATTCTACGGTAATGTTGGATCACATTTTGTACTGAATTTGACGAATTAACAGAATATTGCCTTTTTTAAAACATATTTTCAAGGCAGTTTTCACATGGAATGGAATTGTGGCTGGACAATGTGTAGTTAGAGAGTCTGGTTAAAATAGTGGGGAGAGAAAAAAATATTTTATGTATCAGAGGGTAATACAATGTAAGAAAAAATCTGAAAATTTCACAACTGAGCGCACAAAACAGTTTTAGCAAATACAGCAAAGCAGTACACAGATATTTCAAGCTGTTAGATTTAGTTATATTTTTCATATCTCATTTTGCTCATTAAGCAAAGATGTTAAGATAAACATCTAGTAAAGAACATGCAGAAATGAATAATTAGATACAATATTTTTCCTGAGGTGAACAGTGTGCGCTTTGAACAAATGGTACTGTGGATTTTAACAGAAATTTACTAAATAGCACAGGGAAGAAGTTGGATCACCGTGCTCGATAGTTTAGTAATTTTATCGAAAAGCCTTCATTGTTGGTTGGAAAGTTGAACCCATTTAAGGAGAAAGCAGTTGAAGTGATGAGATCAAAATACTGCTTAGGAAAATGGTAGTCTTTGAAATTTTGCAACTTGCACTGGCCCATTAATCTACCAACCCAATCGCCAACTCTACCTTGAGCAAGTGAATAGAAAAGCAAGTTTTCATATATGCTTGTAAATGTAATGAATGACAGGTTTTATTGTGCTTATTGAAACCCATCCACACGTTAACACCCATTGCAAGTTTGTTTTTCTCAGCATTGTAAAACTTGCAACACCATCTTACTCCATTGGTTCCAAGCTTTTGTTTGTCCCCATTTCCTCCCTGTGTTGAAATCAATACTAGCCCAACCACCGCCTTCCACAGACTTCAAAACAAAATAACTTTATCTACTTCAGGTTTACTTTATGTGTACAAACTATTAAAACCCCAAATTAGCAACACTTGGATGTTGCATTTAGGATTTGTTTTCTTGCTCACACTGTTCAGTCTTGCTGATGTCCTAAAATGGGGGTCCTGATCATTGCCTAGGTACTTCAAAAAAGTAACTTGCAGCAGTGTTATGGTACGGATGCAAAAACTTTCTTTATGTTGGTTACGTTCCTGAGAAAGTGGCAAAGCCAAAAATGGAATATCAACCAGATTTCTGCAGGTGTATGAAATAAACATTCCATGGAACACAGAGTCATAGTCATACAAAGTGGAAAAACAGGCATATCGCTCCAACTTGCCCATACCGACCAACGAGTCCCATCGACATTAGTGCCACCTGCCCACGTTTGGCACATATCCTGCCATATCCATATGTATGGTCATTTTGTTTAGATTAAATGTGTGTAGACACACAAACAAATGCACACCTCACATGGAAAACAACTGCTTATTGGTGTCCGTTGTCCTAGCTATGTTTGCTGAAATAATCAAACAGTGAAGCAGGCTCAAGGCTGAGCAGCCAAGGTTTTGCATCGACTTCTGTTTTGTGTTCTTAATCCAACTATTGGCACCATTCAACTGTCGTCATTCTGTTATGGACTGGGATATACTGTATGTTAAAGAACAAAAACTAATTTGTTTTCCTCCACAAGAGAGTTGGCTGTAATCAAAAGAGAGCTGTGACTAGTAGAGTTGCCTGAACGTCAGACCCAAACCCTTGGGGTATGAACTACAAAGATCTCTGTAGTGGGCCAGATGAGAAAAAATATCAACTGTTACCCGGAATTTTATGAGGATGTCTGCTTTTCCTTCCATTGTACCCAATGATTAAGTCTCTAACAGTGTGCCAGTTGGAAGAGGGAAGATGTGATGTGATTCCTACATATTCAAAAGCAATTTATCGCAATTCACGTAATTATTAAAATGACTAAATACAATCTTGTATAAAGGCTTAATCTTTTCGGGAACCATTATCAAATAATCCCCATCATGAAAAGATGTCCGTAAAGAAGCGAAACAGAGAGTGCTGGAGAAACTCAGCAGGTCAAGCAGCATCCGGGGAGGGAATGAACAGATAACATTTTGGTTGAAGAAGGGGCCTAACCTGAAACGACATCCGTCCATTCCCTCCCCCGATGCTACCTGACCCACTGAGTTTCTCTAGCACTTTGTGTTTTTCTCAAGATCCCAGCATCTACAGTTTCTTGTGTCTCCATGTTAGGAAATAATATGAGTAAGGCATCATAAAGGTATCAATAGGGAAGATTAAAAGAAAACATTTCTACTGGTATTGCAATCCTGAACCAGGAGTGCAGTTAGGCCATGCAGGGAATGAAATGCATAAAACTTGAAAAGCCTAATTTGGCTACATAGAGTCACATTTAGTTCAGTTTCGTTTATTGTCACGTGTACAATGAAAAGCTTTTTTGTTGCATGCTATCCAGTCATCGGAAAGACTATACATGATTACAATCATGCTGTCATTACAGATACAGGATAAAGGGTGTAACATTCAGTGCAAGGTAAAGTCCAATAAAATCCAATTAAAGATAGTGTGAGGGTCTCCAAAGAGGCAGATGGTAGGTCAGGACTGCTCTCTAGTTGGTGATCAGATGATTCAGTTGCCTGATAACAGCTGAGAAGAAACTATCCATGAATCAGGAGGAACAGCTCAACCAACTAAATGAACGGCTCAAGTGCATAAATAGCCGAGTACTCACCATTTCCAGAAAACACTCACTTAATTTCCGACTTTTTCAAGTATCCTGAACTTGATGTTGACTGAATGAGCCTGATAAGCTAATTTACATGGTCAAAATTAATTTTAACAGGAATTTATTTACATTAGGCCATGGAAGGAAGCAACGGTTATTCGGGAAATATCACCCACAATTTTTCAGTATTAAACCTGACGACATAAAATTAAGTAACGATGGCAAAACCAAAAGTTCACCTTTGGCACATATCAAAAAGTAACTTTATTTTTGTGGCACTAATTTTCTGGAATGTGTTATGGCACTACCTTACCCATGAGCCACCTCACAAAATATTTTACTAGATTTCCGTGCAATTATGCCATTGTAGCCGTCATTGGATTTACCTGAATAATTCCTTTCAAACTTTTCCACAAATTAATAAAGCTCCATTAACAGCACCATCTAGAAAAGTATATGTACCACGAGAATGGTAAAGCTAACTGTTCAGGTTGTATCCAGAAACAAGCTGTTGTAAAAAGCTTCCAACCACACGATTAGAAGTACAATGAGCCACAGTGAACTCCCAATTGCACTGTTTTGGCAATGCATTTCACAAGGCTAACATGGTTTTCAACATGTTTCTATTACTTGAGAAGAAAACGCATTAATTCCCTATTCAAAATATTCATAAAAAGTATTCCACACAAAATTGCCTTGGCTCTTGTCAGAGAACTGTGTCCTGTTCATTTTGCCAAACAATTGGTGGACTACTTCATCGGAGCCTCCCGAGTGAGTCTTAAAGGGTAATTACACTGAGAAAAAGGTTTGCAAAGAAAAATCTATTGCACTACATCCATGAAACATAATTAATTTAAAGAAATCTAGAGTTGATTGCAAAAGAGGTGACAAGATATATAATGCATGAAACCAAGGTGACAATTGGAAAGTTTTCATTTGTGTCACCCTGATATTTGGTTGTAGTTGATTTAAAACATATATCAGAAGGGAAACTAATCAGAGGAGTTCCTCATATCGAAGATAGACACAAAAAAGCCGAAGTAACTCAGCGGGACAGGCAGCATCTCTGGAGAGAATGAATGGGTGACGTTTCAGGTCGAGACTCTCTTCAGACACACGAGTTTCTCATACCCCCTGCTTCGTTCCTCCAAGTACGGTGCGTGAAAGAGGCTGGATAAAACAACAGTCTTTCCCTCACTGCCAGTTTTTTTTACATTCAACTACAGCAATTCATAATCATAATCTCCAAAGGGCTTGTAACATAGAACACGTAATCTGTAAGAAATGAAGCAAATAACAAGCAGATGAAAAGGAATTCAGTTATTCCAATTAGATTATGAATTTTAATTGAAAACCAAAGAAACTGCAGATGCTGAGAATCTGCAATAAAAACACAAAATGCTGGAAACTCTCAGAAAATCAGGCAGCATCTGTGGAAAGAAAGACAACGCTAATGGTTCAGTTCGGTGACCATTGTTCAGAATTGGAAAAGCCAGAAACAAGAGAGTGTTAAGTTGCAAAGAAGAAAGAGGATGAATGGGAAATCGTAGGGAATACTGATTGCGGGAGGCCAGAGTTGCCATGGTGATGTGCTATAAAGGCAGCCATCTAGTTGGCTAAATAAGCAATTTGACAATTTCAGGTAACTTGCTATTTCTGTTTATGTTTGAACTGATTTGTTCTGTTGGAATTGGTCTGTTATGTTGTAAGTTTATCTCCTTTTTCAAAATTATTTCTCTGAAATAACTAAAGAGATAACAAGCAGTGGAAATGTTAAAGCTGTGAAATGCAAATGAGAGTTTGATTTTATACAGATACAGCATGAAAACAGGCCCTTTGGCCTACCGAGTCCACATCGACCAGCATTAGTGATAGATACACTAACACTAGGGACAATTTACAATTTTATCAAAGCCAATTAATGTACAAACCTGTACGTCTTTGGAGTGTGGGACGAAACTGGAGCACCCGGAGAAAACCCACACAGTCACTCAGAGAATGTACCAACGTCAGTCATAGTCAGGATCGAACCCGGGTCTCTGGCGCTGCAAGGCAGCAACTTTACCGCTGCACCACTGTGCCGCCCTTTAGTTTCAGATAAATAATTTTTAAAAAGGAGATAAACTTACAACATAACTGACCAATTCCAACAGAACAAATCAGTTTAAACATAAACGGAAATAGCAAGTTATCTGAAATTGCAGAATTCACTATCAAATCAATATCACCCCGAGAACACGGGTTGATCTGCAACATGACAGTAGTTAAGGTGCTGGTTGGAACATTACAGGGTGCTGCATTGAGATATTTCAGAATGGAAGTGTGGATGGAACTGAGATTAGGTAGCTAGAAAGCTTAAATTTGCCTCCACGGACTGAACAACGATGCCTTGCAAAGCTCCAGTGATAGTCTCCCAAGGTGGGAAATATAAGTACTGGTAGGATGTGGAGAGAAACCAAGGGAACACTCTCCTTGTTCTGTCTGAAGGGAGGGGGAGCGAGAGCACAACTGCAGGATACAGAGCCTACACAGATGAGGGGTCAGTTCACAATAGGAGGGAGGAAACCACAGTTTCTAAAGAAAGAGCGGAAAGCTTCATCTTGGGAGCAGATGTGGCGGAGACGGAGAAATTGAGTGCAGGGGATGACACCCTTGCAAGAGGCAGGGTGGAAGAAGGTGCAGTCATGTGGGAATCGGGGTTTATAGTAGATGTCAGTCAAAGGTCTGTCCCCTGTGGTGGAGCCACAGAGCAAGAAAGGGAAAAAAGTTGTCAGAGATGAATTTGAATTTGAGTGGATTTGAGGTCAGTGTGTAAGTTCCCTGGACTACATTAAAGTTTCCAAGCAAAAGCTAGTTTTGATGTGCAGTAATCCGCAATCATCCATTTAGGAAAGAAATCACCATCTCTGGACGTAAATGGACAGATGGCGTTTTGGGTTAGGAGCCTTTTTTAGACATTTGGAGTAAAGGGGAGAAAGCTGGCAAAGAGAGGTAGGGGTGGGGCAAAGCCTGGCAAATGATAGGAATGAACTGTAGATGCTGGTTTTTACCGGAGGTAGATGTAAATGCTGGAGTTACTCAGGACCATCAGTTGCCGGCCATGTCTTGCTCTGGCCTTCTCTATCTTTCAGTCTGAAGAAGGGTTCCGACCCGAAACATCACCTGTAGCTTTTCTCCAGGAATGTTGCCTGACCCGCTGAGTTACTCCGGCATTTTATGTCAAAGCCTGGCAAATGGTAGGTGGATACAGGTGAGGATGGCTGATCAGCAGCTGGGTAGAGATAGTGGCGAAGGCTAGAAATGAAATGGAGCCAAAAGAATATCAACTAAGGAAGCATGAGGAGCAGTGAAACGTAAAGTCAAAGGGAGGGATCTGGGTGGAACGGGCCAGGGGGGGATAAAAAAGAGTGGAATAAGGGGTGAATAGGGGACTCTGAGTAGGGAGGGGTGGGAGATGAGCGTAGAGGAGAAAAAAGAAACATGGTGATGGGGGGGGGGGGGGGGGGGGGGGTTGATTGAAAGTTGAGAACGTGGTACTCATACCATTGAGTTGCACGCTACCCAAGCAGAATATGAGGAGCTCTTCTTCCGGCTTGCATGAGGCTTCATTCTGTGGAGTGGAGGACGCCAAGGTCAATATGGGAGTGGGAAGGAGAGTTAAAAATGGCATAGTCTCCAGTGACGACAGAACCAAAATGCCAAACCAAGCTGTAATTAGTTTTGCCACTGTAGAACAGAACACTGAATACACCACAGTAGACTGAAAGAGGTGCAAGTGGATCGTTCCATCGCACAAAATAACTTTTTGGTTCCCTGGGCAGTGGAAGTGGGCGAGATAAAAGAGCAGGTGTAAAAGAAGTGTCTCACTTTTCCACTTCTGATGAAGAATTTTCAACCTGAAGGGTCCACAGATCTGCCTGACCTAGTGAAAGTCTTAAGCATATTGTGCTCCTACTTCAAATTTGCACCACCTTCAGTACTTTATTTTCATGAACAGTCGAGGAAAACATGTTTGCATAATCAGGTCAGACCTATAATATAGTGACTGGGCAGTGGTGCATACCCAGTGGATGTGCAAATTGCTGCACCAGCCAAATCTAAGACACATGAGCATTAGTTGTACATATGACATTGGAGCTAAAGTAAGATTGGTGCCTATAGTTTTAGGATTTTTTCTTGAGTTTTAATCGGAAACAGGCATGTGGAAATGTATTGGATAACCACTTTATGCTCTCTTCTGTATTTAGCCCTGTTGCTAAATTGAAAGAATTATGTTTTAATGAACTAGACCACTTCTTGGCATGCAATTACATCTTGATAACTATCTCCTTCTATATCCTTTCACAGACTTGTAAAACTTGTTTCGATGCCTGAGCAAAACACAACAAAGCCGTCACGTTTACAACATTTTATTGTTTCTGGATTCATACACCTATCGGTGTATTCAGAAGCAGAGCAACTGAAATAATCACATTAAATTGCCACATATTAATTTCGACAGATCTTTTTTAGAACATAGAACATTTGGCACAGGGTTCGACTCTTCCGCCCACAACACCTGTGCCAAACATAATGTCAGGATAAACTAATCTAATTTGGTGGCACAAGATACATATCCCTCCATTCCTTGCATACCCATGTGCGTATCTAAAAGCCTTACATCACTATGATGCCTGATCTGGTGTGGTTTCCAGCAATCTTTGTTCATGTCTGTGACTATCACCTCATGCTCAAAGTAAGAAGTATAACAAAGCTAATTTAGGTGAATGTCACTCTTACCATGCAGCTAGCAGGTTGTTAATGCTATTCAACTTCAATGAGCGGGATATGTATGTTGTACATTTACTGAAGATAGACACTAAAAGCTGGAGTAACTCAGCGGGACAGGCAGCATCTCTGGAGAGTAGGAATGGGTTACGTTTTGGGTCGAGACCTTTCTTCAGACTATATTTACTGTCTGACCAAGGTGACAGTTGAATATTTCAATTGAAAATTGAATACATTTACAGGCACTCCCTGACTTATGTAATAGGCGTCTTACATAAACACGCACTGACGTTAGCAATTCTTTAAGCCCACTGCTTTATTTCCGAGTTGTGCACCTCAGTAGCAGCGTGCTACCGCCGTCTCATGCGACTATTTCCGCAAGCCTGTCAGCTGTTCTCGTAGAGGTTCCCACGTGGTCTCTGCACATTGGAGCTCCCACCTGGTCTCCGTGTGTGAGAGCTCCCACCTGGTCCCCATGTCAGAGCTCTCACGTGGTCTCCGTGTGAAGAGCTCCCACATGGCTCTGTGTCAGAGCTCCCACATGGCTCTGTGTCAGAGCTCCCACATGGCTCCGTGTGAAGAGCTCCCACATGGCTCTGTGTCAAAGCTCCCACATGGCTCCGTGTCAGAGCTCCCACATGGCTCCATGTCGGAGCTCTCACTGGTCTCCGTGTTGAATAGTAAATTTACACCTGCCCAGTATCACTTCTGTTTCTGACTTGCGTAACATCTGACTTACGCTAGGGTCCATGGGACGTATCTCTCACGTAAATCAGATAGCATCTGTATTATGTCCTGTTACTTTCTGGAATGGATGCGTTGCGAATTTGTCCGTACCATCAATTTGCCTAATTGGTAAAATATTCTGATGAGGATGGGCATCTGTACTGTGCCTTTGAGCTTTTGTTTTACAATTATTACCTGTACACCATGTCTGGTTTCCTGAAATATTTAGTGTGAATGTATATGCACAATGTCCAGGCAGAAATGTCTGGGAATGGGCTCAACTGGGGAGATCTCGAAAGAACCGCCAACAACCGAGTGGGGTGGAGGACATTTGTCAATGGCCTATGCTCCCTAGAGGAGCCAAGGGCTTAAGAAGAAGAAGAAGAAGAAGATATGCACAATATTTAGGTAAGCCAATAGCCAAAGATGGTAGACACAAAGTGTTGGAGTAACACAGCGGGTCAGGCAGCATCTCTGGGAAAAAGCAACAGGTGATGTTTTGGGTCAGAACCCTTCTTCAGACTCTGAAGAGTCTGAATAAACTAGTATCTGCAGTTCCTAACACATTTTGGCTAGACAAAGACGGTCATTTGTTGATCATTGTACTCACATTCAAAGACATTTGATCTGCAATAATTCAAACCAAGTGGCTTGATTTTGTAGTTCCTTTGATGTACCCTTTGTGCCTCTTTGCCCGTAAGAAAATTTACTGAAATCCAGCTTTCTCTTTGCTCTTTGACCACACGAGGAAAGGTAAATAGAATTGAAATTTAAAATTTACAAAATTGTCTAATTGTGTTCCAATTTTTCTGTGCTGCCCCCTTTACTTTCCTATTCCACAAGGCACTGGTTTAACAATTTAATTTTTCTACTCTATTCATCTCTTTTGAATGAACAGGGAAATTCTGAAGATGTTTTCAAGTACACTTAACCGTCCTCTCATAACTAGTGTAAGTAGCTTTTCATAATGTTTTTGCTTTGATGGCGAGTGATAACTTGCTGTTTTAAATGTCTTTGTGCTGTCTCTGGTCATCCACATACATACACATTTTAACTGGAGTCACTGCACAGGGGATCATGGTTGATCTGTGGGAACAATATTTCTATGAGTGCACGATATTATGGCCAATCTTTGGCTCTCTGTGGAGACAGTGGAAGCAGTTAGCATTACAAAGCTACTTTGGCTATCGAATGAATAAGTTTAGAGGTGACTGTGACATGTTTGGGCTGACAGATAACTTTGGGAGCTCATCTGCACTCTGTGTTTCCCTTTTGTGTTTAATTTTGTTGGAGCCCAAATGATGGATTGCTGTTTTCATCATCTTTTTAGAATAACAGATGTGGAAAATGAACTGGTTGACCATATATTTTCTAGTAATTCCTATGTCCCTTGATATTTTCAACTCCACGTCTTAGATCAGCGCTTACGTGCTATTTGTAGCAGCAGAATTGATGTACTGCAATCAGCTAACTCTGGTGTAAGACATGTAGTATGTGCAGGCAACCAACATTTCCTACTTGCCTCAGAACTGACCAGTTCTGATGTAAAAACAAGGAACTGCAGATGCTAGTTTATTTTTTAAAAAGACATAAAGTGCTGGAGTAACTAAGCGAGTCAGGCAGCATCTCTTGAGAACATAGATAAGTGATATCTAGGGTCAGTACCCTTCTTCAGACTAAAGAAGGGTCCCAACCCAAAATGTCACCTATCCAGTTCTGATGTAAAAACAAGGAACTGCAGATGCTAGTTTATAAAAAAAGACATAAAGTGCTTGAGTAACTAAGCGGGTCAGGCAGCATCTCTCGAGAACATAGATAAGTGATGTTTGGGGTCAGTACTTTTCTTCAGACTAAAGAAGGGTCCCAACCCAAAAAGTCACCTATCCATGTTCTCCAGAGATGCTGTCTGCCCGCTAAGTTACTCCAGCGCTTTGTGTCATTTCTGAATGTAAGGTTCAATTGTATAATTAACTTTTTTTTTCTCTTTCATTGAAACTATCTAACCTGCTGTGTATTCTCTTCAGTTTCAGATTTTGAACACATGTTCTGCATTTTATAACTTTTCATTTTCTTCTCTAATTGCTTTCATAGAACATAGAACAATATAGCACAAGAACAGGCCCTTCGGCCCACAATGTCTGTGCCAAACATGATGCCAAGACCATCTCTTATCTCATGAGATGCACCATCACATAATGCATATCTCTCGGTTTCCTGCACATCCATATGCCAATCCAAAAATACTTAAATGCCTCTTTCATTTCCTCCTCAACCACTAACCCCGGCAACACATTATAGGCTCTCGCCACCCTCTGTGCAAAAAAAAGGTTGCCCTGCACATCTCCTTTAAACTTTACCCCTCTCACCTTAAACCTATGGCCTCTAGTATGTGATTTTTCCATTCTGGGAAAAAAGGTTCTGACTGTTTGTCCCATCTATGCCTCTCATAATTTTATATTTCTATCAAATCTCCCTGCAGCCTCCAGCATTCCAGAGAAAACAATCTAAGTCTTTCCAACCTCTCCCTGTAACTAATAGCCCCTATTCCAGGTATCATTCTGGTAAATGGTGGCGCAGCGGTAGAGTTGCTGCCTTACAGCGAACGCAGCGCCGGAGACTCAGGTTCGATCCTGACTACGGGCGCCGTCTGTAAGGAGTTTGTACGTTCTCCCCAAGACCTGCGTGGGTTTTCTCCGAGATCTTCGGTTTCCTCCCACACTCCAAAGACGTACAGGTATGTAGGTTAATTGGCTGGGCAAATGTAAAAAACATTGTCCCTAGTGTGTGTAGGATATTGTTAATGTGCGGGGATCGCTGGGCGGCGCAGATCCAGTGGGCCGAAGGGCCCGTTTCCGTGCTGTATCTCTAAATCTAAATCTAAAAAAATCTAAACCTGCTCTGCACCCATTCCAAAGCCTCCGCTTCCTTCCTGTACTGGGGCGACTAGAACTGCATGCTATACTCCAAATGCGGCCTAACCAAAGACCTATAAAGAGGCATCATGATTTCCAGATTCTTATACTCAATTCTCCGATCTATGAAAGCAAGCATACCATATGCCTTCTTCACCACTCTATCTATTCGCGTCGCCACTTTCGGGGAGTTATGACTTGAACCCGATGAAGTCACAGTGCATCAATGCTGTCATTCGTTCTTATCTGCCAGAAATAGCAGTCTGCTGACTGCAGATAGCTGTGGAGGCCGTTATATAATTTTAGATTTGGATTTAGATTTAGATTTAGAGATACAGCGCAGATACAGGCCCTTCGGCCCACCGGGTCCGCGCCGCCCAGCGATCCCCGCACACTAACACTATCCTACACCCACTAGGGACAATTTTTACATTTGCCCAGCCAATTAACCTACAAACCTGTACGTCTTTGGAGTGTGGGAGGAAACCGAAGATCTCGGAGAAAACCCACGCAGGTCACGGGGAGAACGTACAAACTCCGTACAGACGGCGCCCGTAGTCAGGATCGAACCTGAGTCTCTGGCGCTGCATTCGCTGTAAGGCAGCAACTCTACCGCTGCACCACGGTGCCGTGCTATTTATATATAATATATTGATAAGGTGGAGATTGACAGATTCTTGATTAGTGAGGGTGTCAGGGGTCATGGAGCAAAGACAGGAGAATAGGGTTGAGAGGTAAAGATATATCAGCCATGATTGAATGACAGGGTAGACCTCATGGGCCAAATGGCCTAATACTGCTCCTGAAACTTATGAACTAAATCTATATGGGGGAAAGCAGGCTCCTAAAATCTGTCTTGGAAAGATTTAGGGTCAGGCTAAAGGAATTCACAGCGGATATGATGGGACCACCTTCACCCAGAGAATGCACTGCCTGAGAGAGTGGTTGAAGCTGGGTCATTGACAGGATTTAGAAAGGAACTAGATGGTTTTATAGAAGTTGGGAGGTCATGTTGCAGTTATATAAGATGTTGGTGAGGCCACATTTAGAGTATTGTGTTCTGGGCACTATGTTATAGGAAAGATGTTGTCAAGCTGGAAAGGTTGCAGAGAAGATTTAGAAGGATATTGCCAGGATTTGAGGTTCTGAGCAATAGGGAGAGGTTGAGCATGCTGGGACACTATTCCCTGGAGTGCAGGAGGATGAGTGGTGATCTTATAGAATCATATATAAAATCATGAGAGGAATAGATCTGGCAGACGCATCGAGTCTCTTGCCCAGAGTAAGAGAATCGAGAACCAGAGGACATAGGCTTAAGGTGAAAGGGAAAAGATTTTGTAGGAATCTGAGGGGTGATATTTTCACACAAAGGGTGGTAGGTGTATGGAACCAGCTGCCGAAGGAGGTGGTTGAGGCTGGGACTATCACAATGTTTAAGCAACAATTAGACAGGGACATGGATAGGACAGGTTTAGAGGGATATGGGCCAAATGCAGGCAAGTGGGACTAGTGTAGATGGGACATGTTGGTCACGAACTTCTCTAAACCCAACTTATCCATGCTGACCAAGATGCCTCATCGACACTAGTCCAACTTGCTCACATTTATCCCAAAACCCTCTAAACCTCACCTATCCATGTAGCTGTCCAAATGTCTTTTAAATGTTGTTCTCATATAGTTGTCGGTACAGGAAGAGAGTAAAAAGCATGCTAGTTTTAAATTTCAGAGAGTATGGGGGTGGAATGGGAAGGAGATAGGAATATCTCTGATAGTGTTAGGTCAGGTCGTTGCTGTTTTTGGGACATGGCTCTTCATGTGGGGGTTATATTTGTACGTGATATCTATATGCATGTGATAACAGCAACTTCACTTCAAAAATAATTTATTGAATGTGAAGTGCTCTGGGGCATCCTGGGCAGGTGATGTAGATCTATGCATGCTCATTCATTCCTTCCAAATCACACACTGATTTATTTGCCCGAAGGCTATTTCATTAGTTGGGGCAAAAGGCCATGCAGCTATCACAAAGAAAATGGAAAAAATTAAATGACATGGTGTGACTGAAAATGCGTGCTCTGTTTTCTGGTCTTTCTTAATAAACTAATCATGCACAAAAACATTTTAGCAAGGAAATTCACAACTTTACCAGCCATTGCCAGGTCTTATCTCAGGTTTAAACCACTTTAACATTAAAACTAGAGATTCTGGAATCTTGAATAAAAACACAAAGTGCTGGAGTACTTCAGAAGGTCGGGCAGTATCTCTGGAGAACATGGATAGATGATGTTACAGGTCAGGACATCACCTATCCTTGTTCTCCAGATATGCTGTCTGACCTGCTGAGTAACTCCAGCACCTGAGTAACTCTCTCTTGAAAACATCCAGTGAATTGGCCTCCTCTGCATTTTGTGGCAGAGAATTCCACAGATTCACAACTCTTTGGGTGAAGAAGTTTTTCTTCATCTCAGTCCAAAATGGCCTACCTCTTATTCTTAAACTGTAACCCCTAGTTCTGGACTCCCCCAAAATCGGGAAAAAATTTCCTGCATCTAGCCTGTCTAATCCTTTAAGAATTTTATATGTTTTTATAAGATCCCCTCTCATCCTTCTGAATTCCAGTGAATACAAGCCCAGTCGACCCATTCTTTCATCAAATGGCAGTCCCGTCATCCCAGAAATTAACCTGGTGAACCTATGCTGCACTCCCTCGATAGCAATAATACCCTTCCTCAAATTAGGAGACCAAAATTGCACACAAACTCCAGGTGCAGTCTCGCCAGGGCCCTGTACAACTGCAGTAGGACCTCCTTGCTCCTAAACTCAAATCCTCTCTCAATGAAGGCCAACATGCCATTAGCTTTCTTCACTGCCTGCTGTACCTGCATGCTAACTTTCAGTGACTGATGTACAAGCACACCCAGGTCTCATTGCACCTCCCCTTTTCCTAATCTGACACCATTCAGATAATAATCTGCGTTCCTGTTCTTGCCACCAGTGGATAACCTCACATTTATCCACGTTATATTGCCATGCATCTGCCCACTCACCCAACCTATCCAAGTCATCCTGCAACCTCATAGCATCCTCATCGCAACTCACGCTGTCACCCAGCCTTGCGTCATCCGCAAACTTGGAGATGTCACATTTAATTCCCTCATCTAAATCGTTAATATATATTGTAAATAACTGGGGTCCCAGTACCGAGCCTTGCGGCACCCCACTAGTCACTGCCTGCCATTCTGAAAAGGATCCGTTAATTCCTCTTTGCTTCCTGTCTGCCAGCCAGTTCTCTATCCATGTCAATGCCCTATCCCCAATACCATGTGCTCTAATTTTGCACACAAATCTCTTGTGGGACCTTGTCAAAGGCTTTTTGAAAGTCCAAATACACCAGATCCACTGGCTCTCCCTTATCCATTCTACTTGTTATAACCTCAAAAAATTCCAGAAGATTAGTCATGCACGATTGCCCCTTCATAAATCCATGCTGACTGACTGATCCTGTCACTGCTTTCTAAATGCGCTGCTATAACATCTTTAACAATCGACTCAGGCATCTTCCCCACTACCGATGTAAGGCTAACTGGTCTATGATTCCCCGTTTTTTCTCTCCCTCCTTTCTTAAAAAGTGGGGTTACGTTGGTTACCCTGCAGTCAACAGGAACTGATCCAGAGTTGAGAGAACATTGGAAAATGATCACCAATGCATCCACGATTTCTAGGGCCACCTCCTTGAGTGCTCTGGGATGCAGACTAGTCTAGGATGGCCTGTCGTCGACGTAGTTCTTCTACATATTGGTTTAAAAAAACATCCCATATACATTAGAGGAAATCCTCCTGCTCATCGCTGCTACCAATTTGGTTGGCCCAATCTATATGTAGATTAAATTCACCGAATAAAGTTATACAAGTTTGGCAGCAATTAATTATCAAAGACGATTAAAAGTACCATTAGCAAATTTGCAGATGATACTAAGTTGGGGGGTAGTGTGAATTGTGAGGAAGATGCAATAAGGCTGCAGGGTGACTTGGACAGGTTGTGTGAGTGGGCGGATACATGGCAGATGCAGTTTAATGTAGATAAGTGTGAGGTTATTCACTTTGGAAGTAAGAATAGAAAGGCAGATTATTATCTGAATGGTGTCAAGTTAGGAGGAGGGGGAGTTCAACGAGATCTGGGTGTCCTAGTGCATCAGTCAATGAAAGGAAGCATGCAGGTTCAGCAGGCAGTGAAGAAAGCCAATGGAATGTTGGCCTTCGTAACAAGAGGAGTTGAGTATAGGAGCAAAGAGGTCCTTCTACAGTTGTACCGGGCCCTGGTGAGACCGCACCTGGAGTACTGTGTGCAGTTTTGGTCTCCAAATTTGAGGAAGGATATTCTTGCTATGGAGGGCGTGCAGCGTAGGTTCACTAGGTTAATTCCCGGAATGGCGGGACTGTCGTATGTTGAAAGGCTGGAGCGATTGGGCTTGTATACACTGGAATTTAGAAGGATGAGGGGGGATCTTATTGAAACATATAAGATAATTAGGGGTTTGGACACATTAGAGGCAGGAAACATGTTCCCAATGTTGGGGGAGTCCAGAACAAGGGGCCACAGTTTGAGAATAAGGGGTAGGCCATTTAGAACGGAGATGAGGAAGAACTTTTTCAGTCAGAGGGTGGTGAAGGTGTGGAATTCTCTGCCTCAGAAGGCAGTGGAGGCCAGTTCGTTGGATGCTTTCAAGAGAGAGCTGGATAGAGCTCTTAAGGATAGCGGAGTGAGGGGGTATGGGGAGAAGGCAGGAACGGGGTACTGATTGAGAGTGATCAGCCATGATCGCATTGAATGGCGGTGCTGGCTCGAAGGGCTGAATGGCCTACTCCTGCACCTATTGTCTATTGTCTATTGTCTATTGACAGCTGGATCACAGTTTGAAAGGTTTGTGTTCTCTCCTACAAAAAATATGATAGATTTATTTGTAACATAAACAGCCAGGAAAAGAAGTGACTTGACCTTGAGATACTTTTGTTTCCACATGCCTACCCATATGAATTTTAATTGGGTATTTTTTGTGTTTTTAAATTTTTTTGAAATATTAACTTCAGAAAGTTCCAGACAATTTCTTAATTTTAAATTTAGAAATGGCATGTCTGGTGATACAACATATTGCCAATGGTGGGTTATTCAGCATTAATGCACCTTCGGTGAATGCTGATTTTCCTCTGTTTAGATCTTTGATGATGCACATATTGTTTATATTCAACAAAAATGTACGCCCATTCAGTTGGCTCTAAGCCACATGGTTTTACTCAATAATCCCTTCTAATGCACACAATAGACCTATATATTGTCAGAGTCATGATACTTTTCAGTTCCAAATGGCATGTATAGACTTGATAAAAAAAGTTTCAAGATTGTTGGTGAAAATCATCAAACTAAAATGTAGTCATATTTCGGGTGTTTCTTTGCTTGTAAAATTTTAAGAAGTCTTATTATCATAATTTCTTTCAGTACATGATATCTTCTTTTGAATGCAAACTAAATGTGCAAACTACACCGCACAATTGAATATCTCTGGTCATTTGAAAATGTAAGATGGAAAATAAATAATCTTTCCATTCTTTTTTTCAATAGTAATTCCCTATCTTGCATTGCTGGGGGTAGTGATATGATGCATATGGCCCTATGATGTTCATATCAATCGGTATTGAAGGTTTTGAATGGTGGGAAGGTTATATCTGGGTGTGTAGTAGTGATGGTGCTATAGAACATGATTGCATTTATTTTTAAATAGACATATACCTAGCTGGATTGTTAATTAGGCTTGATGTTGTATGTGTACTCTATCTGTAGCACCAACATTCACAATAAGCTGTTCCTCGTTCTGCATGTAAAAGAACACACGTCCAGATTGACACTTGAAATTAAACTACTGTTATTTGAAGAATTATGCAGCAGGGGATTAAAATATGCAAGGTTTGAAAAATCCTCCTTTGGAACAACAACAGAGCAATATAGAAAAATATAATTGATGTAAGCCTGGATTTTAACTTGGGACATGCGTGCTGGTATTAGGGAACTGGCACAGTCTCTTTGCAGCATTGAGTGAGTCTGTTACAATATTAAAATGCAGGTGCTACTTAGATATTGGTCTCGCCTATTGTGCCTGAGCCCATCAATATCCCTGCGGTCCGCAGAGACGAGTGGAATTAGTTGTAGAGCCATACAGCATGGAAACAGGCCCTTCGGCCCAAGTTGTCCATGTCGATAAAGATGCCCCATTTAAGCTGGTCCCATTTGCCTGCGTTTGGCCCATTTCCCTCTAAACCTTTCCTATCCATGCACCTGTCCAAGTGTATTTTGAATATTGTTATAGTACTTTGAATTGGGCCTGGCGGTAATGGTGATGAATCAAGCACCGTTTAACTGAACAATACATTGAATAATAGATCATCATGGAGCCTCTTCCACCCGCTGTGTCTGTATTGGCTTCATGATTGTGTTATCCAATTAATCACAATATTTTGCTCTTCCACAAAGAAAACTCTTCATTTTTGAGTATTTAACAAGTTTCTTGAAGTTGAATCTTGTTCTTTCTTCATTCTAATGAATCTTATTTTGAATCTCTTGCCAGCGGAAACAGCTCCCCAATTTTAAATGTTTCGGTTTTTGAATTGTTTTTAATATAATGCAGAGTGACCTGAGCACGGATGAACCTAAGATTCTTAACTGAGGTATCGTTTTTAAGAAGATGAGAGAAAGCAAAGTACACACTTTGGAATGATTGCTCCTTCACTATGTTTCATAATGTATCTTGTATCTGGCAAATCTACTCACTCAGATTGAACAGAAGACCCTTTATTCCAGCTGCAAATTTTCAGCTGGAGTGGAGATTTTAGAGAAACTGTCTCTGCTGTGGGAACGTAATAAGTTGTCCCTGAGGCATTATGTCTGACCTTTCTACCCTTCCAGTGCTGCTGAATGTCCCTCTCCACCTTCCGTGGCTAACACAGTTGTAGACTTATACACGTGTAATCTTCTCATGCCATTTTCAGGCACCTTTGGCATGAGTTATTGAATCTGTATGACAGACCTAATTTTTCAACAGGAATCTTGTCTGTCACTTCACCCATTACAACTTGCGAGGTGAACCACCATACATTGTGAGGCATTTGTAATAATAGTGAGTCTATTGAATTTAGAATAAATCAACAGATTTTTGTTATGTTTGCAATGAATGTAATATAATTTTTGTTCATGCCTTTGTAAATACCCTCTGCAGGATTAAATAATGTAAGGAAGTATAAATTTCAATACAATAATTCATTGGCCAAATTTTATGGTACACCAATTGTGATGTAGATTATTTCTTGCTTTCATATTATTCTGTGTAGACAAAATTAACATCAAAGTAAAGCTGAATTAAGAGTTTGTTCTTCACTGAGTTACCACTGCCAATTTGGGCTTCTTCACAAGATTGACTTTAAAATGAATTATGAATTTGGTGGAAAGTAAAGCTGGTGCCTGAGACACCACAGTTACAGCATGAATGTCCTTCAATTATCACTCAGCTGATAGATTTAGATATATCTTCTAATTATATCTGAAGTTTAAATACTCTCTGAAACATGACCATGTTAGATGTTTATGATTTTAGTGATTAAATTGATTATGGGTGCTATACTTCCCACATAATTATCTGTTACAAATATTTTACATCTTGTGGTTTGGGAATTTTATAGCACAAAAGGGTAATGCACCTGAAGGAGCTATCCATTTTGTCCCACTCCTTTGATCTTTACAGATTTTCTACCACTCTGCCTTTATTCCAAAGACCCCATGAAATTATTTGCATCAACTCATTCTGCTTGCTTTAAAATCTTGAAGTTCGTAGCGTTCTGGTAGAGAGTGCTAAAAATGATAATATTAATGCAGGAAAGTTCTATAAATTAGTTAGCTCTGCAATCGTTGCAAAGTTTACTGTGATTAGAGATTGGCACTGAAAAATATTGTCCATTTTGCCACTTGCCAGCAATTTACATACTGCTTTACTATGTTTAAAAAGGAAACATAATTATATGTTGTTAAATAATACCCACATTGCCTCAAACCTCCATTAAATGGTTCCAGGTGGCACAATGTATTTGGGGCAGCAATATTTTAATGCTATTTTCAGAGTGGTAGATCACTATTGCCCATCCTGATTGCATTTGAGAGGTTGGTGGTGTGTTGTCTTATTGAGTTGCTGTACTGTCTGTTGAGATGCTCCCCTGATGCCTTCTGATAGGAACTTCATGATTTAGAGTGAAGAACAATGAAGAGTTGTCATATTCATTTGCCAGTCTTGATGGTGCATGAATTGTTGGGCTACTGTGAATAGTGGTGGTCTAAGTGCCTTCTTGCCTTATGCTCTGAACTGTAGCTATTGGGCGTTTGGGACGTGTAGTTGGAGTATACTGCTGCTTGGTGTGCTTGGTGAACTGATTTGTCTGAATGTTATCAATCCTCTTGAGTGTTGTTAGAACTGAGCACAACCAGGCAAGTTACATTGTCGGTTTTCGTTCAAGAGATAGATATTATTCGTAAATTACATGTTTCTTACCCTTTAGTGCATAAGTCACTGAGTCTTACCTAATTATTCAATCATTTTTAATATTCTAATTATCAAGCAAGAGTTTGCCTTGAATAAAATTATGGCAATGTTTTCATAATTATTTGCAATAATATGCTGGATTTTGATTTCACAGCATTCCCATCAATCCTTCAATTTATTTTTTATCACTTTATACTTGTGGCTCTGATTATTGTCCCATTTGTTGATGGAAATGGACGGCTTGAACATGATCTAAGAGATTTCAGAAACCGTTCCTTTTCATTACTGGTTTCATATTTGATATAACGACAATAAAATTCATTTTTTGAACGCTATTTCTATTTTTTACTGCAACTTAACTACAAATTGCTTCCTCTCATTTCCATCATTGATGTCCTTCGTAGACCATCGGATGTTGGAATGGCGACTGATAATTTGCAATTGACACGAGTTCCAATGCATGGTGTGGCAGTGGCTTAGTAAAGCTCTGGGTCGCTGAGTCATTTACTGCCGTGTACCTGTCACGAGGATCGTATGGTTCATAATCTTCGTGGAAGTGAAGGGACCATTGTTCCTCATGCTTCCACTGCATTTATTCCAATGCTTGTAACTGGACAGATGCCATACAGTTCTGGCAACTCCAAGAACATTATTAAGCAACAGTGTTTAGGTTTTAAATCTCAGTTGCTGTTACTATGATTTAAAGAATTTTAAAAAAAACTTCAGGACAGTGTGAACTGTTATTCAGTTAAATTGATATATATTAAAGTTAATTGAATATGTCATTGTGACTGGATTTGTGAAAACACATCTATGACTGTAATTGAAGAGAAAATAGTTTCTGCATTGTTGATACTGGACATTTTATATAAAGTACGAGACTGATCATACCCTTCTTCCTGGCACATACTAATGGTGTTTGGTTGCAGGAGAACTAAAAATGTAAAATAGGTGTTTTGAATGGAATTGCTTTTACAGTCATTTGCTTTAAACCATTTGCAATGGCTGCCTCGCCACCCGTCTCTGTCCATTCCTTCTTTGTGTTTAAATAGTATGTGTTAAATGTATAATTTTAGTGTTCTTTAGCTTGTTTTATGTGGGGGTGGGGGTGGGAGGGGAGTGGGGGAAACTTTTTCTAATCTCTTACCTCGATGGAGATGCGATTTTTTCCCTATCGTATCTCCGTCCGCACTGCGGCCTAACATCGAGGAGTTGGTGGCCTTTGCTGGAGACCGACTTTTGAGAGCTCCACCGGGGGGAGCCTACGGGACTTCAACATCGCGGAGCCCGCGATCCCTTTGCCAGGGATCGACCTCAGATCTCCAACCGTGGGTGCTTGCGGACTCACATCACGGAGCCCGCGGACTCTGGTCGGAGACCGACATCGGGAACTCCAAGCCGCGGGAGATTCGATCGTCTCGACGCGGGAGCTTCGACCGCCGGCTGCGGGAGCTTTGATCGCCCCGACGGATGGTTCGACTGCCCCGAGCGCGGGAAAAATAAAGAGGAAGTAGATTGGATTTTTTTGCCGCAGTGAGAAATGTGGGGAATCCGCTGTGGTGGATGTTTATGTTAACTTTTATGTATTTGTGTTTCTTGTTGCTTTTTTTTTCCGTATGGCTGTATGGTAATTCGCATATCACTTTACCTTAATTGGTACATGTGACAATCAAAGACCTTTGAAACCTTTGAAGTATTTTTACTCGGTCTTTTGCTTATAATTTCGGGTGCATAGTTCTGAACGGAAGAGACTAGGTTTTAAAGCTATAAATATTGTTCATTTGAGAAATCTAAAGGTATATGGTTGTTCAAAATGTTCTACAATGACACAGTTGATAGTGAACAGCAACAAATTGGCAGCAGTGATCTCTAAATTTCTGGTATTGCATGGCCTTGTCAACTCATGCATGCTCTCTCCTCATTTAATTTGATTCTGAAAACTTTACCCACTGAGCACAGTTTTATGCTTCCTCTCCTTCGTGCCAAAATTTAATTGGGAACATTCCTGCGATATTTCTTGGAATATTTTGCTGTGTTAAAGTTGCAATGATTATGAATCTTAAGCCAACATTTCCTAGAAATCCATTTGACCATGGTATAGCACATTTTGTGAAGGCCTAGGGATTTTGATTGTGGTTTAGTCAATGGCTCATCGTGCAGACCCACCACATGATGTTCTGTGAGCCCGTGGCGTCTCGCTGTTCAGAGATTTGTTGAGGTTGAGAGGTGATGTTGGTAATTATCATTCAAATCCTGGAGCACAGAACTAGAATACATACTAGTATCTGCGCTCGGTCCGCATTAACAAAACTGATCTCCCGGTGGCCGAGCACTTTAACTCCCCCTCCCATTCCCAGTCTGACCTTTCTGTCATGGGCCTCCTCCAGTGCCATAGTGAGGCCCGCCGGAAGTTGGAGGAGCAGAACCTCATATTTCGCCTGGGCAGTTTGCACGTCGACTTCTCCAACTTTAGATAGCTCCTCTGTCCCTCCCTTCCCCTCCTCCTTCCCAGATCTCCCTCTATCTTCCTGTCTCCACCTATATCCTTCCTTTGCCCAGCCCCCCCTGACATCAGTCTGAAGAAGGGTCTCGACCCGAAACGTCACCCATTCCTTCTCTCCCGAGATGCTGCCTGACCTGCTGAGTTACTCCAGCATTTTGTGAATAACTAGAATACATACGGACTGATCACCATTACAGAGGCATGGGTGTAGGATGACATCAATTGGGACTTAAATATTGAAGGGTGCAGGTAAAAAACTAGAAAAGGAAGGCCCTGTATTTGAAGATAATCCTAGAAAAATGACTGAAGTTCAGGAAACCAAGATGTAGAAGCAGTTTCATGGAGTTAAAATATCATAAAGGCAAAATGTTGCATTAGGAACGGTGTACTGATCCTCCAACAATAACATACAAGTGAAGATAGAGTGAGTTTATTTGAAAGATATAACAATAATAATGGGGGATTTTATTGTACATAAACAAAATCAGCACGAGCAAAGGAAACCAAAATGAGGAGTTCATAGTGTGTTGCGATAATTCCTTGGAGCAGCATGTTCTGGAGTTAAGCAGAGAGCAGCCTATACCAAACCTTGTATTGTGTAACAAGACAAGATTGATTAATTACCTCGATAAAGGTGCCCTGAGGGAGCAACAATCAAATATGATTGAATTTTACATGCAGTTTGAGGGAGAGAAGAATTGGTCCAACACTGGTGTTTTAAATTTAAAAAATAAGGGAATTAAGAGGGCATGAGAGCAGAGTCAATGAAAGTGAATTGGCAAATTTAATTAAGGAGACACAAGAGGCTGCAGATGCTGCAGCATTTAATTTATTCATGCCTCTCATGATCTTATACACATTAATAAGATCACCCCTCAGCCTCATATCAGTGTTTTTGATACCATTCATTGCAATGCTCCTTAACTTCCATCTACTCCATCTACATTTCATACTGCTTTGGGAAAGGTTGCCAACATAATCTTAGACCACTCACATCCCAACCATTCACACTTCCCTCCAGTCCTGTTGAGCAGAAGACACAAAGCTTGAAAGCAGGTATCACCATATTTAAGAACAGCTTTGCCCCCACTGCTTTCAGACTTTTTAACAGACATCTCACATGCTCAGGATGTACCCCCGATAATATAATCTATCTCGTTGCTGTATTCACATTCTCTGTTTATCTGTACTTTTATATAGTACCTGTAGTACTATATTTTGCACTCTTGTTTTTATTTTCCCTTTTGCACTACTTGCTTTACTCATGTATGGTATGATTTGCCTAGATAGGACACAAAGCAAAATTTATCATTGTGTCTTGGTACATGTGACAATAATAAACCAAAACTAATACAAATGCTATGGAACTATGCTTACCATACCGGGTGATTTTGTAAACTTTCTGACAAACAAAATTGAATTATGTACGTCTGTAAAAGTAGAACCTGTTTGTTACCAAGGGATAGTCCGTACCAATGATATTATACTGCACTGATTGCATGAGAAACATAGAAACATAGACAATAGCTGCAGGAGAAGGCCATTCGGCCCTTTGAGCCAGCACCGCCATTCAATGTGATCATGGCTGATCATCCACAATCTGTACCCCGTTTCTGCCTTCTCCACATATCCCTTGATTCCGCTAGCCCTAATAGCTCTATCTAACTCTTTTTTGAATGCATCCAGTGAATCGACCTCCACTGTCTTCTGAGGCAGAGAATTCCACAAATTCACTTTTTCTCTGGGTGAAAACGTTTTTCCTCATCTCAGTTCTAAATGGCCTATCCCTTATTCTTAAACTGTGGTTCCTGGTTCTGGACTTCCCCAACATCGGGACTATGTTTCCTGCATCCAGCTTGTCCAATCCCTTAATAATTTAATATGTTTCTATAAGATACCCTCTCATCCTTCTAAATTCCAGTGATTACAAGCCCAGTCGTTCCATTCTTATCATCATATGACAGTCCTGCCATCCTGGGAATTGACCTCGTGAACCTACGCTGCACTCCCTCAATAGCAAGAATGTCCTTCGTCAAATTAAGAATTGTGTCATGTGGATTTCAGCTGTTTTTACGATTATAGAAATAGTTTTGGTTTTAATCTCAATATATTGACTATTTGAAAAAATATAGCGAGTTAGTGAAACTGAATAATAATTGTGTAATTAAATCAGGGGGCTCAGATGACATCTATAAGTCACTTGAACTTTTGTGCTGTGGTTTATAATATTATCTGAACTTCTTGATTAAATTACGGCCTAATCGCTTATTTACAGACATGAGGAATCTTGTACTTCATGTCTACCATCTGGTTAGTTAGAAACCAGCAAGAAAGCACCACAAAATGTTGCGTGTGCTCATTCAATGGAAACTGATTGAGCAGGAATGCCGGAATACCCATGAAGTATCAGATGTGACCTTGTAGCAAAATATCTCTAATTCTTCTTAAAGCATAAATCACATTTATTTAAAAAATATACATTACTCAGTTGAGGAGAAGAATACTGGAAACTTTAATGTTTCTAGAATTGATAGGATGTGCATTATATATACCTTTATATCAGTTCTATCAGAACTGTGCGGCATGGTGGCGCAGCGGTAGAGTTGCTGCCTTACAGCGAATGCAGCGCCGGAGACTCAGGTTCGATCCTAACTACGGGTGCCGTCTGTACGGAGTTTGTACGTTCTCCCCATGACCTGCGTGGGTTTTCTCCGAGATCTTCCGTTTCCTCCCACACTCCAAAGACGTACAGGTATGTAGGTTAATTGACTGGGTAAATGTAAAAATTGTCCCTATTGTGTGTAGGATAATGTTAATGTGCGGGGATCTCTGGGTGGCGTGGACTCGGTGGGCCGAAGGGCCTGTTTCCGCGCTGTATCTCTAAATCTAAATCTAAAATCTAAAAAGACAGAACATTTCAATTCAAATATTCACACTTACTGTTTAGATTTGTGATTGTTTTTTGTTTCTTAATGCCTCTTAATGTTTTCTGGCAATATATGTAGTTAATGAATTCCAGGATTCCTTTCTGTGCAGATGTTAAAATGAATGCAATTTTAAAACAAGTAATCATATCATATCATATCATATATATACAGCCGGAAACAGGCCTTTTCGGCCCTCCAAGTCCGTGCCGCCCAGTGATCCCCGCACATTAACACTATCCTACACCCACTAGGGACAAT